>NC_134694.1:86167927-86842427 GCF_050947455.1 Rhinoderma darwinii
GGTTACACCCTGACCATTTGTACCAGATCTACCGTATAACATATAGAATTGTTTCTATGGTCCCATTCAGGGGCGGTTTTAGACCGTGTAACCCTGGGCAAAGCTAAAAGTGGGGCCCCAAATGCTGAATTAGGGCCTGATAACATCTGCGTCGGGGTTCAGTTGATGGATTCAGTCAGGGGAACCTATAAACGGAAACCATAACTTTCCGTTTGCATTACCATTGATTTCAGTTTGTCTCCGTTTTTTGTAAGGCTTCGGTTTTATTGTCAGAAAAAATAGCGCAGTCAACTGCGCTATTAATGGCGCACAAAAAAAAAAAAAATCTTACGATACGAAGACAAACGGAAACCATTTGCAATGGAAGCATTACCGTTGAAATCAATAGTAATGCAAAAAAGGAGCTATGGTTTCCGTTTGCCTTTCAATTTGATGTGCTCCGTCAGACATTTCCATCAGAGGAACCCATCAACGGAAACCAAACGCTGATGTGAACGCACCCTTACTGTATCAATAATGCAGTCAATTCAGGATGCGGTGTGCATCTGCATTGCTGATTTCTAGCGCCTCCAGGAGTGTTGCAAGCCTCAATGCATATGTCCTCCCTCACACAAAAAATTATCAGTTAATACAGTTATTAAATCCTACCACTATACCAGATTAAATATTACCTGCATACTGTTACTGAACAGAAGTTATGACTAGAATACCGATATTACAAATAGAAAATATGGTTCAAATAATACCGTCGCACCATAAGCACATAGTGACTGCATAATACCCCGATACGGTTACAGAATAATGTCACATCATAACCACATAGAGACTGAATAATACCCCCATACTGTTACTGAATAAAAACCACTATACGAAGGCTAATATTGCCACCATATAGTGGTAGATGCCAGCTATACACGGGAGTTCTGCAGACAATATAAGTGAGTACAGCACATTTATATCCAGTGACTCACAGGTGATGGTTTCTCTGATTTAGTCGTTCACTTTCCCTTTGTTTTTTCCATCCGGCCCAGACCTCTGTGTCAAATTCTGTAGAGACGAGTAGTGGCTGGAATAAGTCGTCACAGACACGTTGGTTTCTCACTCTTACAGCCCCCTCCACACCTATACCCCATCCTCTAAACAAACTCGTAATCCACAGTCCCCCAGATGGTAATGATCCCTCAGTGCCAGACGCAATAAAAGTGCCCCCTGTAGATAGTGCCAAAGTCCACCCACTTGTGTATATAGTGCCACACAGCCCACGACAGACTGAGCACTGCACAGCCTATGAGCGGGATGCTTGCGCAGACCGGCGTGATGCAGTGATGTCATCACGCCAGCCTGCGCATGGAGTCTTCCCAGTGGCTCATAGGCAGCAGGCCACGTTAGGCCTGTACCCTGGTGTGTTCATGTGTATATGCGTCCTGATTAAAAGTTAATGTGGACAGCTGTCACTAGCACAAGAGCCCTCTCCGGTGATAGCAACACCACCGGGCATCTGTTCCGCTCAGTCTATAAACGTTATGGGCTAGCATTGCGGGCACCTGTGGCAGCTGCGTGCAGGGGGCCCCAAGAGGATGGGAGCCCTGGGCAATTGCCCAGTTCTCTCCCCCCCCCCCCCCCCCCTAATGCCAGCCCTGGTCTCGCTTGCCTTTCTGTAGTCCTGGTTTGGCGTAATCTATGTTTTTACTTGTACATAGAAGAATGTTATTTAGGTTGGTGTTTTAGAAATATTATACGATACTGAAGTTGGGCGACTCTCATAACAAACATGGTTGTCGTAGATTTTATGTTGACATACACATTACCAAAATATTCATTCTTCTGTCACCCTAGTATATTCTCTACGCCCTACTGTCAATTCATGGTAAATGTTAATGGAAGTTCAGGCAGCTGCTGGACCTTTAGTTCTAATGAATAAAACAAATTTACTATGCTATGAAATGAGTGAAACATGTGGCAAAATCCGCATGTAATACATGTAGATTTTGCAGCCTGTTTCTGGCTACTCCACAGCGGCACTTGGCTATAGTCCATGTTAAAGCAAGCGCTTCTGGAGCCCAATATTAAAGGCTATGTACGCTTTTTTTATATATTTTTTTTAAAGAAAAAAAAAATAGTTTTCAAACAGTTGGTGCAGCTTTCTTATTACTTTTTAGTAACATTTTCTAACTTTTTCAGATACAGCTGCTTTGTATCAGGTCAGTGGGACCGAGCAGCTGTTTCGTTCTATTCCTTAATTAATGTTCCCCCTCAGGTGCGTGGGACTGACTGACCTCAGTAAAAGTGGGTCCTGCATGTCTCTGACACACAGGATAGAGCTGTTATCGATAACTTCGAAGTTCACAATAACACTAATACTGTTTTATTTTAAAGAAAAAAAATCATTTTTGAAGGTGTACATAAACTTTGAGTGCTATAGTTTTTAATAAACCATGCCAAGCTTTCAAAACACTCACTATGTTCTAACTTTGCAATGTACTCTCACAACTCGACCACTTTCCCCAAGTTCAGCTCCTGGAGTTCAAGTGGATAGTGTTTGAAATTGCTACTCCATTGATGCATGTCACCGGTGAAACCTTGCCACTGGTGATAGACTGGTTTTTCCAGTAAAGTATTATATAAAAAAAAAATGTTGGCAAGCTAACAAGTGAGGAGGAGTTTGAGCATGTTATTGATTCCTGTTACTAAAAAGCCTTGATCTGTGTATATAATGTGGCCATAATGTGTTTTTTTTTTTTTTCTTCTTTGACTGGGTATTTGCCATCTTGGGGTCAGAGACAACCCCTTTCAGACAGGTGCCATTGGCAAACAGTTGATATTGCCAGGGGAAGTCGCGGCCAGGCAGATATTTACCCTGCAATACATGGACGGCTCGTGTCCACTGGAGCGGAAGCAGCTCTTCAAAAGCGGACCTCCAGTGTGGCTCATAGAGGGGGTTCTGAGAAGGAGACCCCCCCCCCCCTCTGTGACATCGATATGACCTAATAGGGCATATGGACAGGGAATGTCTTCATGAGACAATCCCGTAAGCATTTTGCATACAGGAAAAAAATAAATGCATACTGTTGTGTTATAGTTAAAATCATAAAAATGTGGTTATAATTGGCCAGTTCATAACCACTTCTGACCCATAAAAAGCATCGGTTTTCATTAAGGAATGTATAGCTTTGACCATCAAAGGATGTCCACTCTCGGGCAAATGCTTAATTTGCCCTATGCTCACCAATGTGCCAGAAGTATTGATTAGGGGTTTTACCACTAGGTCTTGTATCTAGCATCAGATAACCTTCCCACCCAGAGTTTGAAGTAATTACCCGCACATCCTGACCAGGTATCAAAAGTTATGCAACCTGTTGTGTGTGTCTGCCATGCGGACATGGGGAAACCTGTGACAATGGCCTAAGTTCAAAGGAATTATGATTCATTAAGGCAAACCCCATCATAATGGATATTTGGAGCGACCCATATAGGTAGTTATGATCAGGGAAAATAGTTCTCGTATATATGTCAAATTCACAGCCACGTACCCAGAGGAACTAGCTGGAACTGGCTATTTGCTAAAAACATGGACCTATTACAGTTATGTTTGATATGCCCTGGTTGGTAAATGTATGCACAAGTCCATGCAGGTAATATATTTCTAGAAGATTCCCGCAAGAACACATGATGATTTTTGGGTTTCTCAATAGAAATATGAGGCGTACGCCTCCCCTTATCCAGTTATATGAACAGCCTCCTCTCCATGAGCTCACAATCCAGTGGACTGGAGGGAAAAAATGGGTTTAAAATGCCAGGAAAAGAGTCACTGTGAGCTACTGCCCATATTTTCAGCTGTACCCACAGCCAGAATATCACTGCTGTACATCCGTAAGGTTTTGTTATGTTTTCTTTTATCCCCTTTATTTTCATAAACTGAATGTATTGTAACTATATATACATACGTACATTCATTTTTATTTTTTTAATCTGAAAACTTTTTGTATCGCACTGCACTACTGTGTATTAAATTTGAAATTAAAGAGGCTCTGTCACCAGATTAGAAGTGCCCTATCTCCTACATAGTCTGATCGGCGCTGTAATGTAGATAACTGTTTTTTGTTTTGAAAACTATCAATTTTGAGCAAGTTGGGAACAATTTTAGATTTATGCT
Organism: Rhinoderma darwinii; assembly: GCF_050947455.1. Lineage (NCBI taxonomy): Eukaryota > Metazoa > Chordata > Amphibia > Anura > Rhinodermatidae > Rhinoderma > Rhinoderma darwinii. The sequence continues at coordinate 86,172,081 of NC_134694.1, forward strand.
AATTAGTTTCTTAATGGACAACTGGGCATTTTTTACCTTTTCACCAACTGGGCGTTGTAAAGAGAAGTGTATGATGCTGACCAATCAGCGTCATACACTTCTCTCCATTCATTTTTAGCAGTACTAAAGTCTTATTCGCACAGCGTGATCTCGCGAGAAACTTTATCGAAGTGTTGGGAGTGTGAATAGACATTGCATCCTGGCTGGAGGCAATGTCTATTCACTCTCAAGACACTTCGGTAAAGTTAATGTGGGAGTATGTGACAGCACAGCGTGATATCGCGAGATCGCGCTGTGCTGCGAGTACTGCTAAAAATGAATGGAGAGAAGTGTATGACGCTGATGGGTCGGCGTCATACACTTCTATCTACAACGCCCAGTTGTCGATTAGGAAACTAATTATCATCTAAAACTATTCTTAACTTGTTAAAAATTTGATCGTTTTTCAAAATAAAAACCACGGTTATCTACATTACAGCACCGATCAGACTATGTAGGAGATATGGCACTTATAATCTGGTGACAGAGCCTCTTTAATAAGTCTCCTCCTTGTAGTCTTACAGAACTTAATCTTCCGCAGGTGAAGAACGTTACCTGTATTTTATGCTCCATTTAGATAACACCACTTAGTCACAATAACACAGGTTAAGGAAATATAGAGACATAGTCCCCTATTGCCTAGATAAGTATAGGTGGTGGTAGCATACTGTGGTATAAAATATTGTGGTGTTGGAAACCGACTTGAGTGATTTAGCATAATCCTGTCATCTAGTAGGTGGGTGTGGATTTATGTGGTAAATTAATAAACTCTGTAGTGTAATTCACCCCTGTGATGTGAGCTGAGAGCGACAATAGTCACACATACTAAATTATTTTCTATTTTTCAAATTAAAAATCTGTTGGAAACCTACTCGATAACGCTCTAAAATATATTCATACGATCAGCTCAACTGGCTGACCATGTAGTTTGATCAATTTAAGTGTGTATGTCCAATATTTAAGCTGCACCAGAATCGAACCAATGTGAAGGGATTAATAACCTATAAAATCTTGCTGTATATTTTTTCTCCGTTCTAAATGTTGGGTGATATATAAACCAATGAGAACATTTTCCTTGCACAACTCTGGGATATACACAGCAGTAAACAGATACCAGCTATATTGTTCTAACATGAATCGTGGACTTTCCATACTGATCACCGTGCAGAACGATGAGTGTGCAAAGATTACTCATGCAGCCAAACTACAGCTCACCTAACCATGACGTTTGTTTTTTTTTTGCTTTGCGAACTAATTTACTTGGAGCCGAAATCCCTTTTGAGAATTAGGACTGATCACCAGGTCCTAACATACAATTTACATAGAATACCTTTAGCCCGCACCCTCCTTATGACGTCACCGTTTATTTATTTTTTTCCTCTCTGCTCCCTCCATTCCGGAGTAATTCTTCCCTGTTCTTTTGGCGTCCGATATGGTAACTCACTGTAGTTAGCCAACTTGGCATGAACTATAGTGATTCTTTCTGAGTGGAGCCATCTTCACTGCCTGGGACGCTGTGCAGTCAGTGGGAGGCAGTTTATGACAAACCTTGCCCAGCATGATCTCAAGAGTCCACACTGGGAGAAGAAATTATTTGATATTTTTTTTCAACAACCACATTTGTCATAAGCTTGCCCGTGCTGATTGGACATAGTCAGGATGCAGTGAAAACTGCCAGTGGCGTAACTACTGCTGTAGCAGCCATAGCGGCTGTTACAGGGCCCACGGCATGAGGGGGACTGTGCCTTCCGCTGGTTTTTCATCACATTGTATTATGACTAGAGTGTTTCTTTAAACTCTGACTTGTTGATTTATCTCAGGATTAGCCTGTAATTGAGATGAAGTACGTACTCCAGTGGCTCTGAGGATTTTGGCTTTAGTACATCTAGTAATTACATATTTGCAGACTAAGAAGCTAGCATGTCTTAAGATGGGGACAATTTAAAAGCAACACAACATTTTAATTCGAACAAAGTTATACCACTAGTGATATATATTGTTATTTTAGAGCATGTTTCCTACTGAGCCACTCATGTTCTTAAAACACTGTCCTTCAATTTCGGATTGGTGCTCCATTTCTCCGATACTGAGCGCTGATGCTCCTGTCTCCTGATGGTACATTGCAACTAGGAGTCCAATTCACATAGAGTATTATGTGTAGAACTGCTGTTGCCTTTAATAGGAGCTGCATACTTTAGTATACTCTATATATTTTTCTGATACTTTTTGGTACCATTGGCATAATGATTATCAAGAGAAAAATATAGTTGTATGTTTGGCCAACTTTACTATTCTCTCAACTTTCCTGATGCCTATTCCATATTGCGTTCAGATCTGCCCTCCTGTACTTCAAATGAGGATTGAATAGCATTATAAGATAGTTCCTGAAGGAGTGATTCTCTTCCTTGTCAAGATTCGATCCTCCTTTTAGTTCTAAAAAGAAATATCGGAGAACGGATCTCAGGAACTTGATGTGCAAAGTGCCTTACTACCAAATTCTGACTGTTTGCGTCATATCTGCCCTATTTTGGCAAATTTCTTACAAACCATGGCAGGTAATGGACATAACGTATGCCCGTCTACTGCAAAAAATAAAACCCTTCTCATTAGTGCGAATTTGTAACTGAACAGGAGTAAGTGAATGTTCGGTGTCTAACTTGTAAACAACAGCAAGGCTTTTCTAGAGGGAAAAGAGTCGTGAGTCACCGCAGGAAAACGGTCTCTACACTGATCAGCTTTCCTTCGCTATGACCTCAGCAAACGATCCCTCTAGTGATTTACATCTCCTCTATTCACATAGGGGCCGCTTGTTGTTCAAGACTTGCTCAACTAGTTTCATGCTTCCTGCAAAACTTCACCCGTTCAGACAATGCAATTTCATCAGATTATAGTTAAAGCTTCTATTTTTATTTGATGTATAATTACCTCAGTATTCAATAGACGCTAATAAAAGGAAATAAGTGACTTGTATTGATGGCATGCTATTGGGAAACTCTCTATAGAGCAGAATAGGACATAAGAGAAGAATAAATTAAATTTTTTTATTTTTTTTTGCACTCGAACTGCAGCCCTATGGAAAAACACAAATAAGACACGGTGTTGCGACACGTCGTGCCAAATGATAAAATGAGGTCTCGTACGTCTAAGATTCAGAGCATGACAGTTTTGCATGTTTTGTAAGCGGTTGAGCCCTGGAGAATAAATAAGGACAAGTAATTGTACACTGATACATGTGATGTAGAATACCTTACCCATGAGAGTTGACAATCAGGAACATTCTGACACAAGTATAACGAAGTGAATACATTCTTCATTGTGTGTGTATCTACTGCGAATGGATGTATAAAAAAAACGCTGTAAATATTGAATCTTCCAAATGCGCAGCACTGATTGGCTAGCAGTGAAATGGCACGTTGAAACAGGGAATGGCAACATCCAGTTGCCAACTAATCCATATGTTTCCAGGAGGAATAACAGAGTAACTACAAAATGCAGAGTTCTATAAAAAAAGATTCTCCAGCCTTATTTCATGGGGAATAATTATATTCACTAAAAGACTCTTGTATCAATATTACAAAATTAGACAAATTAGACCCCAACTGTAGGTGCCCCTGTGTCTTCTAGATGGGAGTCCTGCTGCTGGACCTCCCAGTGACCGGTTATCGCCAGGGGAGACACTCAGAATTTCCTTTTTACAAATTCAAGTCCTAAACCACATAAGTGCCCACACATACGCACATTTGTCACCATTTAAGCCAATTCATGATATTGATGTAGATGGTGATTTGAATCCACACTAGGTCTTCATGATAAAACTGCACCTAACAGAAATAAGGGGGTGTCATCAGTCTCCAAGCTTCAGGCTTTGGTCCGTAGCTTCAAATAATCGAGTATCTGCACAGACTTTAAGAAAAACTAAACAAAAATTGGTTTTACAATTTTTCGATGGGCAGCAATAAAGCGCTTTTTTTAATTGTTTTGTATGGTAGGTCTTCGGTGGGTATTAAATTTAGCTATACAAATTCTAAAATACATTAGAGTGCGCAGAGTCATGGTTTAATCTCATCAAATCTTTGTTTTATTTTCTTTCCCAGGTTCTTGGGCCGGATGGTGACAGCTGTGCTGTTTGTATTGAATCATACAAAGCAAATGACGTAGTCCGCATCTTAACATGCAAGTAAGTATTCCTACCAGCACTAAGAGCATTCACAGAAGTCTAAGGCTGGGTCCCACGTTGCCTAAACGCTGCGGAATTTCCATAACTGAATTGTGTGTGGAAAGTCCGCTGCATTCAAAGTGGTTGAGATTTAGTAAATGTCATGCCCACACTGCGGGAAAAAAAACCAGCGTAAACGTTGTTAAACTGACCTGCGGTGCGAAATTCTGCAGCGTGTCAATTTATGCTGTTCTAGTTGATTTTCCATTGCAGTTCAACAGAAAGCCAAGTTTTGTGGCGTAATCGATTTGCGCCGCAGAAGTCGCAACACTTGGCTTTCTGTTGCGGCTTTTGCATCCTCATTTGAATTAAATGGGGAAAACCCGCAATGGAAAATCAACCCAAAAAATCACAGCTCCTGGGTAAGTATATATATATTTTTTTTTTTACCCCCGAACACCCTCCTTCCTGCAGTCTGGCCTCCTGGCATGATGGTTCATCTCATGAGACTGCTGCAGCCAATCACAGGCTGCAGTGTCACATGGTCTGCAACGTCCTAGTAGGAGGCCGGAGTGGACGTCAAAGGAGGGAGGGGGTAGGTATGAGCGTTTTTTACTCAGCGGAAAGTCCGTCTGAAAAACCGCACCACAATGTGGTGCAATTTTTTTGACAGAAGGTGCTGCGGTTTTCACACCGTGTATCTGACCCGTGGGAACCGGCCTTAAAACTGTACAATTCTGATAAATAGTGCACAGAAACCCGAAAATGTATCGCTATATTCTTTCATCTTCAAGTTTGATCAGTGTGTGTGGGGGTGTGTGTGTGTCTGTGTGCGTACATTCCAAAAAAGAGACCGTGAAGCAGCACTCAAAGTGAATTTATTCATCCAACATGTAACCACTTGAAAATGCCTTCATAGAGGAGGTGAAACTTAGTGATTCCATGTTTGATGAATAAATTCACTTTATTCGAGTGCTGCTTCATGGTCTCTTTTTTTTTTTTTGGGGGGGATATCCAACACAAGTCAGGCTTTTGTTCAGTGCTGCTCCAATCCTTTGCTGTATGTATGTATGTATGTGTGTATATATATGTATGTGTGTGTATGTATCTCAATGTATCATGTACTATTAGGGATAGAAAATCTCAATTTTATTATATAGCAAATAATTAGGGCATATAAAATGTACGGAAGATTCAGATAAGATTATCTGTATGAAGGCTACATTTAAAACACCACACGCTGTCTAAACATGTATACAATTACAAATGTGATGCCGGTGCACTGGGTATAGAATGCTCGAACAATATGTCTACTAAACAGATAAGCGTAGTTGTGCACATCACCTTATACCTTCTTCCTCTGTGGATACATCTCCACCCTTTTGAATGTATTGGTAAAGTCACCATATCAGTTTAGAAGACTAGGAAGAAACGTCCATTGTCCTTCGGATTCAATACAGGGTCATAGGGGGCATTTGCCCCAAGTTAAGAAAAATGAGTCCCAAATAAAGAAGTCAGAGTATCTTACCCATTGGTGTGGTAGGTATGCCTAGGAAGCGCCCCGACGTGCATTTCACGTAGATGGCTTTATGACCTCTCATGTTGTTAAACCACTTCGTTTTGGAAATATAAGATCATGCTGAACGAACAAATGTGGACATTCACCTTGGACAGCTTTGAATGTAACTGTCAGTGATTAATGTGAATGTGGTAATTGTTTAGGTTTTGTGTAATGTTACTCCTCTGCATTAATACAGATTAGGTGCTCATGCACACAAGGGCATTACCACACTACGCCTGCGCCATATATTTAGTGGTAAGGATGGGATCAACTCCTGTCCTAAAGAAACCGGAAAATCTTAACATTTGCTGACCTGCTTGGTTGATGCTATAGGCAATAAAGTTTTTAAAGCAAATACAATCCTGATTTTTATGATTTATTTGACTTTGAAAGGGTTAACCGGTTAAAATAAATGTGCTATGCTCAGTGTTTTGTGCATGCTTCAGTCTAGGAACAGGGTGGTCGCTTGATTATATCACAAGATTGCAAGCTCGATGTCATATGGATGAAGTCCTATTTTCTGCCTGCTGCATTCTAAGGGTATGTTCACACGGCCTATTTTCGGCCGTTTTCCGGGCCCCGAAAAATCGGAAGCAGAACGCCTCCAAACATCTGCCCATTGATTGCAATGGGAAAAACTGCGTTCTGTTCCGATGGACTGTTTTTTTTTGTTTTTTTTTTGTTTTTTTTTACGCAGCCATTTTGAAAAAAGGCCGCGGAAAAAAACGGCTGCGAAAAAGTGCCTGTCACTTCATGGGCCGTTTTTCATAGACTCTATTGAAGACAGCTCCAAAAATGGCCGTAAAAAACGCAGCGACAATCGGGAGTGGCATAAAAGTCTGAAAATCAGGAGCGGTTTTCCCTTGAAAACAGCTCCGTATTTTCAGACGTTATTGAGTTTGCGTGTGAACATACCCTAAACCTGTATCGTTGCTAATGCAGATTAAACAAACACAACAGAGTTTTAACATTGGTTTCAGAACTTTATTATCGGATGCAATAAAATTTTTGGGTTTAAAACTGGCCATTCAATTTTAAATATTTTTCAAAAGATTGATATAAAGATTCTAAGGAAAATGTATAGATCATTTTGGTACACACAAAAAAATGTTAAAAGAAATCTGGCTACAGCCGTACATTTCCATATGAATCCGTAGAAACAGTGCCATCTGCAGGCAATAGTAAGATATTTGCATATGATTTTGTATAATAACCTTTTATGTAGCACCATCAAAATGCTTACAGTTAAAAGCTTCTATGTAACCATTTTGGGTCTATCCTTGTTTGCTATAATTTAGTACATGATTTAGGCTTCGCTCACATCTGCGTCAGTGTCCCGTTCTGACGTTCCGTCGGAGCTTCCAGACAGAACCATAGGTTTCCGTTTGCATCACCATTGACTTCAATAGTGACTGATCCGATGCCAATGTTTTCAGTTTGTCTCAGTTGTGCAAGGGTTCCGTCGTTTTGATGGAATGAATAGTGTAGTAGACTATGGTATTGATTCCATCAAAACTACGGAACCCTTACTCAACGGTGACAAACAGAAACCATTTGCATCGGATCCGTCACCATTGAAATATATTGTGATGCAAGCGGAAACCTATGGTTTCAGTCAGGGTTCCGTTCATGGGTTCCCCTGACGGAAAGCTCCGACAGACTGCCTGAATGGAACCCTGATGCAGATGTGAACGAACTCAAAGCTGAAAAATTCCGTAAAACAATGGCCACAAATACAGTTGTGTAAAATAAGTCACGTGTGTGTTGCAGCCCGTTGATACAATCAAGGGGCGCATTTGTGGTCACCACCATGTGTGCTTGTCCACCACTGGTCTGATAACTTAAAACATATGTATCCAGACTTGGGAAGCTAAAGTATGTAATTACTCAGTATGTAATGATGTGTATTGGCTTACCGGTAGGCGATCCGTACCTGGTCGCCGTTGGGTCGCATGATCTCCATTCTTTCTAAATCCTACCGTGTCTTAATGCTAGACTGAGCGCCTTGATGCGAATCTCATAGACTTGCATTGCGATACTGGCCTTGAGGGCTGACAGCAGTTGTTGTAGGATTTGGATAGTCAGAATGGAAATCACATGACTTAACGGCAGCTAGGCCGTACATTGCATTTAATCACATCTTCAAACAGGGGGGATGGAAATAAAATATGCAAGTGCTTTTTTTAAAATCTATATTTGAATTCTAATTTATGCACAGTTTTCCTGAATTGAATGTTTGTTTTTTCAAATGGAAGCATTACCTAACAGTGTTTTGTTTTTTTCTTCATGGTGTATTTTTCCCATTAACTTCAATGGAGAAAATGTTCTAAGGCTTTATTCAGACGCACGCTCTCGTCAATCTTCAGCTCTCGGCAGACAAAGACCAGACTGTGTGATCTCTCACGAAAGATCACACAGCCGTGTCCTTGTCTGCCGAGAGCTGAAGAGTGAGGAGAGCGCGCGCGCACAGCTCTCCTCTCCCCAGCTCTTGCTGTGGTAATATCCGTAGCTGATTGGACAGTGTCGCAGCCATGTTACACACCCCCTTGCCATTACACGCTCCATTGACAGTTCAGGGGGTTATTTAACTACCGGGCACCAAATATAACGGCCCCAATATCTAAAAAAAAAAATTCCGATCTTCCTCCATTATTTAAAGTGCCCCAGGGTTTGTGCAGCCCTCCCCATTACATGCTGCACTCAGCTGTACATGTATGGGGAGGTGAAATGTTCTCTTTGTAATTGATAAATAGAAAACCTGGTTGAATGTACAATCCCATTTGCTGTGAAGCTGAAGTGAATGACAATGATTGAATATTTAGCGTTCATTTTGTTTTTAACTTTCCAGTAAGATGGATAACTGTTAATATATATATATATATTTTTTCTTAGTCATTTCTTTCACAAGAATTGCATTGATCCCTGGCTGTTGGAACACCGAACATGTCCAATGTGCAAGTGTGACATTCTGAAATCATTAGGAATTGAAGTAAGTAAACAATGAACTATCATCACCGACCTACAAGAGTACAATTCATTACTTTTAGGCTGTGTTCACACAGAGTTTTTTGCAGGACGAAAATTCCTCCTGCAAAAACTGCTCCAGACGGTTTTTGCACAGTGGTTTGACAAAAACTCGTCAAAACACTCGAGGCGTTTTTTCCCTCTTTCTGACTGATTAAAATGGGGTTTTGGAGGCGGAAACCGCCTCAAGATGGGTCATGACGCTGCTTTTTACCGCGACGCGTTTTTTTTTTACTAGCGGTAAAAAAAACTCGTCCAACTCCCATTGAAATCAATGGGAGGCATTTTCGGGCGCTTTTTGAGGAGTTTTGCGGCGCAGTTTCCGCGTCAAAAAAGTCAAACTCTGTGTGAACAGGGCCTTAGAGTCCCGTATTTACCCTATATCTGTGGGCAGGGGTAGCAAACTTTTTATCACACAGGCAATACATAAACTTTCCATTTGGAACAGACTGTTTCCTGTTTGTGTGAACTAGCCCTTCTATCCACCAAGTATTTTGGCGCTGTTTTTGATGTGGAAACAGTGTCGGAAACTGCGCCAAAAAACGCCCGAAATCTCCTACCATTGATTTTAATGCAAGGTGTTTGTTCTTGCGAACGGTAAAAATCACTTGCCAGAAGAAAGAAGCGACATGCCCTTTCTTCGGGCGTTTCTGTGTCCGACATTGCGTTTTTTGCCTGCGGCGCTCAATGGCCGAGGCCGACAAACGCCACGAAAAATGCGGCAAATGTTCTGCCGGTAGGTCAAAATCTGTCTCCAGTCCTTCAGGAATTTTAAGGCAGGTTTTTCCACCTGCAAAAAAACTGTGTGAACAGGGCCTTCTAGAGTGTGTGTTATTACTTGGGCTGCTTTAACATCTCTAGGTACAGGGGAGAAACTATAATGTATAAAATTAGAACATGCATCCTAATGCCGCCCTAAATGTTTATTCTCACTTTATGGGGAATACAAAAACACAATACAAATAACTATTTTTAGCTTTAAATATTGTATAGAAACACCTGCCATAAAAAAAGATGTAAAAATTACTAAGAGGCTCTGTCACCAGATTTTGCAACCCCTATCTGCTATTGCAGCAGATAGGCGCTGCCATGTAGATTACAGTAACGTTTTTATTTTTAAAAAACGAGCATTTTTGGCCAAGTTATGACCATTTTTGTAGTTATGCAAATGAGGCTTGCAAAAGTCCAAGTGGGTGTGTTTAAAAGTAAAAGTCCAAGTGGGTGTGTATTATGTGCGTACATCGGGGCGTTTTTAATACTTTTACTAGCTGGGCGTTCTGACGAGAAGTATCATCCACTTCTCTTCAGAACGCCCAGCTTCTGACAGTGCAGACACAGCCGTGTTCTCGAGAGATCACGCTGTGTCGTCACTCACAGGTCCTGCATCGTGTCAGACGAGCGAGGACACATCGGCACCAGAGGCTACAGTTGATTCTGCATCGGCATTTGCAGGTAAGTCGATGTAGCTACTTACCTGCAAACGCCCAGCTAGTAAAAGTAGTAAAAATGCCCCAATGTACCCACATAATACACGCCCACGTGGACTTTTACTTTTAAACACACCCACTTGGACTTTTGCAAGCCTCATTTGCATAACTACAAAAATGGTCATAACTTGGCCAAAAATGCTCGTTTTTTAAAAATAAAAACGTTACTGTAATCTACATTGCAGCGCCTATCTGCTGCAATAGCAGATAGGGGTTGCAAAATCTGGTGACAGAGCCTCTTTAAGTCATAGGTTATGTAAAACAACAATGGCTACTTTGTAATCACTCATTTCTCAATTCCTTATTGAAAGGCTGATGATGAAGAAGAGCCAGACACCAGCGTGGCAATATCCTCTGTATCCAGTGAGATTCAGCAGACCACCATGCAGATTGATGAGGAGACCCATAGTGACAATGCCTCTTCTGGATATGCCTCTGTCCGAGGCCTTGAAGAACCAGAAAACGCTTGTGAGTATCCTCGTCTTAATGTTAATCCATTAATAAAACACAAATGTGCATGTAAATGGGGAGTAATGAAATTGTTTTATTTTTAAATTGCGCCATTTTTCTGGCTTATTTTTTCTGTTCAACTGACTTTTTGGAAGGGGGTAAAACGCAAAAATTTAACCTATTTGTTAAAACCACATAGCAATTTCATCAGTTGCGTGCCTCATTGTGGTCTGGATGACTCCCCAGGGATTCTTACTCTTTGACTTCAAATGCTTCTTGCCATATATTAATTTAATGGTATTTTAATGGTCAGCCATGGTACCCACCCCACTTTTCTTTCTCCGCTCTACTTTCTTAAGTACTTCGATACCATTTAGCTTTTTTAAGAGTAATAACTTTAGAGTGCAACGTTTCCGTTTGCAATGTTGGTGCCTTTCTCAAGCTTGAGAGAGGCTCCAACATTGTAAGCGGAAACGTGATGATTTTTTTTGCATTGTGCTCGAGGGGAAATGGGAAAAGGTGTGTGTTTTTTATTTTATTTATTTTTTTTTTTTTTTTTTTTTACTTGTCACCCTAGGGGACTTCAACCAGCAATCGTTGATTCGCTTGCATGATCTACTACAATACTAATGTATCGCAGTATATTGTGACACCGGATGCAGCTCTTTCACCTTGCTGCCATGCCAAACAACGGCACCCTGCGATCACCCTGCGGGGGGGTGGCATTGCAACGTTACAACGGGCCGCCCCCCTATTACTAGCCATTTAACAGCCGTGGCCGATATTGACCATGGCATTTAATGGGTTAAACAAACTGGATCCCGATCGTTAGAATGAAGTGTCGGCTGTAGGGTACAGCCGAAACGCTCGTTCTATGGAGCGGGCTCAGTTCGGGAGCCTGCGCCATGTGTGTGTGTGTGTATATATGTATATATATATATATATATATATGACTTTTTTTTAATAAAAGCTAATCTACTTTACTTTCTAGATGAGAACATAGAACTTGTCAACAATGACCCCTCGACCACAGCAATTGAAGTTCTTCCTCACATGGATAATCCAACATTTGAAAGCGAAGATGTCTCTCACGTTCAGCATGTGAAGTCCTGAGCAACACAATGAAAGGACAATACAGATATGGGCTCTTCAAGTCTGTTTTCCTGATTTTTTTTGTTTTAATCACCATTTTTATTTTTTTTCCCCATTTTAAACAAAGACCCTTGAAGGCATCACCCCTACAGTTTAAAGAAATGGTCTACCTTAATTGCTATCTGGATCTTACAGCCTTATGTATACTATTTTAATTACTTCAGGTTTGTTTAAGTAGGATCTAAATAAAAGCTTGACCTATTGCATATTTTATTATAATAAAACAATATAATTTTATGACAACTTGTATCTATATTAACTTACCAGTTTTAATTTGTCATGCACTAGATACCTCACTAAATCTGTCGTTTTAGGTTTACTTATCACTTCTGATGTCACTTAATTTTCCCACACTGTGAATGTTATATGGCAGGCTTTGGTGGTCCAGCAATTGTGGTGGTCCCATCGTGCTCTGTTAAGTAATTATTGGTAAAGCATGTTAAGAGATAAAGTGCATTTTCTGCAAGAAACCAAAATGCTGCCTATTTCTATCATACAGTATTAGATTATTTTTTCAAAAATTTCAAAGCTCTACTAAGATTTAGAAAAAAAAAAAAAGCACGAAGGAAACTGATTTTGCCACTTAGTCACTAAAATTAAATTGCTTTTTATAAGATTAAGAGGTATTCTTTATTAATAGTGCAGAAAGTGAAGGATTAAGGGTTGAGATTCCATGTTACATGTGGATTTTGCCATGGGTTTTGCATTGGATGAAATCTACTGCAAATCCACAACGTAATAGGCATGTTGGGGATGTGACAAATCGGTAGCATGCCCTCAAATCTGCCGTGGAAAAATCTATCTATGAAGGCGGATTGGAAAACACAAGTAACACATTTTGTACTGTACTTTGGGCCTTTTCATTGCAGATTCTGCACTGAGAATCCATCTATCCAACAAACTGTTCCTTGTGTAAACATTTGAAGTAGTCGTTACTAGAGTAGGTAATAATCAACTACTTCATTTACTTTAATAATCGTAATACAACATCCATATATTACGGTTTTGTATACTCCGCAATACAAAAGGTGTCCTGATTTTTATTCATGCATAGTAATGATGCATCAGGCATCTTTTTAGAAGTGTATATTAACTCTATAAAGTACAATGTTATTGTTTTAGGGCTTCCTTTATGCTGCTATGACATTTAAGGGGCGCACTGCACTTGCTCTAGAGCCTATATGTGATAGGTTTGCAGCCATCTAAGTGGGCACAGAAGCATACAAGTGCTCCACCTATAAACCATAGTGGACTGCACAGATAAAAATACTTAGGTGTGATGATATTCCTGTATTCCCACTCCTTTCCCTTATCTTAGTTTAGTCAGCCTGAAGACAAACACTGCTGCTAACTTTCATGATTACACCTCTTACACACGACCGAGGTTCGGGCCGTGAAAAATTGTCCGAGTGTCGGCTGGATTTCCCAGCCCAACCACGGTACAGGGAAACAGGACTCCTGGGATCCTAGACATTTTATGATGCTAGGATCCTTTGCCTCCCCGCCGAACTGAACAAAATTATACAGTACAGAACAGCAGTACCGTGGTAGGGCCGGGAAATCCAGCCGACACTGTCGTGTACAAGAGGTGTTAGGCCTCATGCGCACGGCCGTGCCCGTAATCACTGCCTGTAATTGCAGGCACGGCCGGCCGCCAATGGCAGCTGATAGCCACCCGTAAAAAGCAAAAGATAGAATGTGTCCTATCTTTTGCAAAGGCTTTCTACGGCCCAGACACCTTCCCGCAAAAATAGTGGGGTCCGCGGTCAATAGAAGTAAATTGGTCCGTAATTGCAGACTGTTATTACAGACAAGTTCTATTGTCGTGTGCATGGGGCCTTAGGCAGTGAGATCAGCAATATACATGCTTTATTTTACCCAAACGTCGTCTTCATTATCTTAAGACCAATTTAGACCTGTATGAAATCTCTCACTTTCACAATTATTTGTTTATAGCAAAAGGGAAGTTCTAAAGTGGAATATTTTTAACTATAGACTAAAAAGATTCAAGTTTGTTTTAATCTATTTAGACAATTACGGGTGAGGCGGTAAAAAATAAATTGATGCACCAAAGCTCCATTAATTCTAATATTTTTATTTGTTGTACAACCTACAAGTGCGAATCCTGGTCTAGGATGAAACTTCCCCTGCCTGTCCCTCACATATGAAATGAATTATTTTCTAGTTTGCTGCAACTCTCTTTAATCCACTAGAACAGTGATCTCCAACCTGTCTCTCCAGCTGTTTGTGAATCTACAACTCTCAGCATACCCTGACAGCTGTAGGCTGAACGGGCATGCTGGGGGTTTTAGTCTTCCAACTGGCATGCCAAAGGTAGGAGACCACTACATTAGAGATCCTTTCAGAATATTTCCATATTGTTGGCTATTTAGCTTGATACAGAAAAAAAAAAAATCTTTCACTGAAACATCATCTTCCTTTTGTGCTCCGTAATGGAGTAGTGAGGAACCACATTGTGGACAACTTCTTCTCTTACTGGACACTATTCTAATGTGTGCATGAGCACCCTACTTACAACTCACTGTTCATATGGTCCTTTCTCAAAATGAATGGTACTTTGCATGCTTTAAAGGGGTACTCCAGTATGAGACAAAGGGTGTGCTTTTTTTTATTTTAGAAGCCCTGCCGCTCTTGTCCATGGGCTGTGTCTGGTGTTGCAGCACTGACCTATTACCTTGAATGAGGATGAGCTGCAAAACTAGTCACATCCCATGGATAAGCGTGTCTGTGAGACCTTTGGTCGAAGACCATAAATAGGTTTAGCAGAATTTTTACCTCAAAATATGATGGGCCTTCCACCTTTTAAGCTTTCCAGGATTAATGTACTCCAAAGATCTGAATTCATAGTCTTGGGTTGAAGATTTATAAGGGAAAAATTACTGTATAGGGCCTTCTGCACACTGGACGGAAATACTGCAAAATTTCACTTCAGAAATTCTGCAGCGCATTATGGTAGCAGAAAAGTGGATGAGATTCGAACAAGTCTAATCCACATGATGCAGAAAAAAAATCCACAAACGTGTGGTAATTGACCTGCAGTACGGATACTCAATCTGCAGCGTGTCAATTTATCTTGCGTAAACGCTTCGGACATTTTGCAGCGTTTTTCATCCCGCGTGCGGAAGGCCTTAGGGTGTGTTTACACATTTGTATTTTTAGTCTGTTTTTTTTTCTGAATATTTATTGCCAAATTAGATCCAATTAGAGGAATGTAGAAAAATCCGATAACCCTTTTCCGCTTTCTTCTAAATTGAATGGTTCCAGGTTTTGGCCGAAACATGGACCACAAATATGATCAAGTTACTGCACCCTAAATTCTACCCCCTACTTTAGTCAAGAGGAGGAAATCTACAATATGTAACACATCCCCTTAAAATAAAGTACTTTGATTTTGCATAATTGTCTCTTTATTCATTTATGTATGTCCACTAGAGGTGCTCTGTATTACTTGGTAGCAGCAAAAATACCTTGATGGACTGGCTTAGCCATTGTTGAGCATAGCTCCCCTATTGATACTAGGTGCTTGATCTAGGTAGGTATTGACCGAGAATATATGACTTATTAATGGATTTAATGACTTATGGTTATTCATGATTGGAGAAATTAGAATACAGGATTGTTAGAAAAAATCTTAACACGTTTTATATATTTTATTTTTACTAATAACCTTTTCATGGTGTGAACGCTGTGCTCAATGTTCTCCCTCAATAGTAATTTAAAGGAAAACGCACTTTATTTTCAGGTTTCTTTTTATTGCTGTAACCTCATGTATAATTTAATGTGAACAGGAAAGTTTGAATGGAAAAACAATTAAATTTGAATAAATTTTTTTTGTTCCTTTTATAAAAACCCGTATCTAGGAAATTTTTAAAATTCTGTAAATATTTCATGATTTGTATTAGTAAATTATGTAAATAAATCCTATTCAAATAGTTCCGTTCAGTTGTTTTATTTCACATTCAAGTGTCTGTGCTAGGGCTGGTTCACACCTGCATTAGGGGCCTCCATCGCAGAGTACTGAAAACAATATTGCAGCATGCTGTGCTACCGTTTCTGGTAAAACTACAGACACCCTGACTGAAAGCTGATGGAACCCATTAAAGTCAATGGGTTCCGTGTGTCGCCGGTGGTGTCTGTGGTGCAACGGAACCGGTGGTTCCGGTTATACCCTTGTTCGCAATGGCGAGTACAGGTGTGAACAGGCCCTTAAGAGTATTTCAGTTTGCTAAAAATTGTCTCCTCAAAGCCCATCATTCAGTATATCAATATTGGCAAACTTTTTTCAAGTTCTCCTTTCTACCTTTAAAGCTGCATTTTTTTTTTGCATGATGTGATAACTGATCTTAACCCTATCAATATTAAGCTGTTAATTAAACACTTCATAAGAGAAAAATAAAAAAGTAGCGGGGGGGGGGGGGGCCTTCTTAGGTTGTGTGTAACAGACACTGTAGACCAGCAATGTAAAAGTTAGCAATAATTTGCATATAGGTGTCGCTCAAACCAGTCTCCACTATCCAAGTTTACCAGTCATAACCCGCACGTTTAAAAAAGACGAAGCGCTCCTAGTGTATTACTGGTCAGTGGCGTAACTAGAAGGGTTGCAAATGCAACCGGGCCCCGAAGCCAGGGGGGCCCAAGGCCCCCCGTCACCACATCAATGAAAAGTTACTATAGTAACGGGGGCCTACGTGATAAACTACAGGGGCCCCCGTTACAATAGTAACGGAAAGTACTAACATTCCTCCTTCCGGAGCGCAGCGGCAGTCCTGGCGTCACAGCGCATGACGTCACAACGCTACGTGCTGCACACAACATCCCGACCCTGGATGGAGTCCTGCTCCTTTTTGGCTGCAGCGGAGGTCCTAAGTTTAATACCACTGTCTGCTGGAGCTGATAGGTCGGGGTCTGACTCCCAGGACCCCTGCCAGTCAGCTGTTTTGAAGGGGGTGCAGTGCTCGTACGAGCGCTACTTCCCCTTCATTCCGGTCACTTTCTCACACTGTGAATTGCTGACATGGACATGTCAGCGATTCACAGTGAGCGAGTAAGGGAAATGAAGAGGAAGCAGCGCTCGTATGAGCACTGCACCCCCTTCAAAACAGCTGATTGGCAGGAGTTCTGGGAGTCAGACCCGACCCATTAGCTATTGATGGCCTATCGTGAGGATAGGCCATCAATGTTTAAGGACTGGACAACCCCTTTTAAGCCTGCCATGTGGTAGGCTTTGATACAGGGTCCAACAAACCGTATCACACATGCACATGGGCCCTGTATCTAAGCCTACCATATGTGTTTGGCTGTTTTCACTTCATATACACATTTTTGTGGGGGGTATATGTATTGGGGCTATTTCCCCTGATGGTTCAAGACCTTAGTGACGCCCCTGGCTGCTGGTGCTGCATCATTGGGTCACTTAGGTCATGAGATGTTGGGGGGGGGGGGGCAAGAAGAACCTTTGCATCGGGGCCCATGAGCCTTTAGCTATGCCCCTGTTACTTGTAATATACAGAACAATGAGAGGTGTGGTAATGCCCTCACTTCACCCCTTTTGCTGACATGGTTTTTGGGACATTTTGCACCTGGTAGTCAGGACAATTTTCACACTTCTGACATGTACAAATAAAACCTAAATTACAAAATGGACAAATCATACTAAACCCCCATACCTTTAGTTTCTGAAAGAAGACACCTGGCACAATGTCAAAATACTATTTAGGACTTAAAAGGGTATTCAAATCTTTCCCCTCTATTTTTTTTTAGTTACATTTTTTTATATATATATATATATATATATATATATAAAAAAAATCTATTACACCCATCTATTGTTTGATCTTGCACCCATGTTCCCACTACAGGACTGCATGGTCCCGCACCTCGTTCTCTCTAATTTCTGCTTGGGTGGGTGGTACAAAGCCCTTTCTATTCACATAACCAGCATATGGTGCTCTGAAAATATCACAGTACCACTTGCATCCGCATGCACGCTCCCACAGCTGCTATGCATTGTATTACATGCAGGGGCGGATTATAATGAGGGCAATATGGGCAAGTGCCCGGGGCCCGAAGCTGGAAGGGGGCCCAGTTCGCCCCGGTTCTCCCTTACCGGCTGTTAAAATTACAGCCGGTTCAGACAACCGGAGTGAAGCAAGACCTCTCACCCAACCAGTGGCGTAGCTACAGGGGCCGCACTACACAGTAAAAATGTACTATAGTAACGGGAGCCGCGGTAACTATAGTACTTACCTTCCTATTTCCGGTTCGCAGCGCATGACGTCACCACCATCCTGTAGTTCAGAGACGGGACTTCCGCCGCGGCTGAAGAGCAGGGTAAGTTTCATATCCCTGTCTGCTTAAAGCTGGTTGGCGGGGTCCGATTCCCAGGACCCCCGCCAATCACCTGTTTTGAAGGGGATGCAGCGCTCGTACGAGAGCTGGTGCTTCCCCTTCATTCCGGTCACTTGCTCACATTGTGAATCCATGTCGGTGATTCACAGTGTGAGCGAGTAAGTGAAATGAAGGGGAAGCAGCTGTCTTAACAGCGCTGCGGCCCCTTCAAAACAGGTGAGTGGCGGGGGTCCTGGGAGACGGACCCCAAGCCATCAGCTATTGATGGCCTATCCTGAGTATAGGCCATCAATGTTTAGGTACTGGACAATCCCTTTTAAGGCTACGATGTTGCAGGCTTAGAGGGCCCATGAGACAGGATCACAGATTGTGTGATGCTGTCTGCTGGGCCCTGTATCTAAGCCAATCACATGGTAGGCTTAGATACAAGGCCCATGTGTGATCCTGTTTGATGGGCCCTGTATCTAAGCATCTTATGTAAGCACATGGTAGGCTTAGATACATGGCCCATGTGTGATCCAGTCTGCTGGGCCCTGTATCTAAGCATCTTATGTAAGCACATAGTAGGCTTAGATACATGGCCCATATGTGACCCTGTCTGATGGGCCCTGTATAAAAGCCTACCACATGTGCTGTATAAGATTACTGTCTGAAGGAACCCTGTATCTTGCCCGTTCGTCACTCTTTATCATTGGTTCTGAATTACCTCTCAGCTCCTCCGTTTGAACCTATTGAAAATGTGGACATAAAATTTCTTGCCTGCAAAACACGATTTCTGAGTGCTATATCTTCTGCAAGAAGAATTCGTGAACTTCAAGCGATCTCCTATGAGCCATATTTTAAAATTCTCTCAGACTGTCATTTTGAGAACTATGCTAGGTTTTTTACCTCCAGTCGCTTCTGTCAGCAATATCAATTCAGAAATTATATTTTTTTATACCTTTTAGGGTATGTTCACAAGCAAACTCAAAAACGTCTGAAAATACGGAGCTGTTTTCAAGGGAAAACATCTCCTGATTTTCAGATGTTTTTTAAGCCACTCGCGATTTTCGCTGCGTTTTTTACGACCATTTTTGGAGCGGTTTTGAATAGAGCCGCGTTTTCAAAATCGCCCGTCGGAACAGAACGCAGTTTTTCCCATTGAAATCAATGGGTAGATGTTTAGAGGCGTTCTGCTTCCGATTTTTCGGCCATTTATGGCCTGAAAAACGGCCGGAAACAGGCTGTGTGAACATACCCTTACAACTACAACCCCTTTCTTCCTGGGGGCCACATGGCCCTCCTTATGTGCATTTTTCCCATTCGTCACTCTTTTTGTTTGCTCCAAAGTCCATCCTGATATCTCTATATTTACATATAGAGATAAGAGAGATCTCAGAGCAAGCATATGTGTAAAAGCCCTGATAAGGGCTCTGCTGTAGTAAGAGAACGCTTACTACAACGTTCACTACTACGCTTCATAGAACGCTCGTTGGCGATAATTGCACTGTGTAAACAGGGCAGTGATCACCAGACGAAAAAGCAAATGCTTATTAATCTGATGATCGGATCTTTTTAAAAAAAGTAAAATATTATAGTTGTCGGCAGCACATATCCCTGTGTAAACAGGGAGACGCGCTGTCGACATGATGATAACGTATAGGAACGATCAGAGTAACGAGCGATCTTCCCCATCAATAGCTCTGTGTCACAGGAGAAAACGAGCGCCGATCAACGATGCCTGGCTCTCTGGCTGGGGACTCCTGTCTTGAAAAAGCCCTTGACGACACTCCATATATGGATAGTGACGCCAGGGGCTTCTCCAGCTTGCGCTGCTCTGGCCTGGGACTCCATAGTTGAACGCTTAAGCAGGGAGCTGATGGTTCCCTGCTTCAGCATTGCATTCAACTGTATCTATAGACAGTTGAAACCGGGACAAACCATCGAGCGCCCGGGGTGGCGAGACTTTCTTGGGTGCCCTGAAGCCTTCTTCTCATCAATTGAACCTCTCTGCTTGAAGTTCTTGATGATCTGATAAATGGATGATTTAGGGGAAATCTTACAAGCAGCAATGTTCTTGCCTGTAATGCCCTTTTGATGTGTTGTGGAAGTCAATGGCTCAAAATATATTAGACTGAAACTTAGACGAGTGTTCCAACAGATACTCACGACAGGACCTTTGTCCAGCATCCTAATCAGGAGATTTCATACCGATATATATTGAGAGAGGAGAAATAACACACAGACGCTACTGGTATGCTCAAAATACTCCTCTGAGGGATTATTGCCAAACTCAATTACAATAATATCATTCAAAAGGGGTGTAGGCTTGAGGTTAACCAATCAGAGGCAATGTGACAATAACTCTTATTCAGCCAATAGCATACAATGAAAATATTTCAAATGCATTACTATAATTCTTCATTAAAATGCTGACATCAGGTAATACCTGGAAACAAGCATACAATAGAGTGGTGTTAAATGTTCTTTCCCATGAGGGAGTTTGTTGCAATAACAACAAATAGTTGCACTTTGTCTGGGCGTTCAGCCAACTCACTAGCCATGGAAGCATGAAGACCACACGATGAACACATAGAGATAACACATTTCTTTGAGACTCGAGCAGAACTATGTAGAGGAAAGGTCATTAAAATAATGGAGAATACATATCTTCGTAATTAGGGGACATGTTTGATAATTCATAATGTAATGTAATACAGAGAATATAAGCAAATGGACCATCCTTCAGAGATGCAAAGCAATGATGACTGCATGTGTTTCCTTGGAAGTAAAGTAACCATGGTTAACAGAAGAAGACAATGATTTCAAGCACCATCCCCCTTTTAAAGCAACCAGTCTGCTCTTATAATTCATTTAGCATAACAGAATGATATCAGCTGTCTTGTCTTCGTTAACGCTTTCTCCTGAGCGAACAAGAAGATCACTGAAATGATGCTAGCAGGTAATTTCTGGGCAAGCTAGAATGCAGTGGAAATGCGTGTTTTTGTGATTAAGTTAATTTTTATGGCAAGGAAGGACTTTCTAATTCATCTGATCACTCTTCATAACAATCCAGAGTTAATGCAAATTGCCACTATAGAAACTGAGGCAACAAACTTTGTGAAAACCAAAATCCGTTTCACTCTCAAAACTTTTGGCCAGCAGTGTACTATACGTATGACACATTAACCTTCCAAGACAGGAAATAAAACCTGCATTTTGTTACATTGTGATTTCTTCTAAGACATGAATTAACTCTTTGTCAGATCATCTGCTGTGACCAGTGTTAGGGTATGTTCACACGATAGCAGGCATTTACGGCTGAAATGACAGACTGTTTTCAGAAGAAAACAGCTGCCTCGTTTCAGCCGTAAATGCTCCTCCTCGTAATATACGAGGCGTCTGTGACGCTCGTAAATCTTGAGCTGCTCTTCATTGAGTTCAATGAAGAACGGCTCAAATTACGTAGCAAAGAAGTGCCCTGCATTTCTTTGCCGAGGCAGTCAATTTACGCGTCGTCGTTTGACAGCTGTCAAACGACTACGCGTAAATTACAGGTTGTCGGCACAGTACGTCGGCAAACCCATTCAAATGAATGGGCAGATGTTTGCCGACGTATTGTAGCCCTATTTTCAGGTGTAAATCGAGGCATAATACGCCTTGTTTACGCCTGAAAATAGGTCGTGTGAACCCAGCCTAAGAATACTTCCTGCACTCTGATAAATGTACAGTAGATGGCAGTATTAGAAAAGAAGTTACATGTATATGGAAATAAAGACCAGAGGATGGCAAATAACACAAAGTAAACACATGCATCCATTGTATCTGCTGCCCATTGCTCTTGTCATTAAGTTTATTTTAATTTGTAGTTTTCAATTGTATATGTAATTATCCACTATCATTTAAAAGGGTATTCTGGGATCAAAGACTGTTTTTGTTTATTAGGCTACTTACTAATATACAGCTATTAAAAAGTCTTCCCCCTTTGCCGCTGTGCCCTTATTCCTGCATACCCATAGCCACATGTAGACATTGCAGCAGTGGGTCAGCTCATATATGCAGAGTCTGCATATTGGGAGAGATTTATTAATACTGGTGCGTTGTGTGGTGTGACGTGTGCCAGTATCTCTGCCTCATGTCGTGTGTGCTATAGGCTTAAAATATTGTTATTAAATGATTTTCCTTTGGCCAGGGGTCGGCATGGGGGTACTATTAATTTCGGGCACACTTTGAGGAACATGTGGGGGTAGTATTAATGTTGGGGCTCTATTAGTTTCGGGCACACTTTTAGGAACATGTAGGGGCACTATTAAGGTTTGGGCACAATTATTTTGGGGGGCGCTATGTGGACTCTATTAATGTTGAGGGCGCTATGGGAACACTGCTTGGCATTGGAGTACTATGCTTGGGGGAGACAATACTAATTCTGTTAGGTGCACTATGTGGGCACTTAAAGGGTCACAAGTAGATATCACCTATCTATTGGATAGGTGATAACTTTTAGATCGGTGGGGTCTGAGCGCTGGGACCTCACTGATCGCCAGAACGGAGGTCCGGTGTACCCTCCAGGCGCAAGCCCACTACCAGGAGGCATTGAATAAAGCGCAGGTCGGGCATGCGCCCTACATCTCTATTCAAAGTTTCTGGCACTGATGTATAATGCTGAGCGCTCATGCCTGACCTGCGTTCCATTCAACGCCTCCGACAGAAAACACTCAAACCTATAAAGACACATACACATGAAGACAATAAAAAGCACCATTAGAGACTGGAGGCTACAAACAGGACATCCAAACGCACTGCAAGTATATCTTAAACTATTACTAAAAGTAGCCTAGAGTTCATTATTACTTTATCTTTAAAAATAAGGACCCGTCAGCTGTATTTTTTGTTACAAATAAATAACTGGTGATTGTCAATGAAAGGCTCCTTATATATGTGTTTAGGATCCCCGTTTGACATATACGTCGGGAAAAGCTCCCGTTATATACATTAAACTGAGGCTTTGTCACCCATAGACTTTTATGGGATTTGTTAAATGGTAACGTCATGAACTCTCATTTTGTCCTCAGCCGGTAGAATGGGAGCCAACGGGTATGTTTGAAGAATAAACCTGGATCTTTCCCAACGCATACATTAAACATGCAGGGGAAACACAGTGTGAAAGGGGCCTAACTTGTATTTTATTGCTCACTGTGGACTTAGGAGTCCTGTCGATGTAGCTACTTACCTGCAAACGCTGATGCTGCTGCAGAATCAACTGTAGCCTCTGGTGCCGATGTGTCCTCGCTCGTCTGACACGATGCAGGATCTGTGAGTGACGTCACAGCGTGATCTGGCAGAAGCTGGGCGTTCTGAAGAGAAGTGGATGATACTTCTCGTCAGAACGCCCAGCTAGTAAAAGTATTAAAAACGCCCCGATGTACGCACATAATACACGCCCACTTGGACTTTTACTTTTAAACACACCCACTTGGACTTTTGCAAGCCTCATTTGCACAACTACAAAAATGGTCATAACTTGGCCAAAAATGCTCGTTTTTTTAAAATAAAAACGTTACTGTAATCTACATTGCAGCGCCTATCTGCTGCAATAGCAGATAGGGGTTGCAAAATCTGGTGACAGAGCCTCTTTAAGGGTAACAGTTAAAGAGTCTCTGTCACCACATTATAAATCCCCTATCTCCTACATAATGTGATCGGTGCTGTAATGTAGATAACAGCAGTGGTTTTCATTTTGAAAAACAATCAATTTTGAGCAAGTTATGCACAATTTTAGATTTATGCTAATTAGTTTCTTAATAGACAACTGGGCGTGTTTTTACTTTTTTACCAACTGGGCGTAGTGAAGAGAAGTGTATGACGCTGACCAATCAGTGACCAATCAGCGTCATACACTTCTCTCCATTAATTTTTAGCAGTACGCGCAACACAGCGTGATCTCGCGAGATCACGTGTGCTGTCATTCACAGAAACTTTACCGAAGTGTCGGGAGTGTGATATCTATTCACTCCCAAGACACTTCGGTAAAGTTAATGTGGGAGTATGTGACTGCACAGCGTGATCTCGCAAGATCACGCTGTGTTGCGAGTACTACTAAAAATGAATGGAGAGAAGTGTATGATGCTGATTGGTCAGCATCATAGACTTCTCTTTACAGTGCCCAGTTGGTAAAAAAGTAAAAACATGCCCAGTTGTCTATTAAGAAACTAATTAGCATAAGTCTAAAATTGTGCATAACTTGCTCAAAATGTATCATTTTTCAAAATAAAAACCACTGCTGTTCTCTACATTACAGCGCCGATCAGATTATGTAGGAGACAGGGCACTAGAGAACAGCTGAGCCATGAAGCGATTGACCACGCAAACTCACAGTATCCTCTGTTGCATCACTCACTAAAGAGTTACAATCGGTCTCTGGAAGTGACATAAGCACAAGAACTGTGTGTCCGGAGATTCATGAAATGGGTTTCCATGGTCAAGCATCTGCATGCAATCTAAGATCGCCATGCACAATGCCAAGCATCAGCTGGAATGATGTAAAGCACACCGCCACTGGATTCTGGAGCAGGGGAAACGTGTTCTCAGGAGTGATGAATCACATTTCACTATCTGGCAGTCTGATGGATGATTCTGGATTTGGCAGATGCCAGGAGAACGCTACCTACTGGAATGCATAGTGCCAATGGAAAATATTTGGTGAAAGAGCGTTAATGTTTGGGCTTGGACCCTTATTTCCAGTGAAGGGTTAAGTCAATACTACAATATACAGAGGCATTTTAGACAATTGCATGCTTCCAACTATATGGCCACAGATTGGGGCTCGGCCCTTTCCTTTTCCAGCATGACTGTGCCCCTGTGCACAAAGTAAGGTCCATAAAGACATGGTTGGGTGAGTTTGGTGTGGAAGAACTTGGGTGGCCTGCACAGATCCCTGATCTTAACCCCATCGTACATCTTTGGGTTTAATTGGAACGCCAATTTCAGGCAAGACCTTCTCGTCCTACATCAGTGCCTGCCCCTACAAATGAATTGCCACAAATTTTAACAGACACGCTCCAAAATCTTGTGAAAAGGCTTCCCAGAATAGTGGAGGCTGTTGTAGCGGCATTAATTTATCTGTATGTATAATGTTCTATGTATCTATATATATATATATAGTTCCTCCCATCGTTCCATACATGTACGTCCTTGTGCAGTCGTTTAACTGAAAACCAATAATAATTGCAGTGTCAACAAAGGGCAAGGGCTCCCTTTATTATGTCACTATATATATTTGCCAAGGTTCACACTTTTAGGCCCTGTTCATACAGAGTTTCTTGACACGTTTTTTGACGCGGAAACCGCGTCGGAAAACGCAGCAAAAAACAGCCGAAAATGCCTCCCATTGATTTCAATGGGAGGCAGAGGCGTTTTTTTCCCACGAGCAGGAAAAGCCGTCTCGCGGTAAAAAGAAGCGGCATGCCCTATCTTCGGGCGTTTACATCTCTGACCTCCCATTGACATCAATGGGAGGCAGAGATAGTGTATTTCGTGGCATTTTCACAGTCGAAAAACGCGACAAACGGAGTGCAGGCAGATCAAAATCTGACTCAAAATTCCAGACGAAATTTTGAGGCAGAATTTTCTGCCTGCAAAAAACTCTGTGTGAGCCGGGCCTATACTGACAGCCTGAAGCCACCACTTTAGGTCCTGAACCTGTTCAGACCTAGTAGGTTTCTGTCACTGAGAATCTTGAAGACCAAGTTGATGACAAGTCACCATATCTGCATATTTGTATGAATATCTTGTTTGTCAAATTTTTTTTTAGGCAAAAAAAACCTACATTTTTGTTCAGTGTTGATACAGTATTTATTACCAATAACCAAATGTATGGTAATTCACACAAGCTCGGTGTAACGCCAGCGACGGGCCCAGCATCTGCCAGCGGTCCCCGCCGCCGAGTCTTGTGCCTCTCTCTTGTACTTACCCGTAGCCATTGCGACGCGTCCCTCTGACGTCCTGCAGTCCAGCCTTCAGGGATGACATTTCATCCCATGTGACTGCTGCAGCTAGAGATCTGGGTAAGTACAAGATTTATTTTTTTCTGAGTTGCGATTTTTGTGGCGGAATCATAGCTTTTCCACCACAAAAATCGCAACATCTGCTATACGTTGCATGTTTTACCTCCCCATTGAATTCAATGGGGAAAACCCGAAACAGAAAAGCAGCTATTACGCAACATAAATTTCCATGCTGCAGATTAAAAACCTGCACCGTCAATTTGTGAACGTTTTTTCGGCGTTTTTTTTTAAGCATCCTGTAGATGAGATTTGTTCAAATACTGTGATAGGCTGCGGATTTTCCGCAATAAAAATCTGTTGCGAAAAACTCGCAGTATTTACGCTACATGTGAACCTGGCCTTAAGATTCTGGAAAAGTCGCTCATAGATTTGTCCTATTCATTGAGACAGCTTTGGCACCTGAGGGCCGTTGTGCACCCAAAGTTTCCATCTCCCTTGGTTACTATATCCTCAACCAAAGGTGACCTTTAACATATTCTAGCGCATTTCCAGGAAACACTAAGATACCCCCAAGTCTTAGCACACTGTAGTATCCTGTGCTCCAGTTACAAACAAATACAGAGACACCAGAAATAACTATCTATTTATTTATTTATTTACACAATTATATTACTTCTCTCTTCCAAGCCCACCCGTCCCCTCAGGCGCGCGCAGTGCATTTTGGGACTTGTAGTCTCGGTCACGCCCTGCTTCCGTTCACTACAGTCGTTCTTTGAACTACAACTCCCGTGGTCGACTTGCGGCTTCAGTGTCTTGGCAGGTTTGCTGCTTACGTGTCTGCGGAGCCCAGGATGGTAAGGAAGCTATGATACCGGTACCGACAAGATGTGGCTCAGACCGGAGGAAGTTCTCCTGAAGAACGCCCTGAAGCTGTGGGTGACGGAGATATCGAACCCGTACTTCGTGCTGCAGAGGAGAAGGGGATATAGAGAGGAAGGAGGAGGGCTGACAGGTACATTTCCAGCAGCTGCCTGAACCATAATAAGGAGGCTATTACAGCATAGCTCTGACAGGCGTAGCCTATGCATCCTATTATATAGCTCCTATAAGACGCATATTAAAACCTTACTAAGTTGCTTATGCTAAAGAATTGCTTTCTGACGTGTAGTGCTCCAGCTGTTGTAAAACTACAACTTCCAGCATGCCCTGACAGACGCGGCATTTAGGGCATTCTGGGAGTTGTAGTTTTACAACAGTTGGAATACCTTAGCTTGCAAACCACTGTGGTAAAGCAAAGCGCTCGAGAGCGCCACATTGATCGCTATCCAATTAGATAAATGCGGTGCTATTGTTCGCAATGTGCAGTATGATATGCAACCGTGAAAAAATATGCTTCAATCAGAAAAATCATCAAATAATTCCATGGCTCCCTGATTATAACAGAGACTATGTCCACCTTCAGACAACATTTTATTCTATATAGAATTATTCTAATTTTGTTTAAATCAAACTGATCCTGAGATATACCTTGTATTATAGTCCGGAGCTGCATTCACAATTCTGCAGCCTCTTTCACCCGAGAAGAACCTTCATTGTTCTATGAGTGTGTGGATGTTCCCGCAAATGAGATGTTTGACTTTTTGCACTGTGTGATAAAATGATGGGATCTTCCACCTGCATAGACCCAATCATATTAGCCCTCTTGGCCCATTTCATTGCACAAGAGGGTTAGGCCCAGGGGTATAAAAATAGGGGGGTGCAGAGGTAGCAGTCGCACCTGGTGACTCAGGGGGCCCAAAGACCCCTCTGCTACATAAGATTACACCGGTATCATAAATGGCACATGGTGGGTGGATAGAGGGCCCTATATTAGTTTGCATTGTGGCCCTGGGATTTCAAGTTACTCCTCTGGTTTGGCCATGGTAATTTTATACTGCACATGAAAATAAATGGCTTTCTGAATCGGAAAGACTTTATCGGGCGGTTGTACAGTCATGTGATGTAGGTAAAACTAACAGTCCCACTGCATTATTGGAGCTCAGCTAAGCTCTTGGGGGTGTTTGATGGCAAGCTTGTTGACTGTTTCTAATAACAACCAGCAGAATTCTGAATGCAGCTCTGGAATATAATACGGACTAACTACAGATCAGTTCAGGATTAGGCTTTGTTCATATTACCCTCATGGCTGCAGTTCTTAATGGAACCGTTTCAGCGTTAACATTTTTAATATATCCTATTAACTTATTATGGGTCTGTTCGGTTTCTGTTTGTGTCCGACAATAATAGAGCTGCAGACTACACTGCAGAAACGGGGCTTTTGTGAACAGAGTCTAAGGCCCTGTTCACACACGACAAAATGTTCACGCTGATTTGGACACGTTTTCCGCATTGGAATCGGCATGAATTCCATCGGTAGCAGCAAAGACAGATTTTTGAATGCGAAAAGGGTCAACCTCACATTTCTACCATGGGATATTGGCAGAATACGCGTCCGAATTTTCCACTAGAACAAGACCTAAGAAATGTAATATATTTACAAAGTTACCCAATAATATAAACGGTAAAATGTTGTAAAAAAGGGAACCTAGGCGTTTTATTCAGGACTGTTGCTCTTTTTCTGAACGTAATTTTTTTATGGTGTGTATTTTGAGCGGAGCTTCATGTAACAGAATGGAATAGATGTGACACAAGTGAGTAATGGCTGTAACTGAATTGCTAGAAGAAATGGTAAATAGTTAATGGACTGCAGCTAAATGTGCCTAATATTGAATGGCGCCTTTTAGTGGCAATATTTTGTTTTTATTTTGTAGCCGAGACGTCATTATTTATTTTTATCGCCCTTTGTAGAATGAGTGGGACTTGGGGTCGATTTTTCTGGTCTGATCATTCCATTCCATACATGTGGATGGGGTTGTTTCTGCAGCAGGTGCATGGATTTCTGCCAGCACATTCAGATGAATGGAACAGTTGCAGAAATTTCTGCAACAAATCTACCGCATGTGAATATTCCCTAATTGTCATGTGTTTGTGGTGTTTTTCTTTATTGACTTTAGAGGGGAAAAATACAGCCCCGAAAATAGCATGTACAAAAGCGTAGCTGTTTTTTTATATTTGAGCTTTTCTGGGAACATTTCCTTGGAACGCTTCTCAAAACAATGCAGGTATTAACATGAATTTTTGCAGCATTTTTATACAGTATGTGGTAGTGTTTGGCTACTTGCCACATGACTACCAGTCCATGTAAACTTATCCTAAGGTCTCACGAACGCGGCCGTATTACGGAGTCTTAATAGGACACCCATAGAAGTGCATAAGGCCTAAATCTGATTGCAGGGTCTCGACTGCAGGGTGTAGGGCAATGTTTGCTTAGATACATCCTGATATCGGCATGGGTATGCAGGGCCGGCCTTAGGATAGATAGTGCACCGTACAAAGTTATCTTTCGGCGCCACACCCCATCATAAAAAAATGCCCCATAAAAAAGTATAATGACCTATATAATGCCCCTTTAGTGCCCCCATACAGTATAATATTTAATAATATATTATAAACCCTCCAAGGACACAGTATTTTGTCCTCTAATTGTGCCCACACAGTATTGTGCCCCTACACAGTATAATGTCCGCTTAGTGGCCTCCACACAGTCTAATTCCCCCCTTCCCTGGCTGCCACACACAGCCCCCCCCCTTGTAGGTAGTGCCCCCTGTAGATTTGTGCTATACAGCCTCCCTGTAGGCAGTGCCGTAATCCCCCACCTCCCCTCTGTAGACCGTGCCATACATCCCCACCTCCCCCTTGTAGACCGTGATATACATCCCCTTGTAGCTAGTGCCGCACAGCCCCCTTGTAGCTAGTGCCGCACAGCCCCCTTGTAGCTAGTGCCGCACAGCCCCCTTGTAGCTAGTGCCGCACAGCCCCCTTGTAGCTAGTGCCGCACAGCCCCCTTGTAGCTAGTGCCGCACAGCCCCCTTGTAGCTAGTGCCGCACAGCCCCCTTGTAGCTAGTGCCGCACAGCCCCCTTGTAGCTAGTGCCGCACAGCCCCCTTGTAGCTAGTGCCGCACAGCCCCCTTGTAGCTAGTGCCGCACAGCCCCCTTGTAGCTAGTGCCGCACAGCCCCCTTGTAGCTAGTGCCGCACAGCCCCCTTGTAGCTAGTGGCGCACAGCCCCCTTGTAGCTAGTGGCGCACAGCCCCCTTGTAGCTAGTGGCGCACAGCCCCCCTGTAGCTAGTGGCGCACAGCCCCCCTGTAGCTAGTGGCGCACAGCCCCCCTGTAGCTAGTGGCGCACAGCCCCCCTGTAGCTAGTGGCGCACAGCCCCCCTGTAGCTAGTGGCGCACAGCCCCCCTGTAGCTAGTGGCGCACAGCCCCCCTGTAGCTAGTGGCGCACAGCCCCCCTGTAGCTAGTGGCGCACAGCCCCCCTGTAGCTAGTGCCGCACAGCCCCCCTGTAGCTAGTGCCGCACAGCCCTAGGGCTGGGCAATAAATAGAAATCGAAATTCAGCGTAACTAATTGACGACGTCCTCTTGCGAATTTCGGTTTTATCAATAAATCCCCCCCCCCCCCCCGTTTAAATTGTATCTACATCTTCAGGACGCAGATACAGTTGAATCCTATGTATGTATATTATTGTTATCAGGCACTATTGGAGGCAGCTATAGGGCCATTATACTGTGTGGGGACGCACTATAGGGACATTATACTGTGTGGGGCAGTGTCAGGGGGTATATTATATACAGTGGTATACAGCAGGCTCAGGGAATAAATATTAATTCAATGGAATAGCATTCAAATAGGGGGTGTGGCATGCCAAGAGGGGTGTGGCCTAAATAATCGTTCATCAATCGTAATCGAGGTTACATGTTCAATTAATCATGATTTTGATAGGTCATAATTGCCCAGCCCTACACAGCCCCCCTCGTGGATAGTGCCACACGCAGCCCCCCTCATGGGTAGTGCCACACACGGCCCCCTTGCAGATAGAGCCCCCCCTTCCTGTTGATAGCGCCACTGTAGCTCCCGGAAGGAGCAGAGTCCCCCTTTGGCCCAGGATTCCGCTACTAGACGGAGCACTTGATGTCTCTGTTTATAAATGGACAGTGACGTCAGGGGCTTCCCCTAGGTGAATCCCTGGCGCTGTCGGCCATGGGGGGGGCCAGTCCCATCGGATAGCACGAGTGTCCTCACGCAAGGGGTCACCGCTAGCAGCCGCTACATCGCTAGCGACGCCATTGAGAGAAGAAGCGCCTGGTCGGAAAAGCAGCTGCTGAGTCACAAGCAGGGCAAGGGAGCCAGCGCAGCGCCCCCTTGCACCTGCTTGATTGATGCGCCCTGTGCAATGGCACGGGTCGCACACCTCGAAGGCCGGCCCTGTGGGTATGTCCTAAAACTGGGGTCGGCAACCAGCTGGCACACGCGCCTTGATCTCTGGCACGCTCTCCCCGTGTCCAGCGCCGTTGTATGCTGCAGCGCTGAACAGAGGGAGGGACACAGGGGCAGACTGCATGTCCTAGATTGGTGCGTTTTTGAGGATGTTGTCGCCCATTGAAGTCTATGGGTGCGTGAAAAACACGGACAGCACACTGACGAAATCCATGTGCTGTCTGTTTCATGTATCAGTTGGTAAAGAAATGCAAATAGGAAGTGCTAACAGAGGTAACCACGGAAGTGAAAAACTGATGCCACCCGCAAAGCACACTGATGCCATATGCAACGCACGGACATGAACTGCAGGAAATACGGTCCGTTTTTTTGCGCATGTAAATCGAACACGCTCGTGTGAATGTAACCTAAGACGTGACTAGACTTATAACTTACACATAACCTTTTATGTCTAGTCTGCAGCGGTGCTTTTCATCCATGACATTATATGAGCATTTATTGTGTATTAGGGCTCATGCAGATGGCTGTATTATTGATCTGTGTGGTACTGATTCATTATACAACTATATGTGCCCATATTCTGCCTCTATGTGCCCCCAATTTTATACAGCGGGACAGTGATGTTTTTTCTTAGAGATACCGATATAATATACAGTACCGTATAATAGAGGTATTCTCTACTGGAACCGTTATTTCTAGGTAAGAATATGGTGCCTTTTGGCAGGAATTCGCACAAGTGTACAGGCTGCAATGTTGTGTGCACGAGCCTTTACGTCTATACTGGTAAGGCTCTGTTCACATCTGCGTTGGCCCTTCCGTTTTTAACGGATGCGTCAAATTTAACGGAAACGGGTGTAAAAACTGATGCCTCTCTGTAACAAATGGAAGGTAAACTATCAGTTTTCTTTTGTTTTTTACGGAACAGTTAGCCAGATCCGTATAAAAACCTGGAAATTTACCTTCCGTTTGTTTCATTCTGTTATTTGTTATACTCTGTTTTTTAATGGATCCGTCTTTTTCTGTATTAATTTATTTTTCCTTTTTTGGATGTAAGAAGTTAGGTCTTGTTCAC
The DNA here is from genome assembly GCF_050947455.1 of Rhinoderma darwinii. Lineage (NCBI taxonomy): Eukaryota > Metazoa > Chordata > Amphibia > Anura > Rhinodermatidae > Rhinoderma > Rhinoderma darwinii. The sequence continues at coordinate 86,204,753 of NC_134694.1, forward strand.
ATCTGCGTTGGAGGCTCCATTTGGGGCCTTTGTCGCAGACCCGTCTGAGAATACTGGAAACAATAGCACAGCATGCTGCGCTATGGTTTCCGGTAAAACCACTGACACCCTGATGGAAACACAATTGAACCCATTAAAGTCAGTGGGTACCGGTGGCTGCCGGTGGTGCATGTTGTGCAGCAGAATCGGCGCTTGCTGTTTTTCCATTGTCCTCCATCAGAGAAGCAGAACGGAAAGTCAATTGCAGTTGTAAACGAGGCCTATAATGCACATGAGCAGTAGGAAAAACGGATCCGTTAAACAGAATGAATGACGGGTGCAAATGGAAGACCTCCTTTGTCCATTGACTTCAATGTTAAAAAAATAATAATAATTTCTATGTTTCGCTACGCTATTGTTACAAGCAAAAAGACGGAAACCTGATGAAACTGAGCAGTACTATAAACGACTAAGGCTGGGTTTACATGAGCGTGTGCGTGTGATTCTCGCGCAGCCGCCATCATTATGACACTCTGTTATGTTTGTAAACAGAAAAGCACGTGGTGCTTTTCTGTTTTCAATCATACTTTTTACTGCTGTTGCGCGAATCACTCGCGTCACACGGAAGTGCTTCCGTGTGGTGCGCGTGATTTTCAAGCACCCATTGACTTCAATGGGTGCGTGATGCGCGAACAACGCACAAATATAGGACATGTCGTGCAGTTTACGCAGCGGACTCACGCTGCATGAAACTCACGGACTGTCTGGACGGCCCCATAGACTAACATAGGTCCGTGCGAGGCGTGTGAAAATCACGCGCGTTGCACGGACGTATTACATGTTTGTCTAAATAAGCCCTAAGGCTAAAAAAAACAAAACTGTATTGAAATAAATGGGTACTTTGACGGAAACTTTTTTTTTTCCCCTGTAGAAACTGTAATGCTAGTCATTCATTATAAGGGCCTGTTCACATCTGCATCAGTGTTTCCGGTTCTCTGCTACGTAAGAGGAGCAGAACAATGAAAATACCTGAAGTGCTGGTTCCGTAGCATGGCGTCTGTCGCCCTATTAGAAACAATAGTTCAGCACGCTGCGCTATTGTCGTCAGTATTTTGGGCCGGATCTGTGGCAGTGGCCCCTAAACGAGCCTCCAACGCAGATGTGAAAAGACCCTCAGCTAGAATGAGCAACAACTTACTTGACAGTAAAGTTCAGCGCAATGATCAATATTCATGGTGATTTTTCTATTTAGTCAGCCTTTCGTATCACATTTTATTGGCAGCTTTTTTGTTTATAAGTGCTTTACAACTCTGTTCCTTTCCAACTTGGCAGAATGGGTACTTTTGTTTTTATTGATGGCTTCTGGGGGTGGTTCATATTGGAGATACAGACTGGCAATGTTGTGTCTGCAGAGCTGATGAATGGTGGGGAAGTAACATGATTTGGCAGACATTAGCGCCAGCTTTCTCACTCGCATTTTTTTTTTATCAATTACCAACATGAGTCATCTACAGCAAATGCTTTTTTTATGCACAGAGCAAATGATCGTACTGACTCCAAACTGGAATTCCATGTTTTATTAAAATGAAGGCCTGGTTCGGAGCCACTTTAAAGTTTATATTAGGGCTTATGTTTACATGTCGTTGTTTTGTTTTTTGTTTTTTTTCATATTTTATTCAAAACGGCAAGATCCAAGGCAGGAAAGATGTGTATTTAGCTAGAAATTTGCAGCAAAATCCACAGATAAAAATGTCATTACGTCTGAATTTACCCTAAGGGTATATTCACACTCGTCAGATTTGTTGCAAAAATCAGTTCTGTACTTTTAAATGGGGTGGTTTCTGCAGCGTGCGCGTAGATTTCTGTAAACTTCATTCAGATAACTGGGACAGTCATAGAAATTAGTTTTCCGTTTTTGTCAAACTTTTAAAAACAGATGAATTTCATGTGTAGATAATGAAATAGTGCCCTCTATAGATAATGCCGCAGTGCCCACTTTAGATAGTGCCTCACACCCCCCTGTAGATAATGCCACAGTGCCCTGTAGATATTGCCGTGACGCGCCTCCTGTGGATGATGTCTCGTGGCGCGCCCCCTGTGGATAGCGCCACTGAAGCTCCCTCTAGTAATGAAATCCCCGGCCAGAGCATTGCTGACGCTGTGACCGGGGATACCCTTCAGGAGGAGTCCCTGACGCAACTGTCCATATATGGACAGTGATGTCAGGGGTTACCGCTAGGAGCAGAATCTCTGGCCACAGCGTTGCTGACACTGTGGCAGGGGATTCCGCTAAGGTTGTAGCCCCTGACGTCACTGTCCGTACATGGACAGTGGCATCAGGGGCTCCTCCTGGATGGAATCCCTGGCCACAGCTACAGTGGCACTATCTACAGGGGGGTGTCACTAAATTCTGCTCCTGCTGACATCCACCTTCTCGCCGGGTGCTGTCGGAAAAGTGAATGCGGCAGCACCCGGCATTCATCCGTCTACAGTTAATTAAGATCGGATACAGCGCTGGACCTCCTTGGGAGCCGGACCCAAAAACGCTGCAGGTAATGTTTTTGGATCCGGCTCCTGCACAGGTACAGCACCGTTCAGCGCCACAACTTATGTCCCCTATGCCAGAACAGATCCCATAGAAAGCTCTGGGATCCATTTAGCATCCGTTTCCCTCCGGCTTTTGTGCATCACACCGCAGGGAAATTGAAACGGACAACTGATACATGTGAATAGCCCCTTACACCTACCTATTTAGTGTCTCCAAAGGTAGTGCTTCCCCCTGAGGGTATGAACAGACACAGTGCAAACACTGCGGATTTTCCGCAACGCAATAATTGCAGAAAATCCGCAGTGTATTACAGTAGAAGCAGTGTGGGTAAGATTTCAACAAATCTCGTCCCCACACTGCGTGAAAAATGCAGGCGAAAAAAACGCACGTAAATTGACCTGCGGTGCAGATTCTTCAATCGCAGCATGCCAATTAATGCTGCATAATCGCAGCTCTTCTGTCATGGGTTCTCCCATTGTATTCAATGAGGTGCTTAAACCCGCAACAAAGTGGTGTGTGTTACGACATTTGCGGTGGAATCACAGCGATTCCGCCGCAAAAAATCACAAGTAAGGGAAAAAAAAAGTTATACTTACCCAGAGTTTCCTGCAGTCCGGCCTCCCTGGATGACATTGCAGGCCATGTGACCGCTGAAGCCAATCACAGGCTGCTGCGGTCGCATGGCCTGCAAAGTCATCTAGGGAGGCCGGAGTGGACGTCAGAGAAGGGAGGGGGTAAGTATGTGTCAGAATTTACGCCGGAAAAAACGCACCACATCGTGGGATTTCGGACGGCATTTCCTGCGGTGTTCAGGGCAGAGAGGCTGTGCAGTTTGACGGTGTATCCGCCCTGAATACGCAGTGTGTGTTCTTACCCTAAAAGTGAAGGTTACTTGCCTAATTTGCCCACCATGGTCAGTCATGAAAACTGTGTTTTGTACTTTAAAGAAGCACTCCGTTTTTTTTTCCTTTTATCATTACTTACCTATCTGAAGAGAAGAATTGAGATAGAAATGAATAACTAAAGAAGGTAATTGTGTATGTATTTATATGTATGTGTATATATATATATATATATATATATATATATAATTTGAGGTAGGTACGTGATGATAGAAATAAAAAAAAAAAAACAACCTGCAGTTCTTCTTTAATAGTAGATAATTACTTCCGTTTGTTCTTCTAAGAAAAGTTCCCTGTGTTGGTGTCACTGGACCTCCGTATGAATCTCAGAAGGTGATGTTGAGGGTTAATATGGTTCTTTCCTTCTCCTTGGATGGTCTTTAATAATACTTTGCTGTCCTTCGCTTTTCACATGCCGGGCCTCTCTATAGTGTTGCAAATGAAATACTAACTTTATCAGACTTTCTTCTAAAGTTTTCCATAGTCCTAATGATGACGTTGCATTGAGAGTTTGGTTTTATATACTCACTTTTCACCAGTAATGGCCATACTTATTAAAAGGTGAGATGTGTGTTTTGTGTCCTGCTGGTGACAGGAAGATGAGTACAGGGATAACAAGTCTGTGAATAATTCAGCACATTACAGTAACCTGAGCTAACCGTGTTTCCTGCGTGTGTGACCTATAGGTTTTTGCTGAAAGGAATGAAAAAGGACGTTTTTTTTATTATTATTATTATGAAAATTGCTTCAAGTTTTTGAATATGTTCTTGCATGGTTTGGTTTTATTGGTGATAATTACTTATGTAAATGCTCCCTCACATTTAGAAGCACACAAAAGTTTTGCAGACAAATTGGAAAATGAAAAAATTGAATGATCACGGATTTGTTGGGTATTTTCCCCATTCATTTCAATAGGGAAGTTTAAAATCCACAATCAAATCCTAGATTCCTGAAGCAGAATCCGCAGGTGCATATTTAATCGAACAAAAAATAAATAAATAAAAATAGGCAGTATACTCACCATACCAAATCCCTGGCGCTTCTGTGGTCACACTTCCCTGGTTCCCCCACCTTTCTCTGTTCAGTCTCCAGCGATGACGTGTCATCTCGACACGTGACCGCTGAGCCATTCACAGGCTGCAGCGCTCCCATGTGGCAAAACGTCCCTACTGGAGGCTGGTGAACAGAGTCCAGTGGTGAACCAGAGAAGCAGCACTGCAAGAGCGCCAGGGGATTGGGAAGGTGAGTATACTTTACTGCAAAAGGAAGATCTGTAAACAAATCACAGACACTTCTATCTGCTAGATCTCTGCTACGTAGACTTTTATTTAGGTCCCTCTCCGTTTGTCAACAGGAAGGTAAACGTGCAGATTCATGATATAAAGTGGGGAAATGTGCAAGGACAGGGATTGTAAGTCCTGATCTCTGGAGGTTTGCCAGTGCATTGTGTAGCAAACAGACAGGCTTTTAGTTGTTGATTTGAAATCTGTTCTACTTATTTATTCTGCCAATAAATTAGATAATTTTATTTGCCAACTTGTTTATACCCCCAACAGGTCTTCTTGTGGGAACGCTTGATGCTGTTTTAGATTCAACAGCTAAAGTCGCACCATTCAGGATTCTCCACCAAACTCCTGACTCTCAAGTGTATTGGTCCATTGCTTGTGGTGAGTATTCCAGATGTTTCTTATTAAACACAGAATAAACATTATCTGGGGTATTTAACCCCTTAAATACTGTACACCCCTTTGCACTCATTATATTATTGTTTATTAGCTTCCGAACGGCAAAATTAATCCACCTTTTTTTTAAATGGGCTTCATTAAGAATTTCACCATTTTACTGCTGGCTGTGCTGCTGCTTCTGACAAAGATCCGACTGCACCCAGCTCCTGTCAGGGCTGATGTATCTCTAAAACTGAGGGAAAAAGCAGATGGCAATACCAGCAGGGAGGGAGGCATGGACACAGTCTGCAGGGGGAGAGATGACACAGGCAGACCGAGGAGAGAACCTATGGCTGAATCTCCAGGAGGAGAGGGGAGAGATGACACCGGCAGCATCAGTTTAGATAAAGAGGAGAAAACTCACATGGGGAAAGGGGCGAGAGATCACATATACTGGCAGCGTCCGTGTATATTTATGCACTGCTAAGTGAAGGTTATAAAGGAACTGTAGAGTGAGAAAGCAGTACAGGGATAAATCTGTGCTGATACATGCTAGCTAGTGAAGGCGGCAGCAGCAGCCTGGACATAAAGACCTCACACCCAGAATGTATTACTAGGTGGAACTTGCCCACAGAAGAAAAGTCTGCCAGCTGGTTCTAGTTTCAAACTGCATATCAGGGGTCTGAATATGAATGAAGGAATGAAGACATTGCAGCCTGAAACATGGAGCAACTTTTTTTTTTTTTTTTTTTACTCCGTTTTTGATGCTCTAAACTTACAGTTGCAAAAAAAAAGTCATCGGAATTACCTGCATTTATGCATTGTTTACTAATAAAGTTCATGTCTTTCATTGAGCACATTGAGTAAGCATCCCCACTACAGGGAGATCACGTTCGTGAACCCTTGAATTTAATAACCTGTAGATTTACCTTTGGCAGCAATCCCTTCCACCAAACGATACCTGTAGCTGCAAATACGATTTGCACAACATTGAGGAGGAATTTTGAACTATTCCTTTCTACAAATGTGTTTCAGTTCATCGATTTATTCCTGGGATTCCTTGCGTGCACAGCCCTTTTCAGGTCATGCCACAGCATCTCCATCTTCTCATGGTTGGGAATCTGTCTTGGCCATTCCGCCTTTATTCCATGAGCAAAGCACCTGTGAAACCAACACTTCCAATCTCCTCTCCTTAATTGAAACACTTTTTGCCAATTCCTCATGTACTCCATAAAATATATGAAAAGTACAACTGTTTGTGTGTTATTAGTTTAGTTACATTGTGCTTGTCTATCATTTTGACTTGGATAATAATCAGAAAACTTTTATTAGTAATCCATGCAGAAATTCAGGTAATTCCAAAGGGTTTACTTACTTTTGCTTGCAACTACACCTCCAATGGTAAGTTCAAACCTAATGTGAACAGAGCCTAAGCCAGATCAATCCATAGAACATTCACCTTGTTGATAAAGCTGTAGCACAATGTACAGGGGAGAGATACTGGTGAACAGCTCACTTGATGGATCAGTATTAATAGATCTCACACTATAAAGTTCTGTTTGAAAATTACAGCGAACATTAACTTAAAGAGGCTCTGTCACCAGATTTTGCAACCCCTATCTCCTATTGCAGCAGATCGGCGCTGCAATGTAGATAAGAGTAACGTTTTTGTTTTTTTTGTTTTTTTTAAAACGAGCAGTTTTGGCCAAGTTATGACCATTTTTATATTTATGTAAATGAGGCTTTCTAAAGTACAACTGGGCGTGTTTAAAGTTAAGTACAAGTGGGCGTGTATTGTGTATGTACATCTGGGCGTTTTTACTGGGGTCCATATTACGTTTTTATATGGGGGCCTATGATTTTCTTTGTACACGCCTGGTACTATAGTACCTGACCGTGGCCTGGTGTGAATCTAGGGATCCCTTGACACCGCTAACTCATTGAAGGAACTTTTAAGCTGGCGAGTTAGACCACCTGTCCATCTAGGTTGAATAACCAAGCTGCATGTAGTCCTGCAAATAAGCGATTTTCTGTTCCAAAGGTAAAAGCATTTCTCAGAAGAGCCGCTTCAAAGTGGTTGTTCAGGGACAATGATTTGCCTGCAGTAGATGTCGCTCCAGGTTCATTGCCCTGACACAAAAACGGTGTAATGAAAGCCAGGTTACGTGATCTTCGCTCATAGTTTGTCCTGATCTCCTTCCAACCCTCCCACGCTGTAAAGCCGCTCTTGTTTGTGTATATTGGAGAAGTCTAAGCTGCTGTTCGTGTGTGTGTGGGAGGGCTCGATTGGGACTGCGTCTGCTATAGCCACAGGGATGTTCATGTTAATCTCCTCTGTATTACTTTCCATTATTACATGCTGTTCACCTCACTGTACTTCACAGCATATCTGTTTACAGCATGTAATATATGGAGCTTTTTGCATTACATAGGGAAATGTAACACAAAGCTCTCCTGCGATTACACTAAATCTGTCTGACTGGAGTCATCATTTTATTCTTTAGTTATAATGCCTTTGTATTATTTCCTTAGGAGCCAACAGAGATGAGATATTTCAACACTGGCAATGGCTGGAGCAGAACATTATGAAGACTTTGTCAGTATTCGACTCAAGTGATGACATAACTAGCTTTGTTCAAGGCAAAATTAGGGTAAGTACTATTCATATGACTTGAATTCGCATGAGAAAAGGCAAAAAGTTCAACTAAATGGCAAAAAGTACTTCCTGTCTGTAATAGAGGTGAACGGAGTCATTTCAGACTTCAGAAGATTTGTGTTTGCTGAGATAAACCTTAAAGGATATTTACAATTTGGACACTCCAGTCCACATTTATCAAAGCTGTCATAATTTTAGCCATTGTCTAAGTTAAAGGAGTTGTCCAGGCAGGAGGTGGTCTTTATACTGATGACCTATCCACGGGAACCCTGCACCGATCTGCTGTTCCTTCTGCCACCAGGCACCCGAAGCTATGCAGGGTCAGTGCCGGAAGCAGAAGGCTCTGTACACAGTATAGCGGCTGTGCTGGGTTACTGCAGCACGGTCACTATACTGTAGTCTGAGCCATCTGCTTCCGGCACAGACCCTGCATAGCTTCCGGCGCCAAGAGGCAGCCGGAACAGCTAATCGGTATGGAGTCTGGATGTCGGGCCCCCACTGGTCATATACTGATGACCTATCCTGTGGATAGGTCATCAGTTTAAAAAAACACCTGCAAGCCTCGACATCCCCTTTTGAAGGCGCTTTTTTTTGTCTTTTAATTAGTTTTTTTATTAAAACAAAAAAAAGTTTACCTTTTGCGATACAGCGTCTATTTATCCTGTAATACATATAAGCTGTATGTTTCAGTCACAGCCGAATCCATCAGGTTAGTGGTACTGACGGCTTCGTTGTGCGCTGGTACATGCAGGATTTGGCTATTGTCGATCACATCTAAGTTCAAGAACTGCCATGGAGTCAGAACAATACAAACTTAGCTGCCACTGCACTCCAGTAGGTCAGCCCATATATTCTCCTTAATACTTGAAGGCTGCAGTGCTGAAGCGCAGTTTCGGGGGCTTGATTAGTGGGTACAGTAGCCTTTATAGTGTCCTGACATGTAAATGCTGCCCGTACTTTAAATCATGATTTGTTGTCTGAACTCCACTGATCACTTCTCTTAAAGGGGCTCATTGCTGAAGAAGGGAAAAACTCATTCGTAAAAGAAGAGGATCCTGAAAGATTTCGTGAAGCTCTCTTGAAGTTTGAGAAATGCTTTGGCCTCCCAGACAAGGAGAAGCTGGTGACCTATTACTCATGCAGTTACTGGAGAGGAAGAGTCCCGTGCCAGGGTTGGCTATATCTCAGCACCAACTTTTTAAGCTTCTATTCGTTCCTTCTGGGGTCTGAGTGTAAGTTTCTAAGATGATTGTATGTTAACCAAATAGCTGACTGAAAAGAATGAGGTGTACCTCCAGCTAGAAGTGCGGCTGCGTCTCCCAACAAAAGTTTAAAAGTGGTGGCAATGTACATAATGTTTATGTATTTTGTACTGATCTTTATTTGCATCATGTCTTATAAACATTTAGAGCTGCATTCATAGTTCTGCTAGCATCTTGTCAGCACTGCATGCCCTCACGTTTCCCTGTATCTCCTGATCATTCAGTGTTTATATGGAGCATCTGCTGTAATGCATAGTGGAAGATTTAGGTAGTCATGTGTTAAGATTGACGTTTTATACGCAAATGCTGATCCGACCGAAAATGCAATAGCTCAGCATGCTTCATTATTGTTTCCAATAAAATCATGGAGACCCCGACAAATCCCATTAAAGTCAAAGGGTTCCGTCTGCCGCCAGTGGTGGTCATCGTACAACGGAACCGACACTTCTGGTATTTCCATTGTTCTGTTCCTCTGACAGGGAAGAACAACGGAAACACTGATGCAGGTGTGAATTCAGCCTGAGATGTGCCTAATGTATTAAGAGGCGACACCGCTTAATAAATTAGGCGCATCTCTGGCTCCATGGGCCAGAAAGTCAAATCGACGCCAGCTATGGGAATTTATATGTTTCCATTCTATAATCTTGAGGCCTAATGAATATAAAAGGGTTTTAGAAGTGTAACAACATGAACTGACTGCAGTTTTCCTTTAAGGCATAGGTCTTAGAAACCGTAGTTCTTTTATTTGAAAGACCAGAATTACAAGCGTGTACACATTAAATGAAATGTCAGTGATTGTAATATCTCCCTCAGGACACGAGGATTATGATCATGATACCAGATTGTTATAATCCACTGCTTAGCTCAGATGATTATCCTCTCAAGTAACGCTTGGTGTGAGGTTTTTTTTTTGTTTTTACTCCAGTATGAGCTGATTTTGAACTGATGCTATTTTGTATAATCTGAAAAGAATATTTACTATAATTGATTCTATATTTATGTACATGAACAGTAGGAAAATTAACATGAAATTATTTTCATTGATTCTAAATAAAAGTCTGAAGTAAACCAGTAGATGTACGTATGTCCATTTTTAATTTTTTTTCCCTTTTTTTATGCCAGTTAAACTCATCATCTCGTGGGATGAGATCTCCAGATTGGAAAAGACTTCCACGGTTCTCCTCACAGAGAGCATACATGTTTTCTCTCGAGGGGAAGATCATTACTTCTCAATGCTCTTGCACATAAATGAGACCTTTCTTTTGATGGAGCAACTTGCCAGTTATGCTATTAAGAGACTTTTCGACAAAGAGACCTTTGAAAATGACCCGATATTAAATGATCCTCTGCAAATCACAAAGCGGTAAACATCAGACATTTATTACTTGTTTTATACTTTGCATTTGCTCATATGTTCTTTTGCTTTTCTTCAACCTTCTACATGATTTAGACCATTACCTCCTAGAGCCCTTGCACGATAGTTTTTGCTGCATAGTTAGGCCTCATTCACATATTGCAGATTTTCTCAGTATTTTGGCTAAAATCAGGAGTGGATTCAAAGAAGAAAAGAATATAAATCTTGGCCTGGTTTTGGCTTCAAAATTCTGATGTAAAATACTTACCAAATCTACAATGTGTGAATGAAGCCTTATATCATTCTTTGTACTGTCTACTGAATCTTGTTTTTCTGAAGAAAAGCTAGCCAAATACTTCAAAGAGGATTTGTGATATTTTAAAAAGCCCAGTATAACATTTGTATCTCTAAAAATGAATCCCTCATGAACGTCCCAGTCCTTACTAGGCCTATACGAAGAGACTTGTTAGGTTATGTTCACTCTAGAGAGTGCAGACTTTTTTTTCATTTTTTTTTTATTACATTAGTTTTCAAAAATAATACTTTTTAAATAAAAATACGACATGCAAAAAAACAGACACTTTGTCTGTCACTCCAAGTGCTGACATACCATGTGTTCAACCGGTATAGTTGCACAGAGGCCCGGTAGGTGAGGGGGCCCACTACCGCCCTAAAAGTGGCTTCCTATTGTCTATTAGATTGCATGTGAGGGACTGAGCTAATGAATGTCATGGGTCATAATTACTGGTGGACTGTATGTTGGATAGCGAGACTTAAAGGGGTGTTCTATACTGAGCTCTTTAGGAGCAACGTACCTAGTTGTTGTCTGAGTCTGCTCCTGGTACCACTTGTCCAAAAGATATATTCCGTATAGTCAATAACCTGCAGCAACTAGCAGGTGTATGCCGTAGTATTTGCTAGTTTATTTAATATGGCTGAGAGTGGGTTTTCCCTTCTGCTTTAGCAGCTGGAAGGGATTTAGTTATTTGTTTTGCTTGAGCGCCAGCACCTTGTGTTTTTTTTTTTTTGATGCTCTGTAGATATTCCCTTTTTACTGCAGGTTCAAACAGTTCTCTTTCTGAAAACATTGGCAACTTCTTTGTTTTATGCCATCTGTTTTATAGCCTGTAAAACACCTGGTCACAATGTAAAACTCTATTTCAATGCTCCATAATTCTGATCTTTTAGGTCAAATGTCTTTTTTATGGTGAAACCACAATGCCTGTAAAACCTAGTTAGACGCCCGATTTAGTTGCAATTCCTTGGAACGTTTTGTAGCCTTTTTTTATTTTTATGTTTCCACACCATTTATACAACTTGACATGGTTATTGAACGGACGTCCTGTTCACAGATAGGTAGGGTTTGTTCTAGCCGTACATTCTCTTTGAATCTATCTCCATTTGATCTCCTCTATTTGCCGGAGTGGAGAACTGCTGCAAGCATTCGCTCTTCCTCTGGAAGTGTCTGCGCATTAAATAAAAGGCGCATTGATTTAAATTGGCGACTTATAATTCTTTATTTGCAGAAGAAATAAAGACTAGCTTCCCCTGGTGATGGCATCTGATGGCACATTCGTTCAAAGCTGCATCGCGGTAGTTACTGCATAAACAGAATTACTATATTAAAGCCTTTTATAAAGCCTTCTCATTCATTCTGCAGTGTGTGGCTTCATCAGGTTGCCTCGCAAACAAATGTATTTCTTAGTGACCGCTTTTCCAATTCTTGTAGTTGTGCAGAAGTGGTGATCGAAACGTCTGTCTGCTGTACAATACAACGCCAGTCCACCCTGCAAATATGCTCCATGGGGATCTATCCTCTACATATCTCAAGCCGCTTGGACTGGAGGTGACGCTGACAGTCAATACGTGGCATCAGCACGTCCACTGAGTGACCACGCTGGAAACTTTCTTAGCCCATTGCAACTAAACCGAACACAAATCTTATTTTCTAACCTGTAGAGTAAAAGATGAGATTGGATCGGGTACTGTCGGCAACTGCTGCGCATTTTCTGTACAAATGTTTGTTCATAAGATCACTTGTAAAGTTAACATTTGGCTTTAATGTTTTTTTTTGAAACCTCTATAAATAATGTAACTGGAATATTCCTTTCTGTCTACAACAACTGTGGAGACTAATAATTTAACTTGTACGTTTTGATGTTCTCTTTTAGGGGTCTGGAGAGTCGAGCTCACAGTGAACATTTCACCACATACTTTAGACTGCCCAAAGAAGAAATCTTGAAGGAGGTTCATGAGTGTTTCCTTTGGATCCCGTTCTCCCACATCAATGCACTGGGCAAGATGTGTGTTTCTGATAACTACGTTTGTTTTGCAAGCCATGATGGTAGTTTGTACAGCACAATTATTCCATTAAGAGAGGTAATGCAAAGTTCCTGTAAAATCCTCACTGATAGATTGAAACTGCATAGAATTAGAAAACTGCCATATAAGTGTATTTTAACCTTTTGAAGAGAATTTTACAATTTATATATCGATGTTGGTGTAACTTTGTATATACCTTTTTGTATATACATGCATTACTTATCTTGTACTGTAAGTTACCTTGTTTTTGGACTATTAAGATGTACTTATAAATTCTAAAGCTGAGTTTAAAGAGCGTTTTACACAGGACGATTAACAGGCAGATGAGCGTTCGTAAACAGGGGAACGATCAGCAGATGAGTGAGCAAACGCTCAATCATTTGCTGGTCGTATCGTTTAAAAAAAAAAGTAAAAGTTGATCGTTGTCGGCAGCACATCTCCCTGTGTAAACAGGGAGACATGATGTATGGGGACAGGCGACCGGAGTAATGTCTGCTCGCCCCCATCCATAGCGCTGTGTGACAGGAGCAAGCGAGCGCTGATCAACGATGTCTCGTTGATTGGCGCTCGCTGCATCAGCCGAGTGTCAGCCGGTGTAAAAGGGCCATAAATCTGTTTGTCGAATAATCTAAACGGTAGGTGGGCCATTGTTTGATTTCTGACGATTCCTGATCAGATCACTGATGCTTTAGTTCAACAATGAGGATGTTCAAGACCACAGACTACTGTTCTCACATACACCATCAAGGTGGAATAGTGGTGCAGTTGTTAAATGGGTTGTCCAATTTAGAAAACCCATTTTCATGTAACCGGCTAGAGAATTCTGAGTTAATACAGGTGGGCCCATATTGAAAATTCTCATCTCTCGCCCTGGAGGACTTGTCCTGCATTACTCTACATTTGAATGGGCACTGAATAACGCTTAAAGTTTTTTTTTTTGGTTCTTTCAAAATTGAGGTCCTCTCCTTAGGATACGCGAGAAATATTAAATCGGTGGGGGGTTCTGACTTTTGCCACCCCTGCCAATCTGCTGTTTGAAGGGGATTTGGAGTGCGCCGTGTCCCCTTTATTATTTACCAGGTACAGCTTAGCGCTTTTAATAAAGGCTGTGCCTGGTATTACAATTCGCTACAGCCGAGCGTGAATCGGATTGAGCTGTAATACCGGGCACAGACGCTACTAAAAGTTCGGAGCTGGCTTGTACGGAGCAGTGTAAACTATGAAGCTGATCGATTGTGGTGCAGAGAGTTGGACCCCCACCAATCTAATATTAATGGTCTTTGTGTGTAACTATTTTAAAGAAGCATTCCGTTTTGAAAATGTAATTAAGTGAAAGGTACTGAGGTGTATTGGCTAACCGGACACTTTATTTTACTGCTGGACGCTCTATTCTGGGCCACCAATGGGTCACATAATCCCCACTCTGACTCCCTAAAACCTGCCGTGTCTGCTATTGAAACTGGAGGTCATTTGCTCAATGCAAGTCTATAAAGGCCTCGATGTGAGTACCATAGACCTGCATTGAGAAACTGACCTTCTGTCCCTACAGCAGAAGCAGTAGGATTCAGGGGGTCAGAGTGGCGATCATGTGACCCAATGGCAGCCTAGACTTGAGCGGCGCACAGTAAACCAACACACCTCACTACCTTTCACTTAATCACATTTCCAAAGGGTAGGATGGAATTTCGCTGGAGTGCTTCTTCAAAATAGTTACACACATAGTCAGCATCAAAAATTTACTAAAAAGGAGAAAAAACAAAATATATATATATAACATTTTTAAAAAACTGAACATATGACCATTAAAATAAAGAATGATTTCAAATCAATTTACATCTAGAAAGGTACATCTGATGGAGACATTTCTAACAAGCCGGGATTGTGTCAAGATCAAAACCTCATACACTATCAAAAGCTGTATAGTCAAGACCCCCCCCCCCCCAACAAGAAAAATATAAGTTTTATTTATAGAAAGAGAAAGATCCCAGTAAGCCGGAGGTAAACGTTGCCTGTGGAGTGAATAAACGTACCTCTTTTTTCCACTTACTACTTTGGCGTGCTGCCTCAATTCTTTTTTCCTGCTGTTTATCTGAGGGCTCGTAGCCTGAGCCTAGGAGGAGTTACAGCCACTACTGGAGCTGTGCTGCTTTCTTCTTTTTTTTTTTCTTCTACGTTTTATTTATAGATCTCTATACAAAATGTATTTCTCTGTGTCCCTACTGCTTTCCGTCTTCAGTAAATGTTTTCTATCTTCTATCTGCAGGTTTTTGGAATAGAGAAGTCTGATGCGTCCACAAGGGCTGTTACAATCAGTACCAAGGGGAAGAATATTTTCCGTTTCACTGATGTCCGAGACTTTGACTCGTTAGTGGCCAGACTGAGGTCCAAATGTGCAGTGACGAGTCCTCAACACATCGCCCACACTCTGGTAAGTTGTCGCGGACTCTTTTCACTAACAATCCATATAATCTAGTATGTCAAGTAATAAGGTTGCATGTAAGCATCATCTGATTGCGTATTTTTAACATGTACACAGTTTGTTACATTGAGTTAATTGCCTTTTAGGGATTTATGCTAGATATGCAAAATTATTTACAAAACATATACGTGGCTGCAATGATTCCGTGTTTTCGGAATGGAACACGTTTTTATAGATGACCTCCGTTTCCATACACTGACAGTCAGTGCATTGCAGTGCTTGGTTACAGATTACCCCCCTTGTATTACTTCTGAATGTAACTACCTGTATAATATTGAAAACCCTATTGAACACCATTAAAATACGGATTTGGTTTTACCCGCAGTGCGATCACTGCACATTACTACTCCATTCTGGATTTGCTGCATATTACACCACTGCTTAATACTGCATGTATCCTATCATGCCATGGTTTTTATACTCAAACGCTTGACTCACTTATTACCATTTTGCCACTTTTATATGGACTTTCTACATTTGGATGTAAAATTCTATTCCTATGTTTCAGACTGGCTACAATGACAATGCATCCGACTTCCAGTACGAACACCCCATGTTGGATTCTAAAGGCTCCAGTAAAACTGTGAGCACCGAGGCATTAATGACCGTTTTCCATCCTCAAGATGCTGAAAATCTGGATCCTATAATGGTAAGGATAAAGAAAACAGACTTGGTAAACGGAAGACATATACGGAGTGGCTAGACCAGTAAATAGTAGACGTATTGTATAAAAGACGAGTTACCGGTACTTGTTTATGCTTAAGAATATAAGATCTCCAAAAATAATTGCTAACCATCTGTTGTCTCATAATTTATATGAAGCGGTTGCGTGGGAGTATTACCAAGAGCTTGCTTGAACCCACTCTTGCATTCTCTGTTGTTATTTGTACAAACGCAAAGATTGTGCTAACAAAATCCAAAGTACGTCCTCCCACTAGCTGTGTGGTTAGTTATGTATAATCCCATTTTAAAAAAAATAAAAAAAAATTGTATTGATTTATGCTAAAAAAAAAGTTTTATTAATCTTACTAAGGGCAGACAAGTGTGAATTAAAGAAATCCATGGACTGCCTTTTACCATTTGAGTTTTGTATTCTTAGTCAGTATTCGTGGACATATTTGCAGAGGGAAGAGGGACTAGAATATTATTCAAACAGACACAAATTAATATAATGGAAGTTCCCCTTTAAGGTATATGGGGTAACAAGTCTGACTATTTGATGCATATTCAAATGTATTTGTTTACTTTACAAATTCATTTATTTGTTTTTTAAACTCCTATATTAGAGATATTAGTATCCCTTATGTAGGCATTGCTCCTAATATTAGTCTTAACTGCTCAGAACTGAAACGGATGGGGGCATTCCTCCTATTCCTTTAAATACACTGGAGGCATTCCTCCTAATCTGCGTCAAATCTGAGAAAAATAGATGCTACTGCATGGCAAATGTACTATTGCATGGAGGCCATTCATATATGGATGGCAGATGTCCACCAGAGCGAGAGCCGCTGCTTGTTAGTGACTCTCTGTTCTGGCTCATAAAGGGGGGTCCCAGCTGAGGGACCGAGGTCTAAATAGCCTAGTATGTGGGGCCCATCGACAGGGGTTGTCCTGATGGGACAATGCCTTTAAAAATTCTATAGAGATGAGGTCTCAGGGAAGGTATCTACTACTGTATTATTTTGACAGATGGGTGAATTAGTTGTTGTGCACATGCATACGTAATTTAACCAAATATATTATTTCTGAATTTTTTTGCAGTTGAAAGAAAAAATGAAGGAGCAGTCCTGGAATATCCTTTTCTCAGAATGTGGCCGTGGAGTTACCATGTTTCGTACAAGAAGAACTCGTAATTTAGTAGTCCGAGGTATTCCAGAGACTTTGAGAGGAGAGCTCTGGCTTCTTTTCTCAGGTAACTCCTAGCCATATAGTTTTAATTTCTAGTAACCTCTAGATTAGCAAGATTTAATATGATTCTTAAATAAAACTACCGAAATGTGTTAGGGAATAGCGTAATAGCAGGTCTCTAATATATTCATATTTATAGGCTGATATTTTCTGCATCTCTAAAAATCACATTATACCAGGGAATATATATATTTTTTTATGTGAGTCATCTCTAGTGTTAATAATGTCTGCTCCTAATCAGTGATTAATGTTGAGATGGCTGCATGTTGTGATATCTTCTCCAACTGAAAGTTCATCATTCTCATTAATATGGCTTCTCTCACTTTCTTATTATTGGTTGCTAGGTGCTGTTAATGACATGGGGGCTCACCCAGGCTACTACGCTGAAATTGTGGAAAAGTCTCTAGGTACGTGCACATTGGCTACTGATGAGATTGAACGAGATTTGCGCAGATCATTGCCAGAGCATCCTGCCTTTCAGAGTGACACCGGCATCTCTGCATTGAGGAGAGTGCTAACGGCATATGCTTACAGGAACCCCAAAATTGGATATTGTCAGGTTAGCCGATTTCAATTTCTTTGCCATAAGAATTGTAGATGTTTGCACATGTTGTGCAAGGCACTCTGTCCTCTTTATATATAGAAGCCTAGATGATTATTTGTCACTGTGTTCCATGAAGCTAGTTGTTTTATGCCTTCTGTCTGACCTCTCTCTAGAGAACAACGTGTTTATTACAGAATGACTTTGCAATGCTTCTGTGTTCAGTACTGAAGAGATTGCTTATATCTAGTGACCAGTAGCACTATAAAGCTGATCATACACATAGGAATTTAGTCAGCCAGATTGCAGCTGATCAATAGTCTGTGGATCGGTCATTTGGCTACGTGCGAGACTAAGCTGGCTATTCACATTTATGGCATACAATAGTCTTCGGTCGGCCATTGCGATCAATCACGTATAATTTTTAAATAATGGACAGCTCATATGGCCAAAATTATCCGTTTCGGCCAACAATTATCTTATGTATATGGGCAGTTTAAGACTAGAACCGTTCGCTATGGATATAGAGGAATATAGATCTCTGTAGATAGATAATTCATATATTGTATTTTCCACTAATGCATTTGCTGTACATTGAAATTCTGTTCACTTGTATTTTATGTATTTGTATTATTACTTTATTCATTCCACTTTTAGATTAGATCTTCCTTACTCCATTTTGCTTTTTTATCTAAATAGTTTTATCTAAATAGTTTCAAAATTCTGTACTGGTTAAGTAAATCTTATCTTTATAGCATTAGTTAACTTTGAGTTAATCTATCTTTATAACCCAGAACTTTGTTTTTCTGATACAGAGCTCCAAATCCCTGCCTAGACATTGATTTAAAACATATAATTCTTTCTGCCTTCAGCAGCCACTAGAGGGAGCTTAGGAGTTTACTACATACTGTTTTATTATAGTATAAACTGTATGCAGTAAGAGACTAAGCTCCCCCTAGTGGTGGCTGCAGCAGCTGGAATGTTATGTTTTAAATCTATATGCAGGGGAGTTGGTGCTCTGTATCATTAAAGTAAAGCTACGACCACTACAAATCTATATTAAGAAATTAATTGGCACAGAATTTTGGACCTAAAAACGGCATGATAATAAAAGTTGAACATTACTTTTAAGGCATTGTTTAACCCCTATCCGCACGAGTAAGTAACTGTACGTCGTTGCGGGAGGTTACTTCCCGCACGAGGACATACAGTCACTGAGTTTTTTCCGGTGCACACTGTCGGCGACAGTGTGCACCGGTAAACGGGAGGTCAGCTGTCGCCGGGTCACTTTTGGGGGATTTCGACTGTTTAGGTACCACAAGACCTCTTCAAACCTGACATGGTGCCTAAAATATATTCCTAAAAAAAGGAGGACCCAAAATCCACTAGGTGCTCCTTTGCTTATGAGGTCAGTGTTTCAGTCCATTAGGACACTAGGGTCACATGTGGGATATTTCTAAAAACTGCAGAATCTGGGCAATAAATATTGAGTTGCATTTCTCTGGTAAAACCTTCTGTGTTACAGATTTTTTTTTTATTACAAATGAATTTCGGCAAAAAAAATGAAATTTGTCAATTTCACTTCTACTTTGCCTTAAAGAGGCTCTGTCACCAGATTTTCAAACCTCTATCGCGTATTGCAGCAGATCGGCGCTGCAATGTAGATTACAGTAAAGTTTTTTTTTTTTTCAAAAACGAGCATTTTTGGCCAAGTTATGACCATTTTTATATTTATGCAAATGAGCCTTTCTTAAGTACATCTGGGCGTGTTTAAAGTTATGTACAAGTGGGCGTGTATTGTGTGTGTACATCTGGGCGTTTTTACTTGTTTTACTAGCTGGGCGTTGTGAATAGAAGTGGATGATGCTGACGAATCAGCATCATCCACTTCTCTTCGTTACCACCCAGCTTCTGGCAGTGCACAGACACACAGCGTGTTCTCGAGAGATCACGCTGCGACGTCACTTCCTGCCCCAGGTCCTGCATCGTGTCGGACGAGCGAGGACACATCGGCACCAGGCGACAGAGGCTACAGATGATTCTGCAGCAGCATCGGCGTTTGCAGGTAAGTCGATGTAGCCTCTGTCGCCTGGTGCCGACAATACACGCCCACTTGTACATAACTTTAAACACGCCCAGTTGTACTTAAGAAAGGCTCATTTGCATAAATATAAAAATGGTCATAACTTGGCCAAAAATGCTTGTTTTTGGGGGAAAAAAAACGTTACTGTAATCTACATTGCAGCGCGATCTGCTGCAATACGAGATAGGGGTTTGAAAATCTGGTGACAGAGCCTCTTTAATTCCTGCGAAACGCCTAAAGGGTTAAAATACTTTCTGAATGTGGTTTTGAATACCTTGAGGGGTGCAGTTTTCAAAATGGGGTGGTTTATGGGGACTTTCTAATATATAATCCACTTCAGAACTGAACTGGTTCCTGTAAAAAATGGCCTTTTGAAACTTTCTTGAAAATATGAGAAATTGCTGCTAAAGTTCTAAGCTTTGTAACGTCCTAGAAAAATAAAAGGACGTGAAAAAAAACGATGCAAACATAAAGTAGACATATGGGGGATGTTAACTAGTAACTATTTTGTGTGGTATTACTATCTGTTTTACAAGAAAATACATTTAAATTTAGAAAAATGCTAATTTTTGCAGATTGCTTTAAACATTATTCTTGTCCTTTTTTTGTATTTCTGCAGGCAATGAATATCCTTACTTCAGTTCTACTCCTTTATGCTAAAGAAGAGGAGGCGTTTTGGCTTCTAGTGGCGGTTTGTGAAAGGATGCTGCCAGATTACTTCAACAGGAGAATTATTGGTAAACCTAGCGTTTTGTCTAGTAAGGCCTCATGCGTACGGCCGTAGCCGTGTGCACGGTCCGAGGATTATGGCACAGACGCATTTGCGGGCTCTGCTCCCATTATAAAGTATAAGAACACGGTTTGTAAATGAAAAAAATAGGACCTATCCTTTTTTTTGCGGTCCCTATCCACGGCCCGGACACTTAACCGTAAATATACGGGAAGGTGTCCGTGGGCCGTAGAAATAAATGGGTCAGTATTTTTATCTGCAATTACAGATCCGTAATTGTAGATAAAAATGACGGTCGTGTGCATGGGGCCTTAATGTGTGACTGATGTTCATTATTATCCAGTGATTTACATTGGATTACAATGGTTTTCATTTATGCTAGTCATACGTATATAAATATATTTATACAGGTAATTTGGTTTACACATCATTGGCAATGTGTTCTGCTGTATATCAATTTTCTCGGTCTATTGTCAATATTTTCTTAAAGCTATTGGGATTTAATTGAAACCATTTGTTCATAATTTACTATGTGAGTATTTTAAGTGTTCTTAGTTTACAGATGTTCACTTTAGCCACTTAGGCCTCATGCACACGACCGTAGTGTTTTTCTGGTCCGCAAATTCCAGGACCGTGTTCCGTGAAATGTCATCCGCAGTTCATCCGTATGTCCTCCGCAGTTCATCCGTATGTAATCCGCAAAATGCGGATGAAAAAAAAAAAGCCTAGGTAAAACATGATGACGACAGAACTCATTCCCGGTCGTCGCCTAGCAACACTTCCGCAAATCCGCAAAACTGCGGATGACACACGAAGGTGTATCCGCAATTTCCACGGGCCCATTGACTTCTATTGGCATGTCCGCACCGCATTTGCGGCCCATAATAAGACATGTCCGGAATTTCTGCGGCACGGATGTGCGGACATGCGGAGAGCCGTGAAAACACGGATAGTGGGTATGGCCACATAGAAATGAATGGGTCCGCAATTAACCCGTGGATTTGCGGTTGAATTGCGGACGCAAAAACACGGTCGTGTGCATGAGGCCTTACTCTCTTGTGTTCTCCCTTGGATATGTCTTGCACGTGGACATGCATGAGTGCAAAGGGAATAGGGAATACTTCCACCCCAACTCTAGTTTCTATGTGGGTCCAGCTGGACCTGTGCCGGACATATCCATGTGGTTTACTTTGTCTACAAGAAGAAAGCATTAAGACTGAGAGAAATGTTCTGATTCTAGCAGGTAGCAATGTAATATTTGTGGTTATTTTTGACAATACCAATAATAAGAGAATATTTGGAAGAATCACGGGTGGTTTCTTGTGTTCCAGGTGCCTTGGTAGATCAGGCCGTCTTTGAAGAACTCATCAAGGAATATTTACCTCAGTTGAATGATCACATGACAGACATGACATTTTTCTCATCGGTGTCCCTTTCATGGTTCCTCACCCTCTTCATCAGCGTTCTGCCTATTGAAAGTGCGGTCAATGTAGTGGACTGCTTTTTCTATGATGGGATCAAAGCCATCCTCCAGCTGGGACTGACTGTGCTGCACTTTAATATTGACAAACTACTGGGTTGCAAAGATGATGCTGAAGCGGTCACGATCCTCAACCGGTATGCGATCACATGGTTAATGTCCACTGCTACAAGTAACGAATACGAGAACCAACTGACACAGCTGGCGACAGCAACCGGAAAGATCGGGCAAATGCCAGGGCCCACTTTTGTCTGCATTTGGGTCCTGTGTAGCTTCTCTTACACAGAATAATCTACAGGAGAACATCAGGTGTAAATTCTCCAACACAGCGTTCCTGGCACTTCTCTGACACCTGGAGAGTGCCTTTATATAGTTAATGAATTATTTTTCTACCCCTCCTTTCACCTTTCTGCTGGAGCTCGAGCTCAGCACTTTGTATATGGGAGGCAGAACCGCTAGTAGTGACCGCAGTCTGCAATGCTACCAGTGACAGGATTTTCCCTGCCTAAATGCCTCAATATTAGTTGTCTTCTTCAGAGGCATAATGTATTGATATATAGATATAAGCCAGTACAATATAAGTAGAGAAAAAAAATAAGTCTACTAATGGGACAAAAAAAGTAAACCATTTTTCAGTAAAGTTTAATGGTAAAAAAAAAAACCTGCCGTGTGACTAGCCCCTCTCGTTGATTTTTAATGCAGCTGTGTGACGGCCATTAAAAGAAAAGTCTGTCACACAGCCTATTTCTGTCATGTGAATAAGCCCTAACTGTTGTGTATTGTAAATGTTGCAAAACAAACAAACTACCACTCCGCTCAAAAATAACCTCATACAGCTACGTCGACGTAAAAGTAAAAAGTTATAGCTGTTGGAATGGGGGAAGGCAAAAAAAATAAAAAATCTTCTGCCCATCTGAAGAAATACAGCAGCTTAATATCAGTCAGTGAAAGGGTTAAAGGGGCTTTCCCACTGAGCACGTTTATGGGGCCAACAGAAACGGAGTACAGCGCACAGCTGTTTCCGATGGACCCATAGACATTGAATGGAGCCTCTTTGGGTATGTTCCATTTATGTCATTTAAAAAAAAAAATCTGGCAAAGCGCATGCTACGTGTGAACGTTGAATTGGCAGCTTTATTAGTATATGGTATACTGAGTGGTTGAAAAAAGGTTGGGGCATAAGAGGTCCAACTTGTTCAAGGGCCCACATTAACCTGAAGCTCTGCGCCGCAACATGAGAATTAGAGACCTGTCTAGTTGCGAGGGGATTTTGTGCGAAGTTGCAAGGGTAACTTCACACGAGCGTTACATAATCCGTTACTCTGATCTGTTTTTAGATCCGAATAACGGATAAAAATGCATCCGTTTTAAAAATCCCAATGAAATCAATGGGATTTTAAATAGCAGCCGTTCTGTTCGTCAACCATTTTTTGACAGCGATAAAAGTGCAGAGCGCAGGACTTTTTTTCTCTGTTCAAAAAAAATGGATGGGTTATTTTTATCATTGGTGTGAATGTAAAACGGATTATAATCCGTTTGCACCGGTTATTTTGATACCTTCCATTAAGAAATAATGGATGATATTAAACCGGGCAATGCAAATGTGAACATAGCCTTACGGAAGGTTGCAGAACCACTTCTATTTAGAAATCTGTGTGGTCTGCGTTCACTCACCAACACAAAAATGGCTTCTGTTATGTCACTATGACAAGTCAAAAGATGTCTTTCAGTGGATTTCCCCATTTAGTGACAAATTCTTGTATTATTCGGGGCAGTTATCTGTTAAGGAGCGTACTAGCTTTTAGATTTCTCTACCAGGCTGATCTTGGGGGCAGTAGCTGTGGGAAAATTGCGTACATACATTCAGCCATATAGACAGACTACATTTATAGATATGTGTGCTTATACCTCATCTATAGACTAGCAAAACATCTCTGCATGTATGGCCCTGGAGATTAGTCACTAGGGACTGAATGCTAACGCCCCACGTATAAGAGCACTACAGGTGATCTAAAGGGTTAGGTAACTAATAGAAGTGCAGCAAAATTACTTTAATCTGGCATCAATGGGAGTGGGACCTGATAAATGCTGGATTATCAGATTACATTTTTTGGTGATTATCAGACTTCCATTGTCATGCTGTATGTTCTGGTGTTGTGAAACTAGGTTTACACGGTGACTTTGACTGCGACACAGGTTGCATGACCAAAAATCGATTTGTCGCTCTGCCTGCATCGCAGTGATGAAAGCGAATGTGGCCGTGTTGCGACATGCAAGATAACACAACAGTCGCAAGAAATCCAAATTTTTGCAAATGTGTTGTCGTGCAGCCCTCGCCTAAATTGCAGTTCTTTGCTGGTAACAAGTGCTGGATAACCCGATGTTCTGGATTATCAAATGCCAGATTAAAGGAATGTTTTAAAATGTAGTATTTTAAGTTTGTCTCCTAGTTGTTTGTCCTTACAAAGTGACTAGTAAATTTAATTTGAAAATTCCGTTAATGTTTGGTTATGTATCCTAATGATACAGTAAGTGATTATCTGCAGGTTTTTTGACAATGTCATAAATAAAGACAGCCCGCTTCCCTCAAGTGTACAACAAGCCTCTGCTACAGCGGATAGAAAAAGGAACAGCACAAAAGTGGACATCACAGAACTTATCAGGGAGTCAAACGAGGTAGGCTATACTTGTGGCCAGTCTTATGCCAGCCATTCAGATGTGAAACGTTTTGTCAAGTTTAGAGAAGCGGCTTCCTATGGAGTGATATCACATACACCTTATTAGTCTGGGATATTTTAAGCCTATCAGACTGTTTCGAAACAATCATATTTGGACAGCTATATGTATATTATAGATTTATTTGCAATTAATCCTTTTTTTATAACCTTCAGAGGTTTGGAGCCATTCGGTATGAAGATGTGGAAAGCATGCGGACTAGAAACCGCCTGTATGTCATCCAGACTTTAGAAACGACAACAAAGCAAAATGTGGTATGTACTAATCTACTAACAATGCTTGTTAACAATGCTTAGCACCTGAATTTTTATAAATGTCAATTGTTTTTTATTTATTTTTTTTCCTTTTTTATTTTATTTTTTATTTTTTTTTTATGTTTCAGTAGAGATTAAACTTATTTCAATAAATTACTACCTGTGCATATAAAATGCCCAGACATCTCTTGAGGCAAAACTAAGGTATGTACGAAAAGTCAATTCCCTAGGAAAGCTTTGGGGGCCTTACTTAGACCATAGACTGTTGAGATAAAATCGTCAGCCCTGATGATCACAATGCCGGGGCTGAAACAAAGGGAGCCCCCTTCCTTTTTGTTTTATATTTCTTAAAGGCCATATTCAGTATTGATCGCAGCATCCAAAGATGCTCGTACAATTAAGATAGATGTAGGGCAAACGCTCATTTGTCCGACAGTGATTCCTCCCAACTCCTGCATACACATGCACGCTCGGCTGTGCATTCATGTGTATTCATTGGGGAGATTGGAATAGTATGCTGCCAGGCCCCCCTGTCAGTGGCTTATCTCCTTATCTCCTCCAGAAACAAAGGATCGGAATGTAGAAATCCAGCATGCCCTATCCTTCTTTCCATGATATCTGTTGTCGGAAAGTCGGGACTCCCCCATATACAACAGATAGATAGATTCTGTCGAAATCGGTGGGTTCGCCCAACAGTCATCTGATTTGTATGGGCACCTTAATGGATAAACAGCCAGGATCAGGAGTACAACCGTAAATGAAAGCCAGGCTCCCTTTGGTGATTGTACGGGCTGAATCTATCACCAGGACATACTAGCTAGGTATGTACAGTAGTTTTTTTGCAGGTGACTATCTCTTTAATGATCCTGGCTGTAGGAGGGTATCAAGGTTTTCATGAGCTTTCCTTACGCACATTCATATGCTTTCTGTATTCAAAAGTAAAAGGTGCGATTCATTAAAAGATTATCAATAAAGCTGTATTCAGAACTGTCAACAGCAGCTAGTTGGCTTGTTGCCGGTTTCCAGATAGCAAGACATTTTTTTAACTTTTGTTTTCTACACAGCACGGAGTAAAATGTACTAAAAAAAAAAAAAGTCAGAAGTGCCAAAAGCTTGTTTTGAAGGTAGCCAGTGTTATGGAACGTAAGGGCATTTCTTTTTTTTGTAATCTGTTTATAATCCCTAGTGATTGTTTTCCTGACTGCTCTTTATGGAAGGTCACGTGGCATGATTTGGATTGCCTACGTTTAACATCACCTCTTACCTATGTTTTTCCTGTAGGTTAGAGTTGTATCACAGGATGTAAAATTTAGCCCTGCTGATCTGGAGGAACTATATTACATATTTAAGGTAATTTAACGTAATAAACAATGACAATGGTTGGGTTCAGTATAATGTTATTAATTGACAATTAAACAAAGACAAGATAATATGAGACACGGTACTCCAAAATGGTCAGAGTGGCTGGGGAAGTTTTTTGCAAGGTTCTAATAAAGAAGCAGAAAATTTTTACTGTATTGTGTGTCTGGCGCTCGGTCTTATCAGCTCATTGTGTTAGCCGGTTAGATTGTACAGTGAGTAAGAGGCTTCATTCACATCTGTGTCAGGGTTCCCTTCTGGCGTTCTGTCTGAGCTTTCCGTCAGAACGGAACCCTCATTGAAACAAACGGAAACTATAGGTTTCCGTTTGCATCGCCATTGATCGCAATTGTGGAGGATCTTGTGCAACTGGCTTCCATTTCTCTTAGTTGTGCAAGGGTTCCAACATTTTGACGGAATCAGTACTGTAGCCTACTGCGCTATTCATTCCTTCAAAATGACGGAACCCTTAAACAACAGTGACAAACGGAAACCATTTGCACCGGATCCGTCACCTTTGACATCAATGGTGACACAAATGGAAACCTATTGTTTCAGTCAGGGTTCCTTTCATGAGTTTCCCTCACCGAAAGCTCAGATGGAAGCCATGAACAGCCACTACGCAGATGTGAACGAAGCCTTAAGTGTGTGAGAGCTGACCCTTCAGTGAGCAGATAACATGGAAATCCCATACAGCACCTGCTACTTCATTTACTGCCTGCTTGGAACTTTATGTACCTCCCTGTGCCTCCGATTTTATGTAGCATCTTTGAAAAACGTATTGTGGTATGCTTCATCGCATTTCTTATTACACAGGTATTTTCACAGAGGAGCATATAGTGCCATCTCTGAGCACAGAACAGTGGCACACAGTATAGCGGGCCCATAGGGACTCTATGTGCCAGGTCCTTGTCACACAGCATGCCTTGTGCATGGGTGTTTAAGTATTTTGGTGCTGTAGCATTCATGGTGTTCCTGAAGTTTTCCAAGCCTATGTCAACTCTCCTTTTTTTTGACAAGAACACAAATAGCCTGTGTAATATGCAGAGAATATTTCTGATATTGGTCAAAAGCCCCCTTCTTAAGGGCTAGTTCACACAGAGCTTTGTGGCACTGTTTTTGACAAGGAAACCGCGCCAAAAAAAGGCCCAAATCGCCTTCCATTGATTTTAATGGTAGACGAAGGCATTTTTTTTGCGGTTCCGTCTCTGACCTCCCATTTGAAATCAATAGGATGCAGAGAAAGCGTTTTTCGCATCGTGATTTGCTTGTAGAAATTCACTTGCATTTCAGTTATGTGATATCCTTGATATTGATATGATATTAATGTTTTCTTCTAAGAGAGAACATTTCTTGTCTTGTTACTGGAGTGAGAATAACAGCAGCATCCTGAGTCACCTGGATCCAAGCTTGCCATATCTAGAGCAATATCACATAGACTGCCAGCAGTTCCGGACCCTGTACCATCTCCTCAGCCCTTGGGCGTACTCTCCTAGTGTAGACTCCTTCGCATTATGGACTTTCCGTCTATTGGATGAAAATTCTGATGGCCTCATCAATTTTAAAGAGTTTACATTGGCATTCGGTGAGATGATACTCTATATTAATCTAAATTACAGGTGATTGAAGACAGACAAATTGTAACTCATTTAACCCTTCTCTTCTAGATCTCATGGTCAATGGCAGTTTTACTGATCGGCTCAAGCTGCTCTTTAAAATGCATATCCCTCCAGGTATGTCTGTCCATCCATAATTTATGCATTCTGTGGACCGCAGAAAAAAATGAAATGTAGCAAAAGAATTCAGAATGCAGCTTTGATGTATTGCCTTTTATTTTCTAACGAATACTGCGCTGTGACATGTTCAGTACGTTTTAAATCAATGTAATATTTATAGTGTTATTTACATTTTAGCCTTCACTGAAGTGGTATCTCTGAGCCCGTCGGAGGAAGCCAAGCTTTCCAAAGAGGATTTGATGCATTTCAGCCAACTTTATGGTAAATGACCGATAATTGTGATGAATTAGAAGTAAAGTTTAGTATTCTGACCATGCTCTAGATATTGGACTCTCTCCTGTGTAGCGTTGCTCATGACTGCAGTTATTTTAGACTAGTCTTTGTGTAGATGTGATCTATATTTCTTCTACAGTTCTTGCATTGCTTATGATTTAGTTACCAAAACATTTATCTTCTTCATAGACGTGCTGTCATGTGTGCGCTGTCAACACAATTTTTGTAATTTTATTTGCAATATAATCCCATTTAGTAGAATGCAACTGGATTTTGTCAGCCTTCAACAATGACACATGGCTACATCTTTATTTAACCGGCTGCTAAGCAGCTTTCTATAAATATACACTAATATATCTGAAAATAATGAGCACATGGAGCGCTCATATTTTCTAATATAAATCCTTTTAGAGGTGTTGTCCGATGAAAATGAAAAACTATTTATTTTTCTTTTCTGAAATGAAGAAACTTCGTAATATAGTTTCTGTTTCAAATCTGCACGGATCGCAGGTTTTCAGTCCCCGTTGCTTGGACCCGAAGTCTGAAACTGGCGTTTTCGTGGTGACGCGATGATGTGGATGAAGGGGCTGGCTGCCATGCTCAATTAATCAGCCAAGCCAGCAGCCTCCGCTTGTCACGTGTGATTCAGAGACTGAGAAGGGGGCTGGCTTAGCTGATGAATTGAGCCAGGTAGTCCTCCCCTTCATCCGTGTCATCGACAGATAGGAGGGGGAGCTCATTCCACCAGAGCCTGTGTCGACGCATCACCACAAGAACGGCAGCTTCGGATCCACACAAAGCGGACTGACAATCTGCGGTCCGAGCAGGTTTGAAAAAGAAAGTATATTACAAAGTTTCTTTATTTCAGAAAATAAAAATAATAAATAGTTTTTCTTTTTGTCGTACAATACATTTAAAAGTGTAATTTGACTGATCACTTGCGGCAGCAGGATATCCCACAACAATAGCTATAAAAAAAAATTGCATTGAAAAAGTCAAGTTAAACTTTCCTGCCACAGTGTATTTAACACATTAAGGCCTTATTCACAAGAACGTGTCCGTTTTGCGCGCGTAAAAAACGCAGCGTTTTTCTTGAGTTGCAGTTGCACGTGGAATCTGTGTACGGTGCGTGTCTGCATTTTTCACGTGCGTATGTCACGCGTTTTTTACGTCCGCAAAATAAACTGAAGGAGGTGTTTTTCTTTTTCTCATCGTTTCTTTAGCAACTGTTGCGTGAATCACGCGCAGCACACGTATGACGTCCGTGTGCTGTCCGTGATTTTCATGCACCCATTGACTTCAATGGGTGCGTGATGCGCAAAAAACGCACAAGTGTAGGACATGCAGTGAGTTTCGCACGGCGGACACTCTGAGTGAAAAACACTGAATGGCCCCATTGAATTGCATAGGTCCGTGTGAGGGCCGTTGTTTTAAAGCACGTAACACGGACGTGAAATACGCTCGTGTGAATAAGGGCTAAGAGTCAAGTTAAAGATTTCTACATCTATAGTGGTAAGGCCCTTTTACACGGACCAATTATCGGGCAAACTAGCATTCATTGAACACTCATTCCCGACCATTGCCCTGTGTAATCTGGCCACCAAGCAAATGTTCAATGACTGATGTACAAACAAACGTTCAACGACGTATCGTTTCGGCAGCCTAAAATATTGTCGTCGGCTGCACATCTCCCTGTGTAAACAGGGAGATGTGCTGCCGACATGATACAAATGTATGGGGAGGAGCGATCGTCGTAACGAGTGCTCGTCCCTATACTAGCTCCTTGTGAAAGGAGCAAACGAGTGGCGATCAATGAACTGCCTCGTTCATCGGCGCTCGTTTACATGGCCACGTTCTTGTGCTCACGCTGCCTCCCGGCCACTTACTGATTACATGGTCGGGAGTTATGGAAACCGTGTAACTGGCAAAAAAGCGTACCAAGCTGTGGTGCAGTTTTTCGCCCGGAATGTCTGCTGCGAAAAACATCAGCACTAAGCCGGCAAGCTAGCAGACCAGCCTCCTGGGATGACGTTTCATCCATGTGACCACCGCTACAGCCTGGGATTGGCTTCAGCGGCGGTCACATGAGCTGAAGCATCATCCCAGGAGGATGAAACCGATTCCTAGGGAAGTTTTAATTTTTTATTATTTTCTTCTGAGTTCCGTTTTTTGTGGCGGGATCACTGTGAATCTGCCGCAAAAAAACGTAAACTGCTATTTGATGCAGGATTTACATCCCCATTGAATTCATTGGGGAAATTCCGCAACATATAAGCAGCGTTTACGTAAAGACAATTGGCATGCTGCGGAATGAATTTACACACCACAGGTCAATTTCTGAGCGGTATTTACGCAGCGTGTGGATGAGATTTGTTCAATCTCATCCACTTTGCTGTTACTGTATTTGCTGCGGGTTTTCCGCAACTAGTTCCGTTGCAGAAAATTCGCAGTATTTACGCAACGTGTGAACTGGCCCTGAATGTTAAAATCAAATCCCACAAAATCGCCCATGAATCCGTTACTTTAATAATAAGACATTAATTTTCTTCTTGTTGGATATAATAAAACCTTTTTCTCGAACAGTGACCTCTCCTATAGAAAACTCTAGTCCCGACGAGAACACTAAGAGTCCGGAAAAAGGTATTTAGTATATTAAAATATTTTGGACTGATATAGTTTGTTTTGAAAGGTGTCCTTTTTGACTACGGTACCTGTTTAAGCCAATTTATAAAAGGCATTGAAATAAATCATTCCATCTGATATCAGCCAACTATTATATGGCTCCAACCTAACAAACGATCATTTTTGTGGGGACTTGCATCAGGGAAACTTCTAAACATTATGTCTGAATTTATAGGTAAAGGGAAGATTGATATTCAAGCATATCTGAAACAATGGCAAGATGAACTGGTACGTAAGGAGGAAAGTATTAAGGACCTACCCAGAATGAACCAGGTAAGTTACGTTAACCTCTTTCATTATTTTAAAGTGTTTCTCCAATTATAACTTGAAAAGGATATGCTGCAGCATGTAGTGTCATGTACCAATTTGACGTGTTAAAATGACTCATTCCTGCAGTGTTTGTGCCTTTGCTGCGCAGTCCTGCAGTGCTTTGTTCCAGCGCAGGAACTAGCAATGTCTTTTATCTCCATGGAATCTGTAGCAACCAGGAAGCCTCACTATAGTCAATTGAAGCTTTGCAGCAGAGGCTTACTGTTTCCTGCAGATTCCAAGGGATGCAGTGGTATATACCATAACTCTGTGCTGATGACGATTCTGTGATCTGGTAAAGGGAACTTGCTAGCTAATAGTCCTTTTATTACTGCAGCATCGGCAATGATTCAAGCAGTCAGTCTCTCGCTCCCTCTCTTGTGTGAGAGGGGTGTGACAGTAGTCATTGTCACAGCAATGTACTAACAGCAGTTGTTGGGGAAAGTGGAAAGTGTAATGTGAGCTTAGCAGTCTTATAGAAACTGTGACCATGACCGGGCTGCAGCTCCACTGTAGCTGTAACATGACAGACAATGATTATCGCTTCCTGTTACCAAATTAGGGGTAAGGAGAGGTCTTCAGCACAAACCGCAGAGTTGTAATGTAAAGTCTATACAAAGGTACTGTACATGAGGATCTGAGAGCACTGTGAAGCTTTTATTTTTCCCTAGAGGTACGCTTTTTTTACACCTGTGCCTTTTTACAATACTGACTACCTTCTAACACCGGTGATGTCTGATACAATTTGTTGAGGATAGACCGTAAAATACAATTTGAGTTCTTTCGTCTTTGATCATCTTTTTTTTTTTTTTTTTTTTTTTTTTTTTTTTGTTTCATTAAATTAATACTTTCTCCATTTGACTCAAAAAAGACTAATAGAAAAGTTTATTTTATTATAATGTACTTTTTCATCTATTTCATCAGACCCAGTTCATCCAGTTTTCAAAGACATTATACAACTTATTTCGTGGGGACCCTGAAGAAGAAATGTTATACCGTGCCATTGCGGCTGTCACCAGTCTCCTACTTCGTATGGAAGAAGTGGGGAGGAAACTGCAGAATCCAGCTTCACAGGCCCGGGTTCTACCAACAGAGGGAGGTACTAATCTTATTGACAACACTCAGGGGAGCAGCGCTCTGCAAGAGGTGGAAAAGACTGCTTCTCGCCCTTCCAAAGAAGACATTGGATGGTCTTTTGCATTTGAGCAGATCCTGGCCTCACTTCTAAATGAGCCTTCACTTGTCAGGTTTTTTGAAAAACCTACTGATTTCAAAGCCAAGTTAGAAACCGCTAGGACATCTCAAATGCGTGCTAGTAAGAGGGTATAAGGAACCCTCCTCTTCTAATCTTCACCTCACAGACCACTACATAAAATGGCCAATTTATCTTTTAAAGTTTGGTTTCTTTGTTTTTTTCCTCTTATGGGCCACAGTTGATACTTTTTTTTTTTTTTTTTAAATGTTTTTAGGGCTATAATGCAATTTTTGTTACAAAGGAGAAAAGCCTGCACTTCATATCCACTGTATACATGTGCTTTCCAGTTCAGATTGCAGTCCTGCTGTATTATAGTATGTATAAAATAAATGGTCTTGGATTATGCTTACAGAAATAATGCAGATTTTAAATATTTGACATGTAAGGCCGGGGTCACATTTTGTTCACATGGCTTTAATACTTGGCTGCATTTCCACCTATTCCATTTTAGTGAAACTTTTATATACTTCAATGACATACTGTGGCCTGTTATGCAGATAAAGCTGGCAGATCCTACCAATCTGCTCCTGCAGTTAGTGTAAATCCATGTTCTTTGTGATGACTCCTTCATTGATGCCACCTATTGAATCTTAATAAGCTGCCTGTCATAAGAAAAGCAAGCGGTTTGGAGGATCTGCCACCTCTATCTAAGCATTGGGGTCAAGAAGATTCATGTAGTCTAGGATAGATTTACTGTGACGACGTGGAACTACTTTTACATTTTTTGGTAAAACAGGAGGTAGCTTTTTAAAGATTTTTTGCATTCCAATGGATGATATGATCTATAGTTACTGATTGATGTAAAGCTGTGGTCCCCAACCCGTGGCTCTGGATCCACATGTGGCTCGCCACCTTCCGTTTTGGCTCGCAGTAGGAGCTCTCCGTTATCGCCATATGCACTGATTACAATACGACATCCACACTGAAAATATTGTATATTACCTATCCTAACCACTGAACAGTTTTACAGGACACAAAATTTTGGACTTCAATATCATGACTTCTTATTTATAATATGTCCCTTCTTCATTTTTTAAATTGATGTTGATCCCGACCACCTCTCAAAGTTGAATGTGGCTCATAGAGTACAAAAGGTCGGGGCCTCTGATCTAAAGCAGAAGATTCAATTGCTGCATGTAGGGAATTTCACACATATTCAGAATATATATATTTTTTCCTGTCTAATTTGTAAAATTGAACACTCGCGATGAACACATAAATTTCCTGACTGAAGACTGGGATATACACCACTATATAGGCATATGTCATCAATTGGCTCCCAAAGTAAAACTGTATACAGTACAGTATATATTTTTTTTACTGTATGCCTTAGTAAAGAAGAGCGTAGTCTACTATATTATTCTATCCAGCAAAAAAGAAAAAGTTTTCTGATGTATACCAAAAAACATCATTTTGGCATATGCTGAGTAATTGGGGGCCTATTGAAACGTTCGGTGCATGCGCCAGGAGATTTACCGCCACTTACGCTGAACATAGTTCACAAACGCTGTGTGAATACAGTCTTATTGTAGTAAAGATTGTCTATTTGCTTGGAATACACTGGCTGATAACCCTATTTAAAAGAAATCACAAAGGGCAGACCAGATCTTTTTTCCTTTTTTACCATCACTGCTCTATTGTTTAAGCTCAAGGATGGATGGCCACTAAGCTGCCAGTAGAGTAGTGAGAAGCAGCTCGGCGGCAATCATGTCATTCACCATCTCGGCCTCTCATTATTCACATTTTGTCAAAGTATATGTAGATGTGAAACCTCCTCAAACAATTCCCAACCATTCCCCCATATTTTCATTGGACTTGAAAGATAATTGTGTTACCATAGATACAGATTATTAGTACAAACCTCGGTCATCGTTCCATCATCAGGAAGTCCATTACTAGCTTTAAATGGAGGGTAATAGTGGAGAAGTGCAATCATCAAGGATAAAATACATGGGCACACCGAGCTTCCACGTGGCATCGGCCTTTAGTTCCGACAAAGCCATTGTTCATTTACTATAAAAGGTTATTCCCAAATTGAGTAATTTTTTTAAAATGCTTCCGAAACGTAAATAAAATTCTAAATCTAGTGTTGTAAAAATTTTAAAAAAATTCCTTCCCTAACGACCTTTTTTTCCAACTAGATAAAGCAGCTAGTGCTGGTTACCTTTTATAAAAGGGGCTGTGAGCGGCTCGATGTCAATCATGCCGCTCTACTCTGTTAGGGTATGTTCACACAGTGTTTTTCGCAGGCAGAAAATTCTGCCTCAAAATTCCATCTGGAATCTTGTGACAGATTTTTATCTGCCTGCACGCAGTTTGCTGTGTTTTTCGCCCGTGGCCATTGATCCTCGCGGGGAAAAAAATGCCACGAATTACGCTTTCTCTGCCTCCCATTGATGTCAATGGAAGGTCAGAGACGTAGACGACCGAAGATAGGGCATGACGCTTTTTCTTGCAAGACGGTTTTTCCGCTGAAATCAATGGGATGCATTTTCGGCCGTTTTTTGGCGCATTTTCTGACGCTGTTTCCGCGTCAAGAAACTCTGTGTGAACTGGCCTTACTGGCCCCGTCCCTCGCGGCACCAACCCCCCCCCCCTCTCGCGACAGCCTTCCCCCCCCCCTCCGTGTGAACACCTACCTAGTAGGCAGGACCTGGTGCCGACCGCTGATGAATCCACCCGAGAGGTGGCCGGGCCGGCATCTAATGCGCACGCGCATTCATGAGAACACTGACATCCTCTCCTAAGGACGGAGAGGATATAATTGCGCAGGCGCGGCCACCGCTACAGGAAAGCAGTGGTGGCCGGATCCCTAGACAACGAGGCGTAAACTAAGATGCAATGAACAAGACTTTGAGAGGAAATCCCTGGAAAAATACATCATTTAGAAAAATAAAGGTAATTCCAAAAATGTATATCTTTACATGCTTGAGCAAAATAAATGGATTTATAAAGATGGGAACAACCCTTTAAGGTAAAGCTATGCTTTTATGTCCTAATGTATATTTATCAGTTATTTGCCATAGTATTGACTTTCTTTACAAAGAATGTACTTATGTAAACATAGTCATTCCTGTATCGTGTCCTTGTAATGTTCCTGGTGTAATGTAACTGCAATGTCAAACCTTTTGCCTGGTACTGTATCTATTATATTTTATCGTTGCTTTTAGCTGCCAGAAAAAATTTAAATAATGTAATACAAAAAAGTGCACCTATCGCGGACGAAGAGTGGAGACGGCCATAACCATTCTTGGGATTAAAGCATTACAAATATTTAGGTTTGAGATATCCTCTTAGAAATGAGACCTACTTTTGTGATGGCACTAATCACTTTGTAAATGGTAGGTACACTGTGGGTATAATGTCCACAATTAATATAATCTCAGGTTTTGTAGTTTTTCAGTGTTTGGGGAAGAAAATACCTACAATAAAATGCCTCTCATCTGCCATTTAAAGGGACTTGGTAAATTGTAAATGATAAAAATTATGACCGAAAGAGTATTAGCTCTCCTGACATGTCTGTCTTAGAAAATACTTTCAATCATCATAAAATACTAGTTCTGGTGCATTTTCTTAGAATTTTGCATTGTTCCTCTGTTATTCTTCCTGGAAACGTATGGATAAACGGACAACACTGTATTACCATTCCTCTTGTCAATAGCACTGATTGGACACTGTCAGTGTGTGGAGACACGCCCCATAAACATAAAAACAGAGTCCTAATGTTGCCGGCTGCGTGAAAATCACGCAGCCACGCACCATATGCTGATGCCACACGGACCTTTTGCGAGCGCAAAACACAGCGTTTTTTGCGCGCGCAATACGGACACGGTGTGAATAAGGCCTAACACTTAGCTGTTAATCTATTCATACATTTTAAGGAGGAATAATAGAGGAGCAGCACAATGCAGAGTTCTAAGAAAAGTTCTCCAGCATTGTTCTTTCTTGGAGAATACAAGTATCTACTACAATAGACGTGTCAGGAGAGGTGACAGCGCTTGCTGAAGACCTTTAAAAGGAGAATTGAAGATAAAGCTATCATTACCTAGCCTTGGAAAGATACTCTTCAAATCCTCTGCACTTTTGTCAGTGCCTGGGAGCTTTTCCTGGCACAAACTAAACTAGGTGTAGTAAGCAGAATAAAATTGCTTACAGAATATATATATTATATTATCATAATATAAAAGATACATTTATATGATACTCTAGAAAGCTAATGTATACAACAGCAAAAGGCTAATTCAGGTACCGCACCTTGTTTTGAATTAATGTGAAGCTCTATATTTGGGCTACGATCAGTAAGAACAACTTAGCTCTTGATGACATCAGCAAGACAGTGAGTGCTGGTTGTGCCCCCTCTTTGTGTCTTGCAGTTCATGTTGTGACCTGTAGTCCTTCTCTGCCTGCATGGAACTAGAATGCTGATGTCATGCACAAATAAAACTGCCCCCTCCTTGAAGGATCTCTGCTTGTTTTTTTGATGGTTTATAAAACTGTACATGACCTTACTTTGAGGGCACACAACCTTGGATGTTTTTCAAAAGTACAAAGCTAATGCTAAATACCAAATGTAACACTGCATTGATGCTGAAACCCATACACCAGGGATCATATGACACAATCAATGATGGCAAGCACGTAGAACCGTGGTAGAACTAAGAATAACATTGGGACATGTATGGGAAAATGCATAACCTGAGACTTCTCTGTGCCTGACCTTCATCTGAAGAGAATTATATGGATGGATCTAATCCTAAAGAAGCCTATTTCCAGAGCCATATTTAATGTTTTATTGCCATACCAGTGATATCATATGTACAACATATAAAGGTATACAGGGATCAGAGGTCAAAAAAGATAATTAACCCAAAGCTATTTTCATATTGTCCTAAAGTCCGATTCTGGGATTATAAATTGATACTATTCTCTATATAATATTAATTTGTGTATATATTCTGAAATAACTAACTGCGTTACAGCACCACTGTTAATCCACTGTGTTTGTCAAATACTGTTAACTGTTTAATGGAATACAATTTCCATTTTATTTTATTAGTAACTTGAATCTTTTAGGGTGTGTTAGCCGCATGCGGCCGGAAAAAACACTGCCACATGTGGTGGTGAATGGTAGCACTATTTTAAAAGTATTACTGGCAAAATCGTGCAGCCATTCGCCACTGCATGTGGTCTTGGTTTCGGCTGCCGCTCCATGTATTCTCACCATTAGAGTATGTTCAGACTTTGCAGATTTTGCCAGTATTTTTCATGCCAAAACCAGGAATGGTAACTAAACGGAAGATTTAGATAGAGGAAGGATTTATAAATCTGCTCTCCGGGATCCAATTCTGGTTTTGTATTGAAAAAATGCATTCAAAATCTGCTCTGTGGGAACATATCCTTAGCATTGCCTCAGTATACTGATGTATGTGGTATTGATCCCCCAGCCACTCAGAGGTCTGAATTTCTTCACAAATATGCAGTAGTATAAACCGTTTATACAACAGTCAACCAGAATGAGTGTCAAGTAATGTTTGTCTTGTTACTGCCCTGATTCAATTTGCTTTTCTGTTGCGGGTATTCAATAAATGAAGATTACACTACAACATAAATCTGTTTTCTTTTCTTTTTTTCTTTGCATGAGCACTAGACTATTCACAGCTGATCCCAATTCCAAACTGTCTAATGCTATTCTTTTCCGGAGATGAGCGGCACCAGAGGTATCTGTTCTTTCCTCACCCTATTGAAAGAACATGCGCTTTAGGATAAGCTGATCGTTGGGTTATGTCTTCAAAAGAGATTCACTTTCATTGAATTGTCCTGATCTTTATTAGCAGTATGGTCCTTTTATTTATCTGATTTTCCAGACCCTACCCACGCTTCCGATTATATCATCCACCAGTGGCATCCATGGACCGAAAAATGTCGATAAGGGGGTTCGCCACTTTTCAAAATTGACATCTGAGGGGATCTGTGAACTAGGGGACACACACCAGCTCTGAACATAGGGCTCTGTTTGCTTTGTAAATGGCTATCACTTTCCAGCTCTGATCGGAGATGTCAACTCATCAGTGCCAGCTACATGAAGCCATTGAGAGCATGTCCGATCATAGGTAAAGCATTACAGAGTATGTGCGCTATTGTTGAGGCATCGATGGGGCTACCAGCTTACAGTGCCCTGCTTATGCAATCTGATAAATGATACTCATGTCAAAAGCTTGGAAACCCACTTCAATTTATTATATTGTCAATAGGAAGGTAGATCCGCTAGCTAAACCAGTGCACGTAAGGAAATGGAAGCCAAGCAATTACACATGTTTTGCATGTGACGAAAAGAACATGTAAGCACTCATCTGAGTAGTCACTTTGGGTAACATTTTTCTCTTCTTTGTTTTAAATGCTGGCAAATCAACATTCTCCGTCTCTTGATAAGGAACAACTAAGATGCATATTCCTTTAAAGTTATGCAGCAAATGTCTGCTAAAGAAGGGGCTCTCCATATATATATATAATATATACACACACACCATTTTTTTTGGACTATAAGACACACCGAGGTTTTAGACAACAGAAAATAGGAAAAAATTATTTCATACATTACTACTTTTACAAATCGTTAGATCGCTGGTAGAATACAATGCAGGTTATTGTCATGCGGCGACATGGCTTAGCAGAGGCAGACAGAAGGCAGATCTGGGGGCCTTCATTAGGCCCCCGGGCTGCCATGACCAGTATTTGTGCCCCCGATCGTTTCTGTCGGAGGGGGCCGCCCACCCTCGGGTTTTCCCATGACTGACATTTATGACAGATCCACAGGATATGTCAGATGGATGAGGGAGAGCGTATCTTTTTAAACCCATTAGTGACCAGCTAGATTTTATAATTTTTTGCCTTTACACTTCAGCCGCTACACTTTTTTTTGTTGCTACGCTTTTTTGTTGACATGGCTATATGAATCCTTGTTTTATGCAGGAGAAATTTTATTTTTTCTGTACAGTTCAGGGGCACATATAATTTACAGTGTAATTTTAATATTATTTTTTTGCAGTGTGAATACAGAAAAATTTAGAGAATTTATGATAATTTAGAACAGGAACTTGTGTATCAACATGTAACTGTCAGGATTATTGGTGGGAGGCTGGAGCTTTTGTGTGCAAAAAGGTAAGGCCATACTCTGAGACTACATTCACCAGAAAGGGCCTTGATTTACAGCTTCTTCACGTAGTTACATTTATATGCTCTGCATTTTGGCTTTTATTTTATCTTTTATATTTCTTTTTCTGCATTTGCACTTTTTTTTTATAGATATATTTAGATATTTATATATATATATATATATATATATATATATATCCACGACAAGATGAATGTAAATGTTATGCTTAATAAAATCTTTGTTTCTGAACCTTCTCTATTTTCCTGTTGCCCTTTTTAATTAAGTCGTGTATCATCTAAGCCTCTTAACACACAGCCGGTGATCACCATAAAATAAAAGGATTTTAAGTGCAACATTTGGAGTCCAGTATACCCCTTTAAAACAAATGAGGGCTAATGGTACGTTCACACGCCTAACAAAAAACGGCTGTAAATACTGAGCTGTTTTCAAGGACAAACATCCCTGATTTTCAGCCGTTTTTTAACCAACTAGCGTTGTTTTGCGGCATTTTACGGCCGTTTTTGGGCTGCTTCTCTATATGAAAAACTGCTCCAGAAACGGCTCATGAAGTGACATGCAGTTCTTTTTAGGAGGTGTTTTTTTAAAAATGCCCCATGTGAGCAGAACACCATTTTTCCCATTTGAAGTCAATGGGCAGATCTTTGGAGGCGTTTAGCCCCCGCATTTTTAGCCGTTTTTTGGGGCGTTTACGACCCGAAAAACGTCTAAAAATAGCCCGTGTGAACATAACCTAAGAGTTCTTCTATAGAATCTGTTGCCTTAAATAGAGATGAGCAATTATTTTTGCAAAGTTGGATAATTTTTCGTTCAAAACCTTTATTTTGTTTTCGATGAAAAGAACATTAAGGCCTTATTCACACGAGCATGTCCGTTTTACGCGCGTAAAAAATGCACCGTTTTGCGTGCATTGCAGTTCCATGTGACATCCGTATATGGTGTGCGGCTGCATCTCTTACGCGCGTATGTCATCCATATGTCACGCGTTTTTTTACGTCCGCAAAAAAAAATTAAGGAGGTGTTTTTTTTAATCATTTCTTTAGCAACTGTTGCGTGAATCACGGACAGCACACGGATATGGGACCGTGTGCTGTCTGTGATTTTCACGCACCCATTGACTTCATTGGGTGTATGATGTGCAAAAAAACGCACAAGTATAGGTCATGCAGTGAATTTCACGCAGCAGACACACGTTGCGTGAAAAACACAATGTCTGAATGGCCCCATTGAATTGCATAGGTCCGGGTGACGTCTGTTGTTTTATCATGGACGTGAAATACGCTCGTGTGAATAAGGCCTAACAGAGTTAAAATGTTACTTCATAACTATTATTTGTCAATGTACAAAAAACAAACGATTTTGAAAACAAGAGGTCCAGCGAGTTGGTCTTTGCCCAGTGGCAGTTCAATCAAGTTACTATATAATCTGCACCAGCAAAACCTTTCAAAAATAAATAAAAAAAATAACAAAATAAATAAAACATAAATAAATTGCACAGTTGTCCCGATTTTATGTTTATGAACATTACACTTTCTAACTAAAATAGAACAAAAAGGGACAACAATTCCTCCAGGCAAAACGTTTAAACTGTGTTGTTTAGTGCCGAGCCTGAGGGGTGGAGTATGACTCAGGAAATGAAAGAATACCAAGGACAGAATCATTGTGTCATGACGCTTGAGAAAGGGGGAGGTCCCCCGAAACGTCGCACCTGGCGTTGTCTAGTCAAACGCCGTCTTATCCTCCCATGTAGGTCTCTGCTGACGTCCTCCAGATCTCTAGTTCGGAAAACAAGACCTCTTACCGGTCTATCTGAGTGAAAGGACTTCTCCATGTGGGGTGACTACTTTTTTACACGTCTGCACTATTTTTATAGTGATTTTGTATATCATTATATTGATACAAAGAATATACCTTTTTTTTTTTTTTAAACTTTAACAGGTTGTTCTCTATCATTTTTTGATGTGCCTATCTCTACATTTTAGCTCAATCCCTTCCACCAGGCACAGGAGGCTAAACATGAGAAGTCTATCACATAGAGGTTGTCCCGCGAAGACCACCGCTTTCGAGACTGAAGCCACCTCGGCGATCAGCTAAGATCAACCACTTTTTTTAGTGAAAAATGTTGAGGTTGTAGATATTTGTGTATAAATTTATAGGTCTGAAAGGCGTCGGTGTTTGGATAAGTGCTCATTTGCATTGTTTGCAAATTTTGGGTCTAGAGTCCAGATTAAACTGACAAATAATTTCACCCAAGTTCAACAGGCTTTAAAAGTAGTCTTTTTTTTAATTTATTTTTTTATCTTTTTTTAAAATATTATATGCACTCTATTAAAGCTTTTTTTCACATTGCAACAGGCTCAACAAGAAAGCTTGTCCAAGACCATAAAATAAATCTACCAGCCTGTCCTTTTATAAGACACATTTCATTACAAAATTATATCCATAGGAAC
Source organism: Rhinoderma darwinii (assembly GCF_050947455.1). Lineage (NCBI taxonomy): Eukaryota > Metazoa > Chordata > Amphibia > Anura > Rhinodermatidae > Rhinoderma > Rhinoderma darwinii. The sequence goes on from NC_134694.1 coordinate 86,246,886, forward strand.
ATTTATAAACGCCTCTATTTGACATCATATAAAATAAACTAATTTCAATATTCGACTCAAAATTTGTACACGGAACATTTACAATATGTACATTGTAATAATATAATCAGAAATATTTTATTTACAAAAAGTCAAAAGTGCAAGGCCGTGTTAACCCTTTAAGTGCCAGTCACAAGTTTACACATGTAAAAAAAAAAATATGCTAACATCAGTAATGGGGACACTTAATAAACAGGAACTGTAAACAAAAATGTATTTGGAAGATGAGAATAAAGAATAAATGTTATACTTTAATACTTCAACTACATTAAATTTAGCAGTGATGTTTTGCTAATAGTTATTTTTCTTTGTTCCAGAGTAATTGTTTTGGGCTGTAACCATGAACCTAACAAATATGGAGCTTACATTCTTCCAACGTTAATATAACACTGCAAAACGTTAAATCACTACAATATTTTACATCTTTGTCACAATAGATAATCTATAAAAAAAAAAAAAAGATTTTCTTAAAGGCTCCCTCCTAGTGAAGCATGATAAGTCAGGATACTGGCTTCACAGCAGCTTTTATGCTCATAGGTATTTGAAGAGTGTGTCCACCTAAAATTTATTTTCAAGAAAAATAATACAAATTGATAATTATGGGACTAAGGACTCCTGGACAACGCCGTATTACGACTACGTGCATGAGCTGTAAAGGGGTTGTGAGATTAGAAAAGCATGGTTGTTTTCTTCCAGGAACGGCGTCTCTTTTGTCTGTGGGATGCATCTGGCATCACAACACAGTCCTGTTCACTTGAATATGTCTGAGCTGCAATACCATACGCAACCTATGGACAAAAGTGGGGCTGTTTCTGGAAGAAAGCAACCATGCCACGAACAGGATCAGATCTAATCCATCAGATCAAGAAAGACTTTCTTGGAAAATGTAGTATGAAAACCGCATATTAGAAGTGTCTCAACTGACTTAGGCTATGTTCACATTTGTATTCTGTTCATATGATGAATAACACTGGCGTCCGACAAACCCCATTGACTTACAATGGGATCCATTCCGTTCTGCGATGGTGTTCATCATTTTTCCTGTTAAATCTGATGGAAGCTCCAACGCAGATGTGAACAAAGCCGTCGCTGTTCAGCTCAAAGTTCTACTAGCAGTAGAAAAGCACATTGTTGGCACACCTTTGCATTCCCTAGCTCTGCTCATTACTATAGGGGACGTGTGTGGAAGTGGAATGGTTGAAAACTGAAATATACATCCCAATATTTACAATGAATTGCCAAGAATAGATCTAAGCCACATCTCTGTATATTTTTCCTCCTTTCGAAGTTAGACAATTGTGACTATGCCATGAAAAATTGGGATGGTTCGGAGGCCTTGCTAAAGACCTCCTATCCTGTCTGCTATGAAAAGAATGGTTCTTCTTATAGTGAATCATTATATTTGTGCTATATTGACTTTCCAAATGTTTTTGGTTTCCAAAATATTTAACGTTTTTGTAACTTTTTACTTAATGAATGTTGCAATTATTATAGTTGTGTTTGTATCCACTTTATTAGATTAGGGATTCTAGTTAAGTATTATAATAATTACTAAATTGTAATCTGTTCCTTATGCCAATATAATTATTAGAATCTCTTCCTTCACAAGTAAAAGTGATTGCGACTAGAGCACTGGATAACCGTGAGGAAATGTACTAATGACAGCACCACCAGGAAAACAGCAGGAAATCCGAAAATGAGAATCAGGAAAAATTCTCACAAATTTTACAAAAGTCACCTGCTGCAAACACAACAGAAAATATAACATAAGGGAATATGTATCTATGGCAGTAAAATCTAAAAATATTCTTTGTAAATTTGTAATAAATACACTATAAAACAGGAGACGGCTATTACGTTACAGGTTGAGTACAAACATTATAAAGGAACTAGTCGTTTCTTAAATGTCTTTTCCACAGGGCCCAGTTCATCGTACTTGTCTGACATCCAAAAACCATAGGTCTCTCAATGTGGGTTTTAGGACTGGGATAAGGGAGTTCATATACAAGTGACCATCGTAACAAAAACATTTCTCACAATGTTGCAAACAAATCTAAGAACTCGTTTACTTGGAAAAATGAGGTCCATGGTCTCGGACGGGAACACTAATCTTAAGTATGACTAAGTTGAGTGTGGTCTAGCTTCGAGAATTCTGCGGAGTATCTGGATCTACTGTCCTAATTGTGAGTTCTTGGATTATCGTGTCTCTACCCTGGGACGTCTGCCTGTGGGGCGGACCCTGAGGATAAGTCCCCCCTTAATACCCCTCTTTCCCTCTCTTCTTCCTTCACCTCTCCAGCTCCCCTTCTTTTTTTCCATTTTTCCTAGGATGGTATAATTTACATTGGTGTTCTTAGGTCATGTCTATGTTTTTCAGAAGTTGTGACGTGTTATTTTTCTGTCATTCACCTTTGATAAATAAATAAACTCAGAATTAAAAAAAAAAGTATGACTAAGTTTACGAGGCCATATAAAGATATCTCGTAAGCGAACATACCACGGTGCTCAAATACAGACTACAAAATAGGCCTACGCTTTTTACATGCTACCCTCTGTATCGGTCTCCTGCTACCATTAAATAAAATGACATTACTGTGCCTCTTTCATGTACAGACGGTGAAGGCAGCCATTGTATGGGCTGTCGGAAGGCAGGAACAGATGTTTGTCTTTTCAGATAGAACTGCCTGTGACATCATAATCTAGTTGTCCACTGTTCTGTCCCAGGGCCTCAGAGTGTCGGGCTCAGTGTATGGACCATAATGGGCTGCAAAGAATCCTACTTTATCTCCTGCCAAGTAACAACATGTGTATTGTAGTCCACGACAGCGTTTTCGGGACTATTGTTTTAGTCCGTAAAATAGTTACCTCCACTATGTGCAGTAGACAAAGTGGGATTCTAAAGGGGTTCTATTATCAAACATCACATGGGATCCATTGTTTTCAAAGAAAGCCTGAGATTCTGGAGAGCCGCTTTGGACGCAGGTTTATCATTGCTTTAGCTAATGGAGTAGGGAGGATAATTTGATTGGGTCATATGGCGTGGGGTTGTCTACAGCAGACCTCCTCTATGAGGCTATAGTAATTGTTACTGCACAGCGCCATTTTATAACTTCTACTGGTTATGCTCTTCAGTTACTATGAGAATAAATATAATATGAACATAAATTGAAGCTGGTTTGGGTGTCAACTTTGATAGATATGAATGGAAACTCTGTCACACCAATCTAATAAACAGATCAAGTTATAGATTTATGGGTTTTAAAAAAAAACAAAAAAAAAAACCTATAAAGCCCACCCTTGTATAGTGCAGTCCCTAGTAATAGAAATAAACATTGATGAAATAATCTGTTGATATGCCGTAAACATGTTTGTACTAAAACTGTGACTGGTTGGCAGATGAGCCATTCCAATACATTTTTATTAATTGTTTTGACTCCTACCTCATGTGTATGAATTAAAGGCTCAATTGGTTAAAAGAGAACATCACTTTTAGGCCATGTTCACACAGAGGTTTCAAGCAGGCAGAAAAATCTGCCTCACAATTCCTAAAGGAATTCTGACACAGATTTTGACCTGCCTGCACGTCCTTTGGCGCGTTTTTGGTCACGGCCATCGAGCGCCGCGGACAAAAAAACGCAGCGAAAAGCACTCCCATTGATTTCAGTGGGAGGTCAGAGACTGAACCGCGGGAAGAAAGAGCATGTCATTTTCTTCATTCCCACAAGCGATTTATTTTTCTCCTCTGCCTCTCATTAAATGGAATGCGATTTCGGCCAGTTTTTTTGCGCAGTTTCCGCGTCAAAATCAGCACAAAAAAAACTCTGTGTGAACTAGCTCTTAAGATACAGTACACGCACGTTACTTGGATGAATGATTCTGTACACCTGACAACCAGGGTGCCTCTTCTTACTGTGGGAAAGTAGCCCAGTAGGTTGCACTATTGATTCATCCTGAAAATAAGACAGGGCCAGCAAAACACACCTTAGGGTATGTTCACACACAGTGACCAAAAATGTCTGAAAATACGGAGCTGTTTTCAATCGAAAACAGCTCCTGATTTTCAGACGTTTTTGTAGCAACTCGCTTTTTTCGCGGAAGTTTTTGGAGCGGTTTTTCAATGGTCAATGAAAAACGCCTCCAAAAACGTCCCAAGAAGTGTCCTGCACTTCTTTTGACGAGCCGTCATTTTAAGCGCCGTATTTTGACAGCGACGCATAAAATAAAGGCTCATGGGAACAGAACAACGTAAAACCCATTGCAATCAATGGGCAGATATTTGTAGGCTTAATGGAACTGTTTTTCAGGCGTAATTCGAGGCGTAAAACGCCCGAATTACGTCTGGAAACACTGCGTGTGAACATAGCCTTTCCATGCGGTATAATAACCAATCAGTAAATCATCTGCCTTCCCTTAGACTTTTTATATTACTACAATAACTCTTCGACACGTATGACATTAACCTATTAATCTGCTCCCCTGTATAAGCTAATGTAGACCTAAAGATTCTGAAGACCGTTCCTTTTTATGCCAAGCATGGATTCTTCTCAACAGCGGCGTGTACAATGCAAACTGGCTGCCTCCAAAGTAAACCTCCAGTTTGTTGAAATCTGACACTCCAACCCTCATTTTGGTCTGCAGCTTTTTCTATGATTGTTCTCTATTATGTGCTATAAAATGATCAATTATATTGTGCAAGCATTTTTATGGGCAATGCGCCTCTCATAAGATCCCTGAATTACTCCGCTGATAACTTTCTGGCATAGGTTTGGACTGACTGTAAGGGTATGTTCACACGCTGAGCCAAAAACGTCTGAAAATACAGAGCTGTTTTCAAGGGAAAACAGCACCTGATTTTCAGACGTTTTTTGAGCAACTCACGTTTTTCGCGGCGTTTTTCGCGCCGTTTTCATGCCGTTTTTTCGGCCGTTTTTGGAGCTGTTTTCATTGGAGTCTATGAGAAAACGGCTCCAAAAACGTCCCAAGAAGTGTCCTGCACTTCTTTTGACGAGGCTGTAATTTTACGCGTCGTGTTTTGACAGCTGTCAAACGACAACGCGTAAATTATAGGTTGTCGGCACAGTACGTCGGCAAACCCATTCAAATGAATGGGCAGATGTTTGCCGACGTATTGGAGCCGTATTTTCAGGCGTAAATCGAGGCATAATACGCCTCGTTTACGCCTGAAAATAGGTCGTTTGAACCCAGCCTTAAATGTAAGCAGCGCCTGCAACAGAATTTTTTACGTTTTGTATATTTAGGGCTTATCCACACGTAACGAATTTCTGCAGCATTTCCGCTTAAACTAGTAGTCAATTTGCTGCGGAAAAACTCCCATTTCCTGTGTTTTTTACTGCAGAAAATAGTGTGGATTTCACTGCGTTTTTTTCAATAGTAATTTAGTGCATTTTCTTCAGCAGCAGGAATGGACATGCTGCGGAACAAAAAATACGCACGGCAGATGAATTTCCGTACTGAAATTTTCCACAGCGTGTGGCTGACATTTGTTCATTCACACCTACACAACTGTAATCCGCTGCATATTTTTCGTCCACAATTCCAGACGGAAAATACGCAGCAATTCCATTACGTGTGGACGAGCCCTTAGAGTATAGTTATGATTTGCATATCGCCCTAACCTCAGGTTGTTGAATAGACAATTTGTGACTATTCCATGCATGAAAAATTCCTGAAATAGACAGATCAGAGAATTCTTCAGAATTCTGTCATATTTTAACAATTTTTTTTATATATTCTCAAAGAGGATGACTGGGATTAGCGAAAAGGTGCTGCTTTTTTTTCCCCTCTCAGAAACAGCACCACTCTTGTCCATGGGCTCTGTCTGGAAGTGCAGAGTCCCATTTATTTGCATGGATATAAGCTGTAGTACCAGACATAACCCATAGACAAGAGTAGCGCTATATTTGCTTTTTTTTTGGGGGGGGGGGATTTCAGTCTCCTTACCTGGATCATTTAATTTTTTTAAGCGAAAATAAAACATATCCGAGGAGATCTATCAATACCTGCGCACCATGTGGTCTGTGTGCAGCAGTTTCGTTAACATTACGCACACTCTCGGACCTGGCATTGTTCCTCCAAACATTTTTAGTTAAAAAAGTGTTGGAAATGCTAGATAAAGGAGTTGCATTTGATGGGACACTGAAGTACTGGCCACTTTTTCCAAATTCATAGTCTGTATGTGTCAGAAAAAGTGGTGCAGGCCCTTAATAAACATACACCAAAAAAACTGGTGTAAATACATTGATAAATCTTCTCCATTGTCTAAAATGGCCTCAAACTGCAAGCGGCAATTGCTGAATTTTAATTTCCTAACACACTACATTTAAAGGGCCTTAGGACAATAGGCCGGTGCAGCGAGCGCCGATCAACGAAACATCGTTGATAGGTGCTCGTTTGCTCCGGTCACACAGAGCTATGGATGGGGACGAGCACTGGTTACTCCGATCGCTCGTCCCCATACATTATTATCATGTCGGCAGCGCGTCTTCCTGGTTGCACAGGGAGATGTGCTGCCGACGATAATATTTAACACAATACGATCACCAAATGATCACTAATGTTTGCTCGTTCATCTGCTGATCGCTCCCCTGTTTACACGGGGCAATTATCGGCAACGAGCGTTATATGAACGCTAGTCTGCCCAATAATTGCCCGGTGTAAAACCCCCTTAACTGCAGGTAAAAGCGCTGTGTGTGAACATGGCCTTACAGTTCCATCTAGGGCGCGCTTCATTTTAAACTAGTTCTTAATTCACTATGAACAGCCCTTATTCATTTTATGGCTTGACTCTAGGGGTCTGGCAGGCCTATGCTCGTTTTGTAGGGTTATAACCTCAAATAAAAGCAGCGTTTTGGTATTACAAAGTTAATGATTCCTATTGTTTTCATTTGATACATTCCAATAGAATAAATATCTGGGCATTTACTTAATATACGAGTCACATAAATAACAGGTGTACAATAGATCATACATAATACAATACAACGTAAAATTACAATCTGCCAAGGTGAGGTGTTCATTATCTGTCATCCTCACTGGATATAACCATAAAAGTTGCTCAATTGAACAGTTTGTACATCATGCCCAGATGTGCCAAGGTGCCCACTCTACAATCCGTGCCCGCTTCAGTAGTCATATACATAAGCAGGATAGGCCAGAACGCATATGGAATTGCTCCGTAGAAACAATTAGGCAGAATGAGCAGCTGGACAGATATTATTTCTTTTATATCAGAGGCACTATCGAATATTGTGGAACATTTACCTGGAGACAATAAAAAATATAGATTTAAGAACACATACCAATGCAATAAATATATTTATATAACAAATATAATTCATAAATCTGTACATTCTTATTTGACCATCTATTCTAACAATATCTGGGCACATATGAAATAAATGCTACACGCCTGCATATTAACAGCAAGCATGCAGCATTAATAAGCATTACAGTGCAAGTAATTCTACAGCAACCTGGCATCATGGGTAGTACTCATGTGCCAACCTTTAAGGGCTGAACCAGCCGTTCCGTCTATATACAGACATAGCAGAACATTTTCTTTTGTGCTCCATTTACTGCAACAAGATAACCCTGAAGGTTTACCTGCATGGAAAAACCCCACATGACATATTTTAATATTACAGCACAAATGACAATCTCAGCTCTGCTGCATTGACCAAGTCGGCTGTTACATCTGTGGATGGACGTATTAGTCAACCAGCACCAGGCTGGAGCATTATGACCAGTTTGGTTATCTGTTGGGCACTTCTCTAGGTACTTTTCTGATATAGCTCTAAATAGTATACTTTGGCATAAAACACCTAATTGATGCAAGGGCATATAGAACATCACGGTATTAGCATAAATCTCTGAATTTCTTCATAAAGTAGATGTACAAAGATGTGGCTACGTAATGTAGCTTCTATGGTACATAAAAATAGTGCCTGAGGTTATTTGACTTAACCGTAGACTGCCGTCCTCACCCACCGTGCACTCTTCTGAAACATTCTATGCCTAACCAAAACCACTAGATATATGGCTATAGTTTGTGGGCATAGGTATACATAATATAGTTCATAGTCACTTATTGGGTATGCTTTGGCAAACCAAAAAGAAAGCCCCTGACATACACTTTGGTGTAGAGATACTCTCGGTTCTTTTTGAAGGCAGCTGGGAATCTATAATAATGTATATGTGTTTGTTGCTTTCCGCCCTGCATCATTCTGTTTTCCCCCGATCGGTGTATAGCCCATCTTTAATGAACACTTCTCAGAAAAATCTTCAGTGGACTGGACTTGCTATGGGAGAGAGCTTGTGAGCCCATCAATGTCTACTACTACTGTAGCACATGGTGCACGAGTATAATGACTGAGGTCCATTTCTCCTTCCTCTAGTGTCATGGGAGTTGCATCTCCGGTAGGTCGGATATATTTCCAGATTGATTTTGTTGCTGAGGATGCAGAAAATAACCCATGTTATTCTGCTGAGGGATGTGAGGCTGCTGAAACATACGCGGAGACTGGCTCGATTGCATTGATTCTGGATTCTGCATCTGAAACACAATGGAGAACAGTGAAAACAATACCAACATGGGACATGTTCTAACTTTTAATGGCTGCCCACTGTATTTTTCATCATTCTGCTGTTCTTCCTTTATATGGCGCATGAACCTTTGTGGAGCACCAGGTCAAAAGCCCATCTGTCAAGCAGTCCGTACCCAATAGAGAGGGCAGGGGCAGGAGTCAGGTGTTTCGCATAGGCACTTGTAGTGTCTCACCTACCTCCTGATGGCACAGCACCCTGTGATTATTGAAAGCATGGAAGTTCAGTTTTTACAGATCCCTATGGCTTACTTTACCTGAATATAGAGATGCTGTGGTTGGGCCGGCTGCTGCTGACAAGGGTGTAGGTGAATTGCAGCATGGGTCTGCTGGGGGGTAAAGCTGGTTGGAGGGATCATAACTGAAGGAGTATATGCTGGAGCAGGGGACGCTGCAATCACTGTGCTACATGTGATTGGCTGCATATGTAATGAAGGCGGCCGCATTTGTTGGTCCTGAACAAACCTGTCATACAAAAAAAAAACGTAAGAAAAATACAACAGCGAGCTCACTCAACAATTCTGCCGTAAGAACAGGATAAGCTTTGTTTTTCTATCCACAGGGTAGGTGATAAATGTCTGAACGCTGGGAGCCCCACGTCTTGGACCCCTACAAACTACTAGAACAGGGATCCCGAGCCCCCGGTTTCTCGTCACTGCATGACCGCAATGAGGAGAACTTTGAATAGAGCGACTGCCGCTACATTCAAAGTCTAAGGGACAAGTAGAGACACTCGATTACAGCGCTCAGCTGTTTTTGTTCGGGGAGGGGGGCAAGGTACATGGCCTGGCAAGGGTCTCTGTCTTGCTACGCCCCACAGAGTAAAATCTATGCCAGTCTCTGGCATAATTGTAATAATTTATAAAGGTCCAAAGTTGCAATTTTGGACCCACATGAAACTTTTCTTTGCCAGAAAAGTGTCATAGAAAGGTTGATAAATTCCCCGGATAATGTTGAACTTAGTCCAGACACTACCGAAATAAGACGACATTGTTTACCTCAAATGCCTATCTTGAGTGAAATCCGATGTTTGGGATCTGTCCACATTGTCTGTAGAAATCCGTGAAGAAGCAGGGAGGAGAGTTTGTGGGAAAATCATAGTATTATTGTATAGTGGCATCACAATGTTGCCCTGAGTCTGTAACACAGTTGCCTGCTGTGTCTGGTTTACTCTCAACATCCGCTGATGCCTCTGTAACTGTTGCTGGTGCTTCTGCAGCTGCTGTTGTTGGTGACGCTGTTGCTGCTGTAGCTGGTGCTGCAGTTGCTGCTGGTGCTGTAGTTGCTGTTGTGCTTGCTGGACTTGCTGATGCTGGTTTTGCGGCACTTGTTGTATTTGCTGGTGTTGCGGTGCTTGTTGTATTTGCTGGTGTTGCGGCGCTTGTTGTTGTATTTGCTGGTGTTGCGGCGTTTGTTGTTGGACTTGCTGGTGCTGCGGCGCTGGCTGTTGTATTTGTTGATGCTGGTGTTGTGGTGCCTGCTGTTGTATTTGCTGAGTTTGAGGGTGTTGCTGGTGAGGTGCATTCTATTTTTTAATGCAAAATAAAGATGAACAGTGGTTAGTCAATGATAAAAGTAGTATTTCCATTCAATCTCATTCATTTACTGCATGCATTTCCCCATGTGAGACGTAACATGTATTTAAGACCCTAGAATATAGTGTTAACAGGCTTCTGTCATTGGATAGTGTCAGAGCTTATATATGTATTTTGAGTCCGTGCCTAGGACTGGATATAATTGACCTGCTGAAGGTTATAACCCTGTTCTAGAGGTACAAGTTGGAAACACTCTGCCATAGACTACTACCCAAGACCACCCCCTATGACCAAAGCGGAGAGACGCTAAGTATCAGCGGGTCCTGTTCTGAGGGACCCAGCCAGTGAATGTATAATGTGGACGGACATTCTTTTGAATGTATGACTGGTTACAACTTTCCTGGGTGATAAAACCTTATCTCCTGGGGTTTTTAAAACTGGACTCGCAGCGATCAGCTGATCACCAGGCCGGCTTCATTTTCAGAAGACATTGTCATGGTGACACAATCCAACCATACAGGAGACGTTGCCACCCCCAGGTACGTTCCAAGAGCTGGGACCCGCATCTTTTAGATATTTATGGAATGTCCTGTGGATATGCCATAATGGAAATAACCCTTTAAGGTCTGTGCTGAGCTTTTCTATACTGCAAAAGTCTACTGACATATACCAACCCAGCGAATGCCAAAAGGACACTCTTTTCGTCAAGCCCATAGGCACTCTATCGACACTTTTGGCGTATATACTAAGAGCATTTTCTAACGCATATGCAAAAAATACACAACAAATGCAGTCTGAATATAACCTAAAGAAATATTCACAAACATGTGACATATATTTCCTCCCACCTATTCTGTCCGTATCAATATTGAGCATTGTGGGTTTCATTTTCAATGGCACATATAATAATATCTGGCAAATTGCCAGCATCAGCAACATGGATCTCATCTATGAGCTTGACTAATAGATTATGTACTCAGAATGAATTAGTTACCTGATTTGGTGTAACATACGGAGGAGGGGAGGTTATCTGAGATCCACAAAAGTGTTTGGAACTCATTATCGGCTGAGATTTTTTTCCCATTTCGAGACTTTGCCTGGCCACTACTCCAGACTGGCGGGACGCCCTCCTTGAATCCGGCTGCTGCACATTATTAAATTCCATTGGGATCGGTTGCTGCATAAACATCTACACAGGAGACAAAAAAGAAAAACAATATTATATTCATAGACCATGTAACCATTACCTTACCACTAGCAATCTATAACTTCAAGAATATTTCATTCAGCCGGTGTGCTGTTCAATGTTGCCCAGTATTAAGGTAATCTGGTATCCAGCAAATGACTTAACAGCACATACCCTATAAAATGACAATATCAAGATGGCAGACTTTCTACCAGAAAATGATGAAATATTCAAAGCCAAAAACAATGTATCCAAATATTCTACCTTTTTATGTTGTTACTTGATCAGGGTCACCAACAAAATGGTGTTAAAGAGGTGCCCCATCAGGACAACCCCTGTCCATATGCCGTATTAGGGGATATGGATGTCACAGATGTAGGTCCCTGGCTAGGCACTAACAAGCAGCGGCTCTTGTTCTGGTGGGCTGGGGGCACCTATGTTATTTATCAAGAATTTCCAGATGGCAACAAAAGCCAGTTTTTTTCCAACTAACTAATTTCGATAGAAATATATATTTAGGTAAAACATTGTAATAATCTTTATTAAATTAACCAAAAAGACGAACCACATACAGAGTTAAAATTACAATGTAATCCGGTGGAGAGTACGCTCAATACTACAGCTATATCTCAGTGTAGTGGTAGCTGTAGGGAGGGTGTAGTCATATTACTACTGCTCAGTTGTGGTTGAGGTGCATTGTATCTATCTATTAAGTCTGTCTGTTAACACTGACTGCCTGAGGATGATATTGCGCTAAAAATTCAGAGAAGCCCCCCCCCCCCAGAAATGTTTTGCTGCGTCAGGCAGCGTCTTCAGGGGTTTTGGGGCTAAGGGGGGGGGGGCACCAATGCATTACACAAATCAGCTGTTTACTGGAGGTCTTTGGAACTCCAGCCCATAGTCCTCCCAGTCACACAAAAAGGCAGGATTATGCCTGTTCATATCTGCGTTGGAGCCTCCATTAGTGGACTCCGTCACAGATCTGGTCCAAAATGGCAGAAATAATAGTGCCGCATGAACACAGATATGAACAGGTCCCAAGCTTAGACATTATCAAATAAAGCTACAGGCCCGGAGCCTGAAAAAAAGATTCTGATCACAACATTTGCTGTTCCGATTTCTGTCAGAAGTTTTAATCATATAGATCTTGTTTGTATTCAAATTACCGAATACATTTATGTCCCTCATATACACACATAGCTACAATATTCAAGCCAGGTAGGAATTATATATATATATATATATATATATATATATATATATATATATATATATATATATTGTACTTGATTATTTAAATCCACTTAAGGCTGCATGTACACACAAGTGGTAGTGTGCCACTCATGGGTTCAATGTGTTTCACCTGTGAAACCGCGTACGTCGGGGTACCTGCAAATTGGAGTCCTGAACTAGCATTAGCTGTTCCTTTAAGACATCTAGTTCTTGCTGTTGCGTTTTGATGTCTGCCTGTAATATCCGCGTCCTCTCTTCCAGTTGTTCTTTCAGTTGGTTCACCATTCCTAGGTGACTGGGGTAATGACAGACCGGCTACAAAACATATTGGTAGATATTATGGAGAGGATAGTTCGTAGTTATAAAAAAATTGGTCCATTAATACATAAAGTAATATATATTAGAGTCTCTTTTCAAAGCAAACATGTCACATAACCTAAATTATTAATTTAAATTTTTAAAAACACATAAAACGATGATTCATATATATAAAAAAATACTTTACTATTGTTAGTAATACTTAAAAAATTAGTATGTACAATTTGGGAGTCTTGTGAGGTGAAATTTGATATGTAGGATAAGTTGAAAAGTTATTGGCATATTAAAGAAGGTGTTGTACGAATGCATTATAGGGCGCCCATGGACTGCTGAGTCCGTGTTGTACATCTGTGCGCCTCTGATTTTATGCTGAGGCACTGAGAGAAATTATGTGGAATCCATGAGAAAAAAGTAGTTCTGGTGGGGTACTCATTCTCCTTGCTGAGATCCAGCTGATAGGAATTCTTAAGGTCTATGCTACCTGGGAAAAATATGCAAAATAGCTCTCCTCCAGAAGAAAGAAAACGGTCTCCCTACTGCCCCCTATAGGTGACTACCCTCTAAGTCAATGTATAACCCCTTATAGAGCCTACAAACATGACTTGGGTTAATAGCCAAACCAGAGACTATTATCTGGATCTCTGCAAGGAGAATCTGGACCTTCCAAGAGTTGCTTTAAATTCAACCAGAACCCTACTCTGTACTGATGTAGGGAAACAACTTTGAAACAATGCTGTCCGCAGATGGTGTCCCTGGTTTGGCTATTACACCATGTTTAAATGTTTCAAGGCTCTATTAAGGTTCGGAAACTGACTTGCAGGGTAGTCACATATAGGTGGCACTAGAGAAACTTTCTTCTTTCTGTAGGAGAGATATTTAGCAAAAAAATGGTGGCATGGAGCATGTCGTATAACGCAGGTATTCTTTTAAAGAAGCAGTACTTTGACAGCATGATATTGAGGCACCGTGAGGCAGCACATGGAGTGTCTACAAGTCCAAAATATTTTCGCTATTTCAGTCATTACTTGGGGCACACCAGAAATGTGAATGATATGATAAGAAGTGTGAAGCTCCACCTTTGATTAATATTGGCTCTATAGTCAGTAAATGGTTAATGCAGCATCTTTATAGCCAATTTTAGTCAGCAATTTAAAGCATGAGAAAGTGATAAAATATGTATGTACAGTGTGAAATAATATTATTCGTAATGATTAATCGTGGCGCTAAATATTTTAGAAGACTGGAGCCGCAAACAATTTATTGTAAAATGAAGACCTTTGGTGGGCAGGATGTCTCATTGTATACATTTATTGAGAGCCGTAGGATGTTCTCAGTCATGTGGCTTTATTGTAACTTTTTATTTACCAAGATGGCTTGCTTTGGTGAAATAGTCGGCTGCGCCACGTGATGTTGGGGTATATGTTCAGCTGCAGGTTGAGGGGTTACTACAGGCTAGAGAAAAACAAAGAAGATTAACAATATTATAGCTCAAGGATTTGTGTGAAAAGATATAGGTTTTGTGATAACTCTAGTGCATGGATATAGTCACATATGTATATACCTGGTTTGCATTGGGTGCCATTCTTATTTGGGGCATGTCCTGCTGACTCAAAGTCATGGAGTGTCTAGAAGGAGTACTGGCTTCTGTACGTCTCATAGATGATGTTGCTAAAACACAGGACAAAATAACATTAGGAACACTGAACAGTTTATACTTTACGGTAATATGACAGTTTACATTCTGTGTTCTGAATCATATAGAAAATGACAGACTTACATTTAACAAACACATTTTAGTCATGATTAACCCCTATCCTGCGCCGCCATTTTTTATTTTCACTTTATTTTTTTCCTCCCCACGTTTGAAAAGCCATAACTTTTTTATTTTTCTGTCGATATAGCCGTATGAGGGCTTGTTTTTGGCGGGACAAGTTGAAGTTTTTTTTACATCATCATTTATTGTACCATATAATGTACTGAGAAACTGGACTTTTATCTTCGTGAGGTGGATGGGAAAAAAGAAAACAGGGATTCCTCCATTGTTTTTTGGGTTTTGTTTTTACGGCGGTTACCGTGCGGTCAAAACTACATGTTAGTTTTATTCTGCGAGTCAATCCCATTATGGCGATACCAAATTGATATAGTTTTTTTTATATTTTAATACTTTTAAAAGAAAAAAAAAATTTTCTCACTAGTGACGGACGTCGCAGGACAAGCGTGATACTTGTAGATATTACACGCAATCCGACTGTTTGAAAAAGGTCTATGATTGACTGAAACGTCACATACGTACATACGTTGTCTGTGGATGGCTATACAAAATAAAAAGATTATTCTTTCAAAGATCCCGCTGGTTACACTGATGTATCGGCTGACACTGAGCCCACTCCATACTCCCCCTCGAGACCTCCGCCATATATACACAGCAGATGTCAGGTAGGGGTTAATAGGCCTATATCCAGGCTAGGAATCCATGATGACTATAACCACATGTTATTACAGAAATACACATATATAACATTGTGTCACAATTTGCTTAGTGGCCTATGTAGAAGAGAATGGACCCCATATTATAGTGCTGGGTTTTGCCACATAGGACAGAAGGACCAGGTGTTTATTTCCCGCACTACATCCTTTCCATGACCCTTGGGCCAATTCCCCCTTTTTTGCTATCAATATAGTTCCTCTGGAGAGAGGAGTCCTGCTTAGGTTCTCAACACCCAGTAGCAAAGTGGATGAGACCAACCAGGTGTGGGCCCGCTCTCTCCAAGGGTCCCCTATTGCAGCTGCATCATCTGCATCTATGGTATGTACGCCCTAGAGTTTCCTGCAACATACCCTCAGTTTCATCGCTGGAACAATCAGAACAGAGCGGTTCTCCTGGCTGCATTACAGCCTCAAGAGTACAGAAGAGTGCTGCGCAGCCCTAACTTTATACAGTCGTGCTGTATTGGCATGTTTTCGATTCCACCAATTTCAGCAGGATACAGTATGAAAGCAATATCGTGTGTATGGGGGAAGCCTGACTGTCCCCAGATATTGCACACTATAATCTATTTATACACCATACATATCACTGACTGCATGTGAATATAGTGATAGGAACATATTTTGTACAAATTGTGTTTAGTGACCACCACGTAGTTGCCAGGGGTGAACGTCAGACTAGATACCTATACCACTGTCTGACCCTGTGTAGACAGGCGTAATACAATAGAGTGGAGTATAGAGAGGTTGTTGATAAAAAAAGAAGAGAACTTTTACCTAAGTGACCCTATGATGTTCTGGGTATACTGGATAAACCTACACAATTAGTGTATATAGCCCCTCTATATACCTGGTAACTGACTGCACCCCTTAATGTGAACACCGATTGGTAGTGTTCACATTAACAATAGTATTTAAACTTAGACCATCATCTCATTTTACAGATCTTTTATCTCTACGCGTTTCATCCCCGGGGCTAAATATCACGCTGCTGGAGTCCACCATCAGGGCTCTGGCAAAGCAGTTTTCACTGCTCTTCATCTACTTTATTATTTATCAACAGCAGTTTTTACAGCTCTTAATATCCGCATCGATCTCCTGGGGATCCCCCAAATGTTAGGGGGTGAAATGCGATGAGATAATTGTCTAATTTTAGATACTATTGTTAATGGGAACACTACCAATCGGTGTTCACATTAAGGGGTGCAGCCAGTTATCAGGTATATACAAGGGCTATATACACCAATTGAGTAGGATTATAGGCAGTATACCCAGAACATCATAGGGTCACTTCGGTAAAGGCTTTTTTCATCAACAACCTCTCTATACTGCATTCTTTTGTCTTACGCCTGTCTACACAGGGTCAGATAGTGGTATAACTATACTTAATCTATAATTCAGTGATACATTTATTTATACATAGTAGTAATAATAATAATTTCCATGGCTAAATAGTTTAATTAATATTTAATGTCTATTTTGTCAAGGAGAAACCAGTGGAAGTAAGGCAAGGAAAAGGAAGCTGAAAATAGACATAATGATCAGGTTTATTAATATTACTGTAGAAAAAAACAGAAACCTGATGGACCCTGTTGTAAGTCAATGGGGAGGAAAAAACAAATCCATCATATCAGTCATAAATCCTGTAAAAACCAAGATGTCAGTGTGAACAGAGGTTTATAATGGAAGCCACAGAACTGTGCTAGATTCATCATAAAAACGGATTCCAGTGACGCCTGAAGCACCCATTGACTTCTAATGGGGACTGTCCAAGTTCCATCGCAGTCTTCATTGTTTTGGCTGCAAGAATAGCGCTGTATGCAGTGTTATACTTGCCGTCAAAATTGACACAACTGCCAAGGGAGTCTCCAAACGAAGTCCCTGATGCAGATGGGAACAGAGCCCAGGGTATCAAAAATTACTACAAGTGTTTGATAAATGTCAAAAATAAAAAAACAAGAAATATTTAAAGGAGTATACATACACGCAGAGTCTGAGAGGGCTGTGTGAGACGATCTGCGGGAGCTATGCGATGAGACAGACATGCCTTCTCTGCTCGGCTCCTGGTTATTTGTACATTGTCTAATATCTAGATACGTGTTTTGGATCTGCATTTAGAAGAGAAGAAAACACTCATGTTACTTCAATGCAGATAAAGAATACAAGTGACAAGAACATCTATTACATAATTCATTCAATTCAGCACCAGATGGTCTGCATTTTCCCAATTAATCCCAATGTCAATTTTCTCTGTGGGATGAAGTAAAGAGTAATTCCAGGTAGGTCATGACAGTGGAAATCCTCTTGTTCTGAAATTTTAATATACAATATCTTCCAGAATATTCACTAAAAAGCCACGAAGGTGGTTTTGTAGATGCTGGGTTAACATAATTCTTCAGCTCATGCTCCATTGAACATCCCCTAGGGCTGGTTTTACATGGGTGTAATATGTTTGAATTGCAATGTCCATATTATGTCCGCAACACCCCCCCCCCCCCCCCGTCGTTATACTGAATCTAGCTTAGATCTCTATAGAATCCAATGGTGATCTTAGTCCAGTTCAGTAGAGCAGCAGGTTGGGGGGTGGGGGGTCCAGCTGTTGAGGACTTAATGCAGACCCTAAAATAGAGGAGTATTGTACCATGTGAAACCAGCCTAAAGTTGGTGTCAGTTTATCACTGCTATATCAGGACCGTGGCACCTAAGGTATGTCTGCAAATTACACAGGTGAGATCGCTGGGTCATTATATATTAGACATCACAAAAACTCTGATAGGTGCAGTGTACCTTTATCGACGACTCCGCAATTTCTAGAGCGGACTCCTCCAGGCCCAGGTCTCGCCTCCTTTCTGCTCGGACTTCGGCATAGCTGTAAAATAGTACAGTAATAAGGACCATAAAACATGTGTAAAAAGTGATGCAACTTACTTGTACCATGACTCTATGGATATATACTATATGGATCCAGGTTATGGTAAAGGTGTCTGGGTACAGACACAATAATATATATACAGGGAGGGAGAGAATGCTTGTATCTAACAGTATTGTATTCATATAAGGTCTCGGGTACCTCACTGATCTTGATCCATCGCTCTGTATGTCCGTATACATTGAGTTGTTAATCCATTTTAAAAGTGCATTGCTACATTTAAAGAGGTTGTCCAGATTCAGCAAATTAATGTTATTTTTTGTATTATTAAAAGTTATAAATTTTCCCTAAATTCTTTCTGTATTAAGTTTTCACGGTTTTCAGGATCTCTGCTTGTTGTTATTCAGTAGAAACATTCATGGTTTATTTCCAGTGGATACAACTCTGTCCATGGTCATGTGATGGACACACAGGTGCTGGGGTCATTAAAAGACACAGCTCTGATACACATACTGTAACTGTAATGAGCCCAGCACCTGTGTGTCTATCACATGACCATGGACAGAATATTATCCACTGGCATTCCTCCCTACCGCCCCGCATTCATCGGGACAGTCCCGGATTCCGGGTGGTGTCCTGCTGTCCCAGGCGGCTGGTGATATTTCCAGTGTCAACTGTATCTGCGTACTCAGGATGCAGATATAATTGATTCCAATGCTGAAGCAAGTAACCGTCAGCTCCCTACTTCAGCATTCAGGGAGCTGACGGTTACTTGCTTCACCATTGGAATCGATTGTATTTGGCGTTCGCTGTGTGAAGTGGTCGTAAGCGGCTCAGGCACAGACAGGTGCGATACAGTGATGTAATTGCGCCGAGCAACTCACAACACAGAGCAGAGGAGCAGCGGAATATCCTCCATTTGTCGTGGGAACAGGTATAGATGAGTATTTATTTTATTTTATTTTTCTTAGGCACTATCGGGCATTATACTGTATGGGGGAAGCTATAGGGGCATTCTACTGTATAGGCAGCTGTGGGGGCTTTATACTGTATGGGGCAGCTGTGAGGAATAATACTGTATGGTACAGCTATGGGGCATTATGCTGTATGGGGGGATTTGTGTGGGAATTATACTGTATGGAGGCATCTGTGTGGGCATTATACTTTATGATGGCAGCTAAGGGGGCATTGTACGGTATGGGGGCATTATACTGTATGGAGCAGCTTAGGGAGCAATATACTGTATGGGGAATCTGTGTGGGCATTATATATTATTGTGACAGCTATGGGGGCATTATACTGTATAGAACAGCTTTGGGAGCGTTATACTGTATGGGGGCAGCTATGGGGAATTATACGGTGTAGGGCAGCTTTAGGGGCATTATGCTATATCGGGCAGCTATGGGATATGATGCTGTATGGGGGAATTTGTGGGCATTATACTGCATGGAAGCATCTGTGTGGACATTATGCTGTATGGGGGCATCAGTGTAGGCTTTATACTGTATGGGTGCATCTATGGGGCATTATACTGCCGGGACAGCTATTAGGCGGCATTATACTGTATGGGAGGCACTATGGGGTGTTATACTGTGTGGGGGCAGCTATAGGGGCATTATACTGTGTGGGGGGGGGTTCTATGGGGGCATTATACTGTGGGAAGCACTATGGGAGCAGGATGCTGTGTGGGCTGAACCGGGTGTGTATGGAAGGGGTTGGAGGCGTAGATGCGCATGCTGCAGCAGTTGACACTCTTTGCGATACTTGAAAGTTGGGAGGTATGTCCACTGGAAGTAAACAATGAATGCTCCTACTGAATAACCACAAACAGAGATCTTGAAAACCGTGAGATATTAAAGGGCTTTTCCAGTCCCTACAAATTGATGGCCTATCCTCAAGATAGGCCACCAATAGCTTATGGGTCGGGTTCCGACTCCCGGGACCCCCGCCGATTAGCTGTTTTGAAGGGGGTACATCACTTGTACGAGCGCTGCTTCCCTTCATTTCTTCTTGCTCACTATGAATCATCGTCACGGATGTAGCGGAGATTCACAGGTATTGCAGACTTCTACTCCCATTCACTTCAGTAGGAGAAGAAGGCTGCAATACCTGTGAATCGCCGCTACATGTGTGTCGACAATTCATAGTGAACAAATAGAAAAGAAGGGGAACGAGCGATGCACCCCCTTCAAAACAGCTGATTATTGGGGTATGAATAGCACAGTCTACTACGGTATTGATTGCGTCACAACAAAGGAAACCCTTAAACAACGGTGACAAACGGAAACCATTTGCATCGGATCCGTCACCATTGAAATCAATGGTGATGCAAACGGAAACCTATGGTTTCCGTTTGATCCGTTTTGGATTCCGTTCATGGGTTCCCCTGATGGAAAGCTCCGACAGAACCCATGAACGGAGTCCCAACACAGATGTGAACGAATCCTAAAGTGTAGCTAACAGCTATATACTCTCACAATTGCAGAGGATAGTTGTTTTCTATAAAGTTACACTAACTGTAAATTTACCATCAGATGGCGCTATATACCTGATTTAAAGCTGACTGATTATTGCACATTTTCATGTTTCTATATGCAGCATATGTAGAAGGTTATGTACAAGGGTTAAAATCTAACTATTTCTGTAATTTAATAACCATAAAATATCTTGTCATTTGCTGATGTGTATTATCCTTTCAAATTCTCCATCTGCATGTTCTAATATAGCTGGATGATAATATAATATAACTAGAGGCATATTATAAAGTTACAAATACTATGTGTGATGGGCAAGTCTTGCTGCTTGGATCCCCCAAGAATGTCATATATCACAAGACAAACCATAATGTAAGTGTTCCTTTCCCCTGAGGTGCAATGCAGTGAAACGAAAAAATTTACGGTATTGATTTCAATACTTCCCGGTAGTCCTAAAGAAGTCGGGTCTGCTGCAGATCTCAGCTCTGGCTAATTGAGGGGTTTCAGGACATTTTACATGTTTTTTTTATGGAAAGAAAGTTTCTATACATTCTAATATAGTTTCAACTCCTCGCCATTTTTAAGATCCTGCGTCAACCACAGTAGTGTAATCACCGCAAGAATGCTATGGGGCCCATAGTGGGAGGGGTCCGGCAGTAAACTGCTTCTCCTGCCTCCACACACACAGTCAGAGCCTTTGCCTGAAGATGCCACAAGGGGGAGCTCACTGCATAGAACTTTTTACAGCTCCTACTCAGTTTAATAGCTATATAAACCCATTTGCACTGAGCTCCCCCTAGTGGTGGCTGTAGGAAGCCAGGGTTTTATCATTTAACTCCATATGATTGAACTCCATATGATTTGCAGCTCAATGTCAGAATGCCAGAGCTCTAAATTAGGCTGGGTTCACACGAGCATGTTACGTCCGTAAAGGACGGAACGTATTTTGGCAGCAAGTCCCGGACCGAATACACTGCAGGGAGCCGGGATCCTAGTATCATAGTCATGTACGACGCTAGGAGTTCCTGCCTCTCCATGGAACTACTGTCCCGTACTGAAAACATGATTACAGTACGGGACAGTTGTCCTGCAGCGAGGCAGGGACTCCTAGCGTCGTACATAACTATGATGCTAGGAGCCCGGCTCCCTGCACTGTGTTCGGTCCGGGACTTGCGGCCGAAATACGTTCCATTCATTACGGACGTAACATGCTCGTGTGAACCCAGCCTTAGGGTGAACATTAACTTTAATTGAAAAAAAAAAAGTAGCGCATTTGTCGGAGCTCTCTTCAAGCTGTGGGAAGCATTATAAGTTTTGCTCTGGGGCGCTATACTTTCTGTATACACCACTGGTCAAACGCATTAAAATAGCTGGCTTGAATTTATCTTGCAAAACGCCAGAAATCATATTAGACAGAACGCAATAATAAGAAATACACAAGGCCAAACAGCTGCAAGGTTTTGGCACAAGATCAGGTTCTGCTTTGGTTTTCAGTTCTCCGCAATAATAATTCTTACCTAACAACGGTGTGTGTACAAACAATGAACTCGGGCTTGGAATTCCACTGGTGGTAGGTGATGTAGTAGTGCGTCTGCAGCCAGATCCATTGTTGGCCTTTGGTTAGAAACCTGTAGTAACAGGACTTTCCCTTCCCGTATTGCATCACTAATAATCAATAAATGGAAAGCACAATAATCAGTGACAGACACATAAGGTATACTGAAGCCAAGAAACTTGCCGGGAATCACATTAAAACAAAGCAATAAAAAAAAAAAAAAACATAAGGAAGGTTATTAAGTAGGTTTATAAAATCTTCTGATCTTTGATTTTACCTGTCAACTTATTATAGAGGTAGCAGTGTTGAAATTGTTATTGGTTTCCTTAGGGCTGCATTATTACCCAGAGAATACATAGTAGGTTTTCTTGCGGCCCATGTACTGCTACAGATACGACATTGTGATATTACCAGGTAAGAAACCCATCCGTACAAACAAACTCAGCTCTGCTACATCTTGTTAAATAATTTGTTAGTTCCATAGCATGTTGGAATTTGCATGTTCATGTAAAACGGATAGGTGGCTCTTAACATGCTAATATCAAAAATTCTATTCAGACGTTTATTAGTTAAATATATTTCTGGAAAAGTTAGATGACAGCCAATTTTGAAGTCATTACATATCTCACAGGGTTTAATCACCAATATTATTATACTATATAAAACACGATTATTGACATAAATACCATATCTATATTCCAGCCCTGTTTACTTTATAACTATGTGTGTGTGTATATATATATACTTAATTACTATTGATTTTCCTGAAGCAATTTTCTCTTTAGGGTATGTTCACACGGGCTATTTTCAGCCGTTTTCGGCCAGTAAACGTCCCGAAATACGGCTGAGAAAATCGGAATCAGAACGCACAGAAACATCTGCCCATTGATTTCAATGGGAAATACGGCGTTCTGTTCCGACGGGGCGGTTTTTTACGCCTCATTTTCAAATAACGGCACGTAAAAAGACGCCCCGTAAAAAGAAGTGCATGTCACTTCTTCAGCCATTTTTTGAGCCGTTTTTCACTGACTAAATAGCTCCAAAAACACAGCGAAAAACAATAGTTTGATTAAAAAAACGGCTGAAAATCAGGAGCTGCTTTCCCTTGAAAACAGCTCCGTATTTTCAGCTGTATTTTGTTAACTGTGTGAACATGCCCTTACAATTAATGGGGCTCTGGTGTAGAGTTGGTGTAAGACTTTTTGATAATTAATTGAAATGGAATGATTCTTGGGCAGAGCTTTGGTATCTACATCACGTTCATTGTCGGAACAGTATTTTTCATAGGCTGCGTGGCTGCAGCTCTTCATGTAATCTTATTAAAAACTTGTGATTTATCTGTGCACTTCACTTTACTTTTATCATTAAAAAAAAATCCTGGCGCAGAAATACCAGTCTGCTAGTAGTAGGATACGGCTGGGTTCACATTACTTTGGGGCATTGCGTTCAGTGGGACCTTTTAAAATAAGTTGCCAAATTTATGCCTCGGATGTATACAACTGTATGCCTATACACATATACATAAATGTCTATACAATTGCAATCGTCTTCTATTGACTACCATTATAACCCTACGTAAGTGTTGTTTTTTTTTGCATAAAGTTGTATCGAAAAGCTTAGTTGGCTTATTAACCCCATAAGGAGACACAGACAATTTTTGGCCTTCTGGACGCAGCAAATTTTGTAAAAAATTTTCATTGTCGCATTTCAAGGGTCATAACTTTTTTGTTGTTTTTTTGTCGACGCAGCCATACGAAGGACTAATTTTTGTAGGACAAATTATATTTTTTAATGGTATCATTTTAGGGTACCTATAACTCATTGATTAACTTACTTTTTTTTGGGAGGTAAAAACAAAAAGCAACTCAAACCATTTTTTTGTAATTTTTGAGGCCATTTATTGTACGGTAAATATATCATTTTAACTTTGTTCTAAAAAGTCATTACCTTTACACCGATACCAGATATGTACAGGTTTTTTATATTTTACTACTTTCCCACAATAATAGCATCTTTCATAAAAAAAATTTTTGGGTATTTCAACATTCTGAGCGCTATTACATTTTTATTTCCCCGTCGACATAGATTTATCAGGGTTTGTATTTTGCGGGACGAGTTATATTTTTCAATAGTACTATTTTGGGGTACATCTAACTCATTGATTAACTTTTCTAAACATTTTGAAGGAAGATTAATAGGAAAATACAGCTATTCCACCATTGTTTTCTATTAAAAAAAAGTATACGTCGTTCACCGTGCGATATATATGAAATGTTAACTTTATTATTCAGATCATTACGAATGCGGCGATTCCAAATATAAATGTTTTCATTATCTTTGCATTAAAAAATTATTTTATTGTTTTAAACTTCAAAACTACTTTAAAGCTTTTTTATTTATCTTTTTCTAAACTTTTTTTTCATTTTTAGTCTTACTACAGGACTTGAATGTGCGCTCTCCTGAATGTTTCAATAATACACTACAATACTTCTGTTTTGCAGTGTATTATTGCCTGTCCGTGCTTTACTGAAAGGAAACCTACTAGGTCCTGCCAAGACAACCCATCGGCACCCCGCGATCGCCTTGCCATCACGGTGACTTAGATGCCGTGGCAGCTATTGACCATCTAAGCGGTTAAGTAGATCTGATCAGCGTTATCTCCTATCCCGACCGTTACAGCGGGATGAGAGTACTTGTCCTGCACCATCACCATGATGTGATAGTACAGCGGTTCGCGGGAACGACCCGCTCGCAGTGATGTACTATGACGTTATGGGGCAGGAAGGGCTTAAATTTAAAGTACAGATATCAGAGCTGTGTCTTGCAAGGTGTCGTGTACCTGTGCGTCAATCACATGACCAGGACAGCATTTTATCTACTGGAAGAAAACAATGGAGGTTCTCTCTATCTTTAAAACCGTGAGGAACTTCTATATGTTGAAAATGTTATAAACTTTCATTATACAAAGAATAACCTTTATTTGCCTAAACCAGAATGCCCCCGGTATATAAAAACAGCCAATACAGCCCGCATGTGGTTGGAGGTCATACTGTACAGTGTGTACTGGTGAGGATACACCATAAATGAATCTTTCCCAGTCTTCTAAATGAAACGTGGAAATCCCAAGAAACCAAGCAATGAAGGCGCGACTCACAGTGAACATGGCACCTTGCTAGGAGCTCCAGGTCATCTGCATGGTAGTAATCATACCCCGATGTCCCCAGCACTTCAAAGGGTAAATAGCCAATTATAGGTGGAGCCCTGAAATGATAAAAAAGTGATGTTAATGGGGGCAGCGGTGCTTGCTGGACTACCATAGAACACAATGCTCAACCTAAAAGCAGCCATCTCTGCACACATTGTAAGGAGGCCCATTACTGAGAGCCATTGACCTGCTTTTAGTGAGAATCACAATGGTTTGTCGAGTTCTGTCAGGGTTCTAGTAAAAGCGTTATGGTATTTTATCCAGCAATGCAAAGTCTTCCTGTAATAAGCAACATTTGGTAGAGGACATTCAAGATGTGATTATCACGGCACTTCTCCAAGTGTCAAGAAAATAGAAAGATGAATCAAAGGAAGTAATGTTCTTGCCCAAAGCAAAATGCCATGTCCTACTATTTAAATATATATTTCTTTAAAAACAATAAGGGCTTATTCACACGAACGTTGTATAGGTCTGAGTGACGGCCGTTAAAACAACGGCCGTCACACGGACACATTTATTTCAAAGGCGTAGTTCACACAACCAATGTTTTAACGGACCGCGTGAAGGGTCCGTTGAAAAATAGAACATGTCCTATTTTCTTCCGTTTTCACGGATCACTCGATAGACTGAAATATTTTAATTAAAAAAAGCAAAAAAAAAACAAAACGATTTTAAAGGTATAGCCTTTACGAAACCTGGTAGAACTATTTGAGATCTCAATGTTAGGGTGATTCATACTGCATCTTTATTGCAATGTGGCCAGGGGACTGCAGAAGCAGAAGTGAGGTGGACTGACAGAGAGCTAATCTAAGGATTATAAATCTTCACATTACGATCTTAAATCCCTGTAAAGCCTTTACTCTAATAAATTTCACTCTTGTCAATTCCCCCATTCGCCATTTTTATGATATTTAATTTGAACTTCTTACGGTATTATATTTTATGGTATCATATTGAAATCACTTTTGTTTGTAGCATGCGCAGTTTCACATATAGCTATTAACATATATTAGGAGCATTCTTCTATAATGTTAAGGATTATGTTTGATTTCATCTTGAAAAGAAGAAAACATCATATCTAGCAATTAAAAACAGCTCCAAAAATGGCTCCAGAAGTGACGTGCTACTTCTTTTTACAGGGCATCTTTTTACACGCCGTTTTTTAAAACGGCGGCATAAAAAACTCCCCGTCTGAACGAAACACAGTTTTTCCATTGAATTTAATGGGCAGATGTTTGTAGGCATTTAGCTATCGTTTTTTTCAGGTGTATTTCGAGGAGTTTACGCCCCGAAATACGCCTGAAAACAGAGCGTGTGAACATACCCTCATTCTGGTGATTTGCAATCAGTGAGTGTAGTCTCTACCCCAAGCACAGCACAGTAATCTGTTCTAGGAGAATCTAACCATCCCAATGCAATAGGAGCTCAGCTAATACATACTGTATTATACTCCAGAGCTGCATTCACAATTCTGCTGGTTATTATTACAAACAGTAAAAATACTTGTTGCCGGACAATGTATTTACAAAGTAACTCCGCTATTTATATAGATTATATCTTTGTAAACTGTAAAATGTTGATTGAAGGTTGTGAATAAAGAGGATCAGAGCAGCCTACATGCTCATGATAGGTCACACAGTTGAGCCCAGCCAAAATCATGTACTAAAATTCAGTGAAGACGAATCACAGCTGTATACAGTATGTGGTCTATACAGGCAAATCACACAGGACGTAATCCCCTTTCTAATCCCAAACCAAAGGCTAAACCTTGTGGCTAGTCAGTAATTCAATCTACAGTCGGATTAATTCTTTCACACACTTCCAACGTAGTGTAAGAGGGAATGTGAAAGTGGACAGTATGCTGGCTGCAGGTACCTGAGTAATGACAATCTTGAAATTTAACTCACAAACAATACAGGTGATTTTAGCATTTCTCAAGGTGTTCTGAAATAAATATTAAACTCAGAAGTAGTCCTTCGGGTTACTGTAAACTACAGAACAACTTCCACAATCGTCACACATCTGCGAAAGCTTATAGGACCTAGTGACAACTGGAATGCTGGACCATTGGGTTACTCTGGTCCCTGGAGGAATTTCATTATGTTCCCAAATTTAGTTTAGCCTGTCTGTCCTCATTCCTGGAAGTGAATCGGTTAAAAATAGGCTTGTTCATAAAGAAAAAGACAAAGATCTGTACAGCAAGTGTTAAATGTCTCAAAGTAGAGAATCACAGGTAGAAATCTCTGGGAAAGCTGATGGCGTATTAGGACTATTCCTGCCGTAGGCAAGATGATTCCTACTCCCATTGACTTCAATGGGAGGTTTGGTCAGAATCCGGCAGAAGATCGAGCAGGATGCTTCTTTTTCCCGCTAGCTGAAAAAAATCGAAATGAATGTGAAACAATTTTGTGGTGGAATCCGCCACAAATTTCCTCCGTGTGAACATACCCTTACTGATTGGATTCCTTTTTTAATCAAATCAATTATATGTAATTAATGTCACACAACTAAATGGCCCACCCTAGCGACTTCTTGGTAGGATGCAAGTGAAATCAATGTATTGTGTTCAATTTTTATGTTTTTAACCGCATAGTGTGGAAGGATGTTTTTTTTTCATCCCACCCACAAGCCGGAACCCACATATCTTATGGGCGGATTTTGGTACGGATTCATTGCGGATTTCACTTCTTCTACATTGAAAACGGTTGAATTTGCTGTGAACCTCCATAACAGTATAAGCATGCTGCAGATTTGAAAAGCTTTTCCACATGGCTGGTTCTGTAATCCACTGCGGATTTTCTGTGCACAAATCCGCACTGGGAATCCACAGCATTTCCATCCCATGTGCAAGAGGCCTAAGGAGTCACAAAATAGACAGTATTTTTGAGATGTCCTAAGACACTTAAGATAGTGCTAGGTAGGTTAGAAAAGAGACACGGCGCCGCAAATGAGTATCTGATAAGGTCAGAGAAATGGTGAATGCGGTGATTCCGCTTACCTCGGGTGGTGGACACCTTAAGGTGTCGGTAGGGCTTGAAAAGCTGCAGCCAGGTCCACGTCACAGTCAAAAACAAGTTGCTGTCAATGTTAGTAATGCGATAGGGTTGAGAAAAACGGGACCAACGGCGCTGCTTGGTTTTGAAGAATATCCACAACCATTCCAGTAGTAAAGGATAAAAGGGTTTATTGGTAATAGGCTACGTGTTTCGATGCCGCACCGGCATCTTCCTCAGGCCAATGCAGACTGGGCGGTTTCAACCTTATTTATACACTAGGGTAAGGAAGAAAGACCGCCAGAATGCAAAAGGGTCAAAGGTCATAAAAACAGAAATAAGAAAACAAAAAGATGACAGGAGAGAATAACAGCATAATACATTTAGACAACATTTGTGCACAACGATTATGTATATATTAGCCGAAAGCATTCATATTTTAAAAGCTTTTTGTAAAAAATTTTTTTTAGGGTTAGATTTTTACAACCATAGATTGTTTGTGTCAGCATACATACTGACACGTCATTAGCGGGGTTACACATAAGAGGGACTTTTCGGACCAAAATGCTGACTTTTAATTATATAACTGGTTGTGGATAGACAACAGTCATCAGGTTAGGACAGAATTGAAGTTTTGTTTATTTAATAGTATAGCGATGTAAAACTACAGGGTTTGTTGAATCGGAAGCGTCCCTGGTTACCACGGACCGCAACAAGTACGGAAGCCGGGAAGGATCAAAAATTTGTAATGAAACGCACAGTTGGAACGCATGAAGTTACGATCCTCGATACAGAAGAATCAGGAGAGGAACGAGGTGCCAGGACTGGTGAGTGAAAATGACCCGTACTAGGAAGGATATGCAGGGATATTAAATAATTAAATGATTAATTAATGAATTAGGGCTAAAAAAGGGGGGGGGCCCTTGTTAGAGATGGATATTATAAGGAACATGATAATACTGGTTTAGCTGTAAGTCGAGTTTGTGTAGAGATAAATAGTTAGCTAAAATGATGTAATTGCATGCCGTAAGCAGGAGAATGTTTGCTTGTATGATTGGAGGATACAATATTGTTAGGTTGAGGGCAGATCTAATAATATTATAATATAATATAATAATTTAATTAAAACATTTTTTAAAAAAATTAATAGAATAATAATACAATAATATAATAATCCCTGAATTTTTACCAGTGGGATAGAACAATGCAATATAATGGAATATATCCAAATAATGGTTTATATATCTGTTTTATGACGTGTTTGGTTTGAAATTGGTTTTGGTTTTATATATATATATATATATATATATATATATATATATATATATATTTTTATAAATATCTTTTTACACATATGTATATGTTAGATCCTATTTTAAATTATTCTAATGCGGACTCCGTGAGGTCATTCAAATCTTTCGGATGTAGAGTTTCTAATTTGTAAATCCAAAAGTTCTCTCTTTGTTTTAGTCGGGTGAATCTGTCTGGTAGGTCTAATGGAATCTGTTCAATAGGTGTGACCTTGATATTTGAGAAATTACATTTATGTTTGTACATGCAATGGCGGGACACGCTTTGTTTTAGAAAACCTTTAGTGACATTGAACCTATGTTTGTTTATACGGTTTCTCAGAGTTTGTGTGGTCCGACCTACATACTGGAGATTACAAGTGCATTCCAGTAAGTAAACGATATAAGTGCTCCCGCAATTTAGAAAATCTTTAATTATAAATTTTTCCCCGGTCGTTGTTGAGAAGTATTCTTTGCATTTATTTGTAATGTTATTGCAGCAAAGGCATCTATTTTGGCCACATCGGTAGGAGCCTTTTAAATCTTTCGTTTGACTCGGGTTTGATGTGTTTATTTTCCGTAGTTTACTAGGGGCTATTATATTTTGAATAGTTTTCGCTCGTCTATATGTGATATTGGGTTTAATTGGTATTAGTGGTTTTAAAAAGGGGTCATTGGTCAATATATGCCAATGTTTTTGGAGAATGGTAGCGATGGTATTGCTCCCTTTTGTGAATGCAGTAATGAAGTTTGTTTTAACCATTTTTTGACTTGATTCATTCTTGGTGTTTGTGTGTTTTACTTGAATGCATTCTTTTTGCGTAAGGCTCCTGGCTTTGGACTCTGCGCCTTTAATGAGACTTTTGGGGAAGCCTTTCTCCAAAAATCTCTGGTGTAAAATCTTACATTCTTGGTCAAAGGTTACATCATCTGAACAATTTTTTCTGATTCGTCTGTATTGGCCGAACGGTATGTTTCTAAGCCACGGGGGATAGTGTGCACTTTTAAAATCGAGATAGCTGTTTACATCGACCATTTTAAAATGGGTCCTAGTTGTAAAATGGCCATTATTTTTTCCTATTGTTAGATCTAAAAAATCTATGTTTGTATCCGAGAAGTTGTGGGTAAAAGTGAGGCCAAAATTGTTATTATTTAGAACTCCTATAAAATCACTGGCAGTCTTGGAGTCGCCCTTCCATATAAAAAACAAATCATCGATAAAGCGTTTGTAAAGCAGAATTTTATCTCTAAAAGCATGTTGGCTGAGGATGAGGGCTTCTTCAAAAGCCCCCATATAGAGGTTTGCATACGAGGGGGCAAACCGTGTTCCCATTGCGCATCCCTTTATTTGTTTGTAGAATTTACCATCGGAGTTAAAAACATTGTGTGTTAGAATAAAATCTACACAATCTATAATAAAATTGAGTTGTAAGTTTGAGTAACGTGAGTCTGTTGTGAGGTAGTCTAGGATCGCTTGTATACCCTGCGTATGGGGGATGTTAGTGTAAAGTGAGGATACGTCCGCTGTGATGAAACTAATATTAGATATATCACAGGTTGATTGTAATTGAAAGAGATCGTTTATGAGTTGAGTGGAGTCCTTGAGGAAGGCAGGTAATTTCATAACTAAGGGTTGAAGGTGAATGTCTACAAAGTGAGACAGGTTGCTCGTCAGGGAGCCTATTCCGGAGATTATTGGTCGGCCTGGTGGGTTAAGAAGGGTTTTGTGTATTTTGGGGAGGTGATACATAAATGGGATTAAATTTGAGCTCTTCATAATATAGGGTATCTGATAGTAGTCTGTGGGCTTCTTTTAAAAGAAGCCCACAGACTACTATCAGATACCCTATATTATGAAGAGCTCAAATTTAATCCCATCTCTGAGTTTATAATAGAATACAAATCCTTGATAGAAACTGCTTTTACTAATAACCTTCTATGTAAAAAAGAAAAAACTTTTTTGAATGTCCCATTCCCAAGCATCCCATTTATGTATCACCTCCCCAAAATACACAAAACCCTTCTTAACCCACCAGGCCGACCAATAATCTCCGGAATAGGCTCCCTGACGAGCAACCTGTCTCACTTTGTAGACATTCACCTTCAACCCTTAGTTATGAAATTACCTGCCTTCCTCAAGGACTCCACTCAACTCATAAACGATCTCTTTCAATTACAATCAACCTGTGATATATCTAATATTAGTTTCATCACAGCGGACGTATCCTCACTTTACACTAACATCCCCCATACGCAGGGTATACAAGCGATCCTAGACTACCTCACAACAGACTCACGTTACTCAAACTTACAACTCAATTTTATTATAGATTGTGTAGATTTTATTCTAACACACAATGTTTTTAACTCCGATGGTAAATTCTACAAACAAATAAAGGGATGCGCAATGGGAACACGGTTTGCCCCCTCGTATGCAAACCTCTATATGGGGGCTTTTGAAGAAGCCCTCATCCTCAGCCAACATGCTTTTAGAGATAAAATTCTGCTTTACAAACGCTTTATCGATGATTTGTTTTTTATATGGAAGGGCGACTCCAAGACTGCCAGTGATTTTATAGGAGTTCTAAATAATAACAATTTTGGCCTCACTTTTACCCACAACTTCTCGGATACAAACATAGATTTTTTAGATCTAACAATAGGAAAAAATAATGGCCATTTTACAACTAGGACCCATTTTAAAATGGTCGATGTAAACAGCTATCTCGATTTTAAAAGTGCACACTATCCCCCGTGGCTTAGAAACATACCGTTCGGCCAATACAGACGAATCATAAAAAATTGTTCAGATGATGTAACCTTTGACCAAGAATGTAAGATTTTACACCAGAGATTTTTGGAGAAAGGCTTCCCCAAAAGTCTCATTAAAGGCGCAGAGTCCAAAGCCAGGAGCCTTACGCAAAAAGAATGCATTCAAGTAAAACACACAAACACCAAGAATGAATCAAGTCAAAAAATGGTTAAAACAAACTTCATTACTGCATTCACAAAAGGGAGCAATACCATCGCTACCATTCTCCAAAAACATTGGCATATATTGACCAATGACCCCTTTTTAAAACCACTAATACCAATTAAACCCAATATCACATATAGACGAGCGAAAACTATTCAAAATATAATAGCCCCTAGTAAACTACGGAAAATAAACACATCAAACCCGAGTCAAACGAAAGATTTAAAAGGCTCCTACCGATGTGGCCAAAATAGATGCCTTTGCTGCAATAACATTACAAATAAATGCAAAGAATACTTCTCAACAACGACCGGGGAAAAATTTATAATTAAAGATTTTCTAAATTGCGGGAGCACTTATATCGTTTACTTACTGGAATGCACTTGTAATCTCCAGTATGTAGGTCGGACCACACAAACTCTGAGAAACCGTATAAACAAACATAGGTTCAATGTCACTAAAGGTTTTCTAAAACAAAGCGTGTCCCGCCATTGCATGTACAAACATAAATGTAATTTCTCAAATATCAAGGTCACACCTATTGAACAGATTCCATTAGACCTACCAGACAGATTCACCCGACTAAAACAAAGAGAGAACTTTTGGATTTACAAATTAGAAACTCTACATCCGAAAGGTTTGAATGACCTCACGGAGTCCGCATTAGAATAATTTAAAATAGGATCTAACATATACATATGTGTAAAAAGATATTTATAAAAATATATATATATATATATATATATATATATATATATATATAAAAACCAAAACCAATTTCAAACCAAACACGTCATAAAACAGATATATAAACCATTATTTGGATATATTCCATTATATTGCATTGTTCTATCCCACTGGTAAAAATTCAGGGATTATTATATTATTGTATTATTATTCTATTAATTTTTTTAAAAAATTCTTTAATTAAATTATTATATTATATTATAATATTATTAGATCTGCCCTCAACCTAACAATATTGTATCCTCCAATCATACAAGCAAACATTCTCCTGCTTACGGCATGCAATTACATCATTTTAGCTAACTATTTATCTCTACACAAACTCGACTTACAGCTAAACCAGTATTATCATGTTCCTTATAATATCCATCTCTAACAAGGGCCCCCCCCCTTTTTTAGCCCTAATTCATTAATTAATCATTTAATTATTTAATATCCCTGCATATCCTTCCTAGTACGGGTCATTTTCACTCACCAGTCCTGGCACCTCGTTCCTCTCCTGATTCTTCTGTATCGAGGATCGTAACTTCATGCGTTCCAACTGTGCGTTTCATTACAAATTTTTGATCCTTCCCGGCTTCCGTACTTGTTGCGGTCCGTGGTAACCAGGGACGCTTCCGATTCAACAAACCCTGTAGTTTTACATCGCTATACTATTAAATAAACAAAACTTCAATTCTGTCCTAACCTGATGACTGTTGTCTATCCACAACCAGTTATATAATTAAAAGTCAGCATTTTGGTCCGAAAAGTCCCTCTTATGTGTAACCCCGCTAATGACGTGTCAGTATGTATGCTGACACAAACAATCTATGGTTGTAAAAATCTAACCCTAAAAAAAAATTTTTTACAAAAAGCTTTTAAAATATGAATGCTTTCGGCTAATATATACATAATCGTTGTGCACAAATGTTGTCTAAATGTATTATGCTGTTATTCTCTCCTGTTATCTTTTTGTTTTCTTATTTCTGTTTTTATGACCTTTGACCCTTTTGCATTCTGGCGGTCTTTCTTCCTTACCCTAGTGTATAAATAAGGTTGAAACCGCCCAGTCTGCATTGGCCTGAGGAAGATGCCGGTGCGGCATCGAAACGCGTAGCCTATTACCAATAAACCCTTTTATCCTTTACTACTGGAATGGTTGTGGATATTCTTCAAAACCAAGCAGCGCCGTTGGTCCCGTTTTTCTCAACCCTATCGCATTACTTAAGATAGTGGGTACATTTAGGGTATATCCACGTACAGTGTAAACACTGCAGAATTTCTATCCAGATTTTCCATGTGGAGATTCCGCAGTGTAATACAGCAGCAGCAAAGTTTATGGGATTTGAACAAATCTCAACCACACGCTGCAGAAAAAAAATGCTGAAAATATGTGTGAAAATGTACGGATTCTCCATCTGCAGCATGTCAATTTCTCTTGCAAAATCGCTGCGATATTTCTGCACGGGCAATCCGGATGGAACTTCCACAGTGTTTACAGTGCGTGCGGATGTACCCTTAGGCTAGATTTACATGGGCGCTGCACATCTCTGACGTGAAAAACTGCAGTTTTTCACGTCCGAGGTGCATCCATCCTCTGCGCTGCAGGACGCGATATCACGCATCCCCCGTAGACTGGAGTCCATGGAGGGATGCGTGAAGTGTGAAAAAATAGGACACTTGCACTTTTGCACTAGGGGTAAAAAGTTACCATCAGAAAATAAAAATGTTGTCAATCCGAGGGTTTTATTTATATCCCGATTCAAGTTTTGAAAAATGTAAAAAAAAAAACAGAAATGTTTAACGTTATTACCAGATTTATTTTTAATAATGATTGCCGGTAAGGAATAGTATGCCATGTGTCTGTAGTTCTTTGCTTTTATATAAATAGATAAGGGCCTGTTCACATCTGCGTTGGGCTTCCGTTCATCTGTTGAACGGAAAGTCAAACGGAAACTATCGCTTCTGTTTGCATTACCATTGATTTTAATGGTATTTGTTCTCTTTCAGTTCCGCTAGGTTTCTGTTTTTTTTTACAGAAACAATACCGTAGTCGACTGCAGCCATATGGATAAAAGAAACCGCAATCAGAAAATGACTAGGGTGGCTGCTAAAAAATGATCTCTACAAATCAGGAAGTGTCAACCTATTGTGAGGCTCCGTGGCCAGCGTGGGAACTGCAAGATTTTTTATTTTTTTTTATGCTGATAGTAACATGGAAACAAAGTACCATCGAAAAAAATATGTCGAGTGTAAAGACTGGATTTAAACAAGTAGTACATTGACGATACATCCCCTTAAAGTCAAATGCATTTCCATCATTAATTGACTGATACATGGATGCAATATGCATATATCGTTCAATACAAAACTAAAATTAAATTTAAAAAAAATAGGACTAATTCAGGACCATGATGCAATCCTTGAAAGCTTACAGACTAGAAGAGCTTACCCTTTATTTCCGTAATATGATGCCAGAGTGATTATTTATTTAAATTGAATGGTCCAGTACCCAGGTCATCCCCACATCTAACTTTATCACCAATGGCCATTAAGGGTACATTTCCATTACTGATGGAAGGGTTATTTCAGAATGACAACCCCTGTTAATATTCCCTATTTAAGCATATGGATGTCATAGAGAGATGCCCTGTAAGAGCGGCTCCTTTTTTGGCAGACCCAATGTATCCATATATTACATGGTTGGATATTGATGTTTGACTAGACACGACTTCTTCAAGCGATAGCAGCGATCCGCTGCTGTAGGTTCGAGAAGCTGATCACCGGGCTGGTTTCTTTTTAAAGAGGGTTGTCTTCGTGAAACAACCTCTTTAAGGATCTGTTCACAGTGGCCATCGTTGATTAGTTTTGTAATGCATCCTAATCCATTGACTTATTATGTGTCCGTGTGCAAGGTATGCTAAATGGACAATCTATATTTTTTGTTTTTCACCATGCCTCTTCCCCCATGGTAATATTAGCATTGTATGATCTCAGTATCCTGCACTTTAAAGGAAATGCCAGTTTCTATAGCTAAACTTGTGGATATTTAGAAGTGGCTTGCTCTGTCTTGTGGACCTGAAGAAGGAGATTATTTTTACAAACCATAAACACACTATATTAAATTTACCTGTGGTCTAAAAAGAGAAATTTCCACTCTAAGCTGTGCCTCGATGTAAACTCTTCACAGGGCTCTTCTATGTTGCACAACTCCTGCAAACATATACACAGATAACATGAAAATTCATTCTCATGTAGCAAATCATAAATTTTTTATTATAAATATAGTAGTAACAACATGACCATAAGGCGCTATTATGATGGCATTGTGAACATTCTATAACCCACCATTGTTTTTGAAAGATGTATTTATCATATTTATTTATAATTTAACAAAGGAAAAAAATCCCTGTCAATGGTTCTGTCCTCCCCAATGATATTTCTTACCCTGATTTCCAGCCCTTGTCGTCCTCCCCTTTCATTTCTCTAGCGCTATAGTGGGGTGTGCTCTAGCTAGCGGCCTCGTGACCTGCAGAACTAGTCTATCTAACACAATTCACCCTAGAGTCTCCTACATTGCTGGTACAAGGCTGGGTGAACTAGCAGACCGCGCATGTGTGGTTCATTGGATGCTCCCCTGGAAAACATAGTAGTGAATGGGGCTGCATTGTGAAGTTCTTGCCACGCTCGGCCAACTTTCACCTGGCGTCAATGGGAACGAGCTGCAAACAGATAATAAGGTGCACGTCTAAGGTATTTTTTTCTATTAGACGCTGTAAAAGCAGGGGTAATATGCAATTGGTAATTTTTTAGCATTTTTATAATTTAATTTTTGTATTAATTCTGCTGTATCATGACATGATCATTTCTGCTGGAATACACCTTTAAGTTGTAAAACGATGGCACATTGTTATGGTAAAACCACTGACAAGCTATTTATACATATATAATGATATTCTACATTCAGTATATTCAGTTCAGTTTTAAAGTGTGCTGAAAAAAGATTTTTATTTGTCCTTTGGATCCACAAAGCTAAAAAATTCAATAGGCGAAGCCACAGTAGCAGTCACCTTTGGTGCACCTGCCTTTCATTCTGAGAGGGGCACATTTCTAAGCACTATTTCTTTTAATCGTATCTGTGATGTATGTGTGCCAGCTAAAATACTGTGTTTGGCAGGCATACATATTGTGTATGTAGGCACCCTCCGCCAGACAGTGTATGGGGGCCCTTTCTGACAAGCAATATGTATGTAGGCACTCTCTGGCAGACAATGTATGAGGGCCCTTTCTGACATACACTGTGTATGTAGGCACTTTCTGCCAGACAGTGTATGAGGGCCCTTTCTCATTGGCACTGTGTATGTAGGCACTCTCTGGCAGACAATGTATGAGGGCCCTTTCTGGCAGGCAATGTATGAGGGCCCTTTCTGACATACACTGTGTATGTAGGCACTCTCTGCCAGACAGTGTATGAGGGCCCTTTCTCACTGGCACTGTGTATGTAGGCACTCTCTGGCAGACAATGTATGAGGGCCCTTTCTGGCAGGCACTGTGTATGTGGGCACTCTCTGGCAGACAGTGTATGTAGGCACTCTCTGGCAGACAATGTATGAGGGCCCTTTCTGACATACACTGTGTATGTAGGCACTCTCTGCAAGACAGTGTATGAGGGCCCTTTCTCACTGGCACTGTGTATGTAGGCACTCTCTGGCAGACAATGTATGAGGGTCCTTTCTGGCAGGCACTGTGTATGTGGGCACTCTCTGGCAGACAGTGTATGGGGGCACTCTCTGGCAGACAATGTATGAGGGTCCTTTCTGGCAGGCACTGTGTATGTGAGCACTCTCTGGCAGACAGTGTATGGGGGCACTCTCTGGCAGACAGTGTATGGGGGCACTCTTTCTCAGACACTGCATATGGACGCAATTACAGTAGTGAATATGTCATATGGAGATGCACAACTGAATTTTTACTGAAATCTACTCTGCTGAACTAAACTGGGGGTAAGGAAATGGTGCATAATTTGTCTTATGTTCCTAGGGTGCCAAAGCACCTTGTTTCTCCCCTCTACTTGCATATTATCAAGTCATTTTTGTACTCACCTTCAGGAACTGTGGAGTGACAAGACGGACCGTTGCTACAAGACATATCTGCTCTTCGCTAGATGACCGGAACGCCCTTGCAACAGCTGACTCAAAGCCATTATATGACGATGTAGGCACTGTAATAAAAGCAGACAGGTGGCCACATCAGCACATTTTAAAATGAGATGTTTCTACTTATCAGAACACAATTCTCCTTCTGTCAGCAGTTCCGGTGTACACATAACATAGCATGATCTTATCCTAGCTCTACACATACTGCACTTCAAAACATTCAAGAGAGGACGGATTACTTAAAGCGGTGACTCTGGGGAAATAATCTTCCCATACTTAAACACTGTATCAAGGTCGTCAGATGTATCTGCATATTGTATAAAGGTGACTCTGAAATACAAACAAATGAAATATATAGCAGGGCACATATGAAACTGACTGATTTTTTGGGAGTTAACATGTCACAAGCCAGTGCGTCATGTTTATAAAGCATCTGGTCGCCATTTTATGCACGTCTTCTGCAAGTCAAACCGGTTTCCGTTTGGGATGTGGTTTAATTTGTCCCCAGCGTGCATCAAATTCATAAAGCGAGAGTGAAATTTAAGGCGCGAAGTAAAATGTTGGGCAGCCTAAGTCTAGTTAGACCTTTGAACATGTGACATTTAGCTTCAACATATAGATCTTGGGCCAAATTCTTATACATTCATATAATGATTTGGGGAATTTTGAGCCATTTTTGACAACATAAAATTGTCGGCAAAATTACACTTTTATAAATGTGTCCTAATATATTATTAAGGATACTGCAAACATAGTAACACGGAAGAGTCCGTCCTAATATAGTCTGCATGAAGTCAAAAATCCATATAAATAAATTTACATGTCAGAACATTTTAATTTGCAATGTCAACCTGAATTTTTTTATGTACACAAATAGATGAGTTTAACTAAAATGCTGCACCCCTTTTAACAACAGAAATTAAAATAGTAGTCTGTGCCAGGAAATGTGTCAGCGGGCCGGGATACATATTTGGAATGAAAGCTAATGCAATTAAACCAGAAAACTGATGTTAAAGCAGATCTGTCATTATACTATGCTGCCTATGTAAGGACAGAAACGTATGACAGATCCACTTTAATGCAAATATGTGCCACTCTCAAAGCTTCAATTTTACCAAGAATAATTACATTCACTAATAGTAAGCACAAATAGATATAATATTTGGTTAGTACATGGGTAGGTCATGTGAAATGGGTGCATTTTGAAAACCGTATTGAAAAAGGAATATAGCATTGTATTTGTACATTCAGATTCCTGTAATGACCAATAGCAACAAACAATCGTAACGATATTGTGGAATTGTACGGCCAGGATCACACACGCAATTTTGGTGCAGTTTTTCTCTTTTTTTTTTTTTTAGAAGGGAAATGCATCAGTCTTATATTTATACATTTTCTTCCTTTTAGATCCACTTTTGTTTTTGGCTCAAAAGCCAGAAACTGTATCAATACTGTGTGTGTTTTTCCATGCGTATTTTCTATGGCCCCATGCACACGACCATGGTTTTCATGGATCAGTGCTGGGGCCGTGAATCCGGATCGCAAAAACTCAGGACAAATCATTTTAAAAGTCTGGATTTGCGGGTTCACACTACTGGTGAAATCATTTCTTTTTGTTGTGGATCCGTGTATCCTGATGACACATGGATGTACAACAAAGGGTTTTTTTGCGGCCTGCAAAACCACTGCTGTCGTGTGCATGAGGGGGACATACACAGCTTAAACACTGTTGGTTTTCCACAACAGATTTAATTGCGGAAAATCCGTAGCGTATTACAGTAGTAGCAGAGTGGATGAGATTTGAGCAAATCTCATCCACACACTACGGAAAATAAGTCGCCAAGAAGCCATTCAAAAATTGACCTGCGGTGCAGTTTTTTAATCCGCAACATGTCAATTTATGCTGTGGAATCTCTGCTTTTCTGTTACAGCTTTTCCCCATTGAATTCAATGGGGAGTTAAAACCTGCAACTAATAGGCAACTGTTGCAATATTTGCAGCGAAAAATCTGCGATTCTGCCGCAAAAATCGCAAATTAAAATAAAAAAAACAATCATTTTTTGGGTTTAACCCCTTAGTGACCACTAATACGCCTTTTTACGTCGGTCACTAATGGGCTTTAGGCTAGGCTGACGCCTTTTCACGTCAGCCTAGTCTAAGTCCTGCACGGGTCTCCCGTGCAGGCAGGAGCCGGGGCTCTGCTGTCTGATGACAGCTGAGCTCCTGCTCCAACGCCCGCGATCGAAGTTTACTTCGATCGCGGCCGTTTAACCCGTTAAATGCCGTCGTCAATAGCGACCGCGGCATTTAACTTTGTTTACAGAGGGAGTGCGCTCCCTCTGTCACCCATCGGCGGCCCGCGAATTAAATCGCGGGTCTCCGATGGGGTGTCATGGCAGCCGGGGGCCTGATAAAAGCCCCCAGGTCTGCCCTGGACATATTCCTGTTAGGACGCGCCGGAGGCACGTCCTAACAGATTGCCTGTCAGATTTACACTGACAGGCAATAATGCTCTGGTATACGAAGTATACCAGAGCATTATAGCAGCGATCGGAATATCGCACAGTAAAGTCCCCTAGTGGGACTAATAAAATCAGTCATCAAAGTGAAATAAAGATTATTAATAAAAAGTACAGTAAAAAAATAAATAAAAACATTTTTTTCCATAAAAAGTGGTTTTATTTAGTATAAGTGTAAAAAAAAAAAAAAAAGTACACATATGTGGTATCGCCGCGACCGTAATGACTCCATTAATAAAGTTAATATGTAATTTAAACCGCAAAGTGAACACCGTAAAAAAAAAAACGCAAAAAACCATGGCGAAATTGCAATTTTTTTCCATTGCTCCCCAAAAAAGTCATAATAAAAATGAATCAATAAGTCCCACGCACCCCAAAACAGTACCATTCAAAACTACGTCTTGTGCCGCAGAAAACAAGCCCAAAAAATCACTACATTGATGGAAAAATAAAAAAATTACGGCTCTTGGAAAGCGACGATGCAAAAGCAAATAATTTTAGTTCAAAAGTGTTTTTATTGTGCAAAAGTCGTAAAACATAAAAAAACCTCTACAGATGTGGTATCGCCGTAATCGTACCGACCCATAGAATAAAGGTAACATGTTAATTACGTCGCACAGTGAACGGCGTCAATTTAAAAACACATAGAACAATGGCGGAATTTCAGTTTTTTTTTATAATCCCCCCCAAAAAGGTTAATAAAAGTTAATATAAAAATTATATGTACCCAAAAATGGTGCCATTAAAAAGCACAACTAATCCCGCAAAAAATAAGTCCTCATACAGCTATGTAGACGAAAAAATAAGAACGTTATAGCTCTTTGAATGCGACTATAGAAAAACGAATAAAATAGCTTGGTCATTAGGGCCTAAAATAGGCTGGTCACTAAGGGGTTAAAAAGAATAAAAGGTTCATACTTACCCCTGGGTGTTGTCAGAGGGACGTGATCCTGTTCTGACTGCAGCCCGGCCTCCTGGGATGACGTTTCATCTCATGTGACTGCTGCAGCCAATCAAAGGCTAACAGCACTACGGATTCCCAGCCAGTCTCCCACGCTGGTACTCGCGAGGCCTTAAGCTGTGTAACTTCTGCGATCTGACGAGAGCAGGAACATTCAGCTTAGAATGGCCACGGTCAATAGCCAATCAAAGGCTGCAGCGGTCACATGGACTGCAGCGCCATCCCAGGAGGCCGGGCTACGCTCAGAGCAGAGGGACACATCGCTATGACAAATGAGAACACGGTATATATAAAAAAAAAATTCTAGCAGTGTTTCCGCAGCG
This sequence comes from Rhinoderma darwinii, assembly GCF_050947455.1. NCBI lineage: Eukaryota > Metazoa > Chordata > Amphibia > Anura > Rhinodermatidae > Rhinoderma > Rhinoderma darwinii. Next base: position 86,289,355 of record NC_134694.1, read on the forward strand.
GAGATTCCGCCCGAAAAACTGCAGTACAATTTGGTGCGGTTTTTTCGTGCGGCCTGTGGTTTCCAGGACGGATATGCTGTCTACTTCTACACAGCATATCCGCACATTGTGCACTTACCCTGAGCCTTAAGGCTCCATACACATAGCGGTATTTCGGCTCTGTGACAGGATCAGACCCTGTCTTGTGAGACCAGAAAAAGCCTAGCCTTAGGCCAGGATCACACACGCAATTTTGGTGCAGTTTTTGGCTCAGTTATTTATACCTTTCCTTCCTTTTAAATCTACTTCTGGCTTTGGTTAAAAAAAACTGCATCAAAACTGTGTGTGTGATCCTGACCTACAGAAGGCTTTGGGAAATACTTTTTGATCTCACAGTACAGAATCCAATCAAATAATTGGCAATAAATATATGGCACCTGCACTGAGCCATATTATAGTAGTGTACATGGAGCCTAAAGTAGTTTACTAGTGGGGGTAGCTACACAACAAAAAGACGAAATACAAACATTGTTAGTCCTATAATTAAAAACAAAACAAAACACATACAGATAAAGAAGGGTTTAGAGCTCTTTTACACCGAGCAATTATTGGGCAAATGAGCATTTACAGAACGCTCGTTACCGATCATTGCCATGTGTAAACAGGGCAACGATCAGTCAATGAACGAGCAAATGATCGTTCATCGACTGATTGTATCGTTTTAAATGCCCAAAATACTATCGTTGTCGGCAGCACATCTCCCTGTGTAAACAGGGAGATGTGCTGCCGACATGATAGAAATTTATGGGGACGAACGATCGTAGTAACGAGTGGTCGTCCCCATACCAGCTACTTGTGAAAGGAGCAAACGAGCGCCGATCAACGAGCTGTCTCATCGATCAGCACTCATTGTACCTGCCAAAATGGGCAGGGGTAAAAGGACCTTTATTTAGTTTGTTATTTAGAACAATCCATCCTGATATCAGAATGTATTATCTGTAGTGTTTCTTAGGAGTGCAGATAAACCTACTACAATATCTTAAATAGTTATCACGGTGCAGAAATTAAGAAAAAAATGGGGTGGGGGTTTTGGGTCACATAAAAAAAATCTAGTAGGAAGCCTCTGAACTAATATCTGCAAATATTCATATTATTCAATGACCATTTATGCATCCATTATATGAAATCCCAAATATCCAAATCTATATGTAAGCTATATATAAATATATTTATTTCAAAATCTAATACACCAGTTAATGTTTCAAGCAATCATTTACACATTGCAGCCCAACTAGTGATGAGATAAAAATCTCATGTCAACTCAAATAAAGCACCTGAAAAATAAATGGTGGGACTTCTAATGAGATGTTTTCCATTCATGTCAAATTCGCACAATAGCAGCATTACTCACATCGACATAAGAAATAGTGACATATTAGTCATAGTTACAATGTAGCTTATTATCACATTAATATGTACAGATGGTATAAGAGCTCTGGCATAAGGTTAATTGGAAGCAACTTGTATTTTACCATTTTATAAAAGGTTTCAGAGATGTTGTTATCCATGATTATTGTGGGTTCACGCAGTTGGAGTTACCAACAAAAAGATACACTTATACCTATAAATTAACATGCTTTCTCGCACACTTATCCAAGAAAAATAATGATGTCTCCACAAAAATATGAGTATGATTCAGGCCATCGTAGTGACGTCCTGTCACTACAGGAACATGCTGCAATGTAGACCACTAGGTGGCGCTGTGTACAGGACTATAGATCTATATATGTATGCGTGTCACAAGTAATATACAATATTAGCTCACAAGATGATGATACTAATGCAAATATACTGATCTTCACAATTAATGTACCGACACGAAGTCACGAACCATTAGAAACCATTACAGACTCACAAGATACAAAAAAAATATTGACACACTAGATACCACCACAGACCCATATCACATCCAGAGGTCGCAGGCAATAAACAATAAGATACAAGAAAAGACGCACAGGACAGAGGTAGAGGCCGTAAAAAGGCTGACCAACAAGATAAAAACAATGATAGCTAAAGACTTAATATATACATACAACATACAAGTAATGTCCAACATTGTACAAATAGGGAACCACAATATATACTAAACCACAAGATACAAGCACCAAACCTGTTGGCCAACAAGATACAGACATTGGTCCGATGGGTGAAAGCACTGGACCAAAATTAGATTTTAGGGATGCTTATATCAAACATTCTTTAGTACATACAGATATAGCAGGGCTGAGCCTGTCATCACTGACTCTAAGGGTATGTGCACACGAGAACTGTCTTTTACGTCTGAAAAGACAGACTGTTTTCAGGAGAAAACAGCTGCGTCGTTTCAGACGTAAAAGCTACTCCTCGCATTATGCGAGGCGTCTTTGATGCCCGTAATCTTGAGCTGCTCTTCATTGACTTCAATGAAGAACGGCTCAAATTACGTTGCAAAGAAGTGTCCTTGACTTCTTTGCCGAGGCAGTCAATTTACGCGTCGTCGTTTGACAGGCTGGGTTCACACGACCTATTTTCAGACGTAAACGAGGCATATTATGCCTCGTTTTACGTCTGAAAATACGGCTACAATACGTCGGCAAATATCTGCCCATTCATTTGAATGGGTTTGCCGATGTACTGTGCCGACGACCTGTCATTTACGCGTCGTCGTTTGACAGCTGTCAAACGACGACGCGTAAATTGACTGCCTCGGCAAAGAAGTGCAAGACACTTCTTTGCAACGTAATTTGAGCCATTCTTCATTGAAGTCAATGAAGAGCAGCTCAAGATTACGGGCGTCAAAGACGCCTCGCATAATGCGAGGAGGAGCTTTTACGTCTGAAACGACGCAGCTGTTTTCTCCTGAAAACAGTCTGTCTTTTCAGACGTAAAAGACAGTTCTCGTGTGCACATACCCACAGCTGTCAAACGACGACGCGTAAATGACAGGTCGTCGGCACAGTACGTCGGCAAATCCATTCAAATGAATGGGCAGATGTTTGCTGACGTATTGTAGCCCTATTTTCAGACGTAAAACGAGGCATAATACGCCTCGTTTACGTCTGAAAATGGGTCGTGTGAACCCAGCCTTATTTCTATATCCCCTTATATCATAAAAACAAAGATACAAATAATGCAGTCAAATGAATTATATCACATCTTCACCACTGCTACATCTCTACAACAAAGGTTTTTTTTCTGTTGTAGGAACTACTTGCTAACTACTGCAATGTGTGTCTATTATAAATTCCTGGAGAAAAGTAGTCAATGGATACACCCTACAATTATCCAGAGAATAGAATATGTAGGGTGTTTATTTATTTGATATAATGGAATATGCTTTACAAACCGTATAATACTCACCATGTGTAAAAAACTTAAAATCTACGACAAATTTGACATATTCATAAGTTGGAGGCTCATTTGGGTCCAGACTTCCTCTTGCTAAGTGACAGCAAAATTCCACTTGTTTTTCATCTAAAAATGAAGATGTAACACGAAATAATGAGTTTAAATGGTCAGTTATCAAACTATGTGATATGTGTTCATTGTTTTGTACCACTATTTACTTCCCACTTCATAAAACTGTGAAATAATACATTGTTCATACAAATATGTTGTTTCATGACAGACTTTAACTTTACTGGGAAGCAAATTTAATGAAGCACATATTTTGTATCTACAGTATGTAATACGGTATAAGTTTACAACCTCACAAAAAAGTGCTCCGGAAATGTTACCACCACTTCCCTCGCCCCTACTAATTGTATAAAATGTTGTAAATGCTTGCAAACTTCAGATGGAACAGTTTGCTTTTAGATTTTATTACACTGTTGTTTTTACTTTTTCTTCACTGTGTTTTATGGCAAAATGAGTAAAAACTATGAGCTAAAAAAAGGAGTTGAGTAGAGGACTCACAGCAGCATGGTCAGTCACCTTTGCCGAAATACAGACATGCTGGAGGTTGGGGCTTTTTTGCATGGGGATCCACGTCCCTGTTAGCTCACACCTGAACGCACGCTCAACCACTTACATGATGATCGGTTTTATGGAAACGTGAAAATTTCAAAAATTTCTATGAGGCAACAACCATATGGAGGAAGCCAAATTGAGATGATGAACGCTGGGCAAATCCCTGCAAATAGGACATTAGATTGTGGAGATTGTGTCCGCATTCTGGTCTAGCAGTCACTTTGGATATAATGTTAGTGTTGGAAGCTATATTCATCCCTGACATCCTTTCTTCTATAGGATGAAGCCGAGACTTTTAGACTACCGCTTTTCTCCAGTGACAATATAGTGGAAGTGGTAGTCTAAGGCTGGATTCACACGAGCACATTACATCAGTAATGAACGGAACGTATTTTGGCCGCAAGTCCCGGACTATTACGACTGCCTTCCTGCAGGACAACTGTCACGTACTGTAATCATGTTTTCAGTACGGGACAGTAGTTCCATGGAGAGGCAGGGACTCTTAGCATCGTACATAACAATGATGCTAGGAACCCGGCTCCCTGCAGTGTGTTCGGTCCGGGACTTGCGTCCGAAATACGTTCCGTCCATTACGGACGTAATGTGCTCGTGTGAATCCAGCCTTAGACTGTGCAGATAAACATGACAACAAATTGAAGAAGATAGGAAGAAAATGTGATAAGTCCTCCTCTCTGTTGTTACATACACAATATTTTACAAAGACTTATTCAGACAAACGTATTTCAGGTCCATGTGCTGCCCGTGTGTCCAATGGACTGCATACGGACAGCACACTGACGCATTATAGTCAATAGTGCTATTCACTTGTCTGGTTTTTCCATCGGTGCATTTGAAAAAAAATCGCAGCATGCACTACTTTCATCTATTTTGCATCCTAGACTCGGCCATTCAAGTCAGTCGGGATGCAAAAAAAACCTCACAGCCCATGGACACCTAGTTTTGATGGATCTGTTGTTAGGAGACAGTAAAAAAAAAAACAAGTGGCCCTCCTGCTTTTTTTTTTGCAGAGGAGTAAAAGGGAATGACATACGGAAATAAGAAAAAGGTCACATGGAATGCAGACGGACACAACACAGAACTTAACACGGATTAAAAACTATCCTTTGTTTGTGGATGTAAAACGGACACTCTCGTCTGAATAAGCCCTAACATAGAAGTTTTTAGCGTTCGTAAGACCTCAAAAAAAAAAACTCTCAGAGAAAAATTTGCCTTGTCAGAAGTGGTAAATCACCAGTTTCCCTGGGAGTCACCCTACATCAACATCTCATTAATTTTTTAAACTGACCCCCGAAATCCCCTAAACGACCGGGGATTTACCCCTTCAGAACCCTAAACCCCAAGGGGTGCGGCTGCACAAATGGTGGCTATAACTTCATGCAAATCACTGCGCACATGATCTAATATAAGTTTACTTACTGTTGAAAAATTCTGGAGTGTTTGGTTCTGTCGTAGGTATATGTGGAGCCAGCATCTTATACACTTCACTATGTTCCCGCTCCGGCAGAAAGTTCAATATATTTTGGTCCACCAAATCTGACTGGTACAAAAAGATGCTTTGTCATGTTCAGTAAGATGAAAGCCTCATTTGTGACTCAGGCCAAAACTACATCAAATAGTAGCTCAAGAAACTTTATATTCAGTTTCACATGATGGGTGCATTAAATTATCAGATAGTTATAACTTTCCTACATTTTTCTGGCTAGTATTAACGTGTATTGCCATTTTCCGAAGACCCAGCAGTCTGATTACCTTAGAAAAGGCAATTGTTCAAAAATTTGTGATGGTAAATAATTTGCGACTGAATAAACAGACACACATTCATTTGAAATAGGTAATCCTACATGTATAAAATCAACATTATTGTTGCCAAAATTTGCCATTGTCCTGCTCTTTTGTGCACGAATAAGAAATAGCAGCTACAGGACATCTACAGGACTTTTTGAATGTTTGAATGTGTGAACGGTGCTCAGTGGTATAACGTTATTTAAAGGAGGATGTCTATTTAGGACAACTCCTTTCCATATGACCTATTAGGGTATATGGACGTTATAGAGGCTGGTGCTGAGCAGCCAGACCAGAGAGCAGTGCAAAGACCGTCTCTAGCTCTGCAGGACACCATGTAATACCACATTTCTCCTGCAGTGGCCACTGCAGGTAAAATGTGTGGCCACCTGCAGCTCCCCGTGACAATCACCATGAATTTCAGCTGCTGGACCTGCAGCGATCAGCTGATTGACAGTGGATACTCATATATAGAAGGGATTTTATCGCAGACTATTTAAAAAAAATGATCTAAATATTTAGGTATTTATCTATCTCATATCTACAGTATCTATATTCTGTACACATGAATTCATAAGTGACACAACTTACCGGTAAATGACCAAGAAGAGACGAAACACTGTCGGAAACATATATTATCATGCCGTCTGTGGTTAGCGCAATTAGAAACCCATCCAGGGCCTAACAAATAGAAACATAAATTCAATCTTCTCTTAAAGTGTTCAATCCAACTGGACATTGATTTTTTTGGAAGTGCCAAGAGTTTCTATTAAAAGACTATACAGATGGCAATTCAGTTTTTTTTTATCTAATCTATTTTTAGAGAAGGCTAAAATAAGCCTAGAGCAGGACATACAATTACACAGAATCAATGCCACATATATACTGTATGTTAGAAATGTGGAAACACAGTTATCACTAGTCAGTTGCCTTCTATAATATTATGTAGGTTGAGCAGTTTAATATCATTATTGTCAGATTCAGAATATTCTAATTGTCAGCTGGATATCACATCGTACATATACAAGAAGCCGGTGTCATACCAGTCGCATCATCCTAATTGTCAGATCTATATCACTATGTATTTTTATCACAATTGTCTTTTCTATATTGTTACAATTGTCAGATACCTACCATTTAGTAACAAAACTGTCAGCAGTCTTCAAAAAGAAATGAGAAAAGTTCTAGCTACAGCAATTGTGTTCTAAAAATGTTACTGGCTACCAAGATATAATAGGTGAAATTTGTTAACTTTTTATGCCAGTTTTCATTAAAAGTCATTAAAATTTGCGCAAACTTTTGGGACTTTTGATACATTTGCTACCTTTACGCCAATTTTCCAAAAAGTTGGTGGGGCTTAGCGAAAGGGGGCATGGCCTGTCATGGCTTGATAAATTTACTATAATTTACACCAGAAAAGGGAATAAATGAAAGCAGAAATCCATGCCTGCTCATAGCTGCAGTTGATTTTCCTTTTAGGCCCCTGACAGCCAAAGATGTTTTTAATTTAATAAAAGGTGTGCGCCTCTTAATAACTTAGGCGAATATTACTGCAGCTACCTTTATATAAAGACTGGCGTATGAAACGCCAGTCTTAATTTATCTCCATAAGCTTCAACTTTTTTAAACATTGATGTTCTTATATTTCTAAGGCTCTGTGCACATCTTTGGCTCCTTGAGAAGCCTTCATCACAGATACGGTTTAATGACGGAATAAATAGCGCAGTATGCAGCTCTATTTTTTCAGATAAGACGACGGACACCATGACGGAAGCCCAACGAAACCCATTAAAGTCAATGGGTTCCATTGGGCGCCGTTAGTGTTTGTCATTCGACACATTCGGCACTTCCCGTTTCCTATGACAGAGCAGAACAACGGCAAACCAAACAAAGGTGGTGTGACCCTAGGCTTAATTGTATGTTAAATATCTATTTGTTATAATGAAATAAATCATTATTATTATTATTATTATTATTAATAATAATAATAATAATAATAATAAAAAAAGATATTCATGTATAATAAACTAAAAAATAATTTAAAGGGAATAGGGGTATGAGGCTAGATGCTTTAATATGAACAAGGCCCTAAGTACTTATTTTACACGCAAAACATTAAAGGAATATTAGCATGATCAGTAGTCAGACTGTCGCAACTCCCCTAACCTTCACAACGAAGGAGGCACACAGCTAGTTAACCGCTGCTGCTCCGTCACAGTATTTCTAAGATGGTCATCCATTGTGCAGGGAACTACAACTACAATATCTGATACCTGCTGCAGGCACAGCTCCTAACTACATAGCACTAGTGATGTCATTTTAAGGCACATGCCACCAAGGATAAGTTTTTTTTTTTTCCATCTTAAGCATTATGATTGGTGGAGGTCCCACTTTTGTAACTTCTGATGATCACGAGAAAGAAGGGAACAAAGTACTTTGGGCTTTTTCCTGGAAGAGCAGCACTCCCATCCATCGACTGTAAGGAAACGGCAAGGATGTAGTCACACGATGCCGTGGAATTCACACAAAATCGCTGCAAAAACAGTGATTCCACCATAACATTAGATACACCCCAACATAGCTCCATCATGTTAATGGGGCAGTGTTGCAGTTCCTTGCACAGAGGATAGACACGAGCCCTGCTGTGAGGAAAGAACTATGAAGAAACAGCAGTGCTCTACTAGCGCTGCGTTAGTGGTAGTCCTGGCAGTTGGCCTCCCCTTGAACAGTAAAAGATGACACATACTAGAGATATGCCATCATGTCTAATTGTGGGAAAACCCCTTTAACATATGGCTCAGATATTTACCAATGTGGAAATAAATGTGTGATGGCGGCAAGAGCCATGAACTTTTACAATGTAGAAACCATACTGTAACAGTGAGCACTTGATGTACTATGTTCTATCTACATACAGGCACTTCCTGATAGCTGAATTTTTTTTATTGAAGTTTTGATTTAACAACAAATATTCTGTTTCTCTGTTTGAGGAAAAGTTCATATTTTAAATTCATACTTTTTTATTGTCCAATCATCTTTTTAATACATAAATATAAGCACAGGACTATTTCCATTGTCGATGAAAAGTGCCATGTTGGCTATTACAGTTATAATAGAATTCTCATTATAACTGGTGTTTTATAGATTCATTGGGTTTTTTATGTGAGCTTACATGTGAAAGCTGGGCCACTAAGGGTACGTACGCTACCAATGCATTGTGGGCTCTTTTTTTGCTAGAAATCTTCAGTGTTTCTCTGGCAATTTTTACCATATGGGAGGTATGCCCTGCTGTGTCAAACAATGTAACATGTGGCCACTGAAAGGCTCAGCATGTCGATTCACACAATAGGACATTACAAATGTAATGGAAAATGAGGGCTTTTCACGACATAAAAATACTGCATTAAATGTTAGCACTTCCCTGTGGTGCCTCTTGTGTAGATATTTGTATTTCTCTGTTTTTACAATCCATGAACGTGGAGATATCTGGAGTTGGGTAGACACACTCTGTTCTGTGATATTCTCACTTTTACAAATAACTAAATCTAGGCAGTAAAACAATACGAGCAAAAGTTTAATTGCCATGTGAATTTTTAGCACACACTGCACCCTTACTAAAATTAGATAGAAAAGTTCTCCTCCCTCTATGCGTCATAAATGATGGCATTAATTAAAATGAAGCTTCAGTCTCTACCAACGTTCGCCCAAAATCCCGCTCTCACTGACTGATCCACCCGTCCGTTAAAACAACTGAATTCCTGATAAAGCCATCAAAATGGAGACAGATGGGAAACCATTGTTTGGCCACTCTCCTCTGAATTCCTACAACGAAGATACATGTAGTAGTGATTGTTACCAGAACTGAAGTACAACACTTGTATTGTGGATTCAGAATGGCCGTAAGAACTATTAACCAAGGGCGTAAATGCCATAGAGCCATAGAATGCGGTTGCTATCGGGGGGGCTCCTGGAAAGGGGAGGCCTGCTCTGGTTGGTCCCCTCCCCTTTACTACTAGGTGGCAAAAAACAGTGCTGGGGTCCCCTCTCCAGAGGAACTGCATTGTTTTCAAACATAGGGGGTGTCAAACTGGCCCATGGGTCATGGAAAAGTCATGGAGGGGGAAACAAACAAAGGACCCTTCTGCCCTGTGTAGCAAAACCCAAACCCCTCTCTTATGTATACAGTATGTCGCTGCTATTAACAAGAATTGCTGCCAAATGGTGCCTAATTTTAAATTACTGTCGTTTTTTAAAAAATGGTCTACAAATCATTTGGATCTTGACCTGCCTATTATGAGCCAATCATGAGCTTTTTGTGAAAGTTATAGTATATCTTGGAGTCTGATGATGTCATCTGTTTGTTTGCAATAAGCACATTTTACGGTCACAAGTAGGATTCATTCCAGTTCACTAATATCTATAAACATTTGCCGAGAAGATGGCTAACTTGGGGAGGACCTTCTGAGGCTGGGTTCACACGAGCACATTACGTCCGTAATGGATGAAACGTATTTTGTAAAGCAGTTTTTGGCTCAGTTTTTTCAGGCAAACACAGGAGTGGACTCAAAAGAAAGGCGATACAACAATCCATTCCTTTATACTGTTCCTTTTGGATCCACTTCTGTCTTTGGCTTAAAAAATTGAACCAAAAACTGCATCAAAACTGTGTGTGTGTGATCCTGGCCTTAAAATTATATTTATGAGATTGTACCAAATTAAGTCATTCCTTAAGAGCAACTATCTCTTAAAAATAAAAAAGACCTTACAAAATGTTAGGTTACATTTAGGCCTCAAGCACACTTCAGTGAAAGGCTTTAGTGTGCTATCCATTTTTTTAACGGATAGCACACTGACCCATTCATTTCTATGGGGCCATGCACACTTCCGTTATTTTAACGTTTCCATGCCTCCGTTCCGCCAAATATAGAACACGTCCTACTCCTGTCCATCTTTCGTGGATCAGTTTTCGCCTTTCTATTCATTTGGTCCGTTAAAACAACGGACCGCACACAGAAGCCATCCGTGTGCGGTCCGTGTTTCACGGATCCGTGATTTGCGGCCATACAAATAGCAACGGATGCGTGCTTAAGGCCTTAACCTAACCTGCCAGAAGGTCCTCTACTCGATTTACTATCATTTTGTTAGCATACAAGGTACTATGACTTATACAAAGCAAACAAACAGGGTTCCCATTATCTCCCGGGAAGACACTTCTTTTCCTGGTGACACATGTACAAAAGCAGCTGCCCAGATAAAGCATAGCCAAGTTATACTGTATATCTGCTGGATTAGACTTCCCGGGTTGAATCAGTAGGTTGAGAATATATTTTTGATCCTAGTAGCAACTTTCCTGCTACTCTTTTGCGCAGCAGTCACTAGCTGCCTTGGAAAGAGAACTATGGCTAAAGTCTCCTCACGTAAGAGCCCCAGTTTTTACTTTGTATTATCAGTCATGACAAAGAATCTGTAGCTATAAGGAACAACTTTCCTTTAAAACAAACTAGCCAAATGTTCTCTCTATTACAAGGATCCTATTTGTTATTATAATGGAACGCCAGGCACTGTGCCTACCAGCGTGCCAATGTCCCTCTCCTTGTATCACATCCTTTGGGCTCTCCATAACAGAGCCACATCTTAAAGCGATAGCTGTTGGTGCTCAGCCTGCGGCTGAATAAATATGATTATTTATACTTTCTCAGAACTGGCATACCATACCTGAGCAAAAGTTTCCTGTTTATTTGTAGGGCTGGAATCACACATGCAGTTTTTGATGTACTGCATGTGATTCCAGCCCAAGACCAGGATCACACACACAGTTTTGATGCAGCTTTTGGTAAAGTTTTTGGCTCCGATAATTTAGCGAAACACAGACGTGGACACAAAAGGAAGGAGATGCATCAGTCTTTTCTTTATACCTTCCCTTCCGTTTGGATGTACTTTTGCCTTTGGCTCAGAAAAAGATCCAAAAACTGTGTGTGTGATCCTGGCCTTAAAGGGGTCTTCCAGCTTCTGACAACTGATGACCTATCCACTGGATAAGTCATCAGTACATGATCTGTGGGGGTCCGACAACTGGACCCCGCACAGATCATCCTCCATGCACCGGATGTACAAGCTGGAAGCAGTTCACTCCGGCCACAGAATAGCGGACGAGCTGCAGTACTGTAGCTCTGCTCCTATTCAAGTGAATAGGAGCAGACGTGCAGTTCTGCAGCACGGCCACTATGCTATGTACAGAGCCAACTGCTTCTGGGCTCCGTACATAGCATTATGTTCCACAGCATCCGGTGCCCGCAGGCCACCGAAGCGGCTTATCGGTGCGGGGTCCGGACCCGCACTGATGACATGCTGATGACCTATCCAGTGGATAGGTCATCAGTTGTCAGAAGGTGGACAACCCCTTTAAGGTGTTTTATTGTTTGTTGTTTCGGATTTGACCCAGACTCTTTTCTGACTCTTCCTTTTGATCTCTCACAGCCCTGACCTGTAGCCTTGGTGTCTGATTTGTGCAACCACGCTTCTGTTCATCGATTCTGGTACTTTCCTTTGGAAATAACATCTGCAAGGTGTCAGCAGTTGCTATTAGAGATTACTCTAGAGATTCCCTGTGCAAAGTCCATACCCATGTGAGAGGCAATTCAAAGTGATTTGGAATTCGCCCCCCTCCCAAGCCTAATTTAATACTTGACACAGTGAGTGCACACTCCTGTCCAGAGGTATGATATCCCACTACTAAATATGCATGTATGACACGTTACCCCAAGTCTGCATGTCACAATATTAAATGTTTCACAGATATAATGGGACAGATTTACTAATGCTTTCCAATATTTAGACAGTGTAAACTTAGACCAGGCAGTCAGAAAATGTGTCAAATTTATTACAGCAGTGCATGCTATGATAAATTTGGTGCATCTATCTAGACATGTTAGACATTTTTCTCTTCCTTATACCACCTCTTGGTTGGCTTCGTTTACGCCAGTTTTTTGCACCAAAGTTTTGACAAGCGGTGTCACATTTTAAACCACACCCCTTTCTTCTAGTATATGTCCCCTTTCCCACTTAGCCAAGGCCCCTTTGACGAGCGTGTCAAAAAAGTGTCTAAAACAGTTAAAGTGCAGCTAAATGTTTGACAAACTTCTGACATGTTATAGTGACATGTCAGAAGTTTGGATCCGTGGTGGTCCAAGCACTGAGACCCCCCACCAATCGCTAGAACGAAGCAGCTGAAGCACTCGTGTGAGCGCTCAGCCGCTTCGTGTCTGTCCGGCTTTTTCTGGAAAGCCAATGTATCGGAGTACAGACTCATAGACTTTCTATTGAGTCCGTACACCGACACTAATTTCCGGAAAAAGGCGAATAGACACGAAGCGGCTGAGCGCTCACACGACATGTCAGAAGTTTGTCAAACGTTTAGTTACACTTTAATAAATGTGGCGCACAGCATGTACAGCAGAATTCTTGTGCATTTTGAATAGTGAATTTGCCCCATTGTGTTTTCCTGATGCTTGTTATCTATCCTCTGGTCATGTAGGGTAGAAGTAGACTGTTTAGCTCATAATAAGAAAATGTACACATTGTAACAATAATAGATTTGTCACATATAATTCTGCATTTAGTGTATTTTTTACTTCTTTAGGGTATTTCTGTATTATCATTTCACCTGAGTTGATTATAAAATGGAGATACTGGCAGCTGCACCACATCAGATACAACTATAGAAGCGTGAGTCTAACTTGGTATAAATATACGGTCAATCTCCGGCAGTACCAGATCTATCATTTTCTAGTGCAAGGTTAACAAAGGAGGTGACTGACTAGTTAATATTATTTAATCCATGTTTGGATTTTGCTAGTAACTAATCGACAAATACTGGAGGATTATTTGTAGTTTATGAACCAGCCATGAAGATTACATAAAGCTGCCATGTCTGACCTGCTCGGCCTGGTCACTTTCCAAAAGACACAGAGCTGACCAGGTCACACTGTGTTCTTCTCCTCAGCCGTGCTCATTATCATTCCCTCTCTCCATTTCCTTCCTTCTTCCCAGAGTGGTGCCAAGACTGTATTACCCTTCAGGCGAGCAGTGCCTGTGGAACAGCTTCTTCAAATGCTTACGCTATTACCATTATAATTGCAGAATTACTGATGCCAGCTCTACCCACTCCCTTCTTCACAGAGAAAACATGCATTTTACTCTTGACATACTGTGCCTCCACTTGCCCAAGTGGAAAAACAGAAAAAAGGCTGGATTATTTGTAAAGCAGTAGTTATTGTTTCGCAGAATAAATTAGCCTGATGACTAAAGAAGAGCTGGCACTGATTTCTAATGCATGCAAATTGGTAACACAGGCAGAAGATCTAGTCTGAGTATACAGACCGGGGGACGCTACAAAGCTGTGCTTCTCAGGCTCACGTATTCATTTACATTTTTGTTTGGCGATTCATTTTATTGACAGGGTTTTCGTGAACAAAACAACCTAACTAGTGAGGTATTACAGCTGGCCAAGAACAATTGGCTTACGAACCTTAGATTTGTCAATGGCCTGGGCTCTGTTCTATGTCTTAAAATATACTGGGTGATTCAAAAAGGATGGTGCAAAATGATAGCCTCGGTATTCATGACCGAGAGAGCATAACACAAATTTATTAACATGAAAAGACACTCTACCTATCCAAGTTTTATTTATACACTGCAAATGTTCAAAGTGATTTCCATTGGTGACACGGCAGATGTCTAGGCGTTAGTCCAGTTCTATCAAGACGCGTAACAGCATATCCTCCGATATGGACTTCACTGTTTCAGTGATGCATTGTCTGAGGTCATTCAGATCCTGTGGCTGGGGTGGCTGATACACTGAGTCTTTGATGTAGCCCCACAGAAGGGTGTTAGATCTGGCGATCATGTAGGCCACCGCAACATTGGTGAATCGTTGTTTCCGGCGCGGCTGATCCAATGTTCCGGTAGAGTTTTTCTTCAAGTATCGGCAAACATCCAAATGGAAATGTGGAGGTGAACCAGTCTGCAGAAAGTTTACATTTGGCATATCTTCCTCTATCTGTGGCATAAGCCATTCCTTTAACATGTCCAGGTAGGAGTGGCCGGTGACCGTATCCTCGGCAAAAAAGAAGGGACCGTAGACTTTGCGCCTGCTCATAGCACAGAACACGTTTACTTTGGGTGAGTCGCTCATGTGCTTGATAAGGGCACATGGTTTTTGTGGGCCGCAAATTCTAACGTTGTGGCAATTGACCTTCCCACTGATGTGAATGGTAGCCTTATCGCTGAACACCAGCCTGTCAGTGAATTTGTCCTCTTCCAATCAGCCCTGCAAGTCAATGCAAAAGTCACAGTGTTTCGGTTTGTTGTCCGGTTTCAGCTTAGATACGCCATACTGTGGTGTGAGGCACCTGTAGTTCCATACTAGTCAGTCTGGTCGATTTTCCAGGACTACGCTCGTACACGGCTCGAATCCTGTTCACTGTCTCTTCCGAAGACTTTGGGCGGCCCGGACTTTTTCCATGACATAAACACCCAGTGGTTTTGAATTGCTTCACCTAATGCGAAATGCATTTTCTATGCGGAACACATTTACCAAATTTATTCTGAAAGTTTCGCTGTACTGTCACAGACTCCGTTCCTGCAAATTCCAACATGCAAAAAGCTTTTTCTTGCTTCGATGTCGCCATCGTATGTCACACTGTGTAAGTAGATTTTAAATTTGGCTCTTGAAAATGAAAGCTGTGCTGTGATTGGTTGCTATGTGCAACTAAGCCAGTTTTGCTTTGATTTTCAGTCACCGGCCATTTACCACTGATGTTACTTTAACTACAGGCCTTTACTTTTGCACCATCCTTTTTGAATCACCCTGTACAGACCAGGGCAGATTTATTAATGTATTTACTCCAGTTTTTCACAT
This sequence comes from Rhinoderma darwinii, assembly GCF_050947455.1. Lineage (NCBI taxonomy): Eukaryota > Metazoa > Chordata > Amphibia > Anura > Rhinodermatidae > Rhinoderma > Rhinoderma darwinii. The sequence goes on from NC_134694.1 coordinate 86,305,064, forward strand.
CACAAATTTAATCTCGCGACATGCTAGCAAAACCCTTGACAGGGTGCAAGTCATAGTACAACCACTGGGTGGCCACACATAAACACATATAGCTTAGACATCTAGCGACGTAGTAACACGAAAACATTCTTTTATTCAAGAATGGTCATCTCATGTCACTTATCTTAGCATATGTTGAACCAAGTGTAAAAGTAAGGAAGGAGACATCTGTACATTGAAAAACCCAGGGCATGCTGCGTCTTGAGAAAAAAACGCCACTGACCCCAAAAACATTACAAAAATGCCACTGACCTAAAAACGCTTTGTATGTAGTCTTTTCAACAAGTCACTATAGACTTTAAAGTAACATCTGTCTGCAGGATTCTTGACCTAAAAAAGCCTGTGAAAACCGCCATTGAAAAAGCCACGAAAAATACAACAAAACACCATGTGTATAAATTCAGCCTAAAGCTATCCAAACTGTGTAAATCTGAATAAACCTGAGGTTAGACAATTGGCACAGCATTTTTCGCAAGCTATATCTATGTTCTGGAATAGCATTAAGTGCTTTTAGGTTTACATGTAACTTCCTGGAGAACAGTTATTTTCTGTATTTCTTGTGTCTGTTCACCCAGCCACTAGAGCCCAAGGGGCCCAAAAGATCGATCTGTCCCATTGGAGGAGACCAGTAGAATAAATGACACATGATATTTAGGGGGCCCTTGCACTGATTTCACATTGGGACCCAGTTACGCCTGTAGGGGTTACCATTTTTTTCAGACAAGTCAGCCCCTCTTATAAAAGTGCGTCTGTATATAATGATATAATAAGCTTTATACGTTCTTAAAAAGTCTTACCTCTAACATCAACTGGGTAAACTCCTCATTACTAAGAAAAGAAGGTTTCCAGTCCTGCCTGATTTCACAGGCTTCTGTCTGTGCTGTTATTTCTAAGACAGAGACAAAAACATTGTTCATATGAATTTATATAACTTATGTACAGGTATAATACTTGACACCATATCCTACCACCGCAGTATGGGATATACCTTTCTGTTTCTGCAAGAAATCAATAGTTCTTTGGAGTATGGTGGACTTGTCCATCTTGAGGGGGTGTCCATGACCATGCAGCATTGTACACAGCTCCTTAATGAGGACATTAAATTGGTCTCTTCTCTTCTTCTCAGATTTATTCCGTGAAGCCCTAAAATTAAACCATACAAAGAAAAATCTCTTTAGGGTCAGTTCACACGGAATTAGTTGCGGAAAATCCGCAGCAAATACAGTAGCAGCATAGTGGATGAGATAAAACTGAAAAAACGCTTAGAAATTGACCTGTGGTGCAGAAGTTTATTCCGCAGCATGTCAATTTTATTTGCGTAAATGCTGCTTATTTGTTGCGGCTTTTCCCCATTTAATTCAATAGGGAGGTAAAACCAGCAACAAATAGAAGTTGTTGCGTTTATTCCGGCAGGTTCGCAGCAATACCGCCGCAAAAAAATGCCACTCAGAAAAATACAAAAAAACTTATACTTACCCAGGGGAGTCTGTGTTTCTTCCTACAGGCCGGCCTCCTGGGATGACGTTTCATCCCATGTGACCACTGCAGCCAATTACAGGCTGTAGCGGCGGTCACATGGGATGAAAAATCATCCCAAGAGGCCGGCCTAAATGACGTCAGAGGCCTGGCCAACTGAGAGGACGCTTCATCCCATGTGACCACCGATGGAGCAAATCACAGGCCGCAGCGGTCTCCTGGGATGAAACGTCATTCCGGGAGGCCGGCATGCTAACAGGCCGGCTATGTGCTGCGGTTTTCTGTAGCGGACATTCCGGTCGAAAAACCTGTGGTGCTGTGTTATTTTTTTAATGTTAAAATTCAAATGCAGAATTTATCCAACATTACTAGAATAGTATATTAAAACAGTTAATTCCTTCAATTTGGTCCCTTAAAGATCATAGTTGAATTTGGTATTTGGTAGCCTATAACAAGATAGTGTGTGCAGATCTCCTCTTAATCACCCCTCATATCACACAAAAATTTGATCTGAAAGTAGGGATTTCAATCTGAGTCATGTGGATTTCAGTAAGTGCCTATGATTGCAACCAGCGGGTCCGCTTTGTGGGAGCTGCATGTAATGACTTTATAAAGGCCTACAGAGCTCCAACATTAGTCATCAGTTTTTCCACATTTCATCTTTAATCAAAAGCACAATGTTTGTATAAAGAACAAAACAGCGAAAGCACAAAACCACTGGCTGACATACATAATCATTTGTAAATCATGCTCTGGCTAAAGAAAGGATGCTGCAATATTCCCAAATCTCAGCCTACTGGCGTAACCAGAGAAATAATGGGAGGAAAGTCCAAGTCAGAGGAGGATGAGTGTTTTGTCTAGAATATAAATCTGATGCTCCTACTGTAATATTGGCCATAAGCTATACTGCATATGTCTTTATTGCATAAAGTCTCTGTATAGGAAATCAAAGTGTAGGGCTGCCCCGGGGAAAACAAATATACACTTGCTCTCCTTCAACCTGTCAACAGGCTATGGGCTGTTTTATGACAGTCTGTAACCTGAATTCCAAAGGTAAATTGTAGACTGCCGTAAATGTTTCTGGACTGGCTTCAGGTCAGCCAAGGGAAATCCGTTTGCTGCTATCTGTTAAGATCCGGAGCAATTCAGTTAAAGGAAGTATTTTAGGAAAATGCATGTAATATATGTGTATGGCATATTAGCAAAGATATCTTCAAACCAGAGGTATGCTTTAAATATGTAATTTGATGGCAGCAAATCAACCACAGCTTGGTGGTTTACAAGTCTGTGCCATAGCACGACAATATAAAATTTAATTAAGGATGATATCATTGCTAATTACTCTGAGCTTACAATTGAGAAAAGCTTTGTTGACTGAATAATGACGGTGTGTTCACCATTTTGGTATTTTAAATGTTTATTTCAAAATGTTTAAAGAATACTCATGTCTTGAGATGCTTAAATATACTTTAAGAAAACGTTTGGGCTTGTTCAGACAAGTATTTTGCAATGCTGCAGAAAAAAAATAAAACTTAGGAATCTCCTTAAAAGAATATTGAGCACCACTATATATGTTACATTAAAGGTGTTTTCCAATTTTTAGAAAATTGTGTGCGTATGGTGAAACTGCAGTAAGAATTGTCACTTACTAATGTACAGTCTGTAGCTGAAATGCCTCTGTAACCCAGTCTTATATGCAGTCACATGCCTCTTATCTCGAATGCTCCCTGCTCTTCCCCTTCCCTCCCTGTCTCTGGAGGGATCTTGTTTCACATGCTGGGCAGAAGATAGTGCAGAGCTGTGTCTCAGTAGCAGACAATGAGTAATTACAGTACTACGTTAGTTCTTACAATAGAGGGGCATGTGGATATCGGAAAATATAGGCAATATCTGTAAGAGGGGAGAGTTCATGGAAACTGTAGACCTTTAAATAATAATCCTGCTGTACAGAGATGGGTAAGATAATGAAAATGAAAAATAACTACTTCTGAGCTTTGGTGGCATCATCTAGTGACCATTCAGACACAATACTTTTCTTTTTAAGCTTGGAAAACCTTTTAGTGACAGGAGATTAAGTACAGTAAGCCCAGAAACTTGCCTGTCCCATGAGCAATACTTTATCTCACATATATTTACTGTTCTGAAAATATCTTGAAACATTTACTTCCACTTGCTTCTAAGCTATACTTTTATTAGCTGCTGCCTATATGTTTAGTGTTCCTTTAATGAACATTTTCCTTAAATGCATATTAGGAAGTTTATTTAATTTTGAAAGAGTATTAGTACAAAAAATTTTTATACCTGGAAAACCCCTTTAAAGGGGTTATCCTCTTTGGACAAACCCTTTTTGTTAATAGGGCCCACTGACAATAAGCTGATCAAAGAATGTCTCACTGCTGGTTCCCCCAGCAATCACATATAATCTGGGCAGGAGCCTGGTAGCAAGTGGTTAATTTCCCTATAGTGCCACCTCGGGGCAAATTAAGGCCTCATGCACACGAACGTGCTTTTGCAGCCGCAATTCCCCCGAAAATCCGCAGGAGAATTGCGGCCCCATTCATTCCTATGGGGCCATGCACATGACCGTGATTTTCATGGTCCGTGCATGGCCCAGAAGCCCGGACCGCAGAAAGAACGGGCATGTCCTATTATGGCCGTGTTCTGCGGTCCGGGCTCATTTAAAATAATGGCCCCAGCCATGTTCACGGCCCACGATCTGCGGGCGGCTCGCTGCTGTCACTCCTTGGCCAGCCGACCCGAAAATCATGGCTGTGCACATGGCTACGGTCGTGTGCATGAGGCCTAAGCATTACACAGTTCAAATTGATATCAGTGGGCTGTCTTTGTAATGCATGGATGCATGCGGGATCCTCCAAAGTGAGAGACACTCTTTGTAGCTTTGTAGTCAACTACGCTTTTCAATACAACTGTATGTAAGAGGAGAAAAAAACTATACCGCCCTGTATAGTTTTTAATTGTGGGAATCAATATAACACATATGCAACTGAATAGCCATACATTTGGGGCATATGTTTGGCAGCATGTTTCAAACATTCTTCGAAGCTTAATGCCCAAATGCAGTGTGAATTGATTTAAAAAAAATATTTAACTTTTTATAACATATTAGATACTATATTTTAAAAACCGTTCATACATATTAATATAAAATATATGTACTAATAAATACGTATAAACATCTATACAACTACATATAAAAAAAAAACTAATTGCCACACGTACCTCTTCGCTCTGTCCTTCTCATCTTCATCCATCAGCTCGTTTAGACAACACAGGATTCTAGAAGAGAAAATAAGACACCGGTTAATGAAATTATTGAGAATTGACTTTAAGACCTAAAACAAAAATCGATATAAATTTGCAGCTAATGCGGAAATAAACATTAACGTTATTAATACAGCTGTGTCTATTCCCTGCGGACAATCTCTCAGTAATCGCTGCTGAGTAATAGGGTATCATCAAAACATCTGCTCCTACGGATTACGAGACCCACGATTTCCACTACGCTAAAATGACATATTGCCGGATACAGAACCATGTTCACTTGGGACTCCTATGTTGACTGTATTGTCATTATAGTAGTGCAGTAACTCTAACAGCCTGTATTGTGCTGGCGTTCTGTGCTACTATTACTTATCGTTGTTGGTTTATCAACATTCAAATCTTAGTATTCAAAAACGTTTTTATTTTTGCTTCAAAACGTTGTCAAATTGACTAGAATGTCCCTGTGTAAGAACACTATATAAACCCCTTGGTCTCTAATAGCTCACCACAGAGTGTCCCCCCCTTATGTAGCTAACATTCCACCAGTAATTATGAGCCATGAAACTTATAAAAGTAGAACCTTACATGCAATCTAAATGCTTTTTAGGTGCCAATGGACCCTTTTAGTTACTGGGCAGCAGCACAGGTTACACATATAGTATGATCACACCTGCTGTTATCTGAAAAGTACCTAATCAATCAATCAATCAATCAATCAATCCGGGAGGGGTGTGGTAAGGGACTGCATGACTTCTCAAAAGGGCGGCACTGCCCAGATGACTCTCTATCGGTAATTAACATACATACGCCACCTCTTCGTTGATTTAATTTAGACCAATATTTTGCACCAAAATGTTGGAGTGCCTTGGCACATTTTAAGTCACGCCCCTTCCCGCTAAGTCACATCCCCTTTTCTAAACACTTTTCAAAACTGTCTACTGAGACGTAAAAAGTGTCTAAATTAAATAATAATACTGGCGCAAGGCATGTACGACATTTGTTTTTTTTCGCAAATACTATTAAACTCCCCCATTGACCACATTGAGAGCCATGACTAAAGTGTGCCAGTTATTGCTCGGGACACATATAGGACATCTCAACCATGCTCCATCCAGAGCCAAGTTTGTTGTATTTAATACATGAATTGCTGTAATTAATTCAGTGCTTGAAATATTCTCTACATAGTAAATGTTTTCTGAGAGTCTCTTAAGTGACGTGTGGGCTCTTAAAAAAAAACCTGTTCACTTGTGATAAACATTGTACTACTTACACATCAGTGTTCTCTGTGAGACTGGACACAATGTATTCTGCTTCTATCGGTACACTGTTGAAAACGACATATATATTGAAACATTAATTACATTAAATTAATTTTATTATCGCATATTGTCTAAACATACCTGATATATGGTGATTGTGCAAAATAATATCATAAAATCAATAGGAAAGTGCACCCTATATCTAAAAAGTGTAATAACAAAAACATTTTATTTGACTACGTTTTCTGCATGTATTATATAAATTGCTCTTTTTTTTTTTTTTACTGTAATATGACTCAGCTTAATAGCTGTCAATGCGTTATCAATTTTATCCAGACTTTACAGTTCACACATTAAACTCATTTATACAAGCACATGATGCTTTAGGAGTCAGTGACAATTGTCCTATATCACAGTAATATCAAGTAAGGGCCCTCAAAGGATGGGCTACTAATAAGGCCCTGGTCGCACTGAGTTTTTTTACGCGTTTTTGTACGCGAAAACCACGTCGGAAAACGCGCCAAAAAATGGACGAAAACGCCTCCCATTGATTCCAATGGGAGGCGGAGGCTATTTTTTTCCGCGAGCTGTAAAACCGTCTCGCGGGAAAAAGAAGCGGCATGACCTATCTTCGGGCGTTTACATCTTTGACCTCCCATTGACATCAATTAGAGGTAGAAAAAGCGTTTTTCCCCGCTTTGCTCGACGGCCACGGACGAAAAATGTAGCGAAAAACGATGGCGTGCAGGCAGATCAAAATCTGACTCAAAATTCCAGACGGAATTTTGAGGCAGAATTTTCAGCCTGCAAAAAACTCAGTGTGAGCATACCCTTAGGGTATGTTCACACGACAGCGCAAAATACGTCTGAAATTACGGAGCTGTTTTCAGGAGAAAACAGCTCCTGAAATTCAGACGTTTTTGCATGTACTTGCGTTTTTCGCGGCGTCTTTTACGGACGTAATTGGAGCTGTTGTTCATTGGAGTCAATGAAAAACGGCTCCAAATACGTCCCAAGAAGAGTCCTGCACTTCTTTGACGCGGGCGTAATTTTACGCGCCGTCTTTTGACAGCGACGCGTAAAATTACACCTCATCTGCCCAGAACATCGTAAAACCCATTGCAGGCAATGGGCAGATGTTTGCAGACGTATTGGAGCCGTCTTTTCAGGCATAATTCGAGGTGTGAAACGCCTGAATTACGTTTGAAAAAAGGTTGTGTGCACATACCCTAAGGCTGGGTACACACGACCTATTTTCAGACGTAATGGAAGCGTTTTACGCCTCGAATTACATCTGAAAAAACGGCTCCAATACGTCGGCAAACATCTGCCCATTACTTTCAATGGGCTTTACGATGTACTGTGCCGACGACCTGTCATTTTACGCGTCGCTGTCAAAAGACGGCTCGTAAAATTACAGCCTGGTCAAAAGAAGTGCAGGACACTTCTTGGGACGTTTTTGGAGCCGTTTTCCCATAGACTCCAATGAAAACAGCTCCAAAAACGGCCGTAAAAAACGCCGCGAAAAACGCGAGTTGCTCAAAAAACATCTGAAAATCAGAGGCTGTTTTCCCTTGAAAACAGCTCCGTATTTTCAGACATTTTTTGTTAAGCGTGCGAACATACCCTTAGGGAGAACAAAAAAGTAGAGGTTAGGAAATGCATATGAAGAAGGACCAGTGATCGCTGCTATTAGGTGTATTATATGTATATGGCCATCTGTTAATTAAGCTAATTAAACATAATTAAACTCTCTATATGGCTTTGAATAGGATATTAATTAACCTCGGCTGTTTACACTAGCGTCATGGCTACCATTTATTATGGTGCCATGAAAGCTATGACAGATCCATTTCAAAATGTATTTATTTTTTGCATTTTTATCACATTATTTCGAGTATCTGTATAGTAGAGACATTGGTGACTTCTTGTGAAACACCAGACAGTAACATTACTGGTGGAAGAAGATTCTCTAAATTGAAAAACGAATCAAAGACTTTCTCAACCTTGATCTTGTAAATCTATGCATTTGTCATGAAATACTTCTTCTCACCCAAATCCTTTTAATTCCGCAGAAAACTGTTCCTTGATATTTCACATATAACAAAGCAAATCTCTTACAGGACTCCCACTCTTTGCTTTATGAAGTTATGGTTATGATATTACTAACATGACTGTTGGGGCCCAAAGTTTAGGAGCCTAGTTATGACTGCAGTGACCTATATCGTAACTCTATTAAAATCGAATGGAAATACATTTCTCCGTAAATAATAACCTATAAAATATGAATGTAAGTGCACAGGTATGCATTCTAAGTCATTTCCAAATTAAAAAAAACTGTATGCGTGAACAAGTTTTGGATACTGGAGGTCAAGACTAAATTAGCTGTGACAAGAACCTCATCCTTAACTTGAAGCAAACATTAAAACGAAACATTATTTATAAAGGAAGAAATACATCCGACTGCACACCTCCATCCAAAACATATAAAATATAGACCAACAGGAGCTAAGCTAAAAATCAACAGTTTATGGCACCAACAATTGAGAGCGGGGAGTGGTGGTCGTAATTGCATGATCAGTACATCACAACAGGCCCCTTAAGACTCGCCAAAGTAATCTGTAAGGCTGGGTTCACACGACCACATTAACGTCCGTAATGGACGGACGTATTTTGGCCGGAAGTCCCGGACCGAACACAGTGCAGGGAGCCGGGCTCCTAGCATCATAGTTATGTACGATGCTAGGAGTCCCTGCCTCTCTGCAGGACAACTGTCCCGTACTGTAATCATGTTTTCAGTATGGGACAGTAGTTCCACGGAGAGACAGGGACTCCTAGCATCGTACATAACTATGATGCTAGGAGCCCGGCTCCCTGCACTGAGTTCGGTCCGGGACTTCCGGCCGAAATACGTCCGTCCATTACGGACGTTAATGTGGTCGTGTGAACCCAGCCTAAGACGTGCTAATAAAACCATTCTTGTGAAAATAATCCTAGTAATTGAACCCCTAGGTGCCTATTGGAGGACAAAAATGTGCCTAATTTGTTAGTGGGCTTACCACCCTAAGTGGGCTAGGGATCCCATTCCGTGGGGGTAAGCCCGCTAACTGGACCCCCTTCTTTATGTCAGAACCGGAGATGCTCTGTATGATTAGCATCCGCTCTGACTGACCCGGCACGTCCATGCATTTGGAAATGTGTCACTGGCTGTTACTGCCCCCTGCGATTACGACTTATCGGGTAAGAAAAGTATTATTAGAGAAACACCAGCTTCTTTTTAAGAAAAGGGACAACTTCTTTATGAGACAACCCCTTTAAGGCAGAACATAAAGTAACAAAAGTTGAAAATAATGCTGTAATATAATGTTGGCTGCAATTGGTTGTTTGTTCCATATCCATCAAATTACAATCAAGTAAGATCTGAAAATATCTGAATGATCAGATAAATTTTTTTAATGGAATATCTGTGAGGAGTCAACATAAAAAAAAATTCCCAACTTTCAACAGATACTATCCACAGTGGTATTTTCAGTATTTGTCTTAAATATACAATAGGTGCAACCATTTTAAATACAATAAAGCAATTGTTCTGCCCGGCATCTTCTCTAGTGCACTCCAAGTTAGTTCATATAAGCAAATAAGGAGAGGGTGATAGAATTTGTTTTCAAAACCTTGCAGGAATTTTTAGGGAGGAAAGGCGGACTTGTTGGTCATGTCTCTTGAGTCAAAGTGACCAAAATACATTTTTTGCTTTTTTAAATTATGTCACTTAAAAAGTTTGTCAAAAAGCCGAATTTTACAATGTGCACAACAAACATGACAGGTGCTTTTTAAGGAGCCTGGGGACTGAGCTTATTCTTTCTGGCCCCTCATCAACAGGGAACATTTAGCGGGTGTACTCAGGGGTGTAGCCCAAATGCCCAGCTGCCACATAAGAAGACACCTGTATTATAAATGGCACATGGTAGGTGGGGGTGCCCTGTCACTGATTTGACATTTGGGTCTCCTCTGATTGTACCCACTATTTCAGCTTTAAAGACTATGTACACCTTTGTAAGCTTTTTTTTTTTTTTTTTAAATAAATAGATCAGTTAGTGTGATTGGTGTAAGTTCTTAATTCATTTTTATTAATAATTCATTTAACTTTTTAGGTACAGCTGTAATGTTGTACCTAGAGTTAAATCCTGTAGAGTTGTACCTAGTGCAAAATCCTGTTCCCGTCAGGTCGGCAGACCTGATGGGTTTAGTGAAAGGGTCCATGCAGGGTCCACTTGTTATCTATCACATCTAAAGGGGGTTTTACACAGGACGATTATCAGGCAAATGAGCGTTCATATAATGCTCGTTGCCGATAATTGCCCTGTGTAAACAGAGGAACGATGCAAACGCTCGATCGTTTGCTGGTTGTATAGTTTTAAAAAAGTAAAATATTATCATCTCAGTGTGTAAACAGGGAGACGTGCTGCCGACATGATAATAATGTATGGGGACGAGCGATCGGAGTAACAACCGCTCGTCCCCATCCATAGCTCCGTGTGACAGCAGCATGCGAGCGCCGATCAACGATGTCTCATTGATCGGCGCTCGCAGCACCGGCCGCATATCGGCCAATGTAAAAGGGCCTTAAGTTCACAACTTAGATGTGATCGATTACAGGTATATCCTGCGTGTCAGAGACACGCAGGACCCGCTGTCACTGAACCCTTCAGGTCCGAAGGACTGATGGATTCAGTGAATAGCGAATGATACAGCTGTTTTGTAAAGGGAATACAGAGCAGCTGTATCTCAATAAGTGAAACACATTTTTAATAAATACTAATTAAGAAGTTACACAAAACACACTGACCTTTTTACTTAACCCTATAAAAGCATTGCAGAATTTATAAAAATATTAAATAGATTTTTTCGTTAAATAACAAAAATACACCAAGGACTGACTCTCTATTTTTAAATAAAGACAATTCATATTGGGACGTCACAAAATCTCATGCAATAGTTATAAAGAAGTAAATATTAGTTACCATCCCAACGATCTACATTCACCTGCAGCTCATAAGAAGCTGTAGTAAAAAGTAATTAAAGACAGACCTTGACTTGTTCTGAAAAGCTGCGCCTGTGTTCTAATTAATACATTTTAATTATTCTCTTTTCTTTTTTCTTTTTTTTCTTTTTTTTAAATCCCTGAGCTCAACCATTTAAATATGTATTAAATTATTACTGCTGTGGGCAGGCTCCCTGGTGGTCGTCTTTATATGACATTCTCTTTCTATATGTTTCTTCCTTGGGAAAAGCAAGTTATAAAACACAGATTTGTTTTATGCTTTCCACAGGCTTACTCATCCTGATACTGAAATAATAAAACCTACACAACTTGTCAGAGATAATTATAAATATTTCAGGAAAATATCTAGCATACACCCAACTATAATGACACCCTAAAGAAAACGGCATAATCTGTAAGAAAGTAAATAAATAATTACGATCTCATTAAAGCGCGTGCAGTTCAAATAAATAAGTATATATATATATTCTTGAAATGTATTATTATTTCTGCCAATAATCCTTCTCGAATAGAGACAATGATTTTATTAAAATTGTTAGGGCATGTTCACACAGTATTAAGTTGAGGGCTTATTCAGACGAACGTTATATACGTCCGTGCAACGCGCGTGATTTTCACGCGCGTCGCACCGACCTATATTATTCTATGGGGCCGTGCAGACATGTGCGTGATTTTCACGCGCCTCGCACGGACCTATATTAGTCTATGGGGCCGTGCAGACATGTGCGTGATTTTTACGCAGTGTTGGTCCGCTGTGTAAAAGTCACGACATGTCCGCTCTTTGAGCGTTTTTCGCGCATCATGCACCCATTGAAGTCAATGGGTGCGTGCAAACCACGCATGTTACACGGAATCACTTCCGTGCGACCAGTGTGATTCGCGCAACAGCTGTGAAAAGGATGAATGAAAACAGAAAAGCACCACGTGCTTTTTTCTGTTTACAAACATCCAAACGGAGTGTCATAATGATGGCGGCTGCATGAAAATCACGCAGCCGCGCATCATATGATGCTGCCACACGGAGCTGTCAAGGGCCTTTTGCGCAGGCAAAATGGCGCGTTTTTTTTGCACGCGAAAACGGACACGTCCGTGTGAATAAGGCCTAAAATTGCCTTTTTGTTTTAACGCCGCTAATTTCGCTTCAGCTCATGGAAAATTCAGCGCCATATGAACTGCGTTGCTAATTCCCATTAAGAACAATGGGAGGCAAAATAAAGTCATTTTCTACTCTGATTTTAATGCTGAAAAAGCTTCTGAATCAGCGTGCAAAAAAAGCTGCGTGAACATGGCTTTATTATTAGAAATAAATGTGCCCATAATGTGCCCATAATGAAGCCATGACCGCTATGACAGATCCCATTGTATTATTTCTTGTATTTTTGATGGGAAGAATAGTGCTGAAGACTATGCTGTTTTTGCCATCATAAATACCAGAAACCCTAATGGAAAGTGAAAAACTCCAGTGTGAACGAGAGTCTAAGTTATACCAGAATGTGTTGAGGCAAAGGATTATGAGCGACTCTCAACCAGGTCAGCTTCCACTACAGTAATATTCTGCATGTGATGGTTAAACCGGACATTTATTTCCTTACTCAACTTAAAAATACATCAGGAAAACCAGGAGGAATCTAAATTCCTTGAGACTTCTCTGTCTTTCAACTGCAGACAACACAATGCTGTATGACGTATGTTGTATTCAATAGTTTGCCCAAATTTTCAGGTCAATTTGATACAAATTAAATGCAATATCTTAATGAGTGATTTAATTTTCATGTAGATTATTTCTGTTTCTACATAGTTACATGGTTAATGAGATAAAAAAAAAAAGTCCATCAAGTACAAACTTGTATACTTACAAACCTCAGTTGATCCAGAGGAAGACAAAAACCAACCCTACGACAGATCACTAGATCCACATTCTACATTATTACCAGTAACCCCGTATATTGTGTTTCTCAAGATAAATGTCTAAGGGTATGTTCACACGGCCTATTTACGGACGTAATTCGGGCGTTTTTGCCCCGAATTACGTCCGAAAATAGCGCCTCAATAGCGCTGACAAACATCTGCCCATTGAAAGCAATGGACAGACGTTTGTCTGTTCACACGAGGCGTAATTTACGCGCCGCTGTCAAATGACGGCGCGTAAATAGACGCCCGCGTCAAAGAAGTGACCTGTCACTTCTTTGGCCGTAATTGGAGCCGTTATTCATTGACTCCAATGAATAGCAGCGCCAATTACGTCCGTAATTGACGCGGTGTTCAAGCGCCTGCACATGCCGGTACGGCTGAAATTACGGGGATGTTTTCAGGCTGAAACATCCCTGTAATTTCAGCCGTAACGGACGCCCTCGTGTGAACATACCCTAACTCTTTCTTAAATCTATCCACACTTTCCGCCATTACCAAATCCTGTGGAAGCAAACTTCATAACTTTATTGTTTGGACTGTAAAGTAATGTTGGAACGATTAGATTCCACTTCCTTTTACCGCAGGTATTGACACCGTTTTCTCTGTGGAGTCCGCCCAAAAAAATAACTGCTGATTTTTATAGGGGTCATTTACATATTGATATAAAGATATGCAATTTCCATTAAACCTTTTTTTTTTCCCTAGAGTAAATAAATTTCGTTTTAGAAGCCTTTCTTCATAACTGAGATCTTTCATACCTCATATTATTTTAGTTGCCCTTCTTTGAACTCTTTCCAACTTTATAAAATCTTTTTTTATGAACTAGTGCCCAAACTGGACTGCATATTCAAAATGTGACCACACTAGTGTTTTATAAAGAGGCAAAATAATAATTATTTCTCCAAAAGCCATACCTTTCCTAATACAACACAATGTCTTGTTAGCTTTTGATGCAGCAGACTGGCATTGTGTACATTCTTTATTTTTATTATATTTAATTACACCCAAATCCTCCTCCAATTAATAAATAGTAAAATTTTCAAAGGTAGACATGATGAACGATTATGATATACTGTAAATTTTAGAATTCTGTAATGGAAATATCTTTCTTGAAGGTAAAGCATTAATATGTAATTGGGGTTATTTTCAGAAAATGTCCAATTATTAATCAATTAATTTTTTCTAAGGGCTAGTTCACACAGAGTTTTGTGTTGCTGATTTTGTCGGAAACCTCACCAAAAAACACCTGAAAAAGCCTAGATTTCAATGGGTGGCGGAGGCGTTTTTTTTCCTGCGAGCTGAAAAAAATGGAAGGCAGAGAAAGCGTTTTTCGTGGCATTTTTTGCCCGCAGTGCTCAATGGCTGCGGCCGAAAACAGCGGCAGGTCAACTTCCTGAAGGAATTTTTAGGCAGATTTTTCCACCTGCAAAAAACTCTAACTAGTGTACCATTGAGGCAATAGAATTTGATAAATTATAGTTGACTGATACTCTATCACTCTGATACTTCACCTCACTAATAGCAGTGAAATAATAGGTACATCTGTTTTATCTGCAAGCCTACATGCATTGTTACTTTAGGATTATGGAGAGAAAGCACTGCAAAAATATTTCAAATACTAATCAAGTATAAAAAACACTAAGGGTCAGTTCACACATTGCGTAAACACTGCAGATTTTCCACAACTGATTTTTTTTGCGGAAAATCCGCAGCAAATACAGTAGCAGCAAAGTGGATGAGACAAAACAGAACTCACGCTGCGTAAATACTGAGCTGAATTTTTTTTATTCTGCAGCATGTCAATTGTATTTGCGTAAACGCTGCTTGTTGCGTTTTTTTGCGGCGGGTATGAAGCGCTTCCGCTACAAAAAACGCAACTCAGAAAAAAAAAATATTATACTTACCCAGGAGTCTGTGTTTCTTCCTCCAGGCCAGCCTCCTGGGATGACACTTCATCCTATGTGACCTCAGCAGACAATCACAGGCTGTACCGGCAGTCACATGGGATGAAAAGTCATTCCAAGAGGCCGGCCTGGATGACATCAGAGAGCTGGCCTCCTGGAATAAAGCTTCATCCCATGTGACCTCCACTGCAGCCAATCACAGTCTGCATTCGTCTCCTGGGATGAAACGTCATCCCAGGAGGCCGGCCTGCTAGAAGGCTGGCTAAGTGCTGCAGTTTTCTGCAGTGGACATACTGGGTGAAAAATTGCACCACAGTTTGGTGCGGTTTTTCGCACGGAATTCCCTGCGGCGCACAGGGTGGATACGCTGCGTGCTTACACAGCGTATCCGCCCCGTGTGAACTCAGCCTAATAGTGTCATACACTTTCATAAACCTGCCTCTTAAGCAGCAACTGCCACGGGATGCAACTATTTAACATACATTTCCTCAGGGGTATACTCTGAGGGGTGCGCCCTAGAACCTAAGGTGGGCCAAAAGACGCCTCTGGCCAATATAAGGAGACCAATACCATAAATGACACGTAATAGATGGGGAGGCACCTATTCTATTACAAGGGAGTTTCTACACATAGGAGAACACTTCAAAGAGGAGACTTCGAAGACATGTTCTTCTACAGCTCCAACACTGCCCCTCTCCATCTTTGTGTTTGGTGCGGAGAGGTAGAGTCATGATAAGGTGTATTTTATAAGGCTCTACACCATCTAGAATGTTGCCTTTGGAGCATCATTTTAATAAAGTACTGAACCCCTGTCATTCCATGCAATCATATGGGTACTACTCGATTTGATATGCTAAGTGCATTATTACACCATTATGTTTTATGACCTTTCAATTAAATGAGTCATAATATATTGTTTTTGGAGATCTGATCACTGGGAGCCCCACACTGGAAGCAGAGATAGCCAGTATCTGACCATTGAAACAAATGGGAGTTATGAAAAAATTTGATTGGTGGTTTCTGTAACTCCGGTTTATTATTTTTGTGGAGTAGCTAAAAGGTAATGATGAAATGGTTTTTTTCTAGAGCAAATTTTTGGTCAATAGCTTTAGGCTGGCTGGTAAGCCATGTTAAAACATATATTACCACAACCGTTAGAGAACTCCATGTTGCCTAATTCTGGTTTACATACAGTAGATGTCCTTTAAGCATCCGTGAGAATGAGATATAAACCACAATCTTGCCACAGAAGCAGAACACCTACTTACAGTATAACCATTGTGTGATTGGTGATGTGTCAACAAGTACTTTAGAGCAGCTAACAACTAAGCGAAGGTCCTTGCTTAACAAATGGAATGAAAATTGCAGTAGGCTTTTGTCCCCTTTCTTTCTTTGTAAAAGGTGAAAATATAGCTCTTAAGAAAATTACTTTTCCATGGTGACGTTTCTATCTGGGGCTGAAATCAGCCTTGTGACCATAGTCATAAACACATAGCCACTTTTTATTAGTAGGGATAATTCTAAAGCAAAGTAAGGGAAAGGGACGTAAACATCAGATAAAACGGTTGGAAATAATAGTTTGATTAAAACTATACACGTGGACCTGTTATTCCAACAAACAGGCGTCTTAAAATAATAATTTGTAGACCATATCTATAAATAGGAAAAAATTGAAGACTTGGTAAATGTGTTATCATACTTCCATACACATATCACTATTACTATTTTTACTTTTAGAATGTCTGATGGATTTGTCTGTAGCTCTGAAATGAAAAAGTAATGGTTGTCACAACATGAGGTAGAGAAGACAAATAAAAAATACAAAAATCAGCAGAAAAATTTGTTTCGAACAGTGGGATATTTGAAGACCAGAGAGCCTATTTCTTTTTGCTGCTGATTAGTTTTTTGTTTTTTTGTTGTTGCTGTTGTTTTGTTTTTGGGGTTGGGAGTTTTGACAACTAACTCTAATTTGGGTTATTTTTTGCTTAAACCACATTGCAACTAAGATTTTGGAGGAAAAAAAACAACTAAAAAATTGCCAGAATATGTTCATACAGTTTTCCCTTAACAATTAAAGGACTCCACTAATTAAAGGATATGTGCACATTTAAAAGTGTACAGATAGTTTTTTAAAAAAAATTGCTCTAGTACATATAAAATAAAAATGAAGCAACAGATAATTATTTAAAAATATCCAACTGTTCTATGTCTACAGCTCCTATGCAGATCTATGTTTCTCCATGGTTACAGACTACAAACGAACCCTGTATGTAGTCTGATCCTCCAGTCATCCTCCCTTCCATCTGTACTACTTCCAAATTCTTGTTAATGAACGTTCAGGAGGTTAGCAAGAAGTAGGGATCAATACAATGGTATATCTATTTGAAGTCTACACAGGGTTTGTAATCTGTAGCCACATAGGTCTGCATAAGAGCTCTAGACATTAAAACATTTATTTAAAAAATAAAAATAAATGCAAAGGTATAGATACCCTTTAAAGAGGTTGTCTGGGACTTTTAATTTATGACCTATCCTTGGGCTACACCACCAATGTATAATTGTTTGGTGTACAACCCACAGGACCCCCCACTTATTAGCAGGACTTCATTGTATGGTGACGTATATATAGGTCCTGCAGCTAACCTCATTAAAATGAACAGGGCTGAGTGCCGTGGCCCCTTCGTACTACTGATCGTGGGTGTCCCAGATTGAGACCCCTCACGATCATACATTAAAGGCCATCAGTTAGTTCAGGAGATAAGAAGGTAAAAAATGGAATGTCAGTTAGTTCTTGATGTTCTTGATTTTCCAGCTTGAAATTCTGGCATGTACAATTTGTCTCAATGTAGATGAAGACTACAAAATAATTGGAAACTGCGACGCCACCAGTGCACCAGTCAAAAATAAAATCTTAGGGCGTACGCTACTAAGGAATTATACTTTCATTCTTATGACAAAATAGACAGTTGGTTTTGACCACAATCTCTATAGCTAGGGTAGCACTCTGCAGACCCCCATCACTACCTTCTCCAGAGCATTCATTGTCCCTCTACTGTGACTGGGCACCCACAATATTAATGTAATAATATAAGAGTCTAAAATAAGATTGTGGTTAGTGTCCCTCTCTCCAATTACAGAGATGAAGACGAATTAACCTATATAACCTAAGCAGCATGATCTCTCTGAACAGGATGTCACACACTGACCGCACCTAGAGGTAATAAGAACGGATTACTGGGTCTTGTGTCACCTCAGTTCACTGCTTATATAATGAGCAATATGGCACAGACTTCCTGGGAAGTTTACAAAGAATAAAGGACAGAGGGATTTTATATTTTCTTAGTAGATTGTCTTAGGTTGAGCCTTAAAATTATATATAAACCATTACGCCTCATGCACACGACCGTTGTGCCTCTTGGGCTGTTTTTGACGGCATCTGAGTGGCACCCAATAGTCTTCATGGACACATTTACTTTAGTGGTTGAATCGGGTCCTTGAAAAATGATCCGCGTCTCCGATCCGAGGAAAGATAGAACATGTTCTATCTGTCCTCGGATCACTGACGGGACTCGGCCGGCGCATGCGCTCGTGTGCATGAGGCGTTAGTCTGAAACAACCCAACTTAGTATTGTCCATAAATAGAATCAAGACAGAGAATAAGAGCATCAACTTTGTTCTAGATATGGATGTGTTAAAAAGTACGTAGACACTTAGGGCATGGCCAGACGTGGCGTATTTCTGCCAACACTGTCCGCATCAATGCCGCACATAATCTGCGTTTCTGATTCTGTTGCGGCTTTGCCTAAAATGCGCAGTAAATTGATGCGGATTAGCCGTTGCGTATTCAGGTGAAGAGTACTTCCTGCTGTCTTTTAAAACATTTCATCTCAGTCTGGCTATAGACCTAGGAATACATAGGTCCAGCCAGAATGAAGAAATATCCGGTTCGTAAAACCAATACGCAAAGCAACACACATAACAGCTGCGGATTTCATTGCGGAATTTTGAATCTCCATTGAAGACAATGGAGAAATTCCGCAATAAGTCCGCAACAAGTTTGCTACACGTCCGCAACAGCCAGTGTATGCTGCGGACACAAAATTCCACACCGCAGCCTATGGTCCGCAACAGAGTTTTCCGCAACGTGTGCACGAACCTAACTAAAAAGTTGTGGAAACCAATGGAGAAATTGTCCGCTGCAGATTTCCGCAGCGGACTGGCCGCAGCGGAATTCCAGCGTAATTCCGCCACGTCTGGTCATGCCCTTAGGGTACGTCCACATGTAATTTTCTGCAGCAAATTCCACGGCAGCTGCAAGGAAAACCGCAGCGGCAAATCCACAGCAAATTGTGCAGATTTTGGTGAAGATTTTCCTGTGGCGAGTTTCTTAAAAAAAAAAACACTATACTAACCTCCCCTGGAGCTCTCATGGCAATGCTTTCTTTAGTCTCTGTACATCCGGCCTCCAGCGATATGTCATTGCTGGAAGCTGGGTGTACAACAGGAAATTGCTGCCATGGGAACGCTAGGGGAGATGAATATAGTGTTATTTTTATATTTTAAACTATCTGCACTTGCAGATTTTGCTGTGGTTCCGCAGGTGTTCCACAGCAAAATCCGCAACAATAGGATTTAATTGCGGATTTCTTCTTCCCCATTGAATTTAATAGGGAAAATGCACAACAAATCCTTGCATGTTCTGCAGCATAAATTGGCATGGTATAGATTTAAAACTCTCCACCGTAGGTCAAATTCTTCTTGAAAAATGGTGTTTAAGTTTCATCCACTTTACTGCTACTGTATTCCACTGCAGATTTTCTGTCTGCAAATCCAGATGGACAATTTGCACCAAAACGGCTACATGTGAACGCAGCCTTAGGCCACATTCAGACGTGGCGGAATTGCTGTTGAATTCCACTGTGGACATTCTGCAGCAGCCGTTTTTTAATTTGTTTCTATACATTTTTAGGAAACAGATGTTGCAGAAAATAACTCTGCGGAAATTAGGCTGCGGTGCAGAATTTTCCCTCCGCAGCACGCACATTATGTTGCCGTTTTTTACAGCTGTTTCAATACATTTTGAGGCAAGTTAGTTCAGACTTTGCGGAAAACTCCGCTGCGGACCATAGGCTGCGGTGCAGAATTTTCCCTCCGCAGCATGCACTGTCTGTTGCGGAGAAGAAGCGGAATTTCACTGCGGATTTCAGCCTTTCCAATGCAAAAACTGAAATCTGTGGCAAGTCCGCTGTGATATCTGCAACGTCTGAATGACCTGTCAAATATGCAAATGTTGCTGCAGATTTGTTGCGTAATTGCCCCGAATCTGCACCAACATTTGCAGCGAAAAAATTAGCCTTAGGGCAGATACAGACGGACGTTGCGTTTTGCGCGCGCAAAAACCATTTGACAGCTGCATGTGTCATCCGTGTCTGATGCGCGGCTGCGTGATTTTCGCGCAGCCGCCATCATAGAGATGAGGCTAGTCGACGGCCGTCACTGTCCAAGGTGCTGAAAGAGCTAACTCTTTCAGTACCCTCGACAGTGAATGCCGAACACATCCTATCGAAAAACCTGTTGAAAAAAAGAAAAAGTTCGTACTTACCGAGAACATCCCGGCCGTTGCCTTGGTGACGTGTCCTTGGTGACGCGTCCTTGGTGACGCGCCTCTCGACATCGGGCCCCACTTCCCTGGATGACGCGCCAGTCCAGTCCCTTTAGGGGGGATTCACACGAGCGTGTATTCGGTCCGTGCGGGCCGCGTGGTTTTCACGCGGCACGCATGGACCAATACAAGTCTATGGGGCAGTACAGACAGTCCGTGCTTTTTGCGCAGCGTTTGTCTGCTGCGCAAAAAGCGCGACAGGTTCAATAACTCTGCGTATTTCGCGCATCACGCACCCATTGAAGTCAATGGGTGCGTGAAAACCACGCAGGTTGCACGGAAGCACTTCCGTGCGAACCGACTGAAACAGCGCACCAGCTGTCAAAAGGATGAATGTAAACAGAAAAGCACCACGTGCTTTTCTGTTTCCGACCATCCAAACGGAGTGTCTTTGCGATGAGCGAAGCCGGACAAGCGAACCGAACTTCACCGGGTTCGGCTGAACTCGTTTTGGCCGAACCCGGCAAAAAAATTATCGGTACGTGACGTCAGGAGATAGTCACTGTCCATGGTGCTGAAAGAGTTAAACTGTTTCAGCACCATGGACAGTGGCTACCGATCCCAATATACATGAGCCTGTAGAAAAAAAAAAGAAGTTCTGACTTACCGATAACTCCCGGCGTCTTCCTCCAGTCTGACCTCCCGGGATGACAATTCAGTCCAAGTGACAGCTCCAGCCAATCACAGGCCAAGCACAGGCTGCAGCGGTCACATGGACTAGCGCGTCATCCAGGGAGGTGGGGCCCGATGTCGAGAGGCGCGTCACCAAGGACGCGTCACCAAGGACACGTCACCAAGGCAACGGCCGGCAAGTTCTCGGTAAGTACGAACTTTTTCTTTTTTTTCAACAGGTTTTTCGATAGGATGTGTTCGGCATTCACTGTCGAGGGTGCTGAAAGAGTTAGCTCTTTCATCACCTTGGACAGTGACGGCCGTCGACTAGCCTCATCTCTATGATGGCGGCTGCGCGAAAATCACGCAGCCGCGCATCAGACACGGATGACACACGCAGCTGTCAAATGTTTTTTGCGCGCGCAAAACGCAGCGTTGTTTGCGCGCGCAAAAACGCAACGTCCATCTGTATCTGCCCTTAGTGGCCAATTTATTTTGACCACCTTCTTGCCTATCCCCACATATTGTAATGTTCGGCATTGTATTGTACTGTTGAGACTTGACTTGGCCCTTATTCATATAATCTGCAATAAGACACAATGTTACACGTCCCTTTGCTTTAGTAGCATCGTTTTAAGGGGTGCAGAGATAGCAGTCACACCTGGGCTCTGGTTGCTTCTGCTCGCACCAGAGCTTCACCCACAATCATCCCACATTACGCTTTTGTGAGATCACGTTGTTTACCCATCAAGTCCTAAGCAGAATACTGAATGCTGTCATGTTTAGCTTCTTATGTCTCTCAGTAATCTGATGTCTGTGGAATTTACATAAAATGTCCTACTGCTCATAATATGCTGCCCAACGACTGGATAATACTTCCAAAAATATAAAAAACTTCTACATATGGTTTATGCACGTACTCAAAGCTCAACACGATCTAAGGCCTCATACACACATCCTTCATCCGTTTCACATCCGTTTAAAACGGATCCGTGTGTCCTTTGTGACATCCGTGTGTTTTCCGTTATCACTCCCCATCCGTTCAGTTTTTCCATTTTAAATGGACATTGCGCTTCCGTTTGTCTTCCGTTTTAAACGTTCCTTTAAAATTCATCTTGTGTGTTGAATGCAGGGAACTTTGGCACGCCCTGCCGTTGCTTGGCAACAGTTCCGTGAAAAATGGACGGCACACGGATGACTTCCGTGTGCCGTCCGTTGTTTTGACGGACCCATAGGCTTCAATGGGCGAGACAGACACTGAACAACAGACTAAAGTAGAACATGTTCTTCTTTTGACGGAACGGACGCACGGAACCGTTAATACAACAGAAGTGTGCATGGCCACATAGAAATTAATGTGTCAGGGTGCTATCCGTTAATAAAAAGGGATAGCGCCCTGAAGAAACTAACTGAAGTGGGCATGAGGCCTAAGACATAATAAATATATAAAGAAATAAAATGTTTAGGCTAGGGGTAAACGCAAATATTTTATCACTTGGCTTAAAAAAATTGCTAGTTAATCGTTATGAATAGGAATACATTGTACCACTATTTTATACGGAGATGCTGATTATAACCTGGTATTAAAACATTTTGTATAATAATATGATTTGAATATATAAATATAATTTTCCACTACTAGTGTAAGAGATTCTTACTTTTTTTTTTTTGCTTTCAGCATGATATACTTTTACAAGGGCACGTCAATTTAGGTAGTTCTGGTGATTCACGCTGCATTGGGTAGCATAGTCATTTGACCTTCTCTGATCATGTGATACACATGACATGCAAAGATTTACAAAGCAAACCACAAGTATATAATTTCTGTACTGACTGATTTAGAAGATCAGCACTTATGGAACCATAATGGCGTTTATTAATGTCGTATAAAATATGCTATGGCGCAGGTTTGTTTTTAGGTTTGTTAAGCATTATTTAAAAATAGTCAATCAAATATACAGCATTCAGCTTTTTAAGCTAGTAATATGATCGGTAACATATTGCATACTATGTAACATTTAATATAGATGTTATCGCGCTTTGCTACGTTTTTATGCGCTTTTTTCACATTTTAGTTTTTATGCAGCCAGAAGTTACAATAAAGTCTATAGTAAAATGTAAAAGGCACTACATACACTGCATTTTAGGTTGTGAGGTTTTTGTTGCATTCATCTGGTCAGTGGTGTTTTTTTTCTGAAAAAACTATGTGTTACATTGTACTGACTATGAAACTTTGTTGAAAATTATTTTTATGACCAATTTTTTAACAGTTTGCTGAGCTTTTTATTCGTACTGAAATCTTTAGGCTATGTTCACACAGAGTTTTTTGCAGGCGGAATTTCTGCCTCAAAATTCAGTTTGGAAGTTTGAGGCAGATTTTCCTCTCCCTGCACGCCGATTTTCGCTGCGTTTTTCGCCCGCGGCGCTCAATCGCATAAAGCGAAATACGCTTTCTCTGCCTCCCATTGACAGGTCAGAGGCGTAAACGCCCGAAGATAGGGCATGTCCCTCCTTTCTCCAGTTTTACCGCTCGCAGGAAAAAGACGCCTCCGCCTCCCATTGAAATCAATGGGAGGCATTTTCGGGCCGTTTTTGACGAGTTTTGCTGCGCGGTTTCCGCGTCAAAAAACTCATAAAAAAACTCTGTGTGAACATAGCCTTAGTGAATTAAAAGCAAAAAAGCCTTCAACTGTATCTAGTTTCTAACAAAAATAGAAATACTGGAGGAGCAGGTGGGCTCTCCTTTAGGCTCTATTTACATCTGCGTTGGAGATTTAGTCCAAAATAACAGAAAATGATGGACACCATGACGGAACCCGTTGGAACCCATTAAAGTCAAAGGGTTCCATCAGGCGCCGTTGGTATCCCTAATGCAACGAATCCGGCACAATCCTGGTTGTTTAACCCCTCAAATGCCATGGTCAATAGTGACTTGGCATGGGAGTGGCTGGACAGAGGGAGGGGCTCCCTCTGTCCAATGATCAGCCCCATGCGACAAAACTGCGGGGTGAGGATCGAATGCCATGGCAGCCGGAGACGTATTAAAGGCCTTCAGGTCTGCCATGAGTGTCCTCTGGTAAGGTTTAATACTAGAGCACAGACAAAGGCAATACACTGCAATACATAAGTATTGCATAAGCGATCTGACGATCGCATGGTTAAGTCCACTAGGGAGACAAAAAAAAAAAAAAGAAACAAGGAAAAAGTTAAAAAATGTTTAATAACATTTTTAAATATATAAGCCATAAAAAATAATTGGTATCCCAGCGTCTGTAAAAGTCAAGCTGATTTTTATTCACATCGCTTCCCCCAAAACAGTACCAACAAAAAGACCAGAAAAAGCCACACAGATCCATCGATGGAAAAATAAAAAAGTTATGGCTCCTAGTTGGAAAAAAATAAAAATAAAAAAACAAAAATAGGCTGTGTCTCCAAGGGGTTAATTTGACTGCAGTGCCACCACATGAGATATAAAGTATTACACCGTTACCATTGAAATCAATGGAGTATCCATGGAATGCACAAACGTGTTGGGTACGTGAGGGTGAGGCGCTTTATAGCCGCTCTTAGCTCTGGCTAATAGATGAGGGTCATGAGGGTCCAGTATTAATTCAGAATTTCCTAATAGGGTGTTAGGTTTTCTAAACCATACAACCCCTTTAACTTTTATAGCATTAAATGACATAAAGAACCTTAATATTATACCTGATATAAAAAGTTTACTAAAGAATACATAAATAGGACTTAAAATACCTTAGTGTTGGATGTGTTATAATGTTCTAAAATACTCATATATAAAAATTAGAATGCTAGCGATGATCTCGATGACAGTGGAGGAGCAGTATTTGTTCTCACATGTTTTTCCATAGGTATGAGCTACGCATATTGAAAAGTTACAACATGTCTCAATTACTTAATACATATTTTCATTTTCCGGGAGAACCCATTCAAACTACTATACAAAAGTGAGCCGTCACACTTTTTTGAAATCATATCGCTAGTTACATGATTACCTTCGAGCGGTGAAGTCTTCTATTGATAAATGTGTAGATCCTGAAAAAAGTTCTGACAGTCTTTCTCTCTCTTTCGGATACATGTATATTCCCAGATGTGTGCTTATCCAATCTGTACTCCAATGTGGCGGCTTACTAAGTGCTAAGTCACTTGTCAAATATTGTAGAAGATCATTTTGCTTTGTCATACCAGTTCCATGGGCAAAATATGGAAGTGGTTTTATTGGTTTAGACTGAGTTGTAGGAGGAGAGAACGGAAAGTAATCACACGAGACACCTAATTAAAACCGGTGCATAGTTATGTCACTGTAACAAAAGATTCACATCGGGCAAACAATCCTAAATATGATAATGGCAAATTCTAACTAGGTCAGGACACGGGTTTCTACAAAATATAGCACCACCTCAATGTTTGGCATAGCTAGAAAGAACAGGTCAAATTATTTTGTTGGTGAAAACTTGCGAGAAAAACGGTTTCTACAGGTTCTTTTAGGGGGCCAGAAGGAGTGCGCTCTTCTCTAAGATTTTTATGAATTCAAAGATGCAGAGAAGTCCTAATGCAAAGGAGACCGTCACATTTATAAGTTCTATTTAAGGGTAGATTCACACAGTGTGGTTGAGTCTTGGGTTTGCAAAACCTGGCATGCCCAGCAAACAATTGACAAAAATGGGAGTTACAGAAAGGTTGATTGATATTGAATGGAACTATTATCATCTTATTGGTCAGAACCCCCCCCCCCCCCCCCCCCCCCACACACACACACACACACACCTTTGCTTTATACACCATACATGTATTTATTCTAAATTTGTAATAGAATAGTCTCTAGAAGAATCTGAATTTTAGCGGTTTATCAACATTCATTTTATACTTCACCGATGTGCCCACTTAGGCCGTGTGATGGAGTCGAGCAAGAGGTTGCATTTCATTGCATCATTTATTTGTGTAGATACAAGTCATCACGTTAATTATATGTTATAGTTTCCAACTTGTGATTCATTGATAATTTTTTTTTTGTGCATAACACCGGCCTTATCCAGTTTATAACTACAACACTACTGGTCACATTCACAAGGTATATGTAAAAATAATACCGTCTCTGAAAAATATTACATAGAATTGATCCACTTGAATCCTTTGTCATATTGATGAGATGACTATTTGTTATATCATAACTTGTTATTGTGTATTACATATGTGAAATTGATCATATTTAATAATACTTGTTCAATTTTTACATTTTAATGTATTTAAGGTATTTTTTCCATACACACACACACACACACACACACACACACACACACACACACACACACACACACACACACACACACACAAACATATATATATTTTAATAATAAGTACAAGATAGACATGTTTATGTCTCTCCTGCCTGTTTCCATGTAGAGACAGCGGTCAGCAGATCATTGCTAGTATTACAATGTACTGTACATTTGTTAAGCATTTATCCAAACACTAGTATAATTTAGTAGTATTATAGTAGTAATAGTAGTTCACCAATCCAACTTTTCAGATAAAAAGAAAAAAGTTAAACATTGCAGAATAATAGGCAGAATAGATACCTGTTTAGGACACTTCTGTACTATGAGGCACAAACCATTTTCCAGAATTTTAGTCTTTTAGAAACAGTATTTGAATACATTTTATATTCACCTTTATAAACCATATATAAACAAAGTATTTTTTTACATCCAATATGCTGATTATTTACTTAACACATCTTTATAGTGGTTGCAGTTTTTGTAATACAGAGCTCCAGCAGAGACATAGTGCCAAAAGATAAAACTTACTGCATACTGAGTTATCATTGAATTCAATGTATATACAGTATGCAATAAGCACCTAAGCTCCCTCTAGTGGTGGTAGAGGCTTATCATTAAACTCTACGGCCAAACAGGGATTTTGAGCTCTGTAATAAAAAAAAATAACTACTATGAATACTGTACATATTAAGAAATGAATTAGTACAGATTTTTGACCTTTAAAAAGTCATAATGGTGTTCAATGGTGGTCATTTACTTCAAGTAGAATCATGGATCCTAACAAACCCCACTGACTGTTAATGGAAACTGTATGGTTTTGCTTTTTCTTTTCATTTTTTTTTCTAGAATAGAGCAAAAGACTACGCTATGCTGCCCACCAGGGGCAACGGAAACCTAAATGCAATGAAATCTAAATAAAAGTGTGAAAAGAGCCAATCGCTTTTCAGAATGGTATCCAGTGATACTTTATTTGCATTTCATGTCAGTTAAGTATAAAATAAAATACTTAAATGACGCAAAATTTATTTCAATGTAATAATAATTCATCATTGTTATGAAACAGCTCATCTACCACCCAAACAAAATGAATATGCAATTGTTAACAGCAGAATATGGTATTTCATCAGTTTTAAATTCTGTCGATTCTTGAACACTCTGGTTGGAGGGGGAAGTAAACCAGTTCCTCAGTTTTGGGCCAACAGTAACAATTTTCTGCCAGCAAATTGCAAAATGATACACCATGCCACTGATTTGATTGCAAGTTACTGTCCTTTAGCACTGCCGGGAATACCAAAACCAGTTGTGTCGCTTATAATTTTATACAATGCTTTTTATTGTTTGTTAAGGAATCTTGTGTATTCTGAGATGTCATGGGGTTATATGGATCGCAACACCTGATTTTTTTTAGACTTTTTGTTATGCAAATGCTCATACTAAGGCTCTGTTCACATCTGCTTCAAAGCTTTCTGTTGTTCTGCTCTTTTATTAGGATCCGTTGCATTACTTTTTTGGGTTCCGTCAGGTTTCCGGCATGGTGTTTGTCATTTTGCCGGACATAATATCACACCAAAAACGATGGAGATGTGAACAAAGCCTAACACCATTTGGAAGCCTTAGAGTAAGAATTTATTTGAAGAGTTGTTTTACAGTCATCAAAATGTACATTAAGAACCTCTCATTTATTACAAATACGTACATATATATGTTTCAGATAATTGTGCTCTGGGGTGTAGCTAGAAAGGGCCTGGCAGGTACATGGGTACCAGGCGGGCTGTCAACAAGCCACTCTGATCTGGTTAAGAGGATTTAGATACAGGGTCAGGGCAGATAATCTTAATGAGGTCGCTGAAACTTGGCTGATGGGTACACAATGTGATTGTGTAATGGTGTGTACAACAGTCTATATATACAGGACATTATATATACAGATGTAGCCAAGTTTATCTTTACTCTGATAACTTGCTGCAGCGTGATATCACACAACAAAAACCATTGAAACGTAATTGAAAAGGTCAAGTTAAAAATTATTTTCTTGCCACTGTGTATTTAATGAGTTAAAAGTCAAGATAAAGATGGCTACATCTCTCTCTCTGTGTGTGTGTGTGTGTGTGTGTGTGTGTGTGTGTGTGTGTGTGTGTGTGTGTTACTTGCACAGACAGAATATGCATACTCAGCAGATCGACAGATTTATCGCTATGCACAGAAATCTGTCAATCAACAGCAAGTGGGTGGAGGAAGCGGCAGCTCATGAATACGCCAGCTCTTCTCTGGTGGTGGTGGCTGGGTTCTGCATGTAAATTCTCTAAAATGGCATCACTTTAGCAAATAAGAGGCAGACCGCTGAAATCACTGCAAGAATGGAGAGACACTATGTGAGAACAGCTGACAGCTCTGCTCTGGACCCCCTTCTAGAAGCTATAGCAGGAAACTGCAAAATAAGAGTGGCTCCTACTCTGGCAGACCCGACCTCTATATCTATTACATAGTCCGACATTTATTTTGAACGGCTGGTATGTAATGCTACCTTTTACTTCAATGTATGGCCAGCCGGAGCTTCAGCCAGGAAAAAGGTGTGGAGAGAGAGACCCTCTAGGTGGCAGAAAAAATATCACCAACAGCTGTCAATGGAATCTGCCAGTCAGGTACTAAATATTCCAGAAAGTAAAGAAAAAAAGAATTCTGGGCAATAAACAGTTACCACACTTAAGGATTCAGAACTGCTATTGTCATAGTTTAATTTTTAATTTTAGAATTATTTTCCAGACCTCACGCAGCATATAAGATACCTCTCATTTATTCATTGTTTTGAGGTAAACTACATCTGTTTATACCAGAATTGCTCCTAGAAAAACATCACAAGGGGCACTATATATGTTTACAGCAGATACATAAAAATATATTAAAATCTTTGGATTTTCTATTCTGGGAAATATGTACCAAGCCCTGATATTAAAATAATGAAATGTTGCCTTTTACTTTCCTGACAGTTGAAGAAAATACTCTGTACTGTATATGATAGAAAAGAAGTTGAATTACATACAAGTACAGTTTTTTAAAATATGTGAAGTAGCAGGGAATAAATACAATGTAGGAAAGAAGTTGTAAGCGATTTAAAGAGAATGTATCTATTTATTTATATATGTATCTATAATGTATCTATTTCTGTGTAGACTGTGACAGGATTTGCAGAGACATCTATTTATCATTAGAGGGGAGAGGATTTAAATAGATACTAACTCTTCAAACTATTTATGTTAATCTAATAGTATATCTGATATATGCCAACCATGTCATTTACTTACTGTTAAAATATAGTTGTTTTAGTCATGCAAATTCTGTGTGAAATTACAGCCACTAGGTGTTGCCCTTCCAGTAATCTGCTGACCACACCCTGTTGTCAAGGAAAATCTGCCCCTAGTTACAGAGCAGATGAGATGGAGGAAGGGGGTGACTCTACATAGCCTGCCCATAGAATACTATGGAGAGAGGAGAGGGGAGCAGTAGGGGAGAGCGGGAGAAGAAAGAGGGACACAGACACGCTGCCCATAGAAAAGAGAGAGGAGACACAGGTTGGTGGTAAGGGTTATATCTAACCACACTGCTGGATTCTCAGCTACACAGCTTATTACTGCTGTATGATCTCCTCCATGCTGCTACAGCTTTTATAGAGAGCAGCACCATATAGTTGCGGTTGCGTGTGTGCAAGCCTCAGAGCCTAGACCTACAGTCCCTTTAATGTAGACAAAAGTATATTAGGCAGCACTCCAGAGTTAAAAAATAAGGCAAAAATGTATCTTTTATTCACCCATAAGTATTCAACTTTTCAGCCACAAACATGTATATACAGTATATATGTGATAGCTAGAGATAGGAGAGCAGGAGTCTCCTCTTCTCTGTGTGCTGTATATAGAAGACATGATAGCGGTTAGGCTCCACCCACTAGCTCACAGAAAACTGAGAATTATAGATAAAGCCTGCAGAGGGGAAAACTGCTAAACAGTGCAGAATGCATCCATATAATGGCCAGAAATAGTGTTATCCCCCATGTACACACATATATCAGCTTATTCTGAAATGTCACCTAAAAAGTTAGGTATGCTTTAATGACCGCTCTATTTGGACTGCTGGAGGCCTAGATAAGGCAGAATAGAAACACTACACACAATTAATGCTCTGTGTGCAGCTCCCCTGTCACCCCCTAGTCTCTGGGGAAGGAGGGGGTTCTTCATGTCTTCCTGGAGACTGTATTAGTCTATAATATTTTTAAGACCATAAACTCAAGTCTCATGTCTGTAGACCTGGAATGTGTGGACGGCATCGTAGAATTGGTATGACATAGAGAGGCAAACTATGATCGCTATCCTCTCAACTCCACTGTAAGCAGTTAGAAGTTGCTTTATCCACAACTATATTTTTAATTATTGTTAATAAAGAGCTATGATTCATCTTGGGTTATTACTAAATGCATGCGTTGCACAACAGAAACTATCACCACTTATCTCAATCTGTTTTACATGTGGCTTATCCCATGAGTAGATTTTATTGTTTTTCTCCTACGTGCCATACGAGTGCCATTGATTTCACAGGAACGCATGTGGGCATCGGGACTCTTTTTAGGGGATGTCACATGGGCAAAAGACCATAGAGTGTACATAGACCCTTTATCTCCATGTAAAGCTTTGAGGTTATTTTTTTTTTTTTAAATCAATTTAGATGTGATCGGTATAAGGATTTGATAAGCTGTCAGAGGCACACAGTAGCCACTGACAGCCGAGACGTCAGTGCAGCCCCCTGACTAATTTGGCTTAAAGCGCCGAGATATGCAACTTCTATGTAAGGCTGGGTTCACACAGAATTTTTTCCAAGCGGAAAATCTGCTTCAAAATTCAGTTTGGAATTTTGAGACAGATTTTCCTCTGCCTGCACGCCGATTTTCGCTGTGTTTTTCACCCATTGAGTGCCCCAGGCATAAAACGCAGTGAAATACGCTTTCTCTGCCTCCCATTGATGTCAATGGGAGGTCAGAGGTGTAAACGCCCGAAGATAGGGCATGTCCCTTCTTTTTCCCACAAGCCAGTTTTTAAACTTGCGGGAAAAAACAGCCTCCGCCTCCCATTGAGATCGATGGGAGGAATTTTCGGACGTTTTTTCGGTTTCCGTGTCAAAAAACTAGTCAAAAAACTCTGTGTGAACCCAGCCTAAAGAAGACGCATAGCTGCATCTAAAAGTAAGCAACATTTCTAGAAAAATGTATTCGAAATATATTTTTTTAGCTATTAATACATAGATTTATTTAAAAACAAAAATGCCCTCAAGGTTTACATAGCCTTTTAAGCTTTAAATATGTGTTGTCTCTGTGATGCCGTCTTCATAATTACTGAACTATGTTTTAAATTATTCTTAAAAAGAAATGAATAATAATAAACTGCTAAGATATGTCCTCCTTCCTGATAGTTCTCACTTTCAGCTGATACTCAGCTGGTGGCCTACGGCTCCTAATGTGCCTACTGTGCTCTAGGAAAAAAGGCAACTACATAGGGTTTAAAGAGGCTCCGTCACCACATTATAAGTGCCCTATCTTGTACATGATATGATCGGCGGTGTAATGTAGATTACAGCAGTGTTATTTTATTTAGAAAAACAATAATTTATGACGGAGTTATGACCTATATTAGCTTTATGGTAATGAGTTTCTAAATGGACAACTGGGCGTGTTTTACTATATGGCCAAGTGGGCGTTGTGGAGAGAAGTGTATGACGCTGACCAATCAGTGACCAATCAGCGTCATACACTTCTCTCCATTAATTTACACTGCACTAGCGATATAGCTATATCGCTATATGCAGCCACATACACAAAGACTAACATTACTGCAGTGTCCTGACAATGAATATACATTACCTCTAGCCAGGACGTGATGTCTATTCAGAATCCTGACACTTCGCTAACACAATCCCGACACTACAGCACAGCAAGTGTAATCTCATTTTAAATGACAGTTTACAGCGCAATCTCGCTATATCGCTATGTGCTGTGGAAATGAATGGAGAGAAGTGTATGACGCTGATTGGTCACTGATTGGTCAGCGTCATACACTTCTCTCCACAACGCCCAGTTGGCCAAAAAGTAAAACACGCCCCCAGTTGTCCATTAAGAAACTCATTAGCGTAAAGCTAATATAGGTCATAACTCCGTCAAAAATGATAGTTTTTCTAAATAAAAAACCACTGCTGTAATCTACATTACAGCGCCGATCACATTATGCACAAGATAGGGCACCTATAATGTGTGACAGAGCCTCTTTAACTGCCTTCACCAGGTTAGTAATCCTGACCTGCCCTACCACAGAGAACATATGAATGCTGGGAAGACACAAACTGTGCCCTCCCAGCATCTCTCTTCCACCTGTTGATTTTACAAAATCACAGGTTTCTACAGAAGGCACCAGAATGTGGGTGCAACCGGTTCTGCATTCGGGGACACAGTTCTCATAACTTACAATCTATTAAGCATTTATAGTGACGGGACAGTCCGATCCAATGGATGGCAATTCACATAGAAAAGCATGCTGCTGTTAAACAGTGGACATATATTAACATATTGATAGCACAAGTGCCTTTCTATTTGGATGTTTATTTATGTTTAGTGATCAGAAAGGGGTTAATCCACAAGTCATGGTTTAGTCATCAGCCACACTCAACTACTTTCTTAGAGGGAACTATGAAAGAAAATTACTAGTCTATTTGTCATGAGCATTGATTCAACCAATAAATATCTGCCTCCTGAGAATGGTTACAGTGTGCATTCTACATTCTATGTTACTCTCTTCAGTATTTTGATTACATGTTCTACAATCTAAAAGAGGGGTCTGTTCCTTAGGACCCCCCCCCCCCTATTAGCTAGAGTAGAGATCTGCAGGGAAAAGGATCTCCTGCTATGAGTTAATGTGACCATTAATGACATAGTCATCAACTGAGAGGGCACCACGTAATACTACAACTGCAGTAACCATACATATCTACAGATGGTTAGCACCAGACAAAAAGTGTAAATTCAATTTATGGGCAGACTTTTTCCCCCAAAGTTTTATTTACCTGATCAGAACCATTCTGAAGATCCCCCCCCCCCCCTTTCCCCTACTAGACCACAGCAAAATCCGGAACTGACCATGACAATGGAGCAGCATTGTCAGGCGCCACTTGTGAGTCTTTTTTTCCCAAAAAGAACAAAAAAAAAGTTTAAATGTATATTAATGATACAAAATGTAACTTTAGTTTTATAAATAACTTTGTATTACTTGTTTAAAAAATCCAATTGAACATTTATTCCAGGTGATTTGGTAAATCTACCCTACCGTATCTTTATTTGTGTTCTCAGCCACCATCTGTTCATGATGAATGCAAGCACCAAGCCGTAATTTCCGGCATACAATTCACGAACAGGATATTTCTAAATATTGGTATCGTAGGAACCACATGTATTATTTTTTCATCTTTTCTAGGTTATGATGCAATAAATCTGCCATGTGGACTGAACATGGTCTAAAAAGTGGTAAGTAATTCTCTGGTCTCTTATTAATACACTTCTGCCGTCACATCATTTTCATTTAGAATCTTCCAGCTCAATTGACATAAATAAAAATAATAAAAGATAAAATTAAACAGTCCAATGTATGCCTAGTATTGAACTCAGTTATATCTTAAACACTAATATACTTTTCAATACTAGACATTGATGTCACATTGATTAGACATGCCACCAATTAGAAAAGCTTGCAGTACCCACAGAGTAGTTACTGCTACATTAGACCCCAAGCAAATGCCCTAGATACAGTGCCCTTATAATACAACTCACCTATTTCCTCCATGGTCCTGCACGACTCTCTACTCTACGGAAATTTAATTTGAGCAGCCAATCAGAATGTAGCTGTTTCTTTCTGTGCCACTCTCTTCGTCGAAAATCTGTCAGGCAGAGGCAATCTATGATGAATCTCTTCTATCAGGAAATATATGTGGTGTCCAGGGACAGTGCCAGGTATCCAGGACTCTCTCACTAAATCCTGGACTATTGTTTGTCATAGGGTTGGGGTGTCAAGACTCAAGAGAGGCCCACAATCCACATGTGGTTCCCCAGCCACGTATGGAATATACAGAAATACAATCTTTCTATTTCTATGAAATTAGTGCTAAATAAAAAATTTCAATTTGCACTACAATTTAAGACACCCATATTAATCTCTTGCCTTTCACATATCACAACATGGATAAATAAATACAGTGAATTCTCTAAAAAAAACAAAACAACACTTTTTGGGGAAGACGACCCCCATCCAGACCGGGACCACTCCGCTAAAGACCATTTTACAATGCAATTTTTGGTGGTTATTTTAAGGAGGTGTCACTGTATATAAAAAAAACCCAGAAAGGACTGAAACAAGATAAAAATAGCCTGCTTAGTATGCCCTTTAGGTGGCATTTTCTATATAGACATCTCATTCCCAATTTGACCACAGAGAGGGGCTATGTGAACTAATCCCAAAAAGGCTCCTTATTTACTGTTCAAATGAGGGAGGACTAGCAATATGAGTTGGGATTGTTAAAAGTTTACAACCCCTTGGATACTTTTGCATATTAAATGAGAGGTATGCAAAGCATGCATGCAAACCTCACTGTTGATATATACAGAAGTGGATCTAGGGAAACAAAGATATGTTATTGGTTTGTATGTTCTCGCAGCTGTTACTGAATTCACAATTTTCCTGGTCTTACAAGAGAAAAAAAGCTTTTCAAAAAGTTCTGCATTTATACATCTTTCCGGTGGTTCTGTATCTGAGTGCACAAACCTGGGGACCAGATGTGAATAGTAGAGCCACCGTGCTACAACGAAACATTAATAATAGTTACCCCAGAAAACTTGACACCCAAAGATCTTTAGGATACCTATAAGTGGCAACATGTATACCGTAGAGTGATATTTTAAAGCAGTTGAAATGCAGAATTATCTTTGATATATATTGATAACATATATTAAAGAACCTTATGAACAGCTTTTGTCAGAATCACGTCCTTCGCACTACAAAAATGCCATTCCTCCAGCCTGAAGACTTATGCAGAACGTCATGAAATGAAGGGTATACTTTAAATATTCCATCAGCCCAATAGCTTTAAACAGCCTCTAGCTTTACCCTATGTCTCTGTTCACATATGTGTCAGGGGCTCTGTTAGGAGCCTCCGCTGCAAAGTCTGACGTTTTTGGATAATGGGTTAATTCGGGCACCATTGGTGTCATCAGGCGCTACAGTTTTCTCGTTATTCTGTTCCTAGGACGAACAGAATAACGATAAACCTAGCACAGATGTGAACATAGCCTAACTGGATGGTATGTACCATCATGGATAGCAGCACTTATGGGTGTCTACTACACTGTAAGAATTTATTTTTGCAATTATACCCCCCCCGGATG
Source organism: Rhinoderma darwinii (assembly GCF_050947455.1). Classification (NCBI taxonomy): domain Eukaryota; kingdom Metazoa; phylum Chordata; class Amphibia; order Anura; family Rhinodermatidae; genus Rhinoderma; species Rhinoderma darwinii. The sequence goes on from NC_134694.1 coordinate 86,341,031, forward strand.
AAGGCTCCCAGCCGAAACGCGCATCGGGTGTGACTCCAGACAGCACATCTTTCACCCATGGGTAAGCTGCTAGTATACAGCAATACATACTTTATATATAGCCATTTGTTTGTATGAGTTTATAATATGCATCTATGTTCCCTCTTGTGAACTTTGATCTGGGACTTCATATGTTAATCAGAACGCTGGCTTATTTGCTACATTTTTGCAATTGCTCTGGGTGGTATCATGATATTCTATATATACAATTTTGGATATAGTTATATACTATTCCACATTAGTAGTTGTCTGGCTTCTTCTATTCACACTGTGGCAATCATCTCTGATTTTAATGTTTGTATTTTTTATGTTTTTATAAATAAAGAATATAAAATTGTATTAGTTAAATGTGGGTCTGACTCCATTTCTAGGTTTTCAATTATACAATTACAGTATAGAACTAGTCTCAAAATCCTCATGCCCATTAACCTATCACTATCATCTACATATGTCCCAATCCTCCTATTAGAATTACTTTTATTTAAAAAACATTTTTTTAGATTTCTGCCTATTTTTTAATATTTATCCAGGTAGATAGTTGCTTTCAGTATTCTGATAGTTGCCTTTAAAAACAGACAGAGGATTAATTCCGTCTCACTGACAGACATGTGACCTAGCAGCTTAGCGTGTTCACATAATGCAGTTTTGCACAGTTTTTGAATATTTTTTATCCATAGCCAGCCATAGATGTTAAATATATGAAAATGATAAATGGAAAAATGTTAACATTCTAGATTTTGGCATAAAAAACACATAAAAATGCATCAAAACTGCTATGTGTGAACAAAGCCTAGAACTACTTAGACCCCACACTGCACTGTGCGGTTTTGAAAAGAAAAAGTAAAACGCTGAATTCAGCTTTAGGCATGAGTAGGGAAGAAATCAGCAAAATGTGTGTGACTAAATTTTTTGGACAAATACAATCACAATATTGCAACATGTATCACTTCATAATGCCAGTTATCTGCTCTGAGGACTGCCGTACACATAGATCAGGTTGGACCTGACATACAAGTTTCCCCCTCCCCAGGCCGGGTTGCCACAAATGCGCGCAACATTTTAAAAATGTGATGCAGAGACTGGCATTTTTGGCAACGACGGGTGAAGATAAAATTAGGGTGTGTCATGCAAACAACACTTTTGATAAATGACCCCTATCTGTACAAGAATACCCTAAAAGTCTTAGGAGGGGAATTTCATAGATTTGCACTGCCATATGCAGTATTATATCACAGCAGCAATACTGCAAACAGAATGCCTTGCTCCAACCCGGCCTCAGGGCAGAAAGTGCAAATTCTTAGAATTAGATGAATTTGTAAAATAATTCTTATTACTATAGTTCTTGAAATTAGGTCTACCACATGAATAACTGCATAATTATCCCATACCTCCCACACACATCTACAGTGCAGGTCTTGGCTATTTGTTTACTTATCCTACGCCCCATATCATTATTTTTCTCATGCCTGCCTTGTTTCCTTATTGCTCAATGATTTATTCCTGTTATGCCAGTCTTGCTGCCAAGCAAGTGAGTGTAGTAATGCATTTTATGGAAAGAAATCCAAGAGGATAGATAAAGGCAGTATTTACTACTAAAGATCTGTTCTATCAACCCAAAGGTGGCCTTACACATTAAATGGCTATCAGCTTAAGGCCTTATTTACACGAACGTGTTAAACAACGGCCGTCACACGGACCTATATAATTCAATGTGGCCGTTCACGCGGCCGTTGTTTCAACAGACCGTGTGAAGGATCCGTGAGAAAATAGAAAATGTTTTATTTTTTCACGCTTCACGCATCCCTCCATAGACTCTAATCTATGGGGGATGCGTGACATCGAGTCCCGCAGCGCAGAGCACGGATGCACCTCGGACGTGAAAAACTACCGTTAGTCACAACCGAGATGCACAACGCTCGTGTGAATCCGGTCTAATGCTTATTCTGCTGACAGCTCCTTCTCCCGACTCCTCCATAAATATTTTTATTGTAATGGGGTGGGGAATACACGTAAAGACAAATTGTAAAACCAAGATTCTAAGTAATATAGTTGATAGCTGAAAATACTGATATATACACATGAGGAGTGTATACTGTGAATTGTACGATGGCGATAATTACAATCCCAAAAATCTGTCCAAGTTCCTCCAATTTAAAAAAAATCATGGACACATACATTTTTATGCTTTTTCCGGCCACTAGACAAAAACGTACTAGTTTTACAAACTGTCCCGGAATTTACGGACAGTTGGCAACCCTGCTCAGCCATGGTTGTGTATTGTCTGACATGTGTCTTATGGAATTGAAAGATAACAAAGCTTTACAATATAGATGACTAAAAGTTAATTTGAAGTGGGATTCCTATTTTAACAACATTTAAAAGTTTAATTTTTTTAATGGAAATTTGTACAGTGGAATTTGTAATTTCTGTTTTCCAACCACTGGTTTAGGAGCCACATGTGTGTACCAGTGTTATTACAGTACTGAAACTTCGTAGAACCATATGACTGGCATTCGACACCAGCCTAAGAACCATATCACTGTCAGGATCATATCACCGGAATTTGGCACCACAACCACCATTGACAAACTGGACTTTGTCGTAGCACAGTTGTAATGACAGGGATGGGGAAACAGACAAGTGAGCCCTAATCTACCCACCACTCAGTCCCTGCCTACTTGCAACGACCCGCCCTAGGCGACGGGGTACAACTGGGCGACGGTCCCTACACTCAGTAAGTGCACGACAGACAACCAGACAAGGAACACAGAACAAAGGGAAACGGGGCAGTTGCCCACGGCAACACCGTGAGCAACAAGAGTAGTGAACGAGCCGAGTCAAACCAGGAGTGTACGAGGTGCCAAACGCAGAGCAGAAGAGTAGTCAGTAAGCCAGGGTCAATACGAAGCAGGGACAAGTAGTACAAGAAGCTGCAGCAAGGCCAGGAAACCAACAGGGAAGAATCACAAGCAAAGGAGGAACAGGAAAGGCAGGTATAAATAGACAGAGGGCGGGAGCTAGCTCCGTCTGGCCAGGCTGTGATAGGCTCTCCCACTCCTAAGCCTGCCATCCTGAGTGGTGGAAGATGGAGTCAGTCTCACAGACATAGAAGCAGGTGCAGACTGATTACCTATGGGCGGGGATACAGAAGCTGTGCCTGGCAGATCCTTAACAACAGTAATCTGTTTTTGCTTGGTAGTTTTATTCATAGTATTTATATTATGTTGTTCTAAATACAAATTTACTGATAAACTGTTTTTTTCAATAATAACTCATGTGGTTAAACGCCCCCTGTTTATTTGAATGTGGCTCTCAAATTAAGAAATGTTTGGCATCTCTCTGCTTATTTCTACTCAAAAGTAGAGTTTAAATTCTTCCATTAAACATTAACTTGTTAAATCCATTTAGAATATGTTGTGAAGCATCATATGTTATTTCAAATGATACATTGAATGCTATAGATAAATATAAACATAATAGACATACTGGGTTTTTTACACAATTTCCTCCATTTAGTAAGATAGGATTAAAGATCTCATGATTAATCTATAATATTTTACGTTTCACATTTGTGGATGTAATTTAAATTGTAGACAATTTATGACCTGTCTGCCAAGCAAATTAATATTCCCAATCCCCAACATTGTCAGACTGGGATCCTTTGGGACCATCTTAAAAAATTATACTCACGGCCCTCCCTGCGTCTATACAGAACCTGTGCATATTAACTTTTAATTTCGATGTAATTTTAGTTGTTACCGTTCTGCACATGACATATAATCGATAAGGTCTTAGGTTAGGTTATTTGAGAATCAGAAATAGACCATAGTGGAAAACTATTGGTTCTAAAATCCCCAGAGGCTGGGCCCATCGGAGGACCCCCTATTCTCTGGTGGGCAGTCCGAGTCCGTCCCAGTCCTGTAATTTGTGAACACAGTCATATAACATAGTGTGGTCACCAGCTGAGAAAAAGGAGTCATAAGAACATACAGCAGGGGGATTTAAGTGGGAAATACACAGCAACATGGAGCAGATCTAGATGGAATTCAGAAAGCCGGATGGCATCCACTATGGAAACATTAACGTATACCATCATGGTTATCACCATTGAAAATCCAGTGTGCTAATATGTATTTGGAAACCATACGGACACTTTCGGGAACAATACGTTAAATTTCTTCAAAATCTTTTAATTGGTTTTATAAAAGGGACAATTCAGAAGCAAAGTTCCACACGGGGTTTTGGGTGAAAAGGGACTTTAATGGCATTATGTTTGACACTCTTGCATCAGAAATATTTCACTTTCTAATTATTTTTGTCTGTATTTGTTAATGAAATAAATGATTCCTTCATATGTATAAGGAAAGGAAATATCAACAGTTTTATCACAGTTCTCTTCTTTCCCATTCACTTTTTTTTTTTAAAGAAACCGGGAGAATATCCAACAAGAATGAGAGGTTTAAAGCTTTCCTTCATAGTACATGTTGGATTCAATCTTGATTTTGGCAAAAACAAAAACACAGGCGAGTTTAGACCTTGACATGTTCTGCTCAACTAGATATTACATACTATGGGATGATTGCAATTTTTACATCACAAATTCCCTGCAACGTTACATGTACAAAACCAAAAAGCCTATTTACTCAAGTAAATTGGAACACAGCAGGGCCTACCTAAGACATCGCAGTATTTAGATGATCACTTCCAGGACATATCCACACAACAAGGAAATAAAATGTTGCACACCTAGGAGTGGGATCTCCCAAGCTATACTTCAATAAAGCAATGGTTGCCATATATTACACTGATGAAGACTAATAAGCCAGAAATGGCTGTCTATGAGTTGGAATAAATGGCTTGGTACTTATTAGGCTTTATCGGTGATACATACCTGTGCTTCTGGATGCATAGTTGGCCACCAAGGACAGAAAGGATGCCTCCCGCCGGGCATGTCTCCCGCCACTATCCCAGAACGAGTATCCATTTTTTTGTTGGGTGGATATGTGATGGAAGTGAGCATGTAAAAACATTCTGTTTTAAGAGGACCTTACTTCTATAATGAGATTTAGTATTTTTTTATACTCAATTATTGTTTTTTTCCTCTTTATTACATCAGCTGCATCAGCAATGACTGTTGCAGGAGAAATGTGTTATTACATGACAGTCATTCAAATTATTGCCGACCAAGCAAAAGATAGATGGACCAGGTCAGAAGAGCGAGAGCCGGTCTTTGTTAATGGCTTACCAATCTGGCCAAAGGAAGGAGGTTGACAGACCCCCCCTATATGATGTCCATATGCCCTAAGAGGATATGTGGAAAGGGTTTGTCTCATTTAGGCTTGCTACACCCGGCCACGTTCGGTCTGTGATATTTCTCAGACCGAATACAGTTCAGGGAGCCAGACTCCTAGCATCATAGTTATCCATGATGATGTGAGTCGCTGCCTCCCCGCGGGAATACTGTCCCGTACTGAAAACATTATTACAGTATGAGACATTAGTCCCATGGTCAGGCAGTGACTCACAGCAGCAAGGATGAAAATGATGCTAGGAGTTTGGCTCCCTGAACTGTGTTCGGTCCGGGAAATACGTCCGAAATACGGTCCGTATCTCACGTACCGAAAACAGCTGTGTGCGTCAGGCCTTCATGTTCATTTAATACAACAATCTTGATTATTCTATCACGAAAAACTATTACTACTGGAATTTAATGAGGCAGCCAATATAAGAGAAAGTTAAGGAACCGTCAATTTATAGGAATAATTGTAACTGACTATGCATGCAGTAAATGCAAGATGTTACATGACCACAAGGCATTTCTAATCTGAATAATAAACAATAAAGAATTTCCACGCGGACACTAAGATAAACATGCGATATTGGCAAAATACCTGGCATATCTGTTTCGCAACTGATCCTTGCTAATATTTCTAACAATACCTTCAGCTTGAACACAGATCAAAGGACAGAAAACAGGATTTCAACATCCAATTGCAAGAGAATAAATATTGTGAATAAGAAATAATGAGATATTCTCTCGGGATTATTTATATCTTCACACAGTCCCGAAAAAAATCTGTAGAAGTAACCTACACAATATTATAAATCAATTAATTTTTTTACTAAAGAGCTCTGTACTTATACATATTTTGTCCATATTTATGGATTAGATCTGAATAGACATACCAGTATGCCAGAAATAAGTAATATGAGGTTCTCCTTGAGGTGTGGAACCAGAAGAATGAGCATGCTCACAGTAGTGCCTAAACACCAGTGCAAAAGTAATACTTGGGTCCAATACCTGTCACCGATGTTTATTACAAAATGACACTGCATAAGAACTATATACCATAAATTGTAAATTTAGAGGGTATGCTATAAAGCCAATTGAAAACATCCTCACAATTGACTCCCTGTTTACTATTACATGCACCCATATAGTGTCGTAGTACTGGGGACATATGATGACACATAGTTGCAAGAAAAAGTAAGTGAACTCTTTGGCATTACCTGGATTTATGCATTAATTACTAATAAAATGTGGTCTGTGGTCACGCTGTGTTGTCACTTCAGGCCGCAGGTTTTTCAACACCTTAACTCAGCGCTCCTCCAGGAAGATTGTCACAGCTCCTGCTGTGGATAAGAGTCGTCCTGACACGGCTGGAGGCAATGCAGGGGCCGTCTTTCTAGAGGATCGCTGAGTGAATGTGTTGAAGGACCTGCGGCCGGAAGTCACAACACAGCATGATCTCGCGATTGACACTGAGATCACGCTGGGCTGGGAAGAGGAGAGTTGTATGACGCTGATTGGAAAGCATCATACAGAAAATAATACACCGCCCACAGAGAAAATGAACAGTTACCTCCCATTTGGCTAGTACAGCCATATTAGCATATTTAGAAAAAAGGTAATAACTTTGAAAATAATAAATGTTTTGGAACACAATTTACACTGTAGTTCTCAGCATGACTGCGGCTATTCAATTAGTTAGGAGATAGGGTATTAATAAACTAGTGACAGATCCTCTGTAAATTCATTGTTCCCTCAAGATTTCTAGGCCCGGAGGGAGCAAAGCAGCCCCAGACCATGAATTTCCCTCCACCATGCTTCACAGTTGGGATGAGGTATTGGTGTTGGTGTGCACTTTTTCCTCCAAACATAGCATTGTGAATTTGTGCTAAAAAGTTCCACTTTTGTCTCATCTGTCTATAGAACATTTTGCCAGAAGTATTGAGGAACACCCAAGTGGTCTTAGGCAAACTTGACACAGGCCGCAATGTTTTTTTGGGATATCAGCGGCTTCCATGAACACCGTTCTTGTTCAGTGTGTTTCTCAAAGTGGACACATCAACAGAGGTTTTTGCAGTTTGAAGAGACTTTAGTAGATATTTTGCTGTTACCCTTGGGATCTTTCTCACTTCTTTCGGGGTTGTCCGTTGTGCTCTGGGAGTGATCTTAACAGGACGCCCACTCCTAAGGAGAGTAGCAATAATCCTGAATTTTCTCCATTTGTAGACAATTTGTCTAACCGTGGATTGATGTGCATCCAGGTCTTAAGGCTGGGTTCACACGACCTATTTTCAGACGTAAACGAGGCGTATTATGCCTCGATTTACGCCTGAAATTACAGCTCCAATACGTCGGCAAACATCTGCCCATTCATTTGAATGGGTTTGCCGACGTACTGTGCCGACGACCTGTAATTTATGCGTCGTCGTTTGACAGCTGTCAAACGACGACGCGTAAAATTACTGCCTCGTCAAAGAAGTGCAGGACACTTCTTTGGACGTAATTTGAGCTGTTTTTCATTGAATTCAATGAAGAACAGCTCTAAATTACGGCCGTCAATGACGCCTCGCAGAATGCGAGGACGAGCAATTACGTCTGAAATTACGGAGCTGTTTTCTCCTGAAAACAGCTCTGTAATTTCAGACGTAAATGCAGTTTACGTGTGCACATACCCTTAGCAATGTTTCTGTAGCCTTTTACAGCTTCAGGCACCTTTATTAAATGGGCAACGCACCTGTAAAACCAACACTTCCAATTTGTGGAAGTGTGGGCAAACCTTTTGCCAATTGGCTCTTAGAGAAGTCATTAACACAGATATTCACTTACTTTTTCTCCCTGAACTGCGGATGTTTACTTAATCTGCTCAATGAAAGACATGAACAGTACAACTCTTTGTGTGATATTAGTTTAGTTACATTGTGTTTGTCGATAATTGTGACTTCGATAAAAATCAGGCCACGTTTTATTAGAAATCAATGCAGAAATCCAGGTAATCCGCACATATTTCCACGTCAAAATGTAAAATCCACTACTTAAATTATGTGCGGATTTTACCTGCAGAGTTACCTGCGTTTATGTACAGTTTTGATGTGGATATTCCGCATCAAATTCTACGTGTACATGTAGCCTAATAAAGTTGGTGATGCTGCAGGACACTTTTTTGTTGTCTCACGGATTTGCACTGAATTCAGAAGAAAAATCCTGTCCACAATAACAGTCAATATAAATTTAAGATTTGGTCAGCTCATGGTTAGTTGAGGTAGACAGTTTCTACACAGAGAGGATTCAAGATCTTAGAAAACTGGTTTATTTAGGCTATATCAAAGTACGTTTTACTGTAAGGCTATATGCACACGTTGCGTGTTTTGCTGCGGAAAGTACGTAGCAAAACCGCAGGAAACTGCAAGTAATTTGCAGGGAAGAAACGCACATGAAGGTGTGTTTTTCGATGCATTTTTTGGTGCGGTTTCTGAGTTTTGATGCGTGTTTTCATGCTGCGGATTTTGGTGCGATTTTCCTCTGAACTAGGCAGATAGAATTCTCAAGTGGAAACGCAAGATAAATTGACATGCTGCGGATTCTAGAAAAACGCACCACAGGTCAATTTCAGTCCGAAAAAATACCGCTTGAACTTTCCCGGAATCTCATTGACTATGCTGGTACTGTATTGCGCTGCGGATTTGCTGCATGCAAATCCGCGTGGCAAAACCGCACGTAATACGCATCGTGTGCATTGGCCCTCAAGGAGAACCATACTTTTGCAATTGTACCTTAGGTGGCAGAATAATAGTTAACAAAACATCTCTCTTTGGGATCTCTGCTCTACTTGTACAGTGCAGCTTTCTACCTAGACGTATTACTGTGTCCAGCGCACTTATCTATGCCGAAATCTGGACTACAGTATCATACAAAACATTCAGTAAATGATACAGTAAAAATCATAGCAAATCCTATTGTTATATTTATAATCTATATAGATAGATGCACCAAATATCCATAGCCATGTTGTCTGTACTCCGGTGTGCTAGCAGTACCGGGGTGTGATAATTGTAAAACACTCCATATCCAGGTCTTGAACGTCAGTAGACAATGTAGACTATGTCATTATCAGGACAGTCAAAGAAGGCAGCAAAACAAACTTGACCTAGTAATTACAAAACACACAGTCACAGCCTCCTCAGACTGAAGCTACTTTGTCTACACGGCTATATTTGGAATGTGACGGTGATCTTGTAGTTCCGTAATATCCAAGGCACTAAGGATATTAACCCAGTGCTATTTCAGTTCTCAGATTTAATCGTACAGATTGTTTGCAACTTATCCAAGAGACAGAGAATGAAAATACACAGAGATGTTAAGCAGAACCTTCATTCTGACCTATACAGGGCCGGAAATGGGTCAACCCTTTCGGCATATTTTTATCCCATAGAAACCTATGGTAAAGTTACAGTTTACATTAATATACTTTTTGAACTATAACTATGACTAGACTATAGAAACCTAGGGGAACTTTACAGTATATGTTAGTAAGCAGATTTCTGAATGACATAGACATGAGTTGAAAGTTTAAACCTGCACTTACTGTATAGCTCAACTTTCAATCATGATTCCATATAATGTAAATAATGTTCAGTAACTTTGCAAGAACTTTGCTTCACTTATCTTAGGCCCCTTACATACTGCGTTTTAGCCTTACATTTAACACGTACGTTGGGAAACTCATATATATGGACAGCTATCGCTGGAGTTTCCTGAGGCAGCGGGGGCTGACCTGCCCGCCTCATGGTGGCCCTATCCCCGCAAGACCTTTACAGACGGAGTTTCCAGTCGCTTTCAAAGTAACCTGATTCCGGCTATCTCTGTCCTTGGATGATACATCATTGGAGATTCCCTGGGGTAGGCCCAGTAACGTAACTGTCCATTTACGTCACTGGAGCTACCCCAGCAAAGCTCCAGTGATGGAGTTTCCCCAAACAGGAATAGCAGCCGGCTGCTTTAAAGTTCTTGCGGTCGTGGGGGATAAGGGACTTTGTCATTGCAAAGCTCCTGACATCACTGTCCATATATATGTACAGTTACATCAGGGGATCTCCTTCCCGACCAGAACGCTTCTGACCCACCAGTTAGGGACTCCAGCATCGCAAAGCTCCTGACATCACTGTCCACTGTCTTATCCTCAGACAGAAGGAAAAAACGCAGTGTGAAAGGGGCCTTACTCATCTTGATTTATTATATAGTCTCTGTTCACATTCCGGCTACACGGGGCGGATCACTGCGTAATAGCACGAAGCGCATCCACTCCTGTGGCCTGCAGGGAATTCCTGGTCGAAAAAGTGCACCAGACTGCAGCACTTAGCCGGCAAACTGGCAGACCGGCCTCCTGGGATGACGTCTCATCCCAGGAGACCACTCCAGCCTGCGATTGGCTTCTGCAGCGGTCACATTGGATGAAGCGTCATCCAAGGAGGCCGGCCGTTTGACGTCATCCAGGCCGGCTTCCTGGGATGAGGTTTCCTCCATGTGACCGCTGCTACAGCCTGGGATTGGCTGCAGCGGCGGTCACATGGGATGAAGCGTCATCCCAGGAGAATGAAACACAAACTCCTAGGTAAGTTGAATTTTTTTTTTTTCTGAGTTCCATTTTTTGCCGCGGGATCCCCACGGATCCGCCGCAAAAAACGGTACAACTGTTATTTGATGCGGGATTTACATGCCTATTGAATTCAATGGGGAAATCCCGCAACATATAAGCAGCGTTTACATAAAGATCAATTTCTGAGCGGTATTTCCGCTCAGTATTTATGCAGCGTGTGGATGAGATTTGCTTTACCTCATCCACTTTGCTACTGTACTTGCTGTGGAATCCTCAGTATTTACACAACGTGTGAACTGGCCCTCAAAGCTGTATTCATAAGTCTGCTACTTTTAATCCAAGGGCAGTACCCTGTCAGATACACCCCTAACAGCTTAGCTAATATGATATATATATATATATATATATATATATATATATATATATATATATATACTCTTTTTGCACTCTGTTGCAGCACTTTCTTTGCAGGTGTGTTTTTGGCTGTACAATTCCAGGTGTAAAGACTACATCTCTCACAGTGCACTGCAGCAGAGCATGCCCTCTTCAAACTCATATGTCACGACACTACATTACACACAATTCTCTAACATAACTACATTATTAGAATGATTTCTGTTTCAAGTCTCCAAGGTGGAATAACTTACAGCGTTTCAAGTTTGTTACCACATCCATATATACAGAATAAATATCTCACGTAAATCTGCAGCTCAGCTTTTTAAACTGAAACATGTTTTAATTTTTTAAACAGAATCAATCACTTTTATTAGAGACTTATTTTATACTATCAAAGAAAACCTTTTATCTAAGCGCTTGAAAATGCCAAAAATTTCCAGGTCTTGATAACAAATTGCACAACTCTCTACAAATCTGTTCAGAGGGCAGAATTCCAAAATAGAAATCAGGACAAGTCGGGCTAATCCCCATTTTTTTTCCATATAAAGTCAAACACAAAGATTATCCTGCAAAAATCAGGACAGATGGCAGTAATGTTTACACAGAGATGACTACATAACTATTGATCTATTTCCAATATATTCACATTACAGTAGAAGAAATATTTTAATTCCTCTTCACGTATAGCTATCACTTAAGGATCATGGGTGTCTGACCTCTGGGAACCCCCACCAATTCCAAGAATGAAGGGGCAAAAGCCCCTTTGGCAATTTCTTTGCATGGGTCCATCCAGCCACTGTGCAGTCTATTCAAGTGGAAGGGGCTCTGTTGCATTTCCCTGCACAATGAGTGTCTGGAAGCGTCGCTGTGACATCGTTTCTTAGGTTGAAATAAAGTCACGTCCTGCCAGGTTGATCCTTCCCAGATCGATTATACATCATTCATTGAAAATTATTTATAAGCCTCAATGCAATCCATAGTTTAACTACTCTGACTGTAAAGAACCCTTTCATATATTGATGAAATGTCGGTACTTCACACGTAAAGAATGTCCCCTTTGTGCAGTTCTCAGGAATGAATAAATCATGTGCCACCTTTATGTATTGACCACACATATATTTATACATGTTAATAAGAGTTAGGGCACGGCCAGACGTGGCGGAATTGCTGTGGAATTCTGCTGCGGACAGTCCGCAGTGGAATTCTCGAGCGGCCGTTTTTTACATTTGTTTCAATACATTTTTAGGCAAATTAGTTCAGACATTGCGGAAAACTCCGCTGCGGACCATAGGCTGCGGTGCAGAATTTTCCCTCCGCAGCATGCACTGACTGTTGCGGAGAAAAAGCGGAATTCCACTGCGGATTTCAGCCTTTACAATGCAAAAACTGAAATCTGTGGCAAGTCCGCTGTGATATCTGCAACGTCTGAATTACCTGTCAAATATGCAAATGTCGGTGCAGATTCGTTGCGTAATTGCCCCAAATCTGCACCAACATTTGCAGCGGAAAAACTCCGCCACATCTGGCCATGCCCTAAGGGCCTGTTCACAGTGAGTTTTTTGCAGGCAGAAAATTCTGCCTGGAAAAATCAGCTCAATTTTTTTTAAGTGGTCTTGCACCACACACGGTTTTTGACACGTTTTTTTCGCCACGATTTTATACGCATTTTTTGCCACTTTTTTTTAAGGCGTTTTGTTTCCTATTTCTTCAAGAGACAACATGAAATTCTGAACGCGTTTTTTGCTGAAAAACGCGTAAAAAAAGCTTAAAAAATCATGGCAAAACAACGCGTCAAAAAACGTGTTTATTATCGTCTCCCATTGATTTCAATGGGGTTTTTGAGGCGGAAAACGCCTCAAGGTAGGGGATGTCACTTCTTTTTCCAGTGAGCGCTTCCATCTCCCATTGAAATCAATGGGAGTCAAATTGGGCAGTTTTTTGCCGCTGTTTCTGCGGCAAATACTGCGGCAAAAAAACTCTGTGTGAACAGGGCCAAGGAGTCTTTTTTCCAAGCTGAACAAGCCCAATTTTTCTAGCCTTACATTATAAGAGCGAACTCATTTAATAATATAATGCAGGGAGAACCTGTGAAAGAGCAGAAATGCTTTACTAGTGCTGTAACCCCTTCATTCTGAGGATTGCTAGGGTACCTAGCCGTAACCCCTACAGATCAGGAAGCGAAGGTATATCCTAGAGACACGCCAAAACATTGTATTGTGGGAAAACCCCTTTAACATAGATGCCTAACGGTAGAAAACTATTTTTCAGCTATACTGTAACTATAAATGATAAGGATTGAAATTCCTGGTACAGGATCCGTGTGCCCTGGACCTATTTCCTGGAACATTGCAGAAACAAACATTACATACAAGCAAACAACTTTCCTTATTAAGTATAACCCGTCCATTTCCTTTTCACTCTGCTTATCCATTATTTTAAATTAACACATTCTGTCAAAGAGCAACTCCAGTCAAGAAAACGCATTGAGGCCTCATTTACACGAGCGTAATATACGCGCGTGCGACGCGCGTGCTTTTCACGCGTGTCGTACGCACCTATATTACTCTATGGGGCAGTGCAGACGATGCGTGAATTTTGCGCAGCGCGAGTGCGTTGCGTAAAACTCACGACATGTTCTATAATCGTGCGTTTTTCGCGCATCACGCACCCATTGAAGTCAATGGGTGCGTGAAAACCACGCATGCCGCACGGAAGCACTTCCGTGCGAACTGCGTGATTCGCGCAAGAGCTGTCAAAAGGATGAATGTAAACAGAAAAGCACCACATGCTTTTCTGTTTACAAACATCCAAACGGAGTGTCAAATTAGAGATGAGCGCACCGAACTTCACCGGGTTCGGCCGAACTCGTTTTGACCGAACCCGGCAAAAAATTTTCCGGTACGCGACGTCAGGAGACAGTCACTGTCCACGGTGCTGAAAGAGTTAAACTGGTTCAGCACCATGGACAGTGACTTCCGATCACAATATACATGTACGTGTAAAAAAAAAACAGAAGTTCTGACTTACCGATAACTCCCGGGTTCTTCCTCCAGTCTGACCTCCCGGGATGACAATTCAGTCCAAGTGACAGCTGCAGCCAATCACAGGCCAAGCACAGGCTGCAGCCAATCACAGGCTGCAGCGGTCACTTGGACTGCCGCGTCATCCTGGGAGGTGGGGCCGGATGACAAGAGAGGGACGCGTCACCAAGGCAACGGCCGGGAGACCGGACTGGAGGAAGCAGGAAGTTCATGGTAAGTATGAACGTTTTTTTTTTATTCACAGACTGGTGTATATTTTGATCGGAATTCACTGTCGAGGGTGCTGAAAGAGTTACTGCCGATCAGTTAGCTCTTTCAGCACCCTGGACAGTGACGGACGTCGACTAGACTCATCTCTATGATGGCGGCTGCGCGAAAATCACGCAGCCGCGCATCATACACGGATTACACACGGAGCTGTCAAGTGCCTTTTGCGCGCACAAAACGCTGCGTTTTTTGCGCGCGCAAAACGCACACGCTCGTGTAAATCAGGCCTTAAAAAAAATAAAAAAATAATAATAATTTGAACCATGTTTGAGGAATCCAGTACAGAGCGATGGTTTTTGTAATGCAATGTTTGTAATGGCACGGCCAGACGTGGCAGAGTTTTTCCGCTGCAAATGTTGGTGCAGATTTGGGGCAATTACGCAACAAATCTGCACCAACATTTGCATATTTGACAGGCAATTCAGACGTTGCAGAAAACACAGCGGACTTACCACAGATTTCAGTTTTTGAATTGCAAAGGCTAAAATCTGCAGTGAAATTCCGCTTCTCCTCCGCAACAGACAGTGCATGCTGCGGAGGGAAAATTCCGCACCGCAGCCTATGGTCCGCAGCTGAGTTTTCCGCAACGTCTGAACTAACTTGCCTAAAAATGTATTGAAACAAATGTAAAAAACGGCCGCTGGAGAATTCCACTCCGGACTGTCCACAGCGGAATTCCACTGCAATTCCGCCACGTCTGCCCGTGCCCTAAATATTTTCAATGGTAATGCAAATGGAAGCTGTGGTTTCTGTTTGGCTTTCCGTTTATCGGTTCCTCCAACAAAAAGGTCGAAACAGACAAATAGAATTTTTAGATAGAATTAATAAGAATGTGACAGAAGCAGAAACTCCAGGACCGACGGCTGTGGCTCCGTTGCTCCGGCATATTGGGAGTTATAGTTTCAGTAGTTACATCTACTTACAGTATATTTATTAGAAAATGTTTTATTACCCCGATTGAGTTTCATACGAAAGCCTTTTTAAATGATATTACATTAACTGATTCTTATTCCTTAGAACGGCTCCAGGACGGAGAAAAATGCTATGAATTTGAGCATTCTCCAAAAATGCCTGCAGGAAATTATTTGTCCCTGAATGAGGTTAAGTGATTTTGCATCAATTTAAACTTTTATAAATGCGGTCTTTAAAATCATTTACACAAACTTTTTTTTTTAACATTAAAAATGTTTCTTCTTTTTGGATTGTCACTATGGAAAAATGGTTTGTCCTGACACATTAAATGAAGCAACAAATATGAGGAGATAATTTAGGAAGATTTATTCCAAATGTTTACTTCAAGCCTAGGCCCTCTTCACATCCCGTCTGTGATGTACATTGTATACCAGGAAATCCGGCTTGCACACTAAACGTGTCCATAGGGCTCCATTAGCCTGACTGATATAAAAAGAGTGCCCTATTGGCCTCCGTCGGCCCGCTATACGTCAGTATAGCGCAAAAAAAGGTATGCAAAGGAAACCCTAAATAAATGTATACTGTGCGGTATAGGTTATTTTTAACATGGGAGCCTATGAGTGGCAGATGCCACTGTATGTCATCCATCACTGGCATCCGTTTAACGTAGCCGTCATGAGCTTTTCATGCCATAATAGTCTATGGGTGACGGATGCCTGTGATGGATGCCTCACAGGGATCCGTTTAACGTATACGTCATGAAAAGCTTATGACGTATACATTAAACATATGCCATACAAGCCTATAGGTAAACGCTGCCACTCTGCATTAGTCACAGCCTACGCTTAATTCCTATGTCGGGAGCTTTTCCAAGCACTAAACGTATGCCAAATATGTGATGTGAACAGAGCCTAACAGTGTTCTTTTGACATGTTATAAAATACTTTTGTGGGATTTTTTTCCCCAGAATTGTTATTTCATGGGGAATACAAGTATCTATCTACCTGAAGGTATATAGAGAAAAAGTCCTCCAGCTCACCTGACACTTGCTGTATGTGTCGCGATCATCGCACGGGCTCTCGTGTCGGCACACGATGGGTATAGACAGGCAGAGGCAAGAGGGTTGAGTCCAGCGCTGAAGAGGATAAAACGGAAACTAGTTCCAAGTTTACTAAATATTCGATTAAAAAGGTCCAATAGGTTGGAGTCCTGGTGTGCATACGGGAGTGAATAACGATCCAGTCCTGAAGCCTACGCGTTTCAGACGTTAGGCACGTCCTTAATCATGGCTGTTGATTAAGGACGTGCCTAACGTCTGAAACGCGTAGGCTTCAGGACTGGATCGTTATTCACTCCCGTATGCACACCAGGACTCCAACCTATTGGACCTTTTTAATCGAATATTTAGTAAACTTGGAACTAGTTTCCGTTTTATCCTCTTCAGCGCTGGACTCAACCCTCTTGCCTCTGCCTGTCTATCTATCTACCTATCATCGACTCTATCTATCTATCTATCTATCTATCTATCTATCTATCTATCTATCTATCTATCTATCTATCTATCTACCTATGATCTATCTATCTATCTATCTATCTATCTATCTATCTATCTATCTATCTATCTATCTATCTATCTATCTATCTATCTATCTATCTATCTATCTATCTACCTATGATCTATCTATCTATCTATCTATCTATCATCTATCTATCTATCATCTATCTACCTATCATCGACTCTATCTATCTATCTATCTATCTATCTATCTATCTATCTATCTATCTATCTATCTATCTATCTATCTATCTATCTATCTATCATCTATCTATCTATCTATCTATCTATCTATCTATCTATCTATCTATCTATCTATCTATCTATCTATCTATCTATTTATCATCTATTTATCTATCTATCTATCTATCTATCTATCTATCTATCTATCTATCTATCTATCTATCTATCTATCTATCATCTATCTATCTATCTATCTATCTATCTATCTATCTATCTATCTATCTATCTATCTATCTATCTATCTATCTATATCTGACTATTTTATATCTATCTATCTATCTATCTATCTATCTATCTATCTATCTATCTATCTATCTATCCATCCATCCATCCATCCATCCATCCATCCATCCATCCATCCATCCATCCATCCATCCATCCATCTATCATCTATCTATCTATCTATCTATCTATCTATCTATCTATCTATCTATCTATCTATCTATCTATCTATCTATCTATCTATCTATCTATCTATCTATCTATATCTGACTATTTTATATCTATCTATCTATCTATCTATCTATCTATCTATCTATCTATCTATCTATCTATCTATCTATCTATCTATCTATCTATCTATCTATCTATCTATCTATCTATCATCTATCTATCTATCTATCATCTATCTATCTATCTATCTATCTATCTATCTATCTATCTATCTATCTATCTATCTATCTATCTATCTATCTATCTATCTATCTATCTATCTATCTATCATCTATCTATCTCTATCATTTAATTTATATACTATCTATCTATCTATCTATCTATCTATCTATCTATCTATCTATCTATCTATCTATCTATCTATCTATCTATCATCTATCTATCTATCTATCTCATATCTATCTATCTATCTCATATCTATCTATCTATCTATCTCATATCTATCTATCTATCTATCTATCTATCTATCTATCTATCTATCTATCTATCTATCTATCTATCTATCTATCTATCTATCTATCTATCTATCTATCTATCTATCTATCTACCTGTCTATATCTGTCTGTCTATCTATTTATATTTTAACGACTGAACCCCACAAAACAATGTTGATGACATGCAAAGGCATTCCCCCAAACCCAGCACTTTTCAATGAGACTCAATACATTAGACAAAATTGCATGTGTGTAGTTAATTGTACATTGCTTTATAATTTTTGGTGCAGTCTATAGTCATCTAAAAGGAAATTGTATATGTTTGGATTAACATTAAAACGATTCTGCACAAGACTTGAGGGTACGATTGTAAGAAATAAGGTAATTACTGCAGTCAATCACTATAATGTAATAATAATAACAACATAACATAAAGCATCATAATCATCAAATGTTCCATTATTTACACTATGTTCTCCTTCACATCTGTTCATTATATAGCAAAGAGTAAATCTGAAATGGTAAAATAACAAATGAACACATATTCATGGAGCCCGGCTACATTTGGTCATACATTGTGTAACTGACAGACGTAAAGCAGGTCGGGGCATTCTTTATAGATACACCTAATGATTTCACAGATTTAAAAGAAAAACGACATCGAATTATTTCTATCATAGTCACAGCAATTCTAAAAAAAACACAGAGAAAACCCTCAATAAATACATAGCAACAAAAAAAGGGCTCTGACACCTCATAGACATGGACACATAGTAAGAAATATTTTTCATGCCGGTTTCATGTTTCCAGGTAATCTTGTCCTTAAAATATCCTATAGTATAATGTGGGAAAAGTTGTCTCAGTTTACACAATTGGCTACAAACGTTTCTTTTTGAAGCTTTGACTTCTCATTGTTAATGATTTTGATACAAAGACTCTTAACATTCATTACCCTTCACTTTGACAACTTTATATTTCTGCTCAAAGAATGACAACATTACAAAATGTGCGCATTAAAGAATATAAGTAGACAATTCGGGTGAGTTTTTTTTTTAGAAACAGAATCAAGGCTTATTTTAACCCCTTAATGACCGGGCCATTTTGCGCGTTAATGACCAAGGATTATTTTTTGTTTTCTCACGGTCGCATTCCAAGAGTCGTAACTTTTTTTTTTATTCCGTCGACATAGCCGTATAAGGGCTTGTTTTTTGCGGGACGGGTTGTATTGTTCAATTGCACCCTTTTTGAATGCATATAATATATCGATTAACTTTTATTAACTTTATTTTAGGAGAGAATTGAAAATAAACCGCTATTCCAGCATTGATTTTCACGTTCTAAATTTACGCCGTTTACTCTGCAGCATAAATAACGTGTTAACTTTATTCTATGGGTCGGCACGATTACGGGGATACCAAATAGGCAAAGGTTTCATATGTTTTTTCCTACGTTTGCACAATAAAAACCCTTGTTTAAATAAAAAAATGACTTGTTTTTGCATCGCCGCATTCCAAGAGCCGTAACTTTTTTATTTTTCCGTCAATGTGGCCGCATGTCGGCTTGATTTTTGCGAGCCAAGGTGTAGTTTTCATTAGTACTATATTGGGGTACATGGGACTTATTGATTAACTTTTATTTTATTTTTATCAGGGGGAATGGGAGAAAATAAAGAATTTTGCCGTTGTTTATTGCGTTTTTTTGGACGCCATTCATCCGGCGGTTTAATTAATGTGTTAATTTTATTGTTTGAGTCGTTACGATTGCAGGGGATACCATATATGTGTATGTGTTGTTTGTTTTGACACTTTTACTAAATAAAAAGGTTTATTTTATTTTGACTGTAAGATTTTTTATTTATTTTTCATAAACGTTATTTAACTGCTTTACATTTTATTTTTTTAGCCCCACCAGGGGACTTCACCATCCGATCTGCTGATTACTTATATAATGCTTTGGTATACTTAGTATAGCAAAGCATTATTGCCTGTCAGTGTAAAACGGACGGGCAATGTATTAGGCCATGCCTCTGGCAGGGCCTAATAGGCAGTTGCAGAAGGCAGACCCTGGCTGCCATGGAAACCCAACGGTGCCCCGGGGGCACCGATGGGGTGACAGAGGGAGCTCCCTCCCTCTGTCAAGCACATTAGATGCTGCTGTCGCCATTGACAGCAGCATCTAATGGGTTAAGCTGCCAGAATCGTAGCGCGCTTCGATCCAGCAGTTGCGGCTGATCGCGTGGGTACACTGGAAGTACCCACGCGATCAGTGAATGGATACATCCGTCCTTATGCGGGAACTAACACCTGTATAGGATGGATATATCCGTCCTTCGTCGTTAAGGTGTTAATTGCCATGCAAAATTATACATTTATTTGCTCAGAGCACATTCACTTATTTCCCCTTGTACACATGACTGCAGCATGATTTACATTATAGAGGATATGTCATTGGAGGACAACTGCACTTTACATCTATTCTCTCATGACTTAAAAGTGTCAACTCCCACTTCCGGTTTTTGCCCTGGTCCAGAGTACACAAATTGATGTCAGGGGTAGTTATTTTGGTCCAGTATGCTGACCCATAGAGATGAACTGATGTAAGGAGTCTTTTGCATAACTGACATCAAACACCAGGCCAATTGGACCCGATCAACCTGCATTATGGGAGAACCCCCTTCAATATAAAGTGAAGTTGTTCTTGAAATACCCTTTTTAAAACTAAAATTGTAATTAAAAAAAATAAAACATAATAATGATAGAAATTGCAATGCATACCTTAAAAAAAAACAAGTTAACATTAGTGGGCAGGAGAGGGGACTATAGTTCAAATTACAGAATAGAAAACATCATTTTGAGTTCTTAATTTTTAGTCAGAATTCAGCCGAATGTCTATCTCTGTGGCCAGAACATGGAGAAAAGTCAGCATCCAATCAGATACTGTGGTCAGACTGTCCACAGCAGCACAGAAGAGGTTGTATGCTTTGGTCTTGTAGATGACCGGTCCACTCACAGTAACAAGAGGAAGATTTATGGGAAGAGTGCGTTTTTATTTCTGTCTTAATATTGTCAGCTTGTACCTATTGTTCAGGTCCATCTAATGGAAGAAAAGGTAACTTTGTATTCAAAGGAAAGAGAAATTTGAGTGAAAATTGATGGCCTATTATCAGGATAGGCCATTATTATTTGATCGGTGGGGGTCCGAACTCGGCACCCTCGCCGATCAGCTGTTTTGAGTGGGCAGCTTGCCCTTCACTGCTCACTCTGCTCAATACTGTCAAACGTCGACACACTTGTAGCGGTGGTTCACAGTATTACAGTCCTCTCCCACTGATCAAATATTCATGACATATCTTGAGGATAGGCTATCAAGTTTCTCACTCTGGAAAACCCCTTTAAAAAAATAAATAAAACAAAAACAGGAATGATACTGATGACTCTGAACGTGTTACTGTTGGTAAAAACTTTTGAAAATACCACGGCAAGCAAGGAAAGCAAACGAGATGATGCTTGACCGATTCCAGCTGTACCTTCTACTTGAAGCAGAAATTAGTTTTATATTAAATAAATTATATCATTGGAAAAGACAATTCTGATTGAAACTGTTCAAGATAACAGAGGATGATCAGCAAACGAAAAGATGGATGATATCACAGAAACCATGACTACTCACATGGAGAAGTGTGGAGACCCAAATAGAAGACTGGATATTCTGAATAAATAATATGTGGTCAAATGAGTCAAAATCCTCACTGACTGCATATAAGTTTAATTATAAGTTTAATAGTAATAAAAACATAAGGTGAAGTAATAGATTTTAAAATATTCAGGCCCAAATACCTCAAAATGTAAGTACTTAATTACATAAATGACCAGTTTACTAGCTAATGGTTTCTACCTCGGTGGTCCCGTAGGTCTAATGATATTTCAACAACATGACAGTCACAGACAATTTTTTCGAGCAGAGATGATCCCACATTTATCAAAAGTGGTGTCATGTCAGCCATGGTCTAAGTTAAAGCTAGACCTAACTAATTGATATATGCAGCGACAACTTCATCATTGTATGTGCCCTTTTTTTACAAATCTGTCTCAACAGGCACAATTACGAAAAGCAAAATTTTAAAAAGTTACACATCAGAAAAAAGTTGCATCTCTACTCCACGCAAGCCCTGGCTCAAAATTCTTGCACAAATGGTTAATGCTAGAGAGCAAATTAGGCACTATTTACGAGTAAGATGCACCAGAAAAAGGTGTAAGTACAATGATAAATATGGGCCATAGAGTTAAAATGCACCATATTTATAAAGCATCTGCATAACATTTATAAAGAACATGCAACATTTTCTATGCAATGAGGCAGCCTACACCGGGTCAGACCAGGTGTACAATGTAGATGCAAGATTGGGGGAGGTTTAGGAAACAGTGTTGTAAAATGCATCATTTAATGAGATGTAGAAAATGTTGCAAATTGCATCATTATTCAAAATGGTGCATGCGGAATAATAAATTTGGTAGCAATATGAGTGAGCATGATCCAGCATATAGACCTTGCACCAAATTTTCATACAAACCATTCTGTGACATTTTTGACAACAGAATACTGCCAGCAAATGTATGCTCTGTTCACACTAGCACCATGGCTTCTGTTCATAACAGAACCATGGTAGCTATGTAGGATCCAAATCAATCCTGATGATTCCTGTTGACTTAGAATGGGGTCTGTCAAGTTTCTACGGGTTCGGTACTTTTTATAGCGGACTGCGCTACTCTTGCCATCAAAAATACCAGAAGCCTGATGGAAATAGCATAACACAATATACCCCACTAATATGGATCCACCATTATGATTCTTAAGGGCATATCGACAACTTAATTATTTTGCACAGGGTGCACATTACTCTCTTTACTATTGCTAGAATTTGACTGTGTATATATAGCAGTGATACATAGCTGTAGAGCTGCTCTTCAGGTAGCGTATACAGTCCTTCTATTCTACTGGATCATACAGTGCCCCCTGTACTATTAAATAAGCACATGTTGATTGATCTACAGTTGCCTCCGTTGGGTCATTGTACAACTCAGTGGAACACAAGCAAGTACTGTATATATTTGGGCCTTACTGGTTTTCCTGGTGCATGGCACATGTATTTTACTATGTTAGTTATCCTGCATGGGACCATACATATAACAGCTTTAAAGCAGATAAAACAGACACGGCGCCACATAGTGCAAAATAAAAGCGATAAAACCACAGGGGCAATTTAGACAAGAAGAAAATTGCTCACCTAGGGTTGTGGACACCGGTTAGATGTCACAAACGCAAAAAAGCTGCTGCCAGATCCGTGCACACACAAACCAAGTTTGTTGTCAAGAGGTACTGCAAATCCACAGAGAAAAAGGGCCTGCAGAAGGGCCTGATGAAGACGCCGGTCCGGCGTCGAAACGCGTAGCCCTTTCTTCATAATAAATACTTTATTTATTTACACTCTATCTGACATCTTTACGAGCAGCGCCGTTTTGGTCCCCTTTTTCTCTATGGATTTGCAATATAATAGCTTTGTCAGCTGTAGTTTTGCGCTGGTGCCCTGAGTTCGAATCCAACCAAGAACAACATCTACATGGAAATTGTTTTCCCCGAATTTGCATGTGTTTCCTCCCACACTGTTGTTGACCCAGAGGTCAAAATATACAGATATTTGTGAGCTCGACCGGGGACAGGGAGTGAGAACAACCTTTATACAGCACTGTGGAATATGTTGGCGCTATATAAATAAATAATAAATAAACGTTATGTGCCTCTTATTGCGTGTATTAAAGAGTACCCTTCAGCCTTCAGACATATCAGTTTCAGTAAATACATACTTGCACTTCTTATGAATTGCAATGCTGGAACATCTTTGCTTGAAACTATGCATATAGCCAAACATCTATTATTCCTCCTAGAAATGTATAAGTTGACATCTAGGTGTTTTCCTGGTTAATAGAGTGGATCAAACCACCATTGACAAGGGGAATTGTAACACTTAGTTATCAATGTGTTCATACATTTCCAGGAGGAATAACAAAGGAATGACATAATTTAATTGATGATAATCCAGCTTTTGAATATAATATTTCATGCGTACCTAACTTTTTAGGCGACTTTCCAGAATAAGCTGTCATATGTGTGTACATGAGGAATATCACTATTTCTGGGAATTATATGACTTGTATTCTGCATTTTGTAGCAGTCTTCCCCTCTGCAGGTTCTATCTCTAATTCTCCATTTTCTCTGAGCTAGTGGGCAAATCCTAACTGCTATCATGTATTCTATACACTGCACACATAGAGAAGCGAACAGTCTGGCCCCCCTATCTCCTTGTAGCACACCCTTAGATACATCGGCAACATGGAGGACATCTTACAGCAGTACTGAGCAATGTAACTGCGGATCCAGTACTGGGGTGAGACATAACACTTACTAGAAGCTGCAACAGCATCTCTGTGTGTCTCTGCCTCTGTCTCACTTCCATAGACTTCTATGTGCAGCATATAAACTAATTCCTCAGTGAGCTGATAAACACTCTGGTCTTTGGGAGAAGCAGGAAAATAAACTATAGACATTAAAGAGGACTTGATAGTTCTCGTGACATGTATGTTTTAATAAATACTTGCATTTGCCATAAAATCATTCCGGTGCACCTTCTCTTAGAACTGCGCGTTGTGTTGTCCCTCTGTTCACCCTCCTGGAAATATATGAATAAATTGACAAATGGGTGTTACCATTCTTCTTGTCAATGGGGTGTGTCCTTACACACTCTGACACTGTCCAATCAGTGCTAACAATGTCAGAGTGTGTAGAAACAGACCCTATTGACAAGGAGAATGGTAACACCCAGTGGTCAATTTATTCATACATTTTCAAGAAGAGTAACAATGCAATGCAAAGTTCTAGAAAAAGATGCTCCTGCATTGTTATTTCATGGGGAATACAAGTGTTTAATGAAACAGACATGTCAGGAGAGGTGACAGATCCTCTTTAAATGTTTGTTAGTGGAAATAACTTAATATTTGTGCCAACCTATCCCATACTGCACTACCAGCTGAGTGTGGGTCATGTTCATACAAAAACATCATTTTATTCATACATTTCATCCCAGTTGCTATCCCATCATTTTCAAAGAGTATGGAAACTGTCCCACAAAAGCGTGTAGATGTCAGGTATTCTAAAACTGACAAAGGAATAGGTAATTATTTTGTTTGTTTGTGGTAAGAAGAGCACACCTTAGGAATGGCCTGTTACACCCTGCTGCGTCATGCCAAGCCATGGGCAGAGAGACTGCATACCTAAGAGGCATGCCCATTACTTTCAGACTCCTTTAATGCCAGCTCACACAAGGGCCTCACAGTCTCCTGCTCACAACGGACAAAATAAGAAAAATATCCTTGTGTTAAAATTTTATTACCAACTCCTATTGTTAAGAAAAATGCTGTTGATTGCTTGGCCTTGTAAAAATACTATTTCAATATTTATGGCTAAGCAGATATAGCTGTAAAATAGAACACAGCCTTGTAGTTACACTTGAACTTCGGAGAAGCTCTTTGTAGACGCCGATGTTAGTCAATCCTTGGAAACGTACAAAAATACATTGACGCAAAAAATTTCACTTTTTGGGAAGGAGAGAGTAGCCTTATATAGTACTTTATGGATCCACAATATCTGACAGCTTAATGAGCAAAGGAACAAAAAGTAGCGGAGGTTCTAATTTGACACCTTTTTCATATGTTCACAAAATGATAAATAATAGGAACAAATGCTTTTGAAATTAGAATCAAAATTTTACATAAAAGTGGTACCTTCTAATTTGTATTTTTGCGTTAAATTATTTTCAATTATTTAATTAGCATAACTGAATAAGAAAACGTCAGCGAACAATCCTTTCTGATGCGAACCAAAAAAAAATAAAATACACAATAGTTGTCTTATCAACAGGAAAAATAAATGGAATTAAATATATTATGTCTTATGTAGATGAGCTTCACATGTTACATTAGTCAGAATACATCTATGTGACACATCGGAAGACAATTTTGGTGAGGTTCCCCGAGCTGGGGCTATCACAGATTTTGAGAGGGAAGAGTCTCATATGCTCAATAATGCACCAGAACCACTTTGGCTGGTCAGAGATTTCCAGAACTCAATCAATGGTCAGAGATTCCAAAAGCTCGAACCAGTACTGAAGGAGTCTGGACATTATGTAGCACCATACTGTAGTTTCATCATTCTATGGATTGGTGGGGGACACAGACCCTCATCGATTTTCCTTTTGACATGTCTAAATGAGTTGTGTACAAAAAAACTTAAACCTCTTTCATTGAATAATATAGGGTTCCTTAACTCAAGACAAAATTAAACTAATCTAAAAAAAAATCTACACTATTCATAATAAACTTGGGGTTTAGCATTGTTTAGACCAATCTTATGGGTGTCCAATTTTATATGATAAAGTAATATTGAATCTGGTTGGACCAAATAATCTTCATATTAGCAATGTAACCAGTTCTTCATCCACCCACTGTTTTTAGTTACCCACATAGGAAACAAAAACTGTTTTTAATATGTCACCAATTAAATGATAACTTCCCAGCACTCACATCCATTCATTGTAAAAAAAAAAAATGTACAAAAAAAATTATACGTTTTAGTTGTTTTTGACATCTACTGGAACTTTAACCTACCTAGTCACATAACATAAAAACTAGAAAACAATATTAATATTATATTGTTTATATCATATCGTTCTCTTGGGAAACAATGATAAAACAACACTGGAAGGAAACACAATAAATGAAGCATTTGAAATGTGCCCTCTGTACTCTGTTTCAACGTTATGGGACTGGGCTTGTTGGCACTGCAATTAAACTCAGGTATAAAGCCAAGTAGAACAGTATTATTTCCCAATACCGACCAGCGGTTGAAACTTTCTCTTCCAATGATCTTCTTGTGTTTTTACCCAGTATGTTTAGTAATAAAATGGAAGCGGCTCTACTAATTAAAGCAATCTTTATCTCAATGCCAGGATCCAGGGATGAAGTCCAAGAGAAGGTGTGTTTATGAAGGTAAAAAAAGAATAATCATCATCAAAGGCACATAAAAAGGCAAGTGCTGATGTGTTTAGGAGTGGAAAATTCCCAAAAACATGGAGGGAATCAAGCTACCTGGGGATATAATATATAGTATGTCAGCGATCTGTCATATATAACCAAACACTTCCAAAAAGACTTAAACCACAACCCCCCCCCCACGTACACACACGCTCTTAAAGGAATATTCCAAACTCCAGTAAAAAAAAAAGTTTATATGTAATGGGATGAAACGCATTCGAGACTGATCCAACAGGGATTCCTATCCCAGGTACCTCAC
Source organism: Rhinoderma darwinii (assembly GCF_050947455.1). Taxonomy (NCBI): domain Eukaryota; kingdom Metazoa; phylum Chordata; class Amphibia; order Anura; family Rhinodermatidae; genus Rhinoderma; species Rhinoderma darwinii. The sequence continues at coordinate 86,368,656 of NC_134694.1, forward strand.
TGTTGCCCCAAGTGAAGCAGGTCCTGGTTCTGAGACCACGCAGAAACTGCTTGAGTGGGTTAAGCCAATGAACATGCAGCACTCAACAGCGTTGGATTTTCCAAGTAATGGAAAAACAGGGGTCAAGGTGGTTTGAAGACTATCAGGACCCACTGTTTAGGACAACAAAGGTCCCAGGAAAGGGACCACACACTAACACCAACTTAATTCCATTTCCTTACATATATATGGTTTTAATTGAGGGAAGAATAAGCCTGGCACTGCCAATACCATGGGAAAATCTTACATATAACAGCAAAAGCATCATTACATGATGAAGCTAAACAACTTATGGCACGAGTCTTGCATGACATGGGTCACGTGTAGTCACTTTGGGCAACTTTCTTTTTATGCCCATAGAAGTTAATATTGCAATACCGTCCCATCATAGTGTCCATTGACTTCTATAGAGTAGGATTAGTTCAAGTCAGGGAAAGATTTCATAAATGTTTGAGTCCAACGCAACTTTTGGTGGCAAAAGTGTTGCAGCTGCGTTGAGTCAAACATTGTACCTACAGTATCAATACATTCCTATGCAACCCAATGGCACACAACAGAACCTACAGATGGAAGTTGTGCCGCAGAATTCACTGTCTATCCCAACAAACATTATTCATGCATGGAAAAGGAAACTCTGGATCCCTTTGGAATAACCTTTAGTTCATCATATCACCCCCTATAAACACAGGTCTGATAGAGTCCACTTACCCTGAATCAATTGAAGTAGTCAGTGAGTGGCACTGCCATGCCAGGACCCCGGGACAGTGCAGATCCTGACTCCTTGTATCAGGACAATGATTAAATCCAACAGCCAGGAAGTCCCAAAACCCAATCTCAACATGTCATCATGATTCAGTATCCCAAAAAGTATCCAGTAATATTGAGAAGCCACAGAGTAATCCCAGAGCACTGAGGGTGGGACAGAGGGGGCACCCTAAAACTGCTCCACTGCTAAGTAGTGACCACCTGTGCCAGTGCCAGGAAAGGGCAGGGAGGGCACCAGGGCTACAGGACAGCGCTGCTTGTGTAACTGGTAGCTGTGATGAGCCTGCCCTGCTCCTCCTCCTCCCCGGCCTCTGTGTATGTGGAGTGGGGAAGAGGGAGTGAAGTGAGGAGTGAGAGGCTGGAGCACAGAGCAGCAACTACTGCAGAAACTAGGTCACATCATTAGCAACCGGAGAGGGGAGAGCTGCAGCCGGCTCGTGCTGCTGCCACACTGCTGGGTCCTCCTTCCTGCCATCCCTCTCACTCCAGACTCTGCCCAGCTCTCCATGTCTCCCTCTCTGCTAACTTGTCCTGGCACCATATCCCTCAGTGTCCATGTAACAATACCAGTGTGAAGATTACCACCCGCACAACTGACCTACATTACTCTGATATACATATATATATTAGAGGCATATATAGAAAGATCGATAATAGATGATTGATAGATGTTTAGATAGAAATGGGATGCATAGATATTAGATAGATTATCTATCTATCTATCTATCTATCTATCTATCTATCTATCTATCTATCTATCTATCTATCTATCTATCTATCTATCTATCTATCTAATTTCTAATCTCTATCTATCTATCTATCTATCTATCTATCTATCTATCTATCTATCTATCTATCTATCTATCTATCTATCTATCTATCTATCTATCTATCTATCTATCTATCTATCTCTGTCTCATTTCTAGCTATGTGTCTGTATGTTTATATCTATATATGTATCTATGTATCTGATTTCTAGCTATCTGTCTACTAATCTATCTATCTATCTATCTATCTATCTATCTATCTATCTATCTATCTATCTATCTATCTATCTATCTATCTATCTATCTATCTATCTATCTATCTATCTATCTATCTAATTTCTAATCTATATCTATCTATCTATCTATCTATCTATCTATCTATCTATCTATCTATCTATCTATCTATCTATCTATCTATCTATCTATCTATCTATCTATCTATCTATCTATCTATCTATCTATCTCTGTCTCATTTCTAGCTATGTGTCTGTATGTTTATATCTATATATGTATCTATGTATCTGATTTCTAGCTATCTGTCTACTACTCTATCTATCTATCTATCTATCTATCTATCTATCTATCTATCTATCTATCTATCTATCTATCTATCTATCTATCTATCTATCTATCTATCTATCTAATTTCTAATCTATATCTATCTATCTATCTATCTATCTATCTATCTATCTATCTATCTATCTATCTATCTATCTATCTATCTATCTATCTATCTATCTATCTATCTATCTATCTACACATAACAAAAAATAAAAGATCCATCATCAGAAGCTTGCTGATAGTTTCCAGTTAACAACATGACAATAGCCCATCTTAACCAAAGATGGAGCTTCACTTAAAGAATTAACACATATATTTTTATAAGTATTCAGATTTTTTCATATTCATGAAGAATTACTATATTCATTTATCAATTCATTTAATGTATAAGTATGTATATGTTAATATACATGTTTTATACTTACATACACCATATGGCCAAAAGTATTTGGACATTTGACCATCACACCTATAGGAGCTTGTTGGACATCCCATTCTAAAACTATGTGTGTTAATATGGAGCTGTGTCCCCTTTTGCAACTATAACAGCCTCCACTCTTGCAAAAAGGCTTTCCACAAGACTTTGGAGTGTGTATGTAGGAATTTGTGCCTAGTCAGAGCATTTGTGAGGTCACGGACTGATTTTGGATAAGATGGCCTGGTTTGCAATTAGTGTTCCAATTCATCCCAATGGTTTTCAATGTAGTTGGGGTTAGTGCTCTGTGCAGCCAAAGTTCCTGCAGACCAAACTCATCACACCATGTCTTTATGAACCTTTGAGCAATAGGGCACTGTAACTGGAACAGGAAAGGGCCTTCCTTAAAGAAGCTCTGTCACTACATTATAAGTGCCCTATCTTGTACATGATGTGATTGGCACTGGAATGTAGATTACAGCAGTGTTTTTTATTTAGAAAAAACGATCATTTTTGACTGAGTTATGACCTATATTAGCTTTATGCTAATGAGTTTCTCAATGGACAACAGGGCGTGTTTTACTATATGACCAAGTGGGCGTTGTACAGAGGAGTGTATGACGCTGACCAATCAGTGACCAATCAGCGTCATATACTTCTCTCCATTCATTTACACTGCAGATCGCGATATAGCTATTTCGCTATTTGCAGTCACAAAAACACACTATAACGCTACTCATGTTTCATGACAATGAATATACATTACCTCTAGCCAGGACGTGACGTGTATTCATTCTCCTGACCACTTCTGTAGCGTCTGTGTGATTTACAGCACAGCACAGCGAGATCTCGCTGTAAATGACAGTTTACAGCGTAATCTCGTGAGACTACGCCTGCTGTGCTGTAAATCACAGAGACGCTACAGAAGTGGTCAGGAGAATGAATACAAGTCACGTCCTGGCTGGAGGTAATGTCTATTCATTGTCAGGAAACTGCAGTAATGTTATAGTGTGTTTATGTGGCTGCACATAACGATATAGCTATATCGCTATCTGCAGTGTAAATGAATGGAGAGACGTGTATGACACTGATTGGTCAGTGATTGGTTAGCGTCATACACTCCTCTGTACAACGCCTACTTGGTGGTCATATAGTAAAACACGCCCAGTTGTCCATTGAGAAACTCATTAGCATAAAGCTAAAATAGGTCGTAACTCTGTCAAAAATGATCGTTTTTCTAAATACTGCTGTAATCTACATTACAGCGCCGATCACATCATGTACAATATAGGCCACTTATAATGTGGTGACAGAGCCTCTTTAAACTGTTGCCACAAAGTTAGAAGCATAAGTTTGTCTAAAATGTCTTTGTATCATTTTCCTTGGTCCCATCTACAGCGAATCTCAATATACCCTACGTTACAAAATGTATCAGCTCTACCGAATCTAGCGGACCTACTAACCACACTAGACCCTACCCCCATCTCGTTTATACATGAATTTGCTTTCAATAGGGTATGTAGAGAATTTTGTTTTCACAACCACTAAGGGATATTAATTGGCTAGAACATTATTTGATATTTCCCAATTTACCTAAAGGTCTCCTCTCTAAAATATATACTAAACTCCTACAGTTAGCGGCTCCGGCTAAACCTGGGTACATGATAGCATGGGAAAAGGAGCTATCTGTCACCTTTACCCCTTCTGAAGTCTCCATGGTCTTGTCCAACTCGCAGGGTTTTTCCCGTTGTGTTAAGATCCAAGAGAATTCCTTTAAGACATTGACAAGATGGTATAGAACTCCCCAGATCCTCAATAAATGGAGGCTTACTACGGATGAAATGTGTTGGAGGTGTGGAGTGGAGGTGGGGTCTATCTCACATTTATGGTATCACTGTTCAGTCCTACAGAGTTTCTGGGCTGAGGTTGGGAGACTTATTAATGTAATATGTTGGGGCAAACATATGCCTTACCCCCGAATTGGTGCTGATATGGCTACCTAACATTTCGTTTAGACCATCTAAGCATTCTCTAGCAACCCACCTGCTGACAGCAGCTAAACTTCTCATCCCTATGAATTGGAAATCTAAGTCCCCGCCTACAATCCCTCAATGGCTAGAAAAAAACAGACAAATCTTCAGAATGGAAGAACTTGCCGGGTGGGAGAGTGGCACACATATAAAATTTCTAAATACGTGGAAGAGTTGGGTAGATTTTACTAAGAGCCCCGTATATAGCCATAATATGACACCCTCCCTTTTGACTTGACCTGACCTATCCTTTACATAGGTCACTATCTCATACACAGAAGAGGAGCTTACAAATGCATACATTGACTTTACTAGGCTCTCATGGTGGTCACCTGTTTTATTTTATTTTGTTGGTTTATTTATGTTATTGTTTATCAGTTGTCAAAAAGAAATGCCCCTGATAGATAATGCTGGTATGCCTTAATAGGTATAAAATGGATACGACATGTAGACCTTTAATAAAGCCATATATGGCCAGGTTCACGAAGCATACAAATATGATTAAAACTGTACTTGCCATATGTTTTTATGTCTCCTTTTAGGCCTGCGTGCCGCATACTATTATGTTATATATTTTATGCCGGGTTGCATGTCAAGCTCATATGTTATAAAATTTTTCTCAATAAAAATATATTGAAATAAAATATCTTTGTATGCTGTAGCATTAACAATACCCTTGACTGGAAATAAAGAGCTTATCCCAAAGCCTGGAAAACATCACCAAACAATTATTCCAAATATCACAGTAGGCACCATGCATTCTGATACTTCCATACTCCTGGTATCCATCAAGTTCAGATTTGCTAGATAGTGAAACGTGATTCATTACTCCAGAGAATAAGTTTCCTCGGCTCTGAGTCAAGTGTCGGCGTGCTTTACAACACTCCAGACAACACTGCGCATGTGTGCAACTGCTAGACTGTGGAAATCCATTTCATGAAGCTCTTGACGCACAGTTCTTGCACTCATCTCACTTCCAGACATAGTTTGGAACTCTGTAGTAAAAGATGTAATAGAGAATAGGCGATTTTTAGGTGTGACACACTTCAGCACTCGGTGGCAGTGTCCTATGAATTTATATCGGTCTACCGCTTTATGTCTCAGGCTTGTGACATAGATGGCATCCTATAACAGTGCCACTGAGCTTTTAAGTACAACCCATAATACTAGCAATGTTTGTCTATGGAGATTGCATGGCCGCGTGCTTAATTTTATGCACCGGTTTGCAATGGGTGTGGCTGGAACACCTGAACACAACTAGGAGCAGTGTCCACATACTTTTGGCCATATAATGTAGCTATGAGCCTCTCTTTCTGGTTATAAACAAAGTGATTAGAAACTGGAATAGATAGGTGATCAAGATTCAAAAGAATGACAGTAGATCCCAGGGGCGTAGCTAGAGGCTCATGGGCCCCGATGCAAAAATTCTTACTGGGCCCCCCCCCCGCAAACTTCTCATGGCCGACGGTCCGCTTTCAGCTGCATTGCTGGGTCTCCTAAGTGACCCAACAATGCAGCACTAGCAGCCGGGGGCGTCACTAAGGCTGGGTTCACACACACTATTTACGGACGTAATTCGGGCGTTTTAGCATTGAATTACGTCCGAAAATGCGGCTCAAAAGCGTCGGCAAACATCTGCCCATTCATTTGAATGGGTCTTACGATGTTCTGTGCCGACGGTCATTTTTTTTTACGCGTCGCTGTCAAAAGGCGGCGCGTAAAAAAGTGCCTGTCACTTCTTCAGACGTAAATGGAGCCGTTTTCCATGGACTCCATGGAAAACCAGCTTCAGTTACTTCCGTAATGGACGCAGCAAAAGACGCCTGCACATGCCATTACGGCTGAAATTTTCTCCTGAAAGCAGCACAGTAATTTCAGCCGTAACGGACGCTGCCGTGTGAACATACCCTCAGGGCTTAAAATGTCCGGGAAATAGCCCCAATACATATGTGTCCGCCCCAAAAAAAAGTGTGTATATGAGACAGCATAGCATATCTATAGCACTACGACCCTATAAACTATGGATAGGATTAGATACAGTGGCTGAGCAGACAGTATCACACATGATAGGATTAGATACAGTGGCTCAGAAGGCAGTATCACACATGATAGGATTAGATACACAGCTCAGCAGACAGTATCACACATGATAGGATTAGATACAGTGGCCCAGCAGACAGTATCACACATGATAGGATTAGATACAGTGGCTCAGCAGACAGTACCACACATGATAGGATTAGATACAGTGGCTCAGAAGACAGTACCACACATGATAGGATTAGATACAGTGGCTCAGCAGACAGTATCACACATGATAGGATTAGATACAGTGGCTCAGCAGACAGTACCACACATGATAGGATTAGATACAGTGGCTCAGCAGACAGTATCACACATGATAGGATTAGATACAGTGGCTCAGCAGACAGTATCACACATGATCGGATTAGATATAGGGCCCAGCAGACAGTATCATACATGATTGGATTAGATACACAGCTCAGCAGACTGTATCACACATGATAGGATTAGATACAGGGCCCAGCTCGCTGACATTGCGGCTCCAGCGCTGGACCCAGGATAGGTAAGAATAATAATTTTGCTTCTTTATGTGTTACTGATTATTTTTGTGTTTGTGTTTTTTTTACAGGTTCGGTTGTTGGACTTCGGATACGAGGACTTCAATGACGGCGTTTTTTTTATTCTCCATAAAATGGTTAATGAGGGTTGTGTTTTTTTATTTCAATAAAATATTTTTTCTATGTGCTTGTATCTTTTTAAACTTTATTATCACCGCCTTAGTAATGGCCGCTGGCTGATTGACAACCTCCTGTTAGGGATCTGCCAGGTACTACGTCTAGGTATACTCCTGGGATTAATCAATCCACACCTGAGGCCAGACCTGTTCGACTGACACCCTCTCCCACCAACCAGGGTGGCAGGCTCAGGAGTGGGAGAGCCTATCGCGGCCTGGTCAGTCAGAGTTAGCTCCGCCCCCTGTCCTTTATTACCTGCCGTGTTCTCCTCCTCACCAAATGGGGTAGTGAATGTCTTATGTCATGTCTTTCTGTTAACTCTATTTCTCCCCGGGAGGAGGTAAACACGCTTCCTGAGTTTGTTCAGGACTTCGCCGATGTGTTTTCTAAGGAGGCCTCCGAGGTGTTGCCCCCCCATAGAGATTACGATTGCGCCATCGATTTGGTGCCTGGTGCCAAGCTTCTTAAGGGTAGGATATTTAATCTTTCATGTCCTGAACGTGAAGCTATGAGGGTGTATATCCAAGAATGCCTGGCCAAGGGTTTCATTCGCCCCTCGACTTCTCCTGTAGGTGCTGGCTTCTTCTTTGTGGGGAAGAAGGATGGTGGTCTTAGGCCGTGCATTGATTATCGTAACCTGAATAAGGTCACCGTAAGGAACCAGTACCCACTTCCTTTGATTCCGGATCTTTTTAATCAGGTTCAGGGAGCCCAATGGTTTTCTAAGTTCGATCTACGGGGGGCATATAACCTTATCCGCATCAAAGAGGGGGATGAGTGGAAAACTGCGTTCAACACACCCGAGGGTCATTTCGAATACCTGGTCATGCCCTTTGGGTTGTGTAATGCCCCTGCTGTCTTCCAGAATTTTGTCAGGAAGGTGCTCCAGGTCCTTCGGGAGAATAATCTGTTTGCTAAGACTGAAAAATGTGTCTTTGGGGTACAGGAGATACCATTTTTAGGGCAAATCCTCACTCCTCATGAATTCCGCATGGACCTGCCTCCCTTAAGGCGTTACAGTGTTTTTTAGGGTTCGCCAACTATTACAGGAGATTTATTGCCAACTTCTCGGTCGTCGCTAAGCCTCTTACGGACCTTACTCGCAAGGGTGCTGATGTCCTCCATTGGCCCCCTGAGGCCGTCCAGGCCTTTGAGACCCTCAAGAAGTGCTTTATCTCGGCCCCCGTGCTGATTCAACCCAACCAAGAGGAGCCATTTATTGTGGAGGTTGACGCATCCGAGGTGGGAGTGGGGGCCGTCTTATCCCAGGGTACCAGCTCCCTCACCCATCTCCGCCCCTGTGCTTACTTCTCTAGGAAGTTTTCGCCCACGGAGAGTAACTATGATATTGGCAACCGCGAACTTCTAGCCATTAAATGGGCTTTTGAAGAGTGGCGGCACTTCCTGGAGGGGGCCAGACACCAGGTAACGGTCCTTACGGATCACAAGAATCTGGTTTTCCTAGAATCGGCCCGGAGGCTTAATCCTAGACAAGCTCGGTGGGCACTATTCTTTACCAGATTTAATTTCTTGGTTACCTATAGGGCTGGGTCCAAGAATATTAAGGCTGATGCCCTGTCACGTAGTTTCATGGCCAATCCTCCTTCCGAGAAGGATCCTGCTTGTATTTTACCCCCTGGTATAATCGTTTCTGCCACGGATTCTGATTTAGCTTCTGATATCGCGGCTGATCAGGGTGCAGCTCCCGGGAACATCCCTGGGGACAAACTGTTTGTTCCCCTGCAATACCGGCTGAGGGTACTCAGGGAAAACCATGACTCCGCTCTATCTGGTCATCCTGGCATCTTGGGCACCAAACACCTCATTACCAGAAACTATTGGTGGCCTGGGTTGCCTAAAGACGTTAGGGCTTACGTCGCCGCTTGTTAGGTTTGCGCTAGGTCCAAAACCCCTAGGTCCCGACCTGCGGGCCTACTACGTTCCTTGCCCATTCCCCAGAGACCTTGGACCCATATCTCCATGGATTTTATCACCGATTTGCCTCCATCTCAGGGCAAGTCGGTGGTGTGGGTGGTAGTAGACCGCTTCAGCAAGATGTGCCACTTTGTGCCCCTTAAGAAGCTACCTAACGCCAAGACGTTAGCTTCTTTGTTTGTGAAACACATCCTGCGTCTCCATGGGGCCCCAGTCAATATCGTTTCTGACAAAGGGGTACAATTTGTTTCCTTATTTTGGAGAGCCTTTTGTAAAAAGTTGGAGATTGATCTGTCCTTCTCCTCCGCCTTCCATCCCGAAACTAATGGCCAAACGGAAAGGACTAACCAGTCCCTGGAACAATATTTAAGGTGTTTCATCTCTGACTCTCAATTCGATTGGGTCTCATTCCTTCCCCTTGCTGAATTTTCCCTGAATAACCGGGTCAGTAACTCGTCAGGGGTCTCCCCGTTTTTCTGTAATTTCGGGTTTAACCCAAGGTTCTCCTCCGTTTCCCCTGGTTGTTCCAATAATCCTGAGGTAGAGGATGTTCATCGGGAACTGTGCACTGTCTGGGCCCAGGTTCAGAAGAACCTAGAGGCGTCCCAGAGCGCACAAAAGATTCAGGCAGATAGTAGACGTTCTGCTAACCCCCGGTTTGTCGTCGGGGATTTGGTCTGGTTGTCGTCCAGGAACTTGCGCCTTAAGGTCCCGTCCAGGAAGTTTGCTCCCCGATTTATTGGGCCTTATAAGATCATTGAAGTCCTCAACCCTGTATCCTTCCGTCTGGAGCTGCCCCCATCCTTTCGCATACATGACGTCTTCCATGCCTCCCTCCTTAAACGCTGCTCCCCGTCCTGGACCCCCTCGAGGAAACCTCCTGTTCCCGTTCTCACCCCTGAGGGGGTGGAATTCGAGGTGGCCAAGATTATGGACAGTAGGATGGTCCAGGGCTCCCTCCAGTACCTGGTCCATTGGGGAGGATACGGGCCGGAGGAGAGGACTTGGGTACCTGCCCGTGATGTTCACGCTGGGGTATTGATCAGGAGGTTCCACCTTCTCTTCCCTACTAAACCGGGTCCTCTTAGTAAGGGTCCGGTGGCCCCTCATAAAAGGGGGAGTACTGTTAGGGATCTGCCAGGTACTACGTCTAGGTATACTCCTGGGATTAATCAATCCACACCTGAGGCCAGACCTGTTCGACTGACACCCTCTCCCACCAACCAGGGTGGCAGGCTCAGGAGTGGGAGAGCCTATCGCGGCCTGGTCAGTCAGAGTTAGCTCCGCCCCCTGTCCTTTATTACCTGCCGTGTTCTCCTCCTCAGTGCTTGTAATTCTTTTGGATTCCTGGCCCCACTGCTGCTTGCTCCAGCCTGCTTCTGCCGTGCTTCTGCCTTTCTGCAGTTCTGCTTAACCCGCTTTGCTTTGCCTCCGGCTTGCTTCCTCCTCCGTGCTCACTTGGGTATACTCCACTTCATCCTGGTCCTGACAACTCATTCACCGCTCCGTTTCCTCGCGGCGTTCCGTGGGCTACTGCCCCTTCCCTTGCGTGTTCCCTGTTTGTTCTCCCGTGCACTTAGACAGCGTAGGGACCGCCGCCCAGTTGTACCCCGTCGCCTAGGGCGGGTCGTTGCAAGTAGGCAGGGACAGGGCGGTGGGTAGATTAGGGCTCACTTTCCCTTCACCTCCTTCCTGCCATTACACCTCCATTACTAAGGCGAGGCTTAATGTTAGCCGGTGCAGAGGCTACACTAACCCCCATTATTACCCCGGTACCCACCGCCACCAGGGGTACTGGGAAGAGCCGGGTACAAACCAGTACCCGACCATCTGTAGTGACGGGCAGGCACCGGGGTGGCCGCAGGCTGGTAGTATTAGGCTGGGGAAGGCCAAAAACAGTGGCCCTTCCCACCCTTGTAATGCTGCCTGCTGCTGCTGTGTTGCATCTGGCTGGTTATGAAAATTGGGGGGGACCCGACATCGTTCTTTCCAATTATTTTTTATTTTTTATTTTTTTAAATGACGTGGGGTCCCCCCCATTTTCATAACCAGCCAGATACAATAAAGCAGCAGCAGGCAGCATTACCAGGATGGGAAGGGCCACTGTTTTTGGCCTTTCCCCTCCTGATAATACCAGCCTGCGGCCACCCCAGTGGCCGACCATCACTACAGATGGTCAGGTACTGGATCGTACCCGGCTCTTCCCAGCACCCCTGGTGGCGGTGGGTACCAGGGTAATAAAGGGGGTTAGTGTTAGCCTCTGCATCCGCTAACACTAAGCCCCGCCTTAGCAATGGATGCTGTCAATCAGCCGGCGGCCATTACTAAGGCGGTAGTAATATAGTTTAAAAAAAAACCACAAAGACATAGAAAAAATATTTTATTGAAATAAAAAAAAAACCCACACAGCCCTCATTAACCATTTTATTAATAAAAAAAAAAGCTGTCATCGAAGTAGTCCTGGAATCCGCCGTAGTCCAACGACCGAACCTGTAAGAAAACACACAAAAAATGATTAGTAACACATGTGTTAGTGTATGTGCACACACACTAATTACGTCCGTAATTGACGGACGTATTTCGGCCGCAAGTACTGGACCAAACACAGTGCAGGGAGCCGGGCTCCTAGCGTCATACTTATGTACGATGTTAGGAGTCCCTGCCTCGCTGCCGGACAACTGTCCCGTACTGAAAACATGATTACAGTATGGGACAGTTGTCCTGCAGCGAGCCAGGGACTCCTAGCATCGTACATAACTATAATGCTAGGAGCCCGGCTCCCTGCACTGTGTTCGGTCCGGTACTTGCGGCCGAAATACGTCCGTCAATTACGGACGTAATTAGTGTCTGTGCACATACCCTAAGGCTTAGATACAGGGCCCATGTGTGATACTGTCTGTGGGACCCTGTATCTAAGCCTACCACAAGGTAGGCTTAGATACAGGGTCCAGCAGACAGTAATCTTATACAGTATAAGATTACTGTGTGCTGGGGCCCTGTATCTAAACCTACAGTGTGGTAGGCTTAGATACAGGGCCCAGCAGACAGGATCACGCATGGGCCATGTATCTAAGCCTACCATGTGATTGGCTTAGATACAGGGCCCAGCAGACAGGATCACACAATCTGTGATCCTGTCTCATGGGCCCCCTAAGCCTGATACATCGTAGGCTTAGGGGTTGTGCAGTCCCTAAACATTGATGGCCTATCCACAGGATAGGCCATCAATAGCTGATGTGTCACCCGGGACCCGCAAATCAGCTGTTTTGAAGGGGCGGCAGCACTCGTACGAGAGCTGCTTCCCCTTCATTTCACTACTCGCTCACACTGTGAATCGCCGACACCGATTCACAGTGTGACCGGAATGAAGTGACAGGAATGAAGGGGAGCAGCTCTCGTACGAGTGCTGCGGCCCCTTCAAAACAGCTGATTGGCGGGTCCCGGGAGTCAGACCCCGCCAGTCAGGGCTAACTTAACCTTACCTTCCTCTTCGGCCGCGGCGGGAGTTCTGTAGTCTCGATGCTGTGTGCGGCGGCATAGCGCTGTGACGTCATGCGCTGCGCACAGCGCTTGACGTCAGGACCTCCGCTGCGATCCGGAACCAGGAAGGTAAGTAAAGTATGTTACTATAGTAACAGGGGCCCGCGGCCCGAGTTACTATAGTAACTTTTTATTGATGTGGTGCGGGGGGCCGTGGGCCCCCCTGGCTTCGGGGCCCGGTCGCAATTGCGACCGCTGCGACCCCTATAGCTACGCCAGTGGTAGATCCCTTGAAGTAAACTATAAGAACGAACAAGGAATGTGTCGTCCTAACCCATTGAGTAGGTCACGGAAGTCCTATTTCAAAAATATCTTCATGTACCAAGAGTCGTATGAAACTTAAGGGGGTATTACCATCTTGGACATTTAGGACATATCCACAAGATATGTCATAAATGCACGATAGATGCGGGTCCCACTGCTGGACCAGCACCTATCTGTAGAACGAGGCCCCCTGACCCCGGTTCTACCTTCTCTGTCTCTCGCTGCTCTCCTGGACACTGACTGACGAGGTGGTCGGGAGTACGGAAGCAGTTGAGCTTGCTGAGCTGCACTGTTTCTGTTACTTCCATAGAAGGGAATGGGACTTGCAGAAACAGCTTAGCACGGCGAGCTACAATGTTTCCGGAACGTGGGAGCTACGGAAACAGGGTAGCTCACTGTGCTATATTGTTTATGTAATTTTAATTCACTTCTATGGGAGTTACAGAAACAGAGTAGTATAGCGATCTTGGCTGTTTCCATACTCCTGACCACCACGTCAGTCAGTGGCTGTAGAGCAGCGAAAGCAAGAAAAAGTAATATGGCGGTCAGGGGCCCCATTTTAGAAATAGATGCCGGTCCTAGAAGTGGGACCCGCAACTATTGAACATTTATATTCCTGTGCCATAAATATCCAAGATGGGAAACCCCTTTAACCTGCCTTCATACCGAGTTTAGGGGTTCCGCTTTCTATTTCTTTTTTTCATAAAATCCTAGTAAAAGAAGAAGAAAAACATTCCCTAAAGAAATGTTTGGCAATGTTTCCCTTCTTTTCTGTGCTAGGATCTGTTCCCATTTTGATAAAAAAAAAAAGACGTACCAGAGAACAGACCTTCTGAACATTGTATAAAGCCAGCCTAATACAAAGGTTAAATTCAAAAATATGGACATACTTTTAAATATTTTTTGACATTAGACCAAAGTGCAGTTATGGAATTCAAAGCTGGGACCCTGAATGAAGCTGTCCTGTCACTGGCCAGACCACGGCAGCTATGATCAGCTCTGACTTGGCTTTAATAACTTGCAAAAGCTTAGTATTAAAATACTTTTATGGTTAAACACTTCATAAAGGTGACAATAATGTACAGTGAAATAGGCATATAAACAATTGTGACATGATGCAATGTTTTATTCTTGTCAGGGGTGGACTGAGATTGCCCCAGACAATTAGGCTTGGCATATGGATTATAACAGTGGTCCCCAACCACCGGGCCACGGACCTATACCTGGCCGTGAATCATTTAATACCGGGCCGTGGAATCCAGTATCCGCCCCAGTGGCCAAAACCTCTGGGTGAAAAACCGCACCAAACTGCAGCGGCGGTCACATGGGATAAAACGTCATCCCAGGAAGCCGGCCCTTTGACGTCATCCAGGCCGGCCTCCTGGGATGACGTTTCATCCCATGTGACCGCTGCTACAGTCTGTGATTGGCTGTAGCGGTAACATGGGATGAAATGTCATCCCAGGAGGCCGGCCTGGAGGAAGAAACACAGAGCTCTGGGTAAGTATAATATTTATTATTTTTTTTTAATCGCAACAACTGCTATTTGTTGTGGGTATTACCTCCCCATTGAAGTCAATGGGGAAAACCCGCAAGAAATAAGCAGCGTTTACGCAAATACAATTGACATGCTGCAAAATAAAACTCTGCACCGCAGGACAATTACTGAGCGTTTTTTTCCGCTCACTATCTACGCAGCGTGTGGACGAGATTTGTTCTATCTCATCCACTTTGCTGCTATTGTATTATGCTGCAGATTTTCCGCAAAGAATTCTATTGTGGAAAATCCGCAGTATTTACGCTACGTGTGAACTGACCATAAAACTTTTTCATCTTTATTTTATTACCATTTAATTACAGTCTGCAGGGTGTTTTGTAATGCGTGTGACAACACCCCACCCCCCTTGCAAAAATTGTCTTGCATGAAAGTGGTCCTGGTGCAAAAAATGTTGGGGACCACTAGATTATAGCACCATTACAACTACTGGGGGAGTCACTCCATTGCAGGATATTGAAGGTTTGAATGTCAAAAGCTATCATTGGGGTGAAAGTAATCTACTCCACTGACAGTGGGAGACCACCTCTTGGTTCTGTCAACTACATAGTGCAAAAAAGGGCTCCCCTAGCCCCCTTAACTGCCAGGTGTTTCGGCATTGCCCTACTGCTTCCAACTGTTTTGCTCTTAGTCTACATTTGACTCTATTTAAAACTTAGTTAACTTAAACATGAAAGTAGCACATTTTTTCTACACCTTTGAAATGCTGTTAATAAGAAGACTTGGTAAGCACATGCTCATCTTGGCAGATCTTACAATACTTACTATCTTACAACGCAGTTTTATAATTCCATAATGTCCTGACTGATTTATTCCAATGTTCTTTAGGATGACAGCCAAAAATATAATGTAATCACGAGTAGGCAGGGCTTGTCTCTACCCATCCTAAGTTTATTGCTATCATGGCTAAGCTGCTAGACACTAATATGGAGCTAGACACAGACTAATTGTAGTTCATTTTTAATATCAAACCCCGTAGGATTTTTTTAATCCATTGCAAATTAAACATAAAATTCTCTCATAAAAGCAAAAGGTGTAAATTCCACGTTTTAGTTTTCTTCCCAGGTTGCTTTGGGCTGCTGCATATTTATGCATGTGACGATATGCTACTAATATAACTCTAAAATGTGCAACCTTCATATTAAACACTGCATAAGACCTTGCTTGTTTCATATAAAACATTTGTTGTTAGTTTGGTGAAATAAAACAACATTTACATGGCAAATAAATCATTATCAGCGCCGGGTAGGGGACTGAAACATATGTTCAGACATACGTTTGTGGCCGCAGATAAACTTAAAATTTCAGAGAAAAAGAACTTTGTTCAAATATGCAAATTACTGTAGGTCGATGTGTCCTGATGGTAGTTCCAAGCCCATCAACTGCTACAGCTCTCATGTGTAAACCCTGCTCAACGCCTCCCCTTTGAACTTGATTGACAACTCCAGCATTCGGCTGATAACAGCAACGTCGTAGAACACCTGAGCCATCAATGAAGACCAAGACGAAGGCATTGGGCAGGGTTTACTCAGCAGATCTGAAGAACTTGCATCTGCAGGCATCATGTTATAGGGCAGGAGGAGCTGGGTAGATAGATAGTTTTTTTTATGAGAAAATATTCAGTAGCACTTGTCATTTATTCATCTAATCCTTTGCACATCCTGAGTTTAGGCGTCCAGTGCGCGGTCCAAACTCAAAAAGTGCTCAGCCCTTTGGCTGAGCATCTTTTCTTATTTAAGGCTCTATGCAGAGCCGTATTTGGAGTTGGTGCTGCCCTAAGCACTTTTAGTGCTGACGCACCAGATAACGCAGCTTTTCCGCTTCAAGAATCGCAACATGTGCTATTTGTTGCGGGTTTACCTCCCCAATTAATTCAATTGGGAAAACCTGCAATAGAAAACCAGTGTTTACTCTATGTGTGAACCTACCTTAAAATAAATACTGATACCCCATTAACATTCCCTCCCATGTCCCCCACATGAACACTGGGGCCCATTTCCCCTATTATGGATCAGATCACAGTTTATTATTTTTTAGAAAAAAAAAACACTCCAGCAGCGGCCCCCCTTCCCGACTGGAGCAAATTACGCTCTGCTGGTTACATCAGTATATTGCCCTACTATTAAAAGTAAGCCAATGAACTGAGGTAACCTCGGATCAAGTGATGTAAACCAACCAATGTCAGCTTAGAGCTGTCACTGCTTAGTTCACTGTTACAGACCCAGGAAGGCAAGTATAATAATGGTTTTTCTTTTTCACTTATTAGTTACTGTTATTATTATTCATGTATTTGTGTGTTTTTTTACAGGTTCAGTTGTTGGACTATGTTGGATTCGAGGACTACCTAGATGACAGCGTTTTTATTTTCAATGTGTTGTCTGGCGGAGCGTGGCTTAGTGTTATCTAGTGAAGAGGCTAACACTAACCCCCCATTATTACCCTGGTACCCACTGCCACTAATGATGGTGGGGTACTCGGGCAGCCGCAGTCTGGTACTATTAGGTTGGGATATGACAAAAACCGTTGCCCTTCCCACCCTAGTAATGCTACGCAGAAGCTGCTATATTGTATCTGGCTGGTTATGAAAAATGGGGGGGGGGCCCATGTTGTTTTTTTCAATATTTTCTTTCTTTTTTTAAACTACGTGGGGTCCCCCCCATTTTTCCTAACCAGCCAGATACAATTAAGCAGCCGCAGTCTAGCATTCTCAGCCTAATAATACCAGCCTGTGGCCGCCCCAGTGGCCGACCATCACTTCAGATGGTCGGGGTACTGAATTGTACTCGGATCTTCCCAGCCCCGCTGATGGCGGTGGGACCGGGGTAATAATGGGGGTTTAGTGTTAGCCTCTTTACCGGCTAACACTAAGACCCACCTTAGTAATGGACACTGTCTATTATCCAGCGGCCATTACTAAGGCAGTAGTAATAAAGTAATAAAGTTAAAAAAAACACAGACACACAGAAAAAATATTTTATTAAAATAAAAAAACACACGACCCTTTTTAACCAATTCATTGAAAATGAAAATGTCGTCATCGAAGTAGTCCTTAAATCCGACGTAGTCCAACGACCGAACCTGTAAAAAAAACACACACAAAAACCATCAGTAACACTAATAAGTAAAAAAGCAAAACCATTATTATACTTACCTTCCCGGGTCTGTGACAGTAAACTAAGCAGTCATTGGTTAATTTATATAACATGGTCAAAGGTTACCTCAGTTCATTGGCCTACTTTTAAAAGTAGGCCAATGAACTTAGGTAACCAGCCATCACGTAATGTAAACTAACCAATGACAGCTTAGAGTTGTTAATGCTTAGTTTATTAAGCCTGCAGAATTACCCGAGAATTTTGGCGCATCTCGGGTGCGTGCACCACAATAAACCTAGTTCGGGTACTCCTTCAGATACAAAGGAGTCCCCGCGCTAGTATTCACTAGAATCGGTGGAGCTCACCAATTATGTTTTCCATTGATGCAGGCCTGGTATTTTATGATCAGGCCTGCTCCAGCAGAATGACGGCAGGCGGCATGATTACGTCAACGCACCACCCGCTCCACAAGAAAAGTGCCTAATGATGAGGAAGGAAACTGATTGTTCCCTTGCCTCGCCGGCGTTTTCAATTGTATCCGCTTCCTAAGGACGCGGATACAATTGAAGTATAATTATGCATTACATACAGTACATTTGTACATACCTGAGCTGGTGCGATGCCCTCCAGCTCTGTCGTCCGTTCCCCACATTGCTTCTAAGACACTCCCACTGTTCTCGGATTGGCGACATCAATAGCACAGTCGACTGCGCTATTGATTCCGTCAAAAAAACTGAAACCTTACAAGACGGTGACAAATGGAAACCATAAACAACGGAAGCATTACCAATTTAAATCAATGGTAATGCAAACAGAACCTATGGTTTCTGTTTGCCATTCCGTTGAGGGGTTCCTCCGACGGAAAGGTCAGACAGAACACCTCAACGGAAACCAACGCTGATGTGAAGTTGGATTTGCCTGAATCTTGCAGAAATATAGGGACATGGCACAATCTTTGTAATTTTTAATTGTAAAATTCCGTTTACATTAAAACTTCAGGTGAACAAAGGAATTTTGACTAATTTTGTTTGTAGGCAAGTAAGATGCAATTTTTCCTATGACAGAATACTTGCTAATGTTTTTGTGATCCAGACATAAGTAAATTAAGGCCAGGATTACAGAGTGTGAGCAATACCCGTGGTCTGAAGGAAGGCACATCCAGAACTATTGAACTGTTGAACTTGCATGTGAATAACTGGCATTTACTGACTACAGATAATAAGATCTTATGTGTCCAGCAGCCAGATATAATAATAAGGAGAACAGAAGTATGTCTGCTAAACTTTACAATCCAGCACCTTGTAGTGTTTTTATAACCCCATCAGCATAATACAATATAAACGTGCAATAACTTGCAAACCTCTTCCACAAACTAGGTCAGTGCTCTCCCAGCTAAGTAGTTTATGACCTTATTAGGGACAGGGCGGACTGGATCAGACTGAAATGCATGACAAATGAATGATTCATCTGTTTCTTGCTCTCCCATCTCTACAATAATTCTAAAGCGTTTTCTAGTATGCCGCGATATTATTGAAAGACTTGTCTGGATATATATAATATAAGCTTTTCACCTTGCATGCTTACAGTATATATCCAGGTTAAAACTGGGCCAGTGCTGGTGTGAAAATCTGCTTCCTAATAAACTAAAATGTAATAAACCTATGTAAATAAGGAAGTCTAATTTATTTTTAAAACATGGCCATTCTTTACAAGTCTGCATAGGTTATTGTGGCAATGTAATAATCCAGAGATGCATATTGTGGATATTAACAGAGAAGCAGCTGCTTGAAAGAATACATTAAGGAACTGCATAAATAGCAATCCCATAAAATAATGGCACTGTAAGGAGCGCTTCCGTTAAAAAGTATCTATGATTAAAAATTAGGGAGCTGTAGACATATATTAGATTTAGTGCAGCAACATAGGAGTGGCTCAAAAAGAAGCACATTAAGGTCATGGAGTGGCCTAGCCAGTCTCCAGACCTTAATCCCATCGAAAATTTATGGAGGGAGCTGAAGATCCGAGTTGCCAAGCAACAGCCTCGAAATCTTAATGATTTACAGATGATCTGCAAAGAGGAGTGGGCCAAAATTCCATCTAACTTGTGTGCAAACCTCATCATCAACTACAAAAAACGTCTGACTGCTGTGCTTGCCAACAAGGGTTTTGCCACCAAGTATTAAGTCTTGTTTGCCAAAGGGATCAAATACTTATTTCTCTGTGCACAATGCAAATAAATATATATAATTTTGACAATGTGATTTTCAGTTTTTTTTTTTTTTATATAATCTATCTCTCACTGGTAAAATTAACCTAGCCTAAAAATTCTAGACTGTTCATGTCTTTGACAGTGGGCAAACTTACAAAATCAGCAAGGGATCAAATACTTATTTCCTTCACTGTACATAGTTGATAAGGTTTAAAAAAGACACAGGTCCATCAAGTCCAACCCATAATCCAACCATGTTGATCCAAAGGAGGGAAAAAAAACCCATGGGGCCGATGCCAATTGCCTCATTAGGGGATAAATTCCTCCCCGACTCCAAATATCAGAATAAATCCCTGGTCCCATCTCCAGAATCTAGTACCCATATCGTGTAATATTATATTTTTCAAGAAAGACATCAGGGCCCTCCGTGAACTTACTCAATGTACCAACCATCACAAAATCCTGTGGCAGAGAGTTCCAAAATCTCACTGCATTTACAGTAAAAATTCCCTGTCTATCATTATAGTGAAACCTTCTTTCCTATATGTGTAGCGGATTGTCTCTTGACATGGTTACAGAACTAGGTGTAGGATTTACATTAGAAATTGGTGCATCCAATTTACACTGCAAAATTTGTTAAACTGTTTTTGAAAAAAGGCAACCATGTTTTCTAAGATTTATCTAAAATAAAAATCTCTTTAAATAAATAAGGTTAAGAGTGTGTTCCCAAACTCTTTAATAACCCCTTGGTGCACCAGGACGCAACTGTACGTCCTGGCAGGAGGTTTCTTCGCGCACCCGGACGTACAGTTATTGAGTTTTTTCCAGTACACACTGTCGGTGACAGTTGGCACCGGTAGCCGGGATGTCAGCTGTCTCCGACAGCTGACACTATACTGTTGCAGGCCAGTGGTCCATCGCAGATGATTTTCACAATTAACCCCTTTAATGTGGTGATCGATTGTGATCGCCGCATTTAAGGGGTTTGTAACATATTGGCAGCCCCCACGTTGCGATCGCGGGGGTTCCAATGGCTGGCATGGCAACCGAAGGCTAGACAATGGCCTCCGGGTCTGTCATGTACGGAAGCCTATGAGGTCCTGATAGGCTTCCTGTCAGTGTGACAGTCAGCGTTATGATGACAGTTCGAATACATTACACTACGTAAATAGTGTAATGTATTATAGCAGAGATCAGTGCTGCAGGTCTTCAAGTCCCCTAGTGGGACAAAAAAAAAAAAAGTTCATGCAAATTTTAAAACAAGTGTGAAAAAAAGGTTTACGTTAAAAAAACAAAAACTGCTTTTTTTCCTATAATAAGTCTCTTATTATAGGAAAACAAATTAAAACGTTAAAAAAAGTACACATATTTGGTATTACCGCATTCGTAATGACCCAAGGTATAAAACTATAATGCTATTTTTCCTGTACAGTAAACACCGCAAAAAAACAACAATGCCAGAACCACTATTTTTTGGTCACCACCTCTCCCAAAATATAGAATAAAAAGTGATAAAAAATGTGCATGTACCCCAAAATAGTACCATTAAAACTACACCCCGTCCTGCAGAAAACAAGCCCTTACACCGCTTTTTTGACTGAAAAATAAAAAAGTTATGGCTCTCAGAATATGGTGACACAAAAAATTAATTATTTTTAAGAAAAAAGTCATTTTATTGTGCAAACGCTGCAAAACATAAAAAAAAAACTATATACATATGGTATCACCAGAATCATACTGACCTGCAGAATAAAGTAAACATTTCATTTATAGCGCACAGTGAAAACTGTGGCCAACTCGGCTGCCGGGTGCTGGTGCTTCCATCATGGCTCCTCCAGTAGTGGAATCCCCGGCCAGAGTCTTGCCGGGGATTCTGCTTCTAGAGGCAGGCCCTGTCTAGGAGGCGGCGTAACTACCACTGTAGCAGCAATAGCGGGTGCTACAGGGCCCGCGGCATGAGGGGAACAATGCTGCCTGCCATCATAGCCCCCCCATGCCCAGTGGCCCCGCTAGCAGCCACTATGGCTGCTACAGCGGTAGAGACGCCACATTCAATAGTATCTGCTTTCTTAGGACGAAGATACTATTGAATGCTATGGCAGAACAGGGAGATATCTCTCCACTCTGCCATTTACTAGGTTACAGAATTCCAGGCAGAGTTCTAGTAGCTCTCTGCCCAGGAATTTGGCTCTGGGGTTGCCCCTGACATCCCTGTCCATATATGGACAGTGATGTCAGAGGGAGAGAAGGAGTCGCAGGCAGATCGCTAGAAGCATCTCTGCCCCGGGACTCCGTCTCTGGGGAATCCCCTGACATCACTGTCCATATATGGACTGTGATGTCAGGAGCAGAGCAGTGTCCCAGGCAGAGTACTAGTAGCGCTCTGCCCGGGACTGTGGCTCTGGGGTTGCCCCATATATCACTATCCATATATGGACAGTGATGTCAAGGGCTTCCCCAGAGCCAGAGTACCGGAGCAGAGTCTTTACTAGCGCTCTGCCCGGGACTTCAGCTCTGGTCCGGACATCACTATCCATATATGGACAGTGATGTCAGGAGTAGAGCAGGGTCCCAGGCAGAATGCTAGTAGTGCTCTGTCTGGGACTATGGCTCTAGGGTTGCCCCTGACAACACTGTCCGTATATGGACAGTGACGTCAGGAGCTTCTACTGAAGCGGAATCCCCAGCCAGAGCGTCGGCAAGTCTCTGGTTGGGGAGTCCACTAGAGGGAGCCCCAAAGGCGCTAACTACAGGAATGGGGCTGTGTGACACTACCTTGGAGGTGGGCTGTGTGGCACTACCTGGGAAGGGTGGGCTGTGTGGCACTACCTAGGAGGGGGGGCTGTGTGGCACTACCTGGGAGGAAGGGGCTGTGTAGCACTACATGGGAGAGGGGGGCTGTGCCACACTAGCTGGGAGGGGGACACTAAATTTATGGGGTACAAACTTTTATATGAGGGCATAAACAGGGCCTAACGTCTATATGGGGGCAAAAAGTGACGTTTTCTGCCATTTTATTGCCGCCGTGAGATCCCACGGAAAGGGGCCTACTAAGTCTGTGTCGCCCAAGTGCCCACATAAACCTGAAGCCGGCCTTGCCCCCACATTATAAACTCAAATGTCAGTAAAATTCCAAACAGAATAACTCACAAGCTCCAAAAGCCAAATGGCGCTCCCTTTCTTCTGAACCCTACAGTGTGCCCAAACAGAAGTTTATATATATTCACATATATTTGCATCGCCAAACCCGGGAGAACCCGCTTAGCATTTTATGAGGTATTTGTCTTCAGTGGCACAAAATATTGTGCACAAAAATGGCATATCAGTGGAAAATTTTAATTTTTACTTTGCACCATCCGCTGTGCATTAAGCCCTTTGCACACCATGATGTAGTAGCACATTGTGGTGTGGGGGGGGGGGGGTGATGTATGGAGTGGGCTCATACGCTGCAGATGTCAGCTGTGTATTATAGCTGATGCCCGGGACTAACGGACAAGAACAGCTATCGCGCTGTTACAGAAGCCTGTAAAATTGACAATATACTGCAATACATTAGTATTGCAGTGTATTGCACCAGCGATCTAACGATCGCTGGTTCAAGTCCCATAGGGGGACTAATAAAATGTGTTAAAAAAAGTAAAATAAAGTTATTAGTAGTGAAAAAAACTATATATTAAAGGTAAAAAAATAACTTTTTCCACTTTATCCTCTAAAGTAATGTAAAAAAAAAAATTGCTATCGCTGAGTCTCAACTATTACAATATACCATACACGTTGAATGCCGTAAAAAATAGAGAATTTAAAATGCAAAAAAATGTAATAAATG
Organism: Rhinoderma darwinii; assembly: GCF_050947455.1. Taxonomy (NCBI): domain Eukaryota; kingdom Metazoa; phylum Chordata; class Amphibia; order Anura; family Rhinodermatidae; genus Rhinoderma; species Rhinoderma darwinii. Next base: position 86,392,413 of record NC_134694.1, read on the forward strand.
TGATCAAAAAGTTGCTTGTACCAAAAAATTGTACCAATAAAAACTACAGCTCATCCCACAAAAAAAATAAAAGGCCCTCACATCGCTGAAATGACCAAAAAAATAAAAAAAATTAGAGCTTTTGGAATGTGGTGAAACAAAACAATTTTTTTTTTACAAATAGTTTTCTCTTTGTAAAAGTAGTAAAATATAAAAAAAATCTATATAAATTTGGTATTACCGCAATCGTATGGACCCGCTGAATAAAGTTAAGTTGTTGTTTTTAAAAGCACGGTGAGAGCCGTAAAAACAAAACCAAAAAACATTGGAGGAATCACAGTTTTTTCCAATTTCAGGCCGCAAATAAAAAAAATTATATGGTACTTTAAATAGTGTCAAAATAAACTACAATTCCTCCCACAAACAATAAGCCCTCACACCGCTCTATTGACCGAGAAATAAACAAGTTATGGCTCATGGAAGGCGGGGAGTGAAAAACAGAAATGAAAAAGCAAAAAAAATGGATCAGTCCTAAAAGGGTTAATTAATTTCTAATAAAAAAACATTTATGACCACATGTGGGGTACTTGGGAGTAATTGCTTTACAAATGTTGCGGTGCTTTTTCTCCTTTATCCCTTGTGAAAATGAAAAACAATTCAACATTTTAGTGGAAAAAAATTTTGATTTTGATTTTCATGGACTAATTCCAATAAATTGTGCAAAAGACTATCTATATCCCTAGATAGATTCCATAAGGGGTGGAGTTTCCCAAATGGGGTCACTTTTGGGGGTTTCCACTGTTTTGGTCATTCATGGGCTTTGCACATGCGACATGGCTCCGCAAACAATTCCAGCTAAATTTGACCTCCAAAATCCAAATGACGCTGCTTTCCTTCTAAGCCCTACCATGTGTCCAAACAGCAGTTTATTTCCACATACAGTATTGAGTAATCGGGAGAAATTGCTTTACAAATGTTGGGGTTCTTTTTGTTCTTTAGTCCTTGGAAAAATCAAACAATTCTAAAGATTTTTATTTTCACGGCCTAATTCCACTCAATTCTGCAAAACACCTGTTGGGTCAAAATGCTAACTACACTTCTAGAAAAATTCCTTGAGGTGTGTAGTTTCCAAAATGGGGTCACTTTTGGGGGTTTCCACTGTTTTTGTCCCGCCGAAGCGTTGCAAACATGACATGGCACTAATAACCATTCCAACAAAATGTGCGCTCCAAAATCCAAATGGCACTCCTTCCATTCTGAGGCCTGCCGTGGGTCCAAACAGTAGTTTATTACCACATATGGTGTATTTCAGTAATCGGGAGAAATTGCTTTACAAATGTTGAGGTGCTTTTTCTCCTTTATTCCTTGTAAAAATTAAAAAGGTCTAAGTTTTTTCAGAACAAAAGTAGATTTTCATTTTCAAAGACTAATTCCAATAAATTTACCCCAAAAAACTGTGGGGGTCAAAATGATAACTATACCCCTAGATAAATTCCTTTAGGGGTGTAGTTTCTAAAATAGGGTCACTTTTGGGAGGTTTCCACTGTTTTGGCACCACAAGACCTCTTAAAACCTGACATGGTGCCTAAAATATATTCTAAAAAAAATGAAGCCCCAAAATTCCCTATGTGTACCTTTGCTTCCGAGGCCTGTGTTTCAATCCATTAGGGCACAAGAGGCACGTGTGTGTTGTTTCTAAAAATGTGTTACAGAAAAAAATGTATTAGGGGTTGTCCACATGTAGCGGAATTGCTGCGTTTTTTCCATCCAGAATTGCGAACTGAAAAAACACAGCAGAATACAGTAGCAGCAAAGTGGATGAGCTTGAACAAATCTCATCCACACGTGTGTAAATACTGCGTAAATGCTCAGCGTATTTGCGTAATCACTGCATATTTGCTGCAGGTTTTCCCCACTGAATTCAATGTACAGGGTGGGCCATTTATATGGATACACCTAAATAAAATGGGAATGGTTGGTGATATTAACTTCCTGTTTGTGGCACATTAGTATATGGGAGGGGGGAAACTTTTCAAGCTGGGTGTTGACCATGTCGGCCATTTTGAAGTCGGCCATTTTGTATACAACTTTAGTTTTTTCAATGGGAAGAGGGTCATGTGACACATCAAAGTTATCGAGAATTTCACAAGAAAAACAATGGTGTGCTTGGTTTTAACGTTACTTTATTCTTTCATGAGTTATTTACAAGTTTCTGAGCACTTATAAAATGTGTTCAAAGTGCTGCCCATTGTGTTGGATTGTCAATGCAACCCTCTTCTCCCACTCTTCACACACTGATAGCAACACCGCAGAAGAAATGCCTCCTGATCTGACCCCCTTAGACTTTTATCTTTGGGGTCATCTGAAGGCAATTGTCTATGCTGTGAAGATACGAGATGTGCAGCAACTGAGACTACGGATACTGGAAGCCTGTGCTAGCATTTCTTCTGCGGTGTTGCTATCAGTGTGTGAAGAGTGGGAGAAGAGGGTTGCATTGACAATCCAACACAATGGGCAGCACTTTGAACACATTTTATAAGTGGTCAGAAACTTGTAAATAACTCATGAAAGAATAAAGTAACGTTAGAACCAAGCACACCATTGTTTTTCTTGTGAAATTCTCGATAAGTTTGATGTGTCACATGACCCTCTTCCCATTGAAAAAACTAAAGTTGGATACAAAATGGCCGACTTCAAATTTGCCGCCATGGTCAACACCCAGCTTGAAAAGTTTCCCCTCTCCCATATACTAATGTGCCACAAACAGGAAGTTAATATCACCAACCATTCCCATTTTATTTAGGTGTATCCATATAAATGGCCCACCCTGTAGAGATAAAACCCGCAACAAATAGCAGTTGTTGCATTTTTTTGCGGCGGGTTCGCAGCGATAACGCAGCAAAAGACGCAACTCTGAAAAAAAAAAACCCTAACTATACTTACCTAGGAGTCTGTGTTCCTTTCTCCAGGCTGCCCCACTGGGATGATGTTTCCTCCCATGTGACTGCTGCAGCCAATCACAGACTGTAGCGGCGGTCACATGGGATGAATCGCCATCCCAAGAGGCTGGCCTGGATGACGTCAGAGGGCCAACCTCCTGGGATGACTATTCATTCCATGTGACCGCCGCTGCAGCCAATCAATTTAAATATTGTACAGTCAACTGATCAAAGATTGAAGATACAGACGTCCTGTGAACAACTTATGTGTATTTGGCATCCCGAACCACACTTCTTGCTCCTGTGCTCTGTCATCAGTTAAACCATAGGTACGCTAAAGGGCCCTTTCCACAAGTCAAATAACATATTAAAAAAAATCTTAATTTCGGGCAAATGTTTACAGTTATTGGCTAGTGTAAACATGAGTAGAGATTGCACGATCAGCAAGAATTTGTTCATTTTGTCATTGATTGAATCTTTTCTGATGACCTAAAAATTATTGTTTGTCGGCATTACATTCCCTTGGGTAAACAGGTATCTGCTAGTTGTTAGCAGAGGAGACAGGAGATGTGCAAATGAATAAAATTACTCGTTTGAGAATTCACTTTTTATTTAAAGACTAGCCCCTTCCCGCTGTAGCCATTTTTTGGATTTTCACTTTCGTTTTTTCCTCCCCACCTTTCAAATTTCATAACTTTTTTATTTTTTTGTCGATATAGCCGTATGAGGGACGAGTTCTAGATTTTCACTTCACCATTTATTTTACCATTTAATGTAGTGGGAAACTAGAAAAATATTCTTTTTGGGGTGGAATTGGAAAAAAATAGGGATTCCTCTATTTTTTTTAAAGGGTTTTGTTTTTCCAGCATTCATCGTGTAGTAAAAACGACATGTTATTCTGCGGGTCAATACAATTACGGTGATACCAAATTGATATAGTTTTTTATGTTTTACTACTTTTTCAAGAAAAATCATGTTAAAAATAAAATGTATGTTTTGTCGCCATATTCTGAGAGCCATATTTTTTTTCTCCACGGATTGAGCGTTATCAGGAATTATTTTTTGAGGGGCATGCTGTAGTTTCTATTAGTACTATTTTGGAGTAAATGGGACATTTTGATCAATTTTCATTCCATTTTTTGTGGGAGATGAGGTGACAAAAAAACAGCGAACCTGGCGTCTTTTTTTTTTTCATTTAAATTTTATTACACCATTTACTGTGCAGGTTAAATAATGTTATATTATATTAGTTTGGATTTTTACAAATGCGACGATACCAGTTATGTTAATTTTTTTACATTGTGCTTATATATTAAAAAAAGCTTTATTTAACTTTTTTTTACGAGTCCTGCGATACTAGTTGAACCATTTGTTTTGCTTGCATGATATACTGCAATATTAATGTATTGCAGTATATCGTTATACTGACAGTCTCCTAAGTCCTGCCGAAGTACTGAGGAGGCAAGAGTACAATGATGGCGGGCACCAAAGCTGACATGACAACCATCGGCAACCCAAGATCGCGCCAGGGGGGGGGGGGCCAATGGCAGGTCTGAGAGGGCCGCCCCCAAGTTTCCAACCACTTAGACGCCGCGGTTGCTTTTGACTGACGCATCTAAGGTGTTAAACTAGCGGGATCCCGCTCGTTACATGGCACTAGATCCCGCTCGTTACACGGCAGTATTGGCTGTTACACACAGCTGACATGCTCGTTCTATAGAGTGGGCTCAGCCCAAGAGCCTGCTCAATACTCCCCCATCTGACTTGTGCCGTATATATATGGCGGATGTTGGGAAGGGGCTAGGGATCTTACAAGCGATCAAAATGACAAGAATAGATACGATTATTATTGCTACGTTTAAATGCTTGGCTTTTGAAAGTTAATTTTAACTTGCTGTCAGAACTTGCTGTGTTATCACTGTACATATAGCCCCATTCACAGTCAATAGTCAGTAAAAAGAATAGATAACACAACAATATGGGTGGATTGATGCGGCAGATTTTGCTGCAGAAATATCTGCGTCTGAAAATCAGTGCTATTCCCCTCAACTGTGTTGTTTCTGCAGCAAGTGCATGGATTTCTGCATTTCAGATGAATGAAACGGATTTTCAGCCACAGAAATTTCTGCAACAAAATGTGCCGCGTTTGAATCGACCCCATGGGTTACTATTTCTCATACAGGAAAACATTTGAAGCTGAACCTTAATAACGCGGAGTGAAATATGATTAGAAGCCTATGAACAACTAACCACAAAAATGCTGTTCTACTTACAGTATGTAGAAGATAGACCATACCTCCTACCACTTCAAAGAATAGATACCACAAGTTTCTTTTCCCTATCTAGCCCAACCCAAAAAATCAGATTTATGTTGGTGGCTCCCTATTTTTAATAGTCTTAACAAATTCAACTCCTAAATACTGGAAAAGTATTGTGGAAATTGGTACAGTTGAGGGTATGCATACAACACAAACCTAAAATATATGAATAATTAATTATTATTTTAGTAAACAAGCAAGGAAATACAATTTTAATGTAAAAACCATCAGTAAAAAAAGAAATAGCTAGGAATAATGATGGAAAGAATATAAGCCAGTGAAAAATATCTAACCTATGTCCAGTGGTGTACATTGAAAAGAGGAGGAACAATAGCAAAGATTAAACTGGGGCCCCCATTATGGTGCTGGGTTTTGTCCCTCCATTATCCTTGGGACAAATACCCACACCCTTCTTTCCTAACAATACAGTTTCTTTAGAGAAGGGAAACTAGTACAGGTTTGGGTAAAACCAGTGCTGGGCTTTATCTATCCAAGTGCCCAAAAAACAGCCACATGGATTGCTACTAGGTATGTACACCAATGCCTGCATCTTGATAGGTTAGTTTAATTGCCCATGCTATTATTGGTTTTTCGTAAATAAAATAATTTTATTTCCCATGTGCCTGATGTAAAACATCACTTATGTCTCTGGTAGATCTAGTTTAGAACATTGCAAATATCCCTGTTAGGTTCAGTTAAAAATATGGTCTATGTGTCTAATGGCTCACTATAAAATAAAGTAATTTCAACGTCTGTCAAATTCCTTTGTAAGTCTATAATTAAAAAGAAACAAAAAACAAATTACCCAGAATTTAAATAGAGACCTAATATTAAACACTTCTTGAGTTCCTGTCCATATGCGGACCAGTAGATTTGCCTTTTCATATGTACAGTGAACATAGTGGATTTTAGAAGTCATACATTTTGAGGTACCTGCACTACTATTTAGTTTGAGGATTCCATGTTTTATCCTTCTAAAAATACGAAATCCCAATTCTTTTTTTTGTTTTGGAGGGCTATGGGCTTCTCTATCAATATCAAAAAGTTATTTTTGTAGAAATGGCCATAGATGATGTGAGTTCACATGATGTCATTTTGATTAATTGAATGTTTGTAGAAGTGACTGTGTAGGCTATATTCTCATTTTGACAATAAAAATAGCTACACCCTCACCTGCTATCAAATCTGAAATACCAAGTGGCACCACCTATAAACTTGACATATTGTATGAAGTACAATATGATGTAACTGAATATTCCATACAGGTGATATCAACACATTCTTGACACACATACACACCCAGAATAAATGACACTTTACCTAATGCTTGAGGTAAAATTGTTGTCTTGATCTAAAGTGTGTTTTGTCTTAAAGGGGAAATCCGGCAGAAGAAAATTGTCTGTCATTCATCTAATTACCTAAAATTATCTCAATTACTGATATACTGGTTCATATTCTAGGGTGCTGATTCCCTGTTTGACAAGATTGTCACGTGGCCCCGGAAATTTAGTAGGTATTTTCTGTTTGATGATGCTGTGACACAGGCCCATGTGATCGAGAGCGGTTTCCTCCTTCCTTGTGTCGGAGCGACCTCAAACCACATGGCTGGCATTGTGATGATGCAAAGGAAGGAAGCCAGAAGGACGCCTTTTTCCACAGTGCCGTCTCTCCCATCATATTTCCCTTCGCATGCGCATTGTACCAGCTCGCAAGACAAGGATGACAGGAGCTGAGGAAAAAGAAGGGGATGACGGGATTTGTTGTTTTCAGAGTGCACTAAAACTGCAAGTACCACCCTATACCCGGAAACTTGTGAGTACGGGGTGCAGTAAGTAACGCTAAAATATTGTGTGGATGTGGCAATGTATAAAGGTATTAAAATGTATTTGTGGGTGTTATTATTCTTTTTGCTGTCCCCAAATAACCCCTTTAAGTGTGCGACTTGAGACTAATGTTGGCAATAAAATTATGAAAAATTACCAGCCATTGGGGCTGCAATGTCAAGCATAAGGTAGTGTTTATTGCTTAAGAATCCAAAAATAAGATTCGGGGATAAAACCCCTTCTTCAGATCATACAGGATTGACATATACTTTGAACAGACTCGTGCATTTATATAAACATCTTTTGGTGCCAAACAACAATGTTAGAATGACAATAGAGACAGAGTTACAATTGACAAGGTACATTTAAAAAAAATTAAAATCCTACAATCGATTTATTAAAGTGTACCTCGCTTTTCAGGGAACTTTTCAGAATTAGCAGGCATATGTGTGTACACGAGGAATAACACTATTTCCTGCCATTATATGACTTGTATTCTGCATTAGTTAGCAGTTTTCCCATTTGCAAGCTCCATCTCTAATTCTCAGTTGTCTCTGAGCTAGTGCGTCGAGCCTAACTGCTCTCATGTCTTTTATACACTGCCCACATAGAAGAGGAGAATCCCGCTCTCCTATCTCTATCGATCACATATATAGAAGCTGCAGCAGCATGGAGTACATTAGACAACAGTATTGAGCAGTGTAGCTGAGGATCCAGCACTGGGATGACATAGAAAGCTTACCATCACGTCTCTGTGTTTATCTCTGCTTCCTCCCCCCTGCTCACCTCTCCTTCTCTATAGACTTACATGCAGCATGTGTTGCTGAGTCACACTCTCTCTGCTTTCTTCCCCTTCCCGTATCCTTAGACTTTGATTGGCAGGCAGTGAATTGACACCCCCCCCCCCACTTCTTGCATCCCATCAATTCTGCTTTGTTACAAGGGACGGACTTTGCTTGACAACAGGGGGTCGACAGCAGATTACAGGAAGTGAGACACCAAGTGGCAGTAACTTCACGCTGAATTTGCATGGATAAAAAAAACAACTAAATTTTAACAGTGAAGCCTCATGCATGCGACCGTGTTCCGCATGTCGGTCGCATTTCCCGAACCGAACACAGTTCAGGAAGCCGGGCTCCTAGCATTATAGTTATGTATGACGCTAGGTGTCCCTGCCTCCCTGCGGGAATACTGTCCCGTACTGAAACATGTTTTCAGTATGGGACAGTAGTCCCGCAGGGAGGCAGTGGCTCACAGCATCATACATAACTATGATGTTAGGAGCCCGGCTTCCTGAACTGTGTTTGGTCCGGGCAATGCGGTCGACATGCGGTTCATATATCATGGACCAAAAACAGTCGTGTGCATGAGGCCTTAGTCTATTCCAAAATTGTTTTATATCAGGAATACTATTAGATTAGCATTAGTTATTTGAAGAGTTAAAGGCCATTAAGTGAATTACACTTAATAACCGCATCCCGTAAACAGGGGATTCGAAATGAAGAACCTGTCTGCTGCGCTATGTAAATTCTGGGCAACCTTGCGCTAATCGACCTGAGATGCTACCTCCGGATATATGCGCATGCGCCTAATGTTGTTAACCTAGTGACCAGCAGGAATACGATATTCTATAAATTTTGGATTGTTCTACTGAAATGTATAGCCAAGTGACTCAGGATATTTGGATGTCTAGATGATGGCTATCGTTGTAGAGTCTCAGGGGTTGCCAGGCATAATCTGTTGGTCTGCTTAGAAACCTAAATGTCATCTGGATATAAATGTGAGTAAAAATGAGTAAACATATATATGGAGTAGATTGGAGAAGGTGAAAGGACAATGGTAGTATACAGGCAGTGGTAAATATTAATAGAAAATAAAGATTGCTAGAAACAAGGATGCTGGGGGTCCCAGGCGTAGGGCTCCCAGCGATCAAACAGTTATCACCTATCCTGTGGATTGGTGATAATTGGCAATTCTGGAAATTGTAAAGATCTAGAACATTTCTCGCCTCTCAAGTGCTTCAAATCTGTTCTGGATGGATTGAGGGATATATTAGATAATAATGACTTTAAAATGAGCAAAATCTTGACTGTTTAACTAATCCGTTCGTCACATTTGTCAATTTGACCAGTGTTTGTTTATATGGGTTCTTAAACTCAACTTTGTCCTCCTATATATTGAGGGCCACAAGGACATTTCAAAAAATAATTGATGAAAGAGGACCCGCAATTCTAAAAGCGATTAATATTAAAAGTCTCGTCCATGATGTTGCTATGAAACACCTCAACCCAGTTGTTGATGTTTGTGAGTATGATTACATTTATGTTTCCCCTTTAATTCAAACCCTTGGTGGGTTTGCTCCTGAGTGGACCTCAGTAGTATATTCCAATGGTTTTCCAGAATCTTTTGTATATTGCAATGTGAGTGATTGTAGGTTGAGAAATACATACCTTCTAGGAAAAAGAGGATTAGAAACAGGACAAAACCAATATGGATAAACAAAAATGTAGAGGAGCAATAAAAAACAAAAAGAAAGCATTTAAACTACTAAAACATGAAAGCAGTGAAGAAGCATGAAAAAGCTATAAGGAAAAAAATAATTATGTATAAAATAGATAGGTAGGAGACAAAGACACTCATTGCCAAAGAGAGTAAAACGAACGTTAAAATGTTCTTCAATTATATACCGTATTTTTGGGATTATAAGACGCACCGAGGTTTTAGACCACAGAAAATAGGAAAAAATTATTTCCTATTTTACTACTTTTACAAAGAAAAATCTATTCGTTTTAGAAAAAAAAAAAATGTGTTCTGTTTCACCACATTCTGAGAGTCATAACTTTTATTTTTTCATTGATTGAGCGGTGTGAGGGCTTATTTTTTGCGGTACGAGCTGTAGTTTTCATTGGCACGATTTTTTGGTACATACGAATTTTTTATCACTTTTTATTAAATTTTTGTTAGCGCTATGGCGACCAAAAAACAACGATTCTGGCGTTATAAATTAAAAAAAATGTTTCCGTAACTCCCTTAGTAGTGAATGTCAGTTACAGAAGCAGCGTAGCATGCAAGCTACGCTGTTTCCGTAACTACTATCTAGTTCTATGGGAGTTACGGAAAAAGCCTAACTCGCTGAGCTAAGCTGGTTTCGTAACTCCCATAGAACTGAATAGTAGTTACGGAAACAGCGTAGCTCGCTTGCTACACTGCTTCTGTAATCATTAAGTAGCCGGGGGAGCACGCAAAGCTAGCACAGGGATTGGGGGCCCCGTTCTAAAGATAGGTGCGAGTCCCAGGGGTGGGACACGCATCTATCTTACATTTATGGCAGATCCATATCCCATGGATCTGTCATAAATGTCCTACATGGAAAAACCCCTATGAATGCCGTGGTCACTATTGACTAGTTAAACGGCCAGGAACAGCGCGATCACTGTTCCTGGACATTAGAGCAGCGTGTTAGCTGTAAAACACAGCTGACACGTGCAGAGTATCGAGTGGGCTCAGCGCGTGTGCCAGCACGTCATGGTTCGGGAAGGGGTTAAGTAAGAAGCGGTCAGGGGGCCCAGCAAAGCCAGGTCCCTTGACTGCCGACTAAAAGACGCAGGGACTTTTTAGCAAGATTTATTATTGCTAAAAACTACGTCTTAAAGTCCGAAAAATACGGTACTAGGATAGGAACTCACACAGCGTATTCAGGGCGGATACACTGTGTCAAGTTGTCCAGCATATCTGCCCTGATCACTGCAGGGATTGCTGTCCGGAAACTTGCACCACATTGTGGTGCGTTTTTCCGGCGGAATTTCCGTGGCGAAGCGGCGCCGGAAAAATAAAACTGTTCATACTTACCCCCTCCCTCTTCCCGGCGTGTAGTCCGGCCTCCTGGGATGACGTTGCAGGCCATGTGACGCTGCAACCTGTGATTGTCTGCAGCAGTCATATGGCCTGCAACGTCATCCAGGGAGGCAGGACTGGAGTAGAAGCAGGGAAGTCTGGGTAAGTATAACTTTATTATTTTGTTTCTTACTTGCGATTTTTGCGCCGTAACCGCTGGGATTCCGCTGCAAATATCGCAACACACACTGCTTTGTTGCGAGTTTAAGCACCCCATTGAATTCAATGGGAAAATCTGCAACGGAAGAGCTGCGGATACGCAGCATTTATGGACATGCTGCAGTTGAAGAAACCGCACTGCAAGTCAGTTTATGTGCGTTTATTTCTGCGGCATTTTTCCGCAGTATGGGGACAAGTTTTGTTGGAATCTCACCCACATTGCTGCTAATGTAATATGCTGCGGATTTTCCGCAATGATTCCGTTGCGAAAATCCGCAGTGTATGAAATTCTTTTGTGTTTTTTTTTACGGCGCCGCTTCGCAGCGGAAATTCCACTGGAAAAACGCACGCAATGTGGTGCGATTTTCCGGACGGCATTCTTTGTGTTCAGGGCGGATATCCAGCGCAGCTTAACGCAGTGTATCCGCACTGAATGCGCTGTGTGTGTTCCTACCCTGAAAGTGTTGGTTTTTTAAAAACGAATGGGGGCTTTAGTTTACGCATGTTTTGTAATTTTTAAAAACTTCCTAATAAAAATCATTGAAATAAACAAAAATTAATGAGGGAGAAATTATGGAGAGTGTTAAGGAGAAAGCAAACGTAATAAATATTTTTTTCTTTACTGTGTTTACAAAGGAACATGAAATATCTGGTGAAATATAGAGGGGAAAAATAAACTCACCATTAAATGCCCCCTGTCTTACGCAGGAAGAATTATACAGTAGAACCACCTTAAAAAGATTAAAATAGACAAATCACCAGTTGACATACACCCCTAAGTTCTGCAGGAATTAAGTACAGTGATAGACAGACCATTATATCTGATATGTAAGGAGTCTATAGTGACAGCGTCTTTTCTACAGGACTGGTGCATAGCAAATGTGATGCTAATATTCAAAAACACAGGAAAAATAAAACCCAGAAACTATAGGCCTATAAGTTTAACCTCGAGATGGTATCCTGAAGTATCGTGATGAGAATAAACATATAACTTCGTATAAGCATTGGTGTATGAGGGATCGATCCTGTCAAACTAATCTGATCAGCTTCTACGAGGAGGTGAGTTTTAGACTGGGCCGTGGTGCGTAATTGGATGTCACATATCTTGATTTTTCAAAAGTATTTTATGTTCTGTTACAGAAACGGTTGACATATAAAATTAAAATGCTTGGACTGGGGGAAAATGTGGGTAAATGGGTAAGTAACTTGCTCAGTGATACAAAACAGAGATTATCAGCGGTACATGTTCAATTTGGGTGAGCGTTACTAGTGTGGTACCACAAGGGTCAGTAACGGACCCTATTCTCTTTAATATATTTATTAATGACCTTGTAGTTGGATTGCACAGTGAAATATATTTTTTTGCAGATATACTAAACGCTGTAAAGTACTTAACACAAAGGAGGACAGCATTCTATTACAAATGGATTTAGATAAATTGGGGGCTTGAGTAGAGAAGTGGTAAATGAGGTTTCACACTTATAAATGAAAGGTTATGAACATGGTAAGGGAACATACATCTGACCATGCAGCTGCTGCCAAGAAAAATAAGATCAAAAGGGGCATATATTCACATGATGAGAACATTAATCTACTAATTTATAAATTCGTAGCCAGACCGCACATGGAATATTGTGTAGTAGAGTTTGAGCGGGTTCAAGCCAGGCAAGCAAAGTAATAAATGGAACGGGTGGACTACAGTACTCAGAAAGCTTATCAAAATTAGAGTTATTTCGTTTACAAAAAGATGGCTTTTGTATTGATTTTGTATGGCCTTTTTTATTTTTATGTTTAGATTACTGTCTACTTAGTCATGTTCTAGACTATTTGAAATGTCGGGAGGTGTAGCATTGGGAAAGGGTAAACTCCACTTTCCCAAGTGCATTACTCTCCTAACTAGTTAATATGTGGAAAGGAGTGGGCCCAGATATCACAAGTAAATTTGTGCACAATAGGGTAAAATAGCAGTCCTAGCTCTGTAACCAGTGTCATGTTTTTAGGTTGTGGAGATCAGACTCTCTGAGCTGTGGCTCCTCACATGGTTCCTTCTCAGAAAGTTATGGACAAAATCTGGTAATAAAGGGCTTCAGACATCTTTTTGTATTAGTGTCATTACAGTAAATGATTAGTATATTTTCTGCCTGCACTCTTTTATTTTCTATTACAGTTATATGGTAGTGCAATGTTACTTATTCTTTTTAAATTAGAGGAACAGGAAATTGAACAATCATCCCACTAGGACATCAACCCCTGCTGTAAACCACCAGGTATGTTGGTGTAGACTCCATAAAACGATATATCTGGATGCTATATGGCACCGTGTAGCTGGCTGCTGTATGGCTCATTATTTGGGCACAATAAAGCAATATTTATTTGTTGCTGTTTTGGATCTTTCGACTAAGAGTGGTCTTACAAGATCCTGACGGGGGCAACGTAAATGAACGACCATCAACGAGACCGCTCATTGATCGGCGCACGTTTGCACCTTTCACAAGGAGCTAGTATGGGGACGAACGCTCGTTACTACGATAACTCTTCCTCATAAAGGTCTATTATGTCGGCAGCGCATCTCCCTATTTACACAAAGAGATGTGCTGCCGACAATGATAATAGTCTTGGCATTTACGATATGAGATGAATGAGCGTTTGCACAGGGCAATTATCGGGAACGAGCGTTCTGTGAATTCTCGTTTGCCTGATAATTGGCCGGTGTAAAAGGGCCCTTAGAGATGACAGCGTCCAAGCCCCTAACTGCTTGTTTATTAGCTACAAAGGGCTAAGAGGGCATAAAATCAAGGTGAGAATGAGATCACTGTAAGTTTCATAGTTACATAGTTAGTACGGCTGAAAAAAGACACATGTCCATCAAGTTCAACCAAGGGATGGGAAAAGGGAAGGGAAAAATTTCTACACATAGGAGCTAATACTTTTTTTTCTAGGAAATTATCTAAGGCCTCATTCACACGACAGTTTTTGGCCGATTTTCCCGGCCGGTTTGCATCCGATTTGCATCCGTTCCGTTCCGGGCCGAGTTGCCGTTTTTACCGGCCGATTTGGACCCGATTTGCATCCGTTTTTTTCCCTGTCCGTTTTAAAATCGGATGAATTTCATTTAAATTTGTTGCCACACACAGCCCTTTGTAGATAATGCCACAACCCCCCTGGTAGGTAATGCCACCCAGCCCCCTGTTGGTGATGCCACACAGCCCCCTGTAGGTAATGCCACCCAGCCCCCTGCAGGTAATGCCACCCAGCCCCTTGTAGGTGATGCTACACAGCCCCCTGTTGGTGATGCCACCCTGCCCCCTGTAGGTAATGCCACCCAGCCCCCTGTAGGTAATGCCACCCAGCCCCTGTAGGTGATGCCACACAGCCCCCTGTTGGTGATGCCACCCTGCCCCCTGTAGGCGATGCCACCCAGCCCCCTGTAGGAATACCACCCTGTCCCCTGTAGGTAATGCCACCCAGCTCCCTGTAGGTAATGCCACCCAGCCCCCTGTAGGCGATGCCACCCTGCCCCCTGTAGGTGATGCCACCCAGCCCCCTGTAGGAATACCACCCTGTCCCCTGTAGGTAATGCCACCCAGCTCCATGTAGGTAATGCCACCCAGCCCCCTGTAGGCGATGCCACCCTGCCCCCTGTAGGTGATGCCACCCTGCCCCTGTAGGTGATGCCACCCACCCTGCCCCCTGTAGGTGATGCCACCCTGCCCCCTGTAGGTGATTCCACCCAGCCCCCTGTAGGTGATGCCACCCAGGCCCCTGTAGGTGATGCCACCAAGTCCCCTGTAGGTGATCCCACACAGCCCCCTGTAGGTTGCACCCATCCCCCCCCCCTTCCAGGAGAAGTCACTGACTTCAATGTCCATATATGGACAGTGTAGTCACTGACTTCTCCTGAAGAGGAATTCCCTGCCACAGGTCGGGAATTCCACTTCAGAAGTGAGTGACGTCACTGTGTCCAAGTCACTGACTTCAATGTCCATATATGGACAGTGTAGTCACTGACTTCTCCTGAAGAGGAATTCCCTGCCACAGGTCGGGAATTCCACTTCAGAAGTGAGTGACGTCACTGTGTCCATATATGGACAGTGTAGTCACTCACTTCTCCTGTAGCGGAATCCCCGGCCATAGAGTCGGGGATTCCGCTGCAGAAGTACGTGACTTTGCTGTGTCCATATTTGGACAGTGTAGTCATGCACTTCTCCTGTAGTGGCATCCCCGGCCATAGAGTCGGGGATTCCGCTGCAGAAGTGCGTGACTTCGCTGTGTCCATATATGGACAGTGTAGTCACTCACTTCTCCTGTAGCGGCATCCCCGGCCATAGAGTCGGGGATTCCGCTGCAGAAGTGCGTGACTTCGCTGTGTCCATATATGGACAGTGTAGTCACGCACTTCTCCTGTAGCGGCATCCCCGGCCATAGAGTCGGGGATTCCGCTGCAGAAGTGAGTGACTTTGCTGTGTCCATATCTGGACAGTGTAGTCACGCACTTCTCCTGTAGCGGAATCCCCAATCCCCGGCCGGGGATTGGGGATTCCGACTCCTACAGCGAACAATAAAAGACCCTCCTCCTCCTCCTCACATGCACTCTGCACTGTGAGGAGGAGGAGGAAAGAGAGTGTGCGAGCGACGGTAGACCCGGCCATCACTCGGGACACATTCCGGTGATGGCCGGGTATTACCCGGCCCCATAGACTTCTATGGGAGCCGGGCGGCCGGGCACCCGGCCGAAAATAGAGTATGTCCTATTTTTTGACGGCCGGTTTTCCCGGCCGTCAAAAAATCGGTCGTGTGAATAGCCCCATTAGGGGTCTATTATTCCTAATGCAGCCGGGTGCCGGCCGATTTATGAACGGCCGGCACCCGGCCGGGAAACCCTGTCGTGTGAATCCCGCCTAACCCTTTTTTAAAGCCATCTACTGTCCCTGCTGTGACCAGCTCCTGCGGTAGACTATTCCATAGATTCACAGTTCTCACAGTAAAGAAGGCTTGTCGCCTCTGCAGGTTGAAACTTTTTTTCTCCAGACGGAGGGAGTGCCCCCTTGTTTTCTGAGGGGGTTTTACATGGAACAGGATTTCACCATATTTTTTGTATGTGCTATTAATATATTTATATAAATTAATCATGTCCCCCCTTAGTCGTCTTTTTTCAAGGCTAAATAGGTTTAATTCTTTTAATCTTTCCTCATAACTTAGATTCTCCATGCCCCTTATTAGCTTCGTTGCTCTTCTTTGTATTTTTTCCAACTCCAGGGCATCCTTTCTATGAACTGGAGCCCAGAACAGAACTGCATATTCTAGATGAGGCCTCACTAATGCTTTGTAAAGTGGTAATATTACATCCCTGTCCCGCGAGTCCATGCCTCTTTTAAAGGGAATGTGTTGCCAGAAAAACATGTTTTTTTAAAAAAAATTAAACATTTAGTGTGTGGGTGGTTAAACATTGTTCAAATTTTTTTTATTTTTTTGCACGAGTCCAGGAAATATTATAAATTATTTCTAATTTATAATACTACCCATTTTTGGTCACTAGATGGAGCTGTTCCCAAAATTGCAGCATTGCAACATTGGGTTAAAAGCCCTCGCTCTAGTGAGCTCTCAGCATCCCCCCCTCCTTTATCCTGGCTAGTGCCGGGATAAACGAGGGGTTTGAACGGTGTAACCTCCTACACTGTGTGTCACCATTTTTGAGCTAACCCACAGTGTAGTAGGTTTACATACAGTAGTAAACACACACAAACACGAACATACATTGAAATCTCTTACCTGCTCCTGCCGCCGCGGCTCCCTCCGGCCCGTCCGCTCCGTTTGCTGCCGCTGGTGCAAGTGCAGAAATCCGGAAGCCGCGACCGGAAGTAGTAATATTACTGTCCGGCCGCGACTTCCGGTCCACAGGAAAATGGCGCCGGACGGCGCCAATTTCGAATAGGACTGTGTGGGAGCGGCGCATGCGCAGTTCCCACACAGACGCCGTACACTGCAGTCAATGGGACGGGAGCCGTTCGCAGTCCCTATGGGACTGTGGCTGCCGTATTCCATGTCTGTATGTGTCGTTAATCGACACACACAGAAATGGAACAAAAAATGGCAGCCCCCATAGGGAAGAAAAAGTGTAAGAATAAGAAAAAGTAAAACACAAACACACAAATAAATATAAAAGTTTTTAATAAAGCACTAACATCTTTAACATATAAAAGAATAATTTCTGATGACACTGTTCCTTTAATACACGACAATATCCTGCTGGCCTTTGAAGCAGCTGATTGACTCTGCATGCTGTTATTTAGTTTATGATTTACAAGTACACCCAGATCCTTCTCAACAAGTGAATCCCCCAGTGTAGCTCCCCCTAGGACATATGATGCATGCAGGTTGTTGGTACCCAGATGCATAACTTTACATTTATCTACATTAAACTTCATTTGCCAACTGAATGCCCAAACACTTAGTTTGTTTAAATCCGCTTGCAATTCACGAACATCTTCCATAGACTGAACTATATTACATAGCTTGTTGTCATCTGCAAAAATAGAAATAGTGCTATTAATCCCATCCTCTATATCATTAATAAATAAGTTGAATAAAAGTGGTCACAGCACTGAACACTGGGGTACACCACTTATTACCGGGGACCATTCAGAGTAGGAATCATTTACCACAACTCTCTGGATACGGTCCTTGAGCCAATTCTCAATCCAATTACAAACTATGTTTTCTAAACCTATAGTCCTTAATTTACCCATTAGACGTCTATGGGGGACAGTGTCAAATGCCTTTGCAAA
This sequence comes from Rhinoderma darwinii, assembly GCF_050947455.1. NCBI lineage: Eukaryota > Metazoa > Chordata > Amphibia > Anura > Rhinodermatidae > Rhinoderma > Rhinoderma darwinii. Next base: position 86,410,310 of record NC_134694.1, read on the forward strand.
GTCCAAAAACACTATATCCACAGCGGCCCCTCTGTCTAGGCTTCTGCTCACCTCTTCATAAAAACATATCAGGTTGGTTTGACAACTTCTGTCCTTAGTAAAACCGTGCTGGCTGTCACTTATAATACTATTTTTTGTCACATAATCCTGTATATAGTCCCTCAATAGCCCCTCAAACATTTTCCCCACGATGGATGTTAAGCTTACTGGTCTATAATTACCCGGGGAAGACCTAGAGCCCTTTTTGAAAATAGGCACCACATTTGCCCTGCGCAATAGGCCCCCATTTAGTAACTCTGCCTTCTCTTGATCCCCTGTGACCAACTCCCCATTACCACCATCAAGGGGTTCTACATGTTCTGACCTTGGCTTTTTTGCATTTATATACTTGAAGAATTTTTTGGGATTTGTTTTACTATCCTTGGCCACCTGCCTTTCTTTTTGTATTTTTGCTAATTTTATTACATTTTTACAGATTTTATTAAGCTCTTTTTATTTGACAAAGGCTACAGATGTACCCTCAGATTTGTATTTTTTAAATGCCCTTTTTTGTCATGTATTGCCCCTTTCACAGAAGGTGTAAGCCATGTGGGATTTAATTTTAGTCGTTTATACTTGTTACCTATAGGAATAAATTTTGCACTATAATTACCCAAACAAGATTTGAAAATCTCCTATTTATCATATCTCCCATTATTTGACATTAGTTCTTCCCAGTCTATATACTGAATTACAGCCCTCATCTTGGGGAAATTGGCTTTCTTAAAATTAAATGTTTTTGCCCTCCCAGCCTGTGTTTGTTTTTTACAGTATAGGTAAAATGTAACTATATTGTGATCACTGTTACCAAGGTTTTCACGAACATTGACATTCCCAACAAGATCTGCATTATTAGAAATGACCAGATCCAACAGAGCTTCACCTTTAGTCGGGTCTTCCACAAACTGGTCCATAAAATTTTCCTGCAACAGGTTGAGGAAATGTCTCTCCTTTGCAGTTGAAGCCGAACCATGACACCAATTAATATCCCGGAAATTAAAATCTCCCATTATCACTACAGTACCCGCCTGTGCAGCCTGCTCAATCTGTTTATATAGCTGACCTTCTATCTCCTCAGTTATATTGGGGGGGTCTATAGATTACACCAAAAGTAATTTTTTTAGTGTTTACCTCCCTTTCTAGTTCCACCCACAAGGTTTCAACCTCCTTACAGTATTCACCCACTATTGTCTCTTTCACACTCGCCTTCATATCACTTCTCACATACAGACATACACCACCACCTTTCCTATTTGTCCTGTCTTTCCGAAACAGTGTAAAACCCTGTAGATTTACAGCCCAGTCATGAGAAGAGTCTAGCCATGTTTCAGCAACACCAACTACAGTATATCTATATTTTCTTCCAGTACCAAGGCCTCCAGCTCCCCCATTTTGCTTGCTAGACTTCTGGCATTTGTGAACATACACTTAAACTTGCCTTTCAGTTTTTCACTTTTATTATCAGAAATGTGATTTGACATTATTTGGGCATTTTTATTTACACTGCTGTTTTGTAACAAAAGGATCTCCTTATCTTGTTGTCTAGTCCTCTCCCCACAGTCTGTTTCTCCCCCCACCAATATAGTCTGACCCCTCTCTAACCTGACTACCCCTTTTTTTTCTACATTGACCTCCCTCCTCAGCCCTAGTTTAAACACTCCGCCACCCCAGCTAGAATTCTCTCCCCCCAGCACAGCGGACCCCCTTCCATTTAGGTGCAAATCATCTGCAGAATACAGTTTGTACCCCAATAAAAAGTCAGCCCAGTGTTCTAGGAACCCAAAGCCTTCTCCTCTACACCAAGATTTAAGCCATGCATTTAACTCTCTGAGTTCCCGCTGTTTTTCCTGTGATGCGCATGGCACAGGCAGTATTCCTGAGAATACAACCTTGGAGGTCCTTCCCTTCAGCTTGTAGCCTAGTTCTTTAAAATTATTCTTAAGGCTCCTCCACCTACCATTTATTCTGTCGTTGGTACCGACAATCAGATAATCATGAAATACTGATGCAGGCATTGTATATTATGCCTACAGTTATTATTAACTGCTAATTATTGATTTAATTCATGTTTGTTTATAAGAACATGTTTAGTTTTTTACTAACTTTTTTTTTTCCATTTTACCACCTTTTATGTTTAGAAAGGGGGATAATGGGATTAAGGTTTACCTCCTGTTGCTGGATTATGCCCTGATGCCCCTTCCCCTGTTAAACCGTGACACAACCTCTACATCATTGCTGGTAAAGAGGCCCTTCTACCCTCAAGAGATGACTCAGAATCTTGAATAGGTCAATTAGTCAATGGCATGAATTCATTTTACACCCTGTATGTGATGTATAAAATGAAACATCATAGAAAACATATAATAGCAAGCAATATATAAGAATGTATTATAAATATTTGAACTAAACTAACTATAAAATGTGTGACTTTCATTTTGCTTTTCAGATTGTCATGTGTGATGTCAGATGTGATCTTCATGTGTAATTACTTTGCTTAGTGTGTGAACAAATACTGAAGTTGATTTCAAATAGAAATACAGTAATTTAAAGAATTGAAAACTCAGTAGGTGTTTTCAGAGCCCAATATATGGGCCATTATTGATTTTTTGTTTGCCTATAAGCACAATTTTATGACACATTGCACTGTTATTCCATTGTTTTTATATTTTGTTAAGTCTATTCAGATTAATTAATAAAATAGATTTTATTGTACATAACAGCTTTTGTGTGTAGTTGGGATCATGTGAATTGGTAATTTTGGGTAGTATGCCACACACAGAGCCTGTAACTAACAACAATTGTAAGAGACGCAGAGGTGGGCAGGTAAACGTGTGAGAGACAGTATATAATGAAGAACATCACATTAAGCCCACACTCCACGTGGTGCCATTAGTTAATCTTTTATTTGCTGCTGTCCTTATTCACCAGGTGTCATACTATCCACTTCATCAGGTCAGAAGCTGGCAATTATAATTCCGTTCTTTGTTCCTAAACACATGGGCGCATACACTCATGTATTACACCTCAACATAGAAAAACGTTCTGGCTGTATTGTTCATATATACTAATAGTCGAGATACCCTAAGATTTGATCACTAAGAAAATGAATAACGTTTCACTAGTATCAGGGTGATGTTTGTATAGATATGTGACATTGACTTATTTTATACCAATTTTAATATTCAAACTTTTGGTCAACTTTCAACAAGGGTTGTAAAGGGGAAGACTGATCTGAATCTTAAAGAAGGGTTTTTCCGGTCTTTAAAAATGGTGTGCAAATGGTTTACCTGCAGTAGGATTAGTCACTTACTAATGTCCTATCTGTAGCTAAAATGTCCCTGTAAGCCAGATTCACATGCAGTCACATGACCATTCTCCTGGTGTATATTTGCTGCTTCCAAACACTAAACATATGGTTATCTCCCTTCTCCCACCTATCTGTAGTACAGGATGCCACACATCACATGTCTCTTATCTTTATTGCTCTATTCACTCCCCTGCCATCCCTGTCTCTGGTAAGATTGTGTTTCCCATGCTGGTCAGCAGATAGGGCAGAGTCTAGCAGCAGAACAGAAGAGAGGGGGATGCAAGCAGCTGTTAATATACAGTAGGTAATGTCTGTGAGAGGGGAGAGGAATCATAGAGACTGTAGTCCTTTACATGGTAATCTCACCCATAGCAAGCCCTAGCGAAATTAAATGAACAGTGTTGCATAGAGCTGGGCAACATAATGAAAATAAAAAACTTCTGAGCTATGGTTACATCATCTGACACATTTAAAAGGGTTTTCCGATACATAAGTTAACATTTTTTAATTTGAGATTCCTGTTAGTTATGGTGTAAGAACACTGGCCAGCTTTTTCTTTGATTCAATTTACTTACTGCACGCGCGCTGCGCTCAATTTGCGCTTAGTTTACTTCTGATACTTCCTCTTGTCGGCCATTTTCTGTAAGGCTCATTGCCTAAATTCTGCGCCTGCGCTGTGATAGCAGAGGATTGGGCATGCGTGGTAAACACTATTTGTGTAGCAACTACGCATACTCAGAGACGGCTGAGAACGAGGATCCGGTCCACCTCTTCCCTCAGTGTATAGTCAGGACAGCAGGTATGACGTACCCGTCCATTGAGCCGGCCGGAAATGCGAAATAATAGCTTATGTACAGGGCAGGGCCGGAAGTTCCGATTTTACTGTTGGAGACGCATCACGTGACCGGCTTTGGAATAGGGTGTTAGAAACAACAATGCAAATGCAAGTATATTACAAACTGCATTCATTTTACATGTCCAGTTAAATAGGATTGTGTAAATTAGTCCGGAAAACCCCTCTAAGTAATTTTTTGTGTTTGTCATAATCTTTTAAAATGGGATGCAGATTCAAAGCATTTGCCATATACTTTCTGCCAGTCAGGGGGTAAACAAATCTCCTGGGCCCCAATGCAAAATGTGTGACAGGGTCCCCCACATACCAAGTGCCATTTATAATATCAGTGTTATATGACAGAGGGGCATTTGCTTGTAGGGTGTGGAAGGAGGTCCCCCCTGTTCAAGAGAAGAACTGAACTGAGGAATGGAGAGATAAATGTTGCTGTCTCCTTAAATGCTTTTGCGTCTTGCGCATGTTATGGAATTGTTTTTCCTTTATATGTCCAGATACTAGTGAAGAGCTGGTTCTGTGGTGTATATGTAAATGTTTGTTTTATTGTAATGTACCTTAAATGGTAGGCAATGATTTAGATGCAAAGCCGGGAGAAACGGCCCTGACATAATTTTTGGGTGGATTTTTGCTGCACCATTACAGTGGTGAGGACGCATAAAGCGTGAGCATGTTCAGAAGTGAAAAAGGCGGCTGTTCACACCTGAGTTTGCAGTGCGCAGGCTACAGCCCCTAGTTAGTTAACGTGGGGCATAGAAATTACGGCCATCGCTGCAGAGGAGGACCGCAGGCACTGACAAGCCTGTTGTGTTAGTTATAATAAAGGGGACTCTTTTTAGAGCGCCCTACTGCACCCTGCAGCCAGAAAAAGGTCCATGCCGTAGCACTACGACATCCCCTGATTATTAGATTTTTTTTCTTTAAAAACCCTGAAAAGCAAGCACAGGTTTGTCTTCATACTCTTTAAGGCACTGTTTACACTGAGTTTTTTTGGCGCTCATTTTGACACGAGAAACCAATCGGTTTTTATCCGCTTGCATTTTACGCCTCAAAAACCCCATTGAAATCCGTTTTTTTATCCGTTTTTTAATGTGTTTTTTTCCCTTTGCCTGTTGAAGAAAGAGGTAAAAAAATGCCTCAAAAAATGCTGCAAAAAACGCGTCGGAAAACGTGTCAAAAAAACGCAGGTGGTACAAAACCACTTAAAAAAAAACAGAGCTGAATTTTCCAGGCAGAATTTTCTGCCTGCAAAAAACTCTGTGTGAACTGACCCTTGGGTATGTTCACACGCCGAGTTTTCAGGCGTATTTCGGGGAATTAATGCCTCGAGATAGTTCATTTCTACTAATAAACAACATATACATGTAAAGCATGATATGACTAAATCATTGTGTTACTGAATACATCCAGTGTTACATAGTTTCTCTGCTATCTGATGAATGGTTGTACTAGGGAAACATCATTGTAAATGTGAAGCACAATACGTGCCATAGCTGTAAATGAGACTGAAGAAGACAGCAAGTAAGGACAAGGACAAAGATCCTAGGTCATAAACCAAGGCAAATATATTTTTCACCCACTCTGTTATTGGTAAAAAATGATTGGTAACCTTCATAAATAATAATAATCAGTAGGGTTGGGTTAAGAGAGCTAGACAAACGGGGCGATACTTTGACGCGGGAGTCGGTACTGTAGTTCTGTAGTTTTGAGTTATAAACCAATAATATGTATATTTATAGGTTCACATTACCTAATTATACAGGTTACAAAATTATTTTTGTGATATACTTTATTAATCTATTTATTGTCTTTTTTTCAATTCAACCTCTTGGTACTTTAAAGCAATAGTTGTTAAAAAAAAAATCTCAGACTTCTATGTAGTAACGATTTACTAGTGTAGTCAGACGCCCCCAATAACTGTATGCAGTGGCTTTGTCCACCATGTAAACAGATGTTCTGGTTGTTGTGGAACAGAACACTGCAATTACATAATAGGGGTTTCTGACCACACTTTGGTAACTAAAGTCAGTTACCCGAGTAGTTTTCATAAATTCCCTAATTAAGCAAAACAACAACAACAATAAATAGGTAAATAAAATATATTTGTCCGCCCTTTGTAACAAGATGGCGTGCTGGTGTATTGAAAATATTTTGAAGCTTCAGTCCTTCACATGTTTGATGTGATAACAGAATGTACTAATTATAAAAAGAAAAAGCTCAGTTTAAATGAATATTATGGTTTGAATTTGTCATGTAATACAATAAACTACACATTCCAGATTACACTGGGAAATAACGAGAAAACAGAAAATGTAAAAAAAAAAGAAACTTTGTGGTCACAATTTTAAACAAGATTCATCCGTGAAAGAAGACATAACAGTCCTGTGAGATATTCTATTTTATATGTACAAGATGAGACAAAGTGGTAATAAACAAGCATGGAAAGATGGGCATTTTACAAATTGGAGAAAGACGGCAGGAAGAACAGCAAAATGGGAGTGTAAAGTCAAAGGAGCACAACTGAAAGCAGTAACATGTATTCCCTTCATTGATACCATATTTTGGTAGAAGAAGATCATTTTGTTTGTCCTTAAAGGAGGATTTAAAGGATATGTAAACCTTCGAACATTTTTTGTTTTATTAAACAGGTCAATCAGTGTGTTTGGTGCAACTTTTAAATTAGTTTTTATAAAAAATAATTTTTACTTTTTGAGATACAGCTGCTCTATATCCTGCATACAGAGCAGCTGTATAGTTCGCTGAATCCTGTACCCGCCAGGTCCGCAGGACTGAGATGTGAGAGATTACAGGTGGATCCTGCGTGTCAGAGAGGTATGCGAGACTGACGGATTTAGGTATTGGCGAAAGATACAGCTGCTCTGCATACAGGATACAGAGCAGCTGTATCCTGTATCCGATCTAAAAAGACATATGGGTTGAGCAGATCTCCAGCATGTGTTAAGGCGTTTAGAAATCTCACAGAAAACAGAGGTACAATATCTCTTGTATTTTACACAATTGTGGTGCGTTATTTTTTTGTTATGCACGTTTCAGTCTGAAACAAAAAGTAGCTTGGATAAGATAACCCTTATATTTAGGTGTGTCTTTTCTTTTATGCTTTTATGGAACACTTTCTCAATGAGTCATGTGACGTGAGTTATATCACTATTCTATTTAGAAATGTTATAATTTATGCGGCTGATGTCACTAGTGTTTGATAGTAAGAGAGTCCATCACTACTCATCAAGTAAAGGGATTTATTTATAGAATGCATAACCGATAGTTCAGTCACATGTATATCCTTAGGTTTGATAAGTGGAGATGTTATTCCATGTTTATGATATTGATATCAGTCTTTTAAAATATTAATAATATGTTAAGAGCAGTGTTATCGCTTGTCATGTTATGTTCTTCCAAAAGAGCTACCCAACAGATGTAAGACTTAGGGTATGTGAACAAACTTACTAAAAAAGTCTGAAAATACGGAGTTGTTTTCAAGGGAAAACAGCTCCCAATTTTCAGCCATTTTTTAAGCAAACTCACGTTTTTCTCTGTGTTCTTTTACGGCCGTATTTGGAGCTGTTTTTCTATAGAGTCTATGAGAAATGGCTCCAAAAATGGCTCAAGAAGTGACATGCACTTCCTTTTATGTGGTGTTTTTTACACGCCGTTTTTTCAAAACGGCCGCGTAAAAATACTCCCCGTCGGAACAAAACGCAGTTTTTCCCAATGAAATCAGTGGGCAGAAAATAAGACGTGTGAACAGGGCCTAAGGGTTATATGAAAATAAAACAGGGCAGCTGCAGAGGAATAAAATTCCCCACCTTTTCCCTATGAATACAACAGCAGAAGACAGACTGGTGTTCACTGTTCTTCCTTTGGTGGAGTAGATGACACAGAATGTCACAAAAAAGACTGTACCTGCTCATGATCTAATAGGGAGTTTCTTAGCAACTCTCCTGCACTATTATAATTGAAGTCATATAGAGAAGCCTATGGTAAAAACGTCATACCCACAGCGTGCTGCGTTTGGAAAAAAAAAACGCCACTGACCCCAAGATTGTCTCAAAAACGCCCCAAACCAAAATTTTTAAAAAATGCCGCAAAAATGCCATAGAAAAATGCAAAAAAAAAAGAATAGAAACACATGAATCCAGCCTAACGTATAGTATTATAAATTCCTATTGTCATTTCCACATTGTGCAACGTCTATTTACAGATCCATGTGGTCCAGAGTACGACTATGAGCAGAGTCAGGCGGCCTTGAACGATATGCTGATGTTGGATCCTGTCCTTGTAACCTTAAAGTGCTTTTATTTGTGACAATTGGGACAATGTGATGAGGAGACAATCTCCTGCTTCTTTAAATCTGTAGAATTTAGTTTACAAAATAGGCCTGATGCAAAGCAGGAGGTACCCTGTAAATGTGCCAGTAAAGCACCATGTTTTTAACCCGCATTCACTGCATACAGGGGATAATATAACAGATCATATGGTTCATAAACATTAAACGAAAATTAAATCAAACTTACAAAATGTTAGATACAGACATGTAATTCAATGGCAGATTAAAACTCCCTCTAGTGTCCTGTTATATAAAGTTATTAAACTCCTTTTTAGAGCAGCAAAGTATGTCACCGGGTCACATTCACCCGTGCATCACCATATGTTGTAACTAGGTGACACTGATAAACGTGTTTATTTGTGTTAATGCTGGGTCTGTGATCTTCTTAGAAATTAAGTTTAGAGCTGAAAAGCGACAGGTTGCCAACAGTATTGAAAAGCAAACAATAAGTCACATGTTTCTATATATATATATATATATATATATATATATATATATATATATATATATAGTTTAAAAAAAACACTTTTGTAATTGACTTTTGTAGAAAAAAACCACATTACTGTGAAACATAAAAGCTGCAGAAGTGAAACTGAATTTGTTTTTAAAATTAAAGTAAATGACAAAAGTATTTTTTATCCGCATATTAATTAATTTCAATAATTGCGTGTCTGTTTAGTTTTTTTCAATATTCTGATATATATGTCGAATGTTCATGTTGTATGTATATTGTTGAATACAGTATACGGGATCATAATCCATATGAAGTATCCAAAGATAGGCTGTAGTTAGGTTCATAGGTTCACATAGTCTGCCTTCTACAGATATGTATTGTAATGAAAAATTAGAAAAGAAAACGGGTCATAGGAGTGGAAGGATTTGGGGGAAATGAATGAGTCACAAATATCAGGGTAGATTGGAAATGTAAATAGGCAGGAACTCTGATTGCACACACATGTACTGGCACTTAGATAGTTACAGTAAGATATCCTTACTTCATAGCTCACTAGCTTTGTCAATTTACATTATATTTCACGGTTTATTATGTACATTTCTCACAAATGACCGAAACCTGTAGAGAATGTCTTTATGGGAACAGCAGGTAGCGTAACTATAGGAGGTTCAGTGTCAGTAGTCGCTCCCGTGGAGTCTGAGGGAACCCTTCTACACCATATGAGGGGACCGGCACTATGAATGGAGTGTGGTAGTTGCATGGCCCTGTTACAGACTTTGCATTGGGTCCAAAGAGCTTCAAGTTACACCTCTGGGGGACAGTAAACCTAAAATCCATCCTTTCTCTGTTTGCTGTGAAGTTGTTCCCTATAAGCAGCAATATGAGGGTGACTGTGTTGTTCATTAAAGGGGATATGTGGGGACCGAAAAGTATTAGCAGTGTATTCAATGCAGCATGTGAGTACACTCGCTAATATATATTCCGGCCCCCCGTTATGCTGATTATGAGATTTTAATAGATTTTTATAGCGCTGACGAGGGACCGGTCTAGTGGCACAGTCCAACTTCACGACGACACGACTCTTCGTCATGTGACCGGCCCTGCTGTACTCTATGTAATCGCTATAGAAAGAGTACAACGATTATATAGAGTGCAGCGGGGCTGGTCACATGATGAAGAGTCGTGTCGTCATGAAGAAAGATCGTGCCAATAGACTTCCCAGTGCTATAAAAATTAAAATTAAAATCTCATAATCAGCGCGATGGGGGACCGGAATGTATATTAGTGAGTGTACTCACATACTGCAGTGAATATACTGCTAATACTTTTCGGTACCCACATAATCCATTTAATGGGATTACTAGGCTAGGGGGTCTATTTCAATGATGACTTTTATCTCACAGATCTCCAGTTCTCAGATGCATTAAAAATACATATTGTGACTTATATTAGCATTATATTACCACCAAGGGTTCAGATGTATAGATTTCTGCAAATGATGGCTCCAAGATCTCTGAATGGGTTTGGGGTCTCCGTATTGCATAGTGCACAGCAGTCAATTTGGTTTGTGAAATATATTACCAATAATATCTTCACATGTCAGCACATAATTCGAGGATGGGTTTCCCCTTTAAGGGTATGTTCACACAGAGTTTTTTTTGCTATCTGCCTCAAAATTCCTTCAGATTTTGACCTGCCTGCACTTTATTTGCCGCGTTTTTTGCCGCGTTTTTGGGCCGCAGCCAAAAAACGCAGCGACAACTGCTTTCTCTTTCTCAAATTGATGTCAATGGGAGGTCAGAGACGGAAAAGCAGGAAGAAAGAACATGATGCTTTTTTTTCCCGCAAGCGTTTTTTTTACGCTTGCGGGAAAGAAAAGCCTCTGCCTCCCATTGAAATCAATGGGAGCCGATTTCGGACCATTTTGCCGCTGTTTCCTACGCGGTTCACAAGTAATTTTTGTGTCTGTAATGCCCTTTTTGCAGGAACAGAAATGATTAAGAATAACAAAGATTTTTGTTAATTTTCTGCCCCCTACTTGTAGCTGATATAGATACTGGTTATGAATAGTAGGAAGCTTTTCTTGTCTTTTGTCAACAATAAACACTCATAAAGCTGCTCCCAATCAGGTAAAGGGATAAACAGGGTTTCATTATTTTTTACTGCGCTGGTCATTAAAACTGGTTTTAGTTTGACTTATTTACAGGAAAGCTGCTTGAGATGATGAACTGATGAATAAGCTCTTGCTCATTCATTGGCTGATCATTGCCCTGTTTATACAGGGCAATGATCGGGAACGAGCGTTTGCCTAATCAGTGGCCCGTTTAAAAGGGCCTTTAGCCAAACTTCCGACCGACAACTCTATTTTTCCACTGTCTGACTACATCTCCGAGTCAGACTCCTTCATAAATGGCTCACGTATAATATTTAATAATAACAAATTTACTGTAGAAAAATGGTAACATCAGGCTTTTTATCACAATCGTGTAAATAATTCTATGTGTCTATATACCATCCACAAGCAGAAGCAGCAATCCAAAAGTATAATCCAATAAAAACTTTTAGGGCACGGCCAGACGTGGCGGAATTGCAGTGGAATTCTCCAGCGGACATTTTTTACAGTTGTCTCAATACATTTTTAGGCAGTTTAGTTCAGACGTGGCGGAAAACCATAGGCTGGGGTGCGGAATTTTCCCTCTGCAGCATGCACTGTCTGTTGCGGAGAAGAAGCGGAATTTCACTGCGGATTTTGCTTGAAATCTGTGGCAAGTCCGCTGTGTTTTCTGCAACATCTGAATTACCTGTCAAATATGCAAATGTTGGTGCAGATTCATTGCATAATTGCCACAAATCTGCACCAACATTTGCAGCGGAAAAACTCTGCCACGTCTGGCCGTGCCCTTATTCACCCAGTGTTCACAGAAGCAACGTTTCACCCTCTCAATGAGGGCATTTTCATTGAGAGGGTGAATTAAAGTTTTTATTGGATTATACTCTTGGAGTACTGTTTCCACTCGCTTGACAAAGGCTGCATTGAGAAGCTGAAACGTTGCACTACTTCATTGCACATATGGGAGTATAAATCCATCTATTTGATATTTTCAACTTGGAGTGCTATCTCTTTCTCTTTCGCTGCAGTCCCTTCAAAACAGGTGATCGGCGGGGTCTCAGGAGTTGGACCTCGACCCATCAGCTATTGATCGTCTATCCTGAGGATAGGCCATCAATTTTTTTTGGCTGGAAAACTCCTTTAATTTTCCTTTTTTTACATTTAGGGACTGTTTGCTGTGTGTTTTTATTTTGCTTGGACCATTCCATTTTTTCTAAGTAAGGGGAGATTCACACGAACGTTGCGTTTTTGCGCGCGCAAACAACGCAGCGTTTTGCGAGCGCAAAAACCATTTGACAGCTGCGTGTGTCATGCGTGTCTGATGCGCGGCTGCGTGATTTTCGCGCAGCCGGCATCATAGAGATGAGGCTTGTCAACGCCCGTCACTGTCCAAGGTGCTGAAAGAGCTAAATCTTTCAGCACCCTCGACAGTGAATGCCGAACACAACAGCGAAAAACCTGTAAAAAAAAAAGATAAAGTTCCTACTTACCGAGAACTTCCCGGCCGTTGCCTTGGTGACGCGTCCTTGGTGACGCGTCCTTGGTGACGCGTCCTTGGTGACGCGCCTCTCTTGACATCGGGCCCCACCTCCCTGGATGACGCAGCAGTCCAAGTGACCGCTGCAGCCTGTGATTGGCTGCAGCCTGTGCTTGGCCTGTGATTGGCTGGAGCTGTCACTTGAACTGAAGTGTCATCCCGGGAGGTCGGACTGCAGGAAGGAGACAGGAGTAATCGGTAAGTTAGAACTTCGGTTTTTTTTTTACAGGTTAATGTATTTTGGGATCGCAAGTCACTGTCCATGGTGCTGAAACAGTTTAACTCTTTCAGCACCATGGACAGTGACTATCTCCTGACGTCGCGTACCGATAATTTTTTTGCCGGGATCGGCCAAAACGAGTTTGGCCGAACCCGGTGAAGTTCGGTACGCTTGTCCGGCTTCGCTCATCGCAAAGACACTCCGTTTGGATGTTCGGAAACAGAAAAGCACGTGGTGCTTTTCGGTTTTCAGTCATCCTTTTCACTGCTGTTGCGCGAATCACGCTCGTCCCATGGAAGTGCTTCCGTGTGGTGCGCGTGATTTTCACGCACCCATTGACTTCAATGGGTGCGTGATGCGTGAAATACGCAGAGTTTTTGAACCGGTCGCGTATAGTACGCAGCGAACAAACGCTGCGCAAGAATCACGCACTGTTTGAACTGCCTCATTGACTTCTATAGTGCTGTGCGTGATGCGCAGAAAATACGCGGCCTGCACGCGCGCAAATCGCGCTCGTCTGAATCCCCCCTAAGTCTGCAAAGCCCTAAGGGAATGTTCAGGCAAGGCGGATTTGCAGCGGAATTCCACTGCGGACAGGCCGCAGTGGATATCCGATGCAGACTTTTCTTTATTTGGTTTCCATAGCTTTACTCAGTGCAGACGTTGCAGAAAACAACGGTGTGGAAAATAGCTTGCGGTGCAGAATTTACATTACGCAGCTTGCTCAGTCTGTTCCAGAGTAGCAGTGGATTTTTACTGCGGATTTCAGCCTTTGCAATGCAAAGCCTAAAACCTGTGGCAAGTCCGCTGCGAAATCTGCAACATCTGGATGAACCCTCACAAATGTGGATTTTGCAGCAGATTCGTTGCATAATTGTCGCAAATTTGTGGCAAAATCTTCAGGGGAAAATTTCTGCCACCTCTAAACATGCCCTAAAAAAGAAAAACACGTACAGTACATAGAATAAATAAAATGTATGTTATTTATTTAAGATATATAGAGTTTACTATATTTTTCCAACATTAGTGAAAACCTTGTATAAGCTGTGTATCATTAAAAATAACAAATTGTGAAATATCGCAGCTCCAGCAATGACATATTTATGGCCTTCGTTTACTAGGCCGCATCACTGATATTCTGTACTGGACACGTGGCAGTGGCATCCAGGTACTTTTTCTTCATGCTTGGATTACCTCTCCCATGCTAATGTGAACTAAGTAGGGGTTGGGAGCAGAAGTACCTCATAGTTTTCAACTACTAGTAAATGACATAAAATTTAGCAATGCTCTCACATTTACTTTCCTGTCTATAACATAGATGGAGACAAAAACAGATTAGATCCCTAAAACGCTTGTATTTAAAAAGTAAATGTTGGACTTACATGCGAAAACATGTGATGATCATCGTCATGCATAAAGTTCAGAAATTTTGATTCCAAAAACGTTGTGCTAAAAAATAATCTGCATCCAAATTCCGGCAATTAGAACATCGTGAAAATAGGATTATATATAATCATAACAGGATGTATTTTTCTAACTTATAAGAAATATAGAACTAATATTGCGGAAACAGACCAAGATTACCTCACACAACCTTTGAGGTTTTTTTTAAAGTCTTTACTCTTGCACACTAATATGAATGACACTCCTGCAATGCCCAACCCTTACAATAAATGAATGTAACAGTATATCCTGTAATTCCTGTTTGAAGAGTAATTATCAGTGTAAACAAATTACCTTTATTCACATAGACTCTCATTATTATACCGGAAATTGCCCTCAAGTAGTCTATCTATCTATCTATCTATCTATCTATCTATCTATCTATCTATCTATCTATCTATCTATCTATCTATCTATCTATCTATCTACCCCTTAACCCCTTAAGGACACGGCCAATTTTGACCTTGAGGACAGAACAATTTTTTTATATTTCCCTCTTTGCATCCAGACGCTCATAACTTTTTAATTTTTTTATACGACATAGTTGTATGAGACTTTGGTTTTTGCGGGATGAGTTGTACTTTATGTAGGTACCATTTTTGGTACAAATACATTATCGTTTAATTTATATACATTTGGATTTTTTCGCGAAAATGCAGAAAAAAAGCAGGTTTTATTTACACCATACACCGATCATCATATATAATGTTATACATTTGTTGTTCAGGTTGTTGCCGTCGTGGCGATACCAAATATGTCTATATTATTTTATGTTTTGGGACCTATATTTTAAAAAGTTTATTTATTGTAAATAATGTGTATTTCTGTGTATTTTTTTTAAATTGACATTTTTTATTAGGTTCCAAAGTCATATAAAATAGCAACTTTCAGAAAATTATACAATTCCGCAAAGATGAGGGGTGCTCACAGGAACCCAAATAATAAATCTCAATGTATCACTTATATACAACAGTGCGTACATAGCAGAAAATAAAATAAGGAAAACAAATAAAGTAAAACAGAGAAAAACACATACAACATTTAAAACATTGCTCACATATACACTCTGACGATACAATCAATGCATCATCACAAATATCAACAACTTTGCATATTAATGACCGTGATCCTAAAAAAATACCTCTAATAGGACTCTATAGACCCCAGACCAAAGGATAATCAACATCCCCAATCTGCCGAATGTGACACCTGCAAAAAATTTTATGGAGTAGAATTGCTTATATGAGGGCCCTGGGACGTGTAATATGAAACCCATGGATCCCATCTATTATCAAACTGAGTAATAGAATGAGACGATTTAACCAACAGTTTTTCCATGTTATGTGCAAATTGTACATGTTGACATAATTCTTTGACAGTTAAAGGAGAATTGGACTTCCAAGTTCTCGCAATCATGGATCTGGCCGCAAGTATAATATGACCTATCACTGTTTGCACCTCCACATCAAATTCTAACATGCCAATAAAACATAATGCTAATGTAGGTTGTATGTAAACGCAGAGACCCGTAACAGACTTTATAAGACCCGCCATTGCCAGCCAAAAAGAGTAAACTAGGGGTCAATCCCACCAAACGTGTCTGTATGTGCCTATCAAGCCGCAGCCTCTCCAGCAATAATGTGGATAAGTAGGGTTCATTTTAGAAATGTGCGCGGGAGTAAGGTACCAGCGCAAAATAATCTTAAAGGACGTCTCCCAGTAGCTTGCACTCTTGGATATTCCCTTAAGAACCTTGATTGCAGTATACCATTCTTCCGAATTTATAGTTACATTTAGATCTTGTTCTCATTTAAGAATATAAGAGGGGTAATTTATCAATTGTGGTTGCACTAACAATTTATAAAACAATGAAATCCCTCGAAGAGCAGGCCTAAGAGATGAAAATAACTTATATATAACCGTTGGGAATGTTGGTGAGTAAATTGAAGTTTTGTGTAGTGGATGGTGGATTTGGAGGAACTTATAAAAAGTACGGGAGATATGTTCAAACGTGTGTAGGGAATCTCCAGAGTATAAAAGTCCAATTGTCTTTACACCTGCTACCTTCCAATTACTAAAATCCAGCTCAGGAATTCCTTGTATTCAAGAATTTTATGGGTAAATCTCCAAGAATAGTCATGTCTAATGTGGAGGTACATGTACAAAGCGATTTCCATGCAGAAATGGAAGCTGAAATACTGGACAATTTATTAGAAACCTTGTAAAGGGGCGATGGTGACATGCAAAATAATGCATTTAATGGGATCCGCAAATGTGCACTTTCAATGTCCACCCACCGTTTTTTGTGTGAATTGTTCCACCAAAATTTTGTTTGATCCAAAATAGCCGCCAAGTAATATTTTTTCAAATCCGGTACTCCCATTCCGCATTTGGTCCAGGGTTTAGTCATGTTGCTGAATCAAATTCTTGGTTTCTGCCCTGCCCATATGAAGTCTGACAAAATTTTCTGCAATTTTGCAAAATAAGTGTTGGTCACCGGCACAATCACAGTCCGAAATATATACAAAATGGAAGGTAAAAGTAACATCTTAACATTAGCCACTCTAGTAACCCAGGTAAATAGTGGTTTATTAAATTTCTGTACTAATTGAGACATCTTAGACAACAAGGGTATATATTTACACCCGAAAAAAATCTTTACTGGAGCTTAGAGAAATACCCAAATGAGTAATACACTTATCTTGCCAATGGTAAGGAAAACTCGCCTCCAACGAGGATTTAGTTAAGGGAGCTATACCTACATTCAGGATTTGTGACTTAGAAGGGTTAATTTTATTGTTTGATGCATTCCCAAAATTAGTAATGATTTGTTGGACATCTGGAATGGAAACAATAGGGTCTGTTATAGAAAGTATTACATCATCTGTATATAAGCCTATAGTGTGTGAGGAGGTGCCTACTGATATACCGTGAACATTACAATTGGTCCTCATATGTTCTGCAAAAGGTTACATTACTTGGGCGAAGATAATAGGGCACAATGGGCAACCCTGTCTAGTTCCATTAGTAATATCAAATTTGTCGGACAGAAACCCTGCGGACAATATTCTAGCAGCTGGACGTGAATGCAACACAAGAATAGCGGACTTTATCATACCCTGAAATCGAAACTTGTCCAACATAGCCGACAAATGTCCCCAGAAAACCCTGTCAAATGCCTTCTCCGCATCCAAAGCGAGAAGTAGAGAAGGCGTTCGAGAGGATTCCACCAGCTGAACAAGGTCCATAAACCGGCGTGTACCGTTTGAGGATTGTCTTCCTGCCACAAACCCAACTTGGTCGGGATGAATTAATTTCGGTAAGATATGTACCAACCTTAGCGATAAAATCTTAGCATAAAGCTTTAAATCTGTGTTGAGCAGCGATATCGGCCGAAAGTTAGCAGGAGTCGTGGGTTCTTTCCCAGGTTTGGGAAGGGTGATTATAGTAGCCTCCAACATCTCAGGTGGAAAGCAACCGTCCACTGCAGCCTTATTAAAACTATCTGCCAAAAATGGGGCCAAGATACCAGAAAAATGTTTGAAATACGAATTAGAAAACCCATCAGGGCCCGGGGATTTAAACTTCTTTTATTTAATTTAACATTAGGATTTTTTTACATTAATTTTTCATTTTTATGTTTATTTTTTAACTGTAATGTACTGGCATATATTATATGCCAGTACATTAGCCTGTGTACTGATTGTACACAGGCAGTTGTTAGGGCATACCTCAATATGCCCTAACAACAGGAAATATGGTCAGACAGCCCTGGGGTCCTTCAATGGACCCTGGGCTGTCTGGTCATACAAGTTACAGGCTTATATCGCGTCACAGGGATTTTCTGTGACGCGATCAAAGGGCAGTCCCCCCTCTTTTTATTTACTCTGAACACCGCGATCAGCTTTGATCGCGGCATTCAAGGGGTTAACGGCAGAGAGAAGAGGTTTCTCTTCTCGCCGCCGTTAGAGAGAGGCTGCGGCTGTGTATTACATCCGTTGCCGTGCTCCCCATCGCGCGCGGACACTGACTGCCACACAGGACAAGAATGCTCGTCTTAATGCGCAAAGTACCCACCGCTCAGGACGAGCATTCTCGTCCTGTGTCGGCAACTAGTTAAAGTGTACCTAATTTTCAGGTGACTTTTAAGAATAACCTGCCATATGTGTATACATGAGAAATAACACTATTTCTGGCCATTATATGACTTACATTTTACATATTTAGAAGTTTTCCCCTCTGCAGGATCTATCTCTTATTATCAGTATTCTCTGAACTATTAGGTGGAGTCTAACTGCTATCATGTCTTCTATACACAGCACACATATAAAAGGAGAATCCTTCTCTCCTATTTCTATCTATCACATATATAGAAGCAGCAGCAACATGGAGGAGATTATACAGCAGTAATGAGCAGTGTAGCTGTAAATACAGCACTGGGGTGAGATATAACACTTACTAGAAGCTGCAGCAGCGTCTCTGTGTGTATCTGCCTCTGTCTCACTTCCATTGACTACTATGTGCAGCATGTAAACTAATTCCGCAGTGAGCTGATAAACACTCTGGTCTTTGGGAGAAGCAGGAAGATAAATTATAGACATTAAAGCGTGTGTGTGCCTCTCTGCTCCTGCACCCTCCTACCCCTCCTCTCTACAAAGACTTCTATGGGCAGCTGTAACCTGATCCCTCAGTGAGCTGATAACCCATCTTGTCTTGAGGAGAGACGAAGTTAGCAGTAAATTCAGAGTGAGTGAACAGTAAGGAGGGAAGGGGAGGAGGAAAGAAGCCTGATAAGTGGAGGAAGATTCCTTTTTCTCTAATAAGATATATTACAAAGTTTCTTATAATATTGTAATATTGTAATATTGATTTATGAAAAGTTTGTTGAAAAATTAGTGGGCCGAACTGGAACTGAAATTCTGCCCTGGCATCAGAAAGTACACAGACCGACTTATTGTTTGGTTAAATATGCTTGTGTGCTTGCAGCTTATGACTGATTGGTGTGTATATAAAATTTACAGAATACAAACTGCTGTAATCTGCACTCTGTCATCCGTAGATGAAACCGGAATGACATCATGTGGAATTTGAATTTTCCTCCTGGAAAATGTTGAGTGTTCTTGACGGTAGGCAGGGCCATAATTATAATAAAGACGCCCTATGATCTCTATTGCATGCAGTCAAAGAAAAATCAAGTACAGTACATGCTCGCCCCCTCACACCTGCATCCCTAAATAGGGGTCTCTATTTTAAATATGGCCCTACCTGCTGTAGGAAGCAATACATATTTTATGTAATTTAAAGAGTAACCCCACGAAAAAACATTTTTAACAGGATGGGTGATAAATGTATAATCGCTGGGACTCCCATGATCCCTGGAACTGGGGCCCAAAGCCCCATGTTCCAGTGGAGTTTAAATGGAGCAGTCAGGGGCGGATAATAATGAGGGTAATCTGGGCAAGTGCCTGGGGCCCGAGGCTGGAAGGGGGTCCAGTTCTCTCGTACTGGCTGTCAAAATTACAGCCGGTTCAGGGAAACGGAGTGAAGCGGGACCTCTCACCCAATTGTATCCGCGTCCTTAGGATGCGGATACAATTGCCTACTTTAGCGCTGGCGAGACAGAGAACTATCCGTTTCCTTCCACCCATTTGGCGGTTTACTAATGACACAGTCAGCGCAATGATGTCATCACGCTGACTGCGCCGTTACGCTAGATGACGCCGTCTGGTTTCTGACCACTTCTGCGTCGCTGGAGGAAGGCGTGGGAACGGGCACAGACGAGAATGTTTTTTTTTTCTGGGCAGCGTTGGGGCCAATAGCTACAAGGGGCATTATCTACAGAGGGCATTGTAACTGGCACTATCTACAGGGGATATTATCTACATAGGGCATTGTAACTGGCACTATCTACAGGAGACATTATCTACAGAGGGCATTGTAACTGGCGCTATCTACAGGGGGCATTGTGACTGGCGCTATCTACAAGGGGCATTGTGACTGGCGCTATCTACAAGGGGCATTGTAACTGGCACTATCTACAGGGCGCATTATCTACAGAGGGCATTGTAACTGGCACTATCTAAAGGGGGCATTATCTACAGAGGGTATTGTAACTGGCACTATCTACAGGGGGCATTGTTAGTGTGTGGTGTTTTACTTTACAGTGTTTGACACAATTTAATGCATGGGCACAGTGTATAATACTATTATTTTCAGGGGTGCAGTGTATAATACTATTATTTTCAGGGGTGTAGTGTATGGTAGTATTATATTCAAGGGCACAGTGTATAGTACTATTATATTCAGGAATACAGTGTATAATGCTATTATTTTCAGAGGCGCAGTGTATAGTACTATAATATTCAGGGGTGGAGGGTATAATACTATTATATTCAGGGGCACAGTGTATGGTACTATTTTATTCAGGGGCACAGTGTATAGTACTATTATATTCAGGGGCACAGTGTATAGTACTATTATATTCAGGAGCACAGTGTATAGTACTATTATATTCAGGGGCACAGCGTATGATACTATTATATTTAGAAGCATAGAGTGTGACATCATGAGAATTTTAACTTCATTTATAGGTGCAGAAATGTTGGAATAGTGAGGATCCGAAGACATATGAGCTGCAAACTGCAGAAATGGGCCATGCCCGGAAAAAGTCATCATAGAGGTCTGGACCGGATGGAGAAGAAAAGAGAAAAAGAATGAAAAAGAATCTGAGACGTCACCTGTGAGTCACTCAATGTAAATGTTTATTCCCACTGTGACTGATCAGTACTGTAGTCACTGTATGATCTGCAGCGCGATGATGGATAGTAGAATTATTTTTGTTAAACAGCAACTCCCAGCATATCCTAACCATTGTTCAGGCTGTACTGGGAGCTGGCGTTTTATGTCGTACAAATTTATACGGCAGCGGTTAAACTGAATTTGCAAATGATCTCTGTACTGAACTGTATTTGTTCTGGTGCTGTATATATGTACTGAGCTCTGTTTTGGTGCTGTATATATGTACTGAGCTTGGTTCTGGCACTGTATTTATGTACTGAGCTTTGTTCTGGTGCTGTATATATGTACTGAGCTTGGTTCTGGTGTTGTATATATGTACTGAGCTTGGTTCTGGCATTGTATTTATGTTCTGAGCTTTGTTCTGGTGCTGTATATATATATATATATATATATATATATACATACGGAGCTTGGTTCTGGGGCTGTATATATGTACTGAGCTTGGTTCTAGTGTTGTATATATGTACTGAGCATGGTTCTGGTGCTGTATTTATGTACTGAGCTTTGTTCTGGTGCTGTACATATGTACTGAGCTTTGTTCTGGGGCTGTATATATGTACTGAGTTTGGTTCCAGGGCTGTATATTTTTACTGAGCTTTGTTCTGGTGCTGTATATATTTACCTTCTCTTAAGGTAAAAGTAGATGTTAAGTCTACTTTTACTTTAAGAGAAGGTACATGTCATGGGGTTCGTTAGGTTAATACACGATCAACAGAGCCAGAGACGACAGGGCAACTCCAACAGGGTTTATTGCATCCAATGTTGACAGAACAAGTCACGTTCAATGCAGGAACAACACACAGTCCACAAAATAAGTAATCCCAGGAACATCTTCAGAGTGCTGGCCTCAGCTTCAGCTCTCCTTCAGGTCTAAATCCAGAAGATCTCCATCCTCCCCAAGACAAGCCCTTATATCTCCCCAGGGGGAGGAACATCTTGGCAGTTTCTAGTCACCATCATTATAATGGCTTTAGTTTCTATATCTACTGTCTGTAAGTGAGTTATGGTCCTTTGTTCTATTATGTGTATTGCCACAGCCGGGATGAGGACACAATGGGGAAGATAATTCAATCACCTTTGTTTGCTGGTCTGCACCTGAGCTGAATATAACTGTGGTGTCTCCTGATGACCCCCTGTGGAGCCCAGACAATGAGAACACTTTATGTCTTGTGGACTTCACCTCTGACTCGTCTGATTGTCCATAGGCTGGAGACACGACCTATAGTACCTCAATACAGAGTCATCCCTCTCTGCTGAGGACTCACAATAAACCACACATAATGCACCATCACAACCTCTCCCCTCATATAATAAGTGAGCTGGCCATGTGGCCTACACAGGCCGCTGGCCACCTCACTCATAAACCACTTATTACAGTTCAATAAGAACAGTCCACAGGCTGTAAAGAAAGTCCAGTGCACATGTACATCCGGGGCCAAGAGCAATGTCTGGAAACACAACCACGAAGTTCAAGACACTTCCACAAAAGTTCCACGTCATCTGTTCGCTTTGAAAGAGCTGATCCGGTGGCCTCCAGGACAGTCCAGCTCGTGAGATGGAGTCTCTGGGGTCTGGAGGTTTCTTGGGACCTTTTATCCAGTTTACAGGTTTCTGCAGGCTCCGAATCTCCCATCCAGACACTTTCCTCCCCAGTGCATCCCACCACCATATATTCGGTAATGCTGGCCGGCTATCTGACCCATCACCCAGGCAAAGATCATTCCAGAAAATACAGTCACTGTTCAGAATTGTAGTGAGTCCAGAGAAGTTGGTGGCAGAAGATGGGGAGATAGAAGTCCAATCGGTTTGAGAAAACAAGGGCCATGGGCATATTTGAAAAGGGTCTGAAGTCTCACCATCATGAAGGTCATCACTGCTGTTGGGACAAGTGTCTTGTTGTCCTTCGCAGCCTTGCTCCTCCAACACTCCTTTCACCATAGAACTCGCTGACACTCCAGTGTCATCCTCATCCATGTTGGAAGACTGTGCACTTGGAGAGGCCATACTGACCGTAATATCCACAACATCACTGGACAAAGACAAATCAGACCTCAAGGTAATAATACAGCTGGATTCCTCAACCTCTTGGAAATCCTGGGGTGAAGGGAATGCAGGAAACACATCGCCAGGAGAAGCACAAACATCATTGCTCACTAGTGGGGCTGTATCGTGTGACTTAACCTCAGTTGGGCTTTCAGAACTGGCACTGGTGATCTCAGTGCCAAAGGTTTCAGGAGGTCCAGTGCTAGTTATATCTCCTGTGTCATCATCCACACCAGTGCTAGCCACATCTCCTGCATCTTCATCATCCACAGGACCCGTTTCTGCAGATACATTGACATCCCCTGTATGCACTCCTTCCGGTCCTGAATCAAGCCCAGAATCCTTTACTTCCTCCTGGTGCTCCCATGTCTTATGGTATAAGCTGCCCACAGACGTCACATCACTCACCTCAGGACACTCTGGAGCTTTCTCTGGAGATCTGTAGCGATCAGAGCCTGGAGCAGCAGCACAATCCTTATAACACTGTGCTGGCCGTTCACACCATGTTTGCGGCACCTCTCGCTCCGCTGTTGCCAGACACCAATTCCAGTCCCAGAACTTATCATCGTTGGAGGCCAAACATCCCAGAGCATCCATGGTCTCCTGGTGCAACTCCCGAGCTCGCACAAGAACTTGTTCCTTCCTTGCCATAGTCAGAGACTTATCCCAAGCCCAACATTCAATGTCTTCTGTAAACTTTGGTCCAAGGCAGTCCATTGCCTCCTGGTAAAACACAATTGCTCTCCTCAAGATAGACATCCTGGTGTGCAGACCTCTGTCCATCTCTCCTGCACTCTGTTGATCCCACTTCTGACACCAGTTGTCATGGGGTTCGTTACGTTAATACACGATCAACAGCGCCAGTGACGACAGGGCAACTCCAACAGGGTTTATTGCATCCAATGTTGACAGAACAAGTCACGTTCAATGCAGGAACAACACACAGTCCACAAAATAAGTAATCCCAGGAACATCTTCAGAGTGCTGGCCTCAGCTTCAGCTCTCCTTCAGGTCTAAATCCAGAAGATCTCCATCCTCCCCAAGACAAGCCCTTATATCTCCCCAGGGGGAGGAACATCTTGGCAGTTTCTAGTCACCATCATTATAATGGCTTTAGTTTCTATATCTACTGTCTGTAAGTGAGTTATGGTCCTTTGTTCTATTATGTGTATTGCCACAGCCGGGATGAGGACACAATGGGGAAGATAATTCGATCACCTTTGTTTGCTGGTCTGCACCTGAGCTGAATATAACTGTGGTGTCTCCTGATGACCCCCTGTGGAGCCCAGACAATGAGAACACTTTATGTCTTGTGGACTTCACCTCTGACTCGTCTGATTGTCCATAGGCTGGAGACACGACCTATAGTACCTCAATACAGAGTCATCCCTCTCTGCTGAGGACTCACAATAAACCACACATAATGCACCATCACAGTACATATATACAGTAAAAAACAAAACCCAAAAAACCATGGAGGAATCTCACTCTTTTCCAACTCAACCATTGTATGGTACTTTAAGTGATGCCAATAAAACACTCCAACTACAACTCCTCCCGCAAAAAAAGAATCCTTCACACACCACTCCATTTACGTAAAAATAAAAAAAGTTATAAAACTCCTGACCACTTTAGTGCCTCAAAGTATTCTGCTTTTCTCTTCTGTATGGCTCGTTCTGCTTTTACGGCTAATTCAAAACCGTGCCAGATTTGTGTCCACCTAAACAGAAATCTGCAAATATATACGGTACAGGTCTTCAAAGTTTTGTCTTCAGAGTTGGGGGGTGGCAGACTTTAAAAAGTGCCCAGGGCCCATGGTACCCCTAATACGGCACCTGGGAGCAGTAGTCATGCATGTTCCCTGCTGCTCTAATTATTGTCTACTTACAGAAAGAGACAGTCAATCAATATACTTGGCTATCTTGGTCAGTCCCATAGACTTTGAATGGAGCAGCAGTGCACATGTGTGACTACCGCTCCATTCAAACTCCTCCAAAATGGGTCCACTGTTCCAGTAATTGGTGGGGGTCTCAGTGGTTGGGTCCCCAGCGATTATACATTTATTTCCTTTTCTGTGGAAAGGTGATAAATGTTTTTCATGGGATAACCCCTTTAAATGTAGCAACACATGCAGGTGAAGACCAATAGGTGTGGGCACAGGGCACAGCATGGACATCAGTGCATAAAATAGGGCTCCAGCTAAATCTTCAGGATATTCTAGCAGCAGAAACTCTGGACAGGGTTGAGACACAGACTCTTAATGACCACCTCGTCATGATGCATCACACTCTGCTGTTCCTGCTTTCATGGCAACGAGGACGTGGTGTCGAATGCTGTTAGGCGAGGGGAATCAATACACACAGCACAATCACTCTGCAAGGACACACAGAGGGGAGGAGAAACTTGGGGACAGCACTTGCAATCCCTCCACACCAGAAAATAGGTAAGACAGGGAGTTCTGTGGAGGTGGAGCTGGTCTCAACTTACAAGTGGCTTGCTGCAGACCGGCCCATCTGGCATTTGCTAGATTGCCAGATGGGCAGTCCGACCCTGCCCTTAAGGAAATCCATCAGCTTTCTTATTTTACCTTATCTAATGCACATACATCTTTGGCACTGGACAGATATTTTGTGGCCCTGCATTTAATAATATTAAAAAGACAGCCATCTGACTGCAGTTTCAGATATGCCCATAGGCCCCTTTGCCACATGAAAAGACACCAGCATTATAAATGGCACATGCCAGTTGGGGGCCCTGGTACATATTTGCACTAGGTCCCAGGGACTTCCAGTTATACATCTGGACAGGCCTAAGTACATTCTCCTATTGAAAGTTATTTATGATGTTTTTTCAGTTAAGTAAAGGGTTCCTGTCCATGTAGTTTACTTATGTAGTTTAGTCCTTCTGTAAGATGTTTCAAAGCTGAAATAGTCCATTAGTGGTCCCAAGTCTTTCAATTGTGAAGACTTAACTGCTGACTACCACAGTGTTGTCAAGTAAGTATTATTTAACCAAGTAGTAATTCAAAGTGAATCAGCTCTAATCATTACCATGGCAACTATAGACTGGCCCAAGGTCAACGGATCAGCTCCAATGTTTGACTCCCTATCTTTTCATTCATGCATCCATTGTTTGCCTCCATCTTACTCACAATGGTCGTTCCATTTATAACTTGTCAGAAGAGGATGGAATTCTGAAATCATTTTAATAGAAATAGTGTAACATAGAGCACATATTAACTATAGTAAAAACAATGGCCTCCAGTTCAGCCATTTTAGTACATCTATTAGGCCCTGCCAGAGGATGCCTGTCAGTGTTAGGCTGGATTCACATGGGCGTTGAACATCTCGGATGTGAAAAACAGCCGTTTTTCACATCCGAGTTGCATCCGTGCTCTGCGCTGCGGGAAGACTAGAGTCTATGGAGGGATGCGTGAAGTGTGAAAAAATAGGACATGTCCTATTTTGTCACAGACCCTTCACACGGCCTGTTGAAACAACGGCTGTGTAAACGGCCATCACACAGACGTTTAACCCCTTAAGGACACGGTCAATTTTGGCCTTGAGGACAGAACAATTTTTTTTACATTTCCCTCTTTGCATCCCGACGCTCATAACTCTTTTATTTTTTGTACGACGTAGTTGTATGAGACTTTGTTTTTTGCGGGACGAGTTGTACTTTATGTAGATACCATTTTTTCGTACAAATACATTATCGTTTCATTTCTAGAAATTTTTATTTTGGAAAAAATGCCGAAAAAAAAGCAGTTCCGCAGCAGTTTTAATATATTTTTTTTTACACCATACACTGTTTATCATAAATAATGTTATAAATTTGTTGTACAGGTTGTTACGGTTGTGGCGATACCAAATTTGTCTATATTATGTCATGTTTTGGGACTTATATTTTAAAAAGTTTATTTATTATAAAAAAATGTGTTTCTGTGTATTATTTTTACTTTTTATTTATTTATCATAATTTTTTTGACATTCATTAAAAATTTTTTTTAAATCCCATAAAGGATTTATCATTTTTATTTTGTAACTGTAATGTACTGGCATAGATCTATATGCCAGTAGATTAGCCTGTGTACTGATTGTACACAGGCAGTTGTTAGGGCATACCTCAGTATGCCCTAACAACAGGAAACATGTTCAAACAGCCCTGGGGTCCTTCAATGGATTCTGGGCTGTCTGGCCATACAAGTTGCGGTCTTTGATCGCATCACAGTTATCTTCTGTGGCGCGATCAAAGTGCAGTCCCCTCTCCTTGAACGCCGCGATCAGCTTTCATCACGGCATTCAAAGGGTTAACGGCGGAGAGAAGATGTTTCTCTCCTCTCTGCTGTCAGAGCGGGGCCGTGGCTGTGTATTATAGCCGTTGCCCCGCTCTCGATCGCGCGCACAGGCGGCTGTCACACAGGACGAGAATGCTCGTCCTGATGCGCCAAGTACTCGCCGCTCAGGACGAGCATTCTCGTCTTGTGTCGGCAACCAGTTCACGTTCGTGTGAATAAGGCCTTACACTGATAGGCATAATACACTGCAATACTAAAGTATTGAAGTGTATTATAGAAGGGATCAAGAGATTGCATAGTCAAGCCCCTAGTGGGACAAAATTATTGTTTTTTTTTTTTTAAAAAAGTGAAAAAAATATTTACAAATATTTTACCAAAAAAAGAAAAAAAAAGACAAAAATACAATAACCACTTCTTACTAAATTGAAAATGCTTTTTATAAATAAAATATAGAAAGAAAAAGACTCACATAATTGGTATTTCTGTGTCTGAAATGACCCAAACGATAAAATGAAAACATCAACTCATCCTGCAAAAAATAATCCCTCACACAGTTCCATCAGCAGAAAAATAAAAAAGTTATGGGATTCAATACGCAGAGATGAAAAAACAAGAATAGAAAACTCTCCATTCTGAAGGCCAAAACACGTCACATCCTTAATGGGTTAGAGAGCCACTGCCTCAAGGTGTTTGTTATATGACGTGCTCGCTCATTACATATAGAATTGTAATTAACCGCTTAATGACCGGGCCTTTTTTGGCCTTCATGACCAAGGATTATTTTTTTGTTTTCTCACGGTCGCATTGCAAGAGTCTCAATTTTTTTTTATTCCGTCTACATAGCCGTATAAGGTTTTGTTTTTTGTGGGACGAGTTGTATTTTTCGATTGCATTATTTTTGGATGCATATAATATATTGATTAACTTTTCTTAACTTAGAAGAGAATTGAAAATAAACAGCTATTCCAGCATTGTTTTTCGCGTTATAAATTTACGACATTCAATATGCAGCGTAAATAACATGTTACCTTTATTCTATGGGTCGGCTCAATTAAGGGGATACCAAATATGTAAAGGTTTTATATGGTTTTTTTTAATATGTTTTTCTACGTTTGCACAATAAAAACCCTTTTAAAAATGATGAGTTGTTTTTGCATCGCCACATTCCAAGAGCCATAACTTTCTTATTTTTACATCAATGTAGCCATATGAGGGCTTGTTTTTTGCGGGACAAGCTCTAGTTTTCAACAGTGCGATCATTTTTCTATTTATGCAAATTTTTTCTAAATGCCCAACTGGGCTTTTTTTTTTTTCGTTTAACAAAGTAGGCGTTGTAAAGAAAAGTATATGATGCTGACCAATCAGAGGCGATGTTTGGTCATTCTCCTGTCGCTCTGGTGAAGGAACTGCGGGAGGAAGTCACGTCAAAGCGTGAATACGCGAGATCACGCTGTGCTGTGAATAAAGCTGGGCATGAATGAAGAGAAGTGTATGACGCTGATTGGTCAGCATCATATACTTTTCTTTACAACGCCTACTTGGTTAAGGCGGGATTCACACGACCAGGTCCCGCCGAAGCCCGAGTATCGGACGGTAAAATCGGCCATATTGCACGGCCGGTTTGCATAAAGTTTTGCATCCGTTCCGGGCCGGGCAGATCTGGACAGTGACATCAGCGGCAACTCCTGAAGGGGAATCCCCATGTGTTCGGGTATTCCTCTTCAGGAGTTTCCCCTGATGTCACTGCCCAGATATGGACAGAGACATCAAGCGCTCTGTCCAGGAGCGGAATCCCCGAAAACACGGGGATTCCGCTCCTTCAGGGAGCTAAAATGGAGCTAGCACATAGCAGAGCGGGGAGATACCTCCCTGCTCTGCTATAGTGGCGTCGCTACAGTCAAAAAATCGGTCGTGTGAATAGCCCCATTAGGGGTCTATTATTCCTAATGCAGCCGGGTGCTGGCCGATTTATGAACGGCCGGCACCCGGCCGGGAAAACCTGTCGTGTGAATGAGGCCTAAATGAAAAAAAAACAAAAACCCAGTTGGGCATTTATTAGATTAGGTAGGACATAGAGAAGTATTAAACTGGTGACAGAGCCTCTTTAAATGTGCCATTAAAAAATACAACTCGTCCCTGCGAAAAACAAGACCTTGTACGGTTATGTCTAAGGAAATGTTAAAAAGTTATGGCTCTTGGAAGGCAAAAATGAAAAAAACTAAAATAAAAAAACAAAAATTGTGTTTGTCCTGTAGGGGTTAAATATGTTATTGAGTGATTGACATCAAATTAAACTATTATACTGAACTACAAAGCCCAAGAATGGTGGGGTGTATTCTAAACTTTTTTATGCTGTAAGGGCACGTTCAGATGTGGCGGAATTGCTGTGGAATTCTGCTGCGGACAGTCCGCAGCAGACAGTTTTGCCATTGGTTTCCACACCTTTTTAGTTATCTTCTTGCAGACGTTGCGGAAAACTCCGCTGCGGACCATAGGCTGCGGTGCGAAATTTTCTGTCCGCAGCATACACTGTCTGTTGCGGACTTGATGCGTACTTGTTGCAGAGTTTCTCCATTGACTTCAATGGAGTTTCAAAATTACGCGATGAAATCCGCAGATGTAATGTGTGTTGCGTTGCGGATTGCTTTCAGGAACAGGATATTTCATCATTCTGGCTGGACCTATGTGTGTCGAGGTCTATACCCAGACTGAGATGGAATGTTTGAAAGAGAGAAGGGCGTGATCTGCACCTGAATCAGCAACGACAAATCCGCAGCATTTTACTTAACATTTTAGCCAAATCCGCAACGGAATCTGCAACGCGGATTATGTGCGGAATTGATGCGGACAGTGTCTGCAGAATTCCGCCACGTCTGAACATGCCCTAAGAAAGAGTAATGATGAACATCAGACTAGACCTGTCTGGTTTAGAAAAACAGTTGAAATACCCTATTATGAACCTGCGAGTAAACAAGTTACTCGCTCAGTGCCCTTATCTATGAGCCATAAAAGGAAAGTGGCTACAAAAAGCAACTCTCGCTTTGGACAGGGGCGTAGCTAGGGGGGGGCAGGCGGGGCATGTGCCCCGGGCGCAACTTAGAGGGGGGCGCCAGCGCCACCTCCTCCTGCACTATAATTGTACATGTGTCTATAGGACACAGGTACAATTAGAAGCATGAATGGACGGGTATGTTCCGTGCCTGGCCATTCAGCTCTTTTCTACAAGTCGCGCTTCCGTCGCTGAAAGGCGCTGAATGACAGGCAAAGTCACCCTGCCCAGCCAATCAGCGCCTTTCATAGACGCTTCGTTCAACCCCCAGGAGACCTGCGCAGAAGAGAGCAGGTCTCCATTGCTGCCGGCCGGCGTGGGAACGGGATTAAGGTGAGTTTGAATAGTTTTTTTTTATTTTAATTGTAATAAAAAAGTGTGTGGCTGTATCTACAGGAGTTGCTTTATCTACAAGGTGGACTTTATCTACGGGGGAGGGACTTTATCTACGGAGGGGGGACTTTATCTACACGGGGGGGCCTTTATCTACGGGGGGGACTTTATCTACACGCCGGGGGGCTTTATCTACGGGGGGGGGGTGGTGTCTATCTACAGGGGGGGCTATATACTGGGGTGGGCTATCTATGGAGCACCATATACAGGGGTGGGCTATAGCTACAGGGGGGCTATATACAGGGGTGGGCGATCTATGGAGCACTATATACAGGGGTGGGCTATATCTACAGAGGGGCTATATAGTATATAGCCCCCTATAGATATAGCCCACCCCTGTATATAGTGCGCCATAGATTGCCCACCCCTGTATATAGCCCCCCTGTAGATATAGCCCACCCCTGTATATAGTCCCCCTGTAGATATAGCCCATCCCTGTATATATTGTCCCACAAATAGCTCCCCCTATAGTGCTCCACAGAAAGCCCACCCCTGTATATAGCCCCCTGTACATATAGGACACCCCTGTATATAGTGCTCCACAGATAGCCCACCCCTGTATATAGTATATACAGGGGTGGGCTATCTGTGGAGCACTATATACAGGGGTGGACTATCTAGGTGCAAAACTGGGTGAGATTTATCAAAACTGGTGCAAAGGAAAAGTGGAGTAGTTGCCCATAACAACCAATCAGGTTGCTACTTTCATTTTCTAAAGAGCTTTTGAAATATGAAGGGGTGGAATCTGATTGGTTGCTATGGACAACTACTCACTTTTCCTTTGCACCAGCTTGATAAATCTTCACTGGTGCCTTGTTGCACTGTATGCTTTTTACCCTTGACTGCCAAGAAAGCAAGCCATCGGGGAGCGCAGTTTACTTTTCAAACTATGTGCGGCATATGGTTTATACGTCACACAGCAAGTACCACAAGTGTATGTTTGGGAGGCCGACTGTGATTAGCGTGGTCGAGTCTCCCCGGTTCTCTGCTGCGGAGTATATTTTAGCACACCACACCTGCTGTGGCTGATTTGTATCTATAGTAAGGCCTTTCATGCTTAGTAATCTGACCCCAGGTGCTGTAACTATGTACTGTACAGCACCTGCACCTATGTGCTATGTACGGCAGGACAGGATAATCAACATAATAAAATTATTTGAATATTGATATTATGTGTGTAGTGGTTATATACTGAATACTATGTTAAGAAAGTTTCCAGACCGAGCTCCCTGGAGAAGAGGTTGTACCTTCATTTTTTTTTCATTGTTATTTTTCTAGCAAATCTTGAATAAGAAGCATAAAGGAGGCTGCTATTATGTACGGTGACTCATCGTGAATTGTGCATAGGCTAATAACATACATGGATATGCCTTACACCCACGACTAATCAGTGTAACGCAAGAGGACACTTATATTGGATACTTATGACTAACAAATTTGACAACAACATTCATGAAATATATAGGTCATGGTGGCAATCATGTACCCGGCTATGGCCTCTTACACCTTCTTATTATCAATGCTCTAAGTGCAGATTTCAATTACGATCCCAGTCTATGGCTACAGCTCTGGTTCTGATGTGCATTGATTTTGTGTCACATCTATTTAATTTTTTTTGTCTTTATATGCAGTTATTGTGCATTGTAATCACATGAAACCTATTTATTTATCAATCTATGGAATATTACACTGTAAAAATACAAAAATTAATATGATGTTATCGTGAAATATCAATAAATACATGATCATTGACTAGTCCTTAAAGCATACGGTATATTCCACAAAATAACATATTTTACATACGGATGTAGCCAACTTTATCTTGACTCTGATAACTTGATGCAGCGTGATATCACACAACAAAATCCATTGAAAAGTCATTGAAAAAGTTAAGATAAAGAATCTTGCCACTGTGTATTTAATGCATTAAAAGTCAAGATAAAGACACCTACATCTGTATTGTATGCTCATAAACATTTCATTTCTATAAAGCCATTTTTGTAGAGCAACATAAAATGCTTCGGAGCTGTGCTTCTTTTTTTTTTCTTAATTACATTTTTTTGGGGGGGGATTTTTAAAACGCAGATGAAAGGAATGTAGAACACTAGTCACAAGTATTATACAGATGAGCCAAGTAGATAGATAAAAAAGTAAGCACAGAGAACAATGCTCAAACATTATCTGGGCAAAGTGGTAGTGTAGTGCATAGAAGCATGCCATCTCAGCTAGTGACAAATAATATATACATTGGGAATCGCGATAGCAAATGCGAAAGTGAGTAGGGTAAAAATGAAAAACAACTACATAGCCGAGTCACATTATTATGACCACCTCCTACTTTTGACGTTGGCAGCGCATAGCCAATGAAGGAATTGATGTCGTGGGCTGGCTTGGTGGGTATATAATGTGTGCGATAGGCTGTCTGATCACATATCACTCGTGGTTACCATTGGGTAAAAGGGGCAATTTATCAAAGTTACAAAAAGGGATGATTATTGGATTTTCGGTCAAGGGTGGCAGTGTTTCTAAAACAGCGCAGTTTGTGAACTGTTCGCGTGCTGCTGTAGTGAAAGTGTATCGTGAGTTGACACAAGGCACCATTGGGAATAACCGACATGGAAACTGCGGAGCACCAGGTGCCATTGATGTGAGAGGTGAATGTCGGCTACGAAGGTGCACAAGGGCCGAACGTCACGCTACAGTGGAGCTGCTCACCGTGAAAATCAACCAGGGGGCTACCAAACGTGTGTCTAAAACAACGGTTCAGCTAAATTTGCAACGTATGGGGCTCCGAAGCAGACGGATAGTCGCTGCTCCTATGCTAACAAAGGTGCATCTGAAAAAGGTGCATCTGAAAAAAAGGCTTCAATTTGCATGGCAGTATCGAAATTGGACCACCGATGATTGGCAAAGGGTTGCCTTCTCCGATGGGTCACGTTTTCTGCTTCATTGAATGGATAGACGTTGGCGTGTCAGGCGAGAAACATCAGAGAACAAATACCTTGCAACCATTACTAGAAGAACACAAGCTGGTGGTGGCAGCGTTATGGTCTGGGGAATTTTTTCGGGGCGTTCTCTGGGCCCACTCATTAATGTGGAAGGCACTCTGAACCGATTTGGGTATGAATCCATCGTTGCAGATCACGTCCACCCATACATGCTGTTTGTCTTCCCTGGGGCAGATAGAATCCTCCAGCAAGAAAATGTGACATGTTACACGGCAAGAAATGTCCGACAGTGGTTGGAAGAGCACAACCAAGACTTCCAAGTACTTCCCTGGCCCCCTAATTTGCCAGACTTTAACCGAATTGTGCATCTGTGGGACCTCCTCGATTGTCTTATTCGCTCTATGGATCCTCCCCCACACACCCTTCAGCAAATGTGGGATATTAGCTGGTGGTCATAATAATGTGACTCGACTGTCTATAAATAAGAGAAAGTCACAGAGTAGGCTGTCGCAAAATGCCCCGGCGCCAAGGGCAGAAAATACTTAACATAGTTACATAGTTAGTACGGTTGAAAAAAGACACGTCCATCAAGTTCAACCAAGGGATGGGAAAGGGAAGGGAAAATTTTCTACACATTGAGGCTTCAGGCACACGACCATGCACGTAAATACGACCCGTAATTACGGGCACGGCCAGCCGCGGACAGCCAGCCATTTTTACGGGCCGTGCTCCCATTATATAGTATAGGAGCACGGTCCGTAAAATAAAAAAATAGGACAAGCAGGTTTCTACGGCACATACACCCGCCCGCAGACATACGGGAAGGTGTCCGTCGGCCATAGAAATGAATGGGGCCGTAATTACAGACCGTAATTACAATCCGTAATTACGGGCGATTTTACGGTCGTGTGCATGGGGCCTGACATAGGAGCTGATATTCTTTAGTTCTAGAAAATTATCTAAGCCTTTTTTAAAGCCATCTACTGTCCCTGCTGTTACCAGCTCCTGCGGTAGACTATTCCATAGATTCACAGTTCTCACAGTAAAGAAGACTTGTCGCCTCTGCAGATTGAACATTTTTTTCTCCTTGTTTTTTGAGGGGGTTTTACATGGAACAGGATTTCACAATTTTTGTTTGTATGTGCCATTCATATATTTATATAAGTTAATCATGTCCCCCCTTAGTCGTCTCTTGTCAAGGCTAAATAGGTGGCTAAATAGGTTTAATTCCTTTTAATCTTTCCTCATAACTTAGATTCTGCATGCCCGTTATTGTTTTCGATGTCCATCTTTGTATTTTTTCTAACTCCAGGGCATCCTTTCTATGAACTGGAGCCCAGAACTGAACTGCATATTCTAGATGAGGCCTCACTAATGCTTTGTAAAGTGGTAATATTATATCCCTGTCCCGCGAGTCCATGCCTCTTTTAATACATAACAAAATGTTGCTGGCCTTTGAAGCAGCTGATTGACATTGCATGCTGTTATTTCGTTTATGATCTACAAGTGCACCCAGATCCTTCTCAACAAGTGACTCTCCCAGTATAGCTCCCCTAGGACATATATATGCATGCAGGTTGTTGGTACCCAGATGCATAACTTTACATTTATGTACATTAAACCTCATTTACCAAGTGGATGCCCAAACACTCAGTGTGTCCAAATCGGCTTATAATTTACGAACATCTTCTGAACATTACTACATAGCTTGGTGTCATCTGCAAAAATAGAAATAGTGCTATTAATCCCATCTTCTATACCATTAATAAATAAGTTGATGATTAGGAATAAACACAAGGAAGCTAAATACCCAAGTTATACCGTCTTAGGCATAATCCTAGATAGAAGGCACCAATGCCTTCTACACGACTGTCCAGTGGTGGGACAGGGATGGGACGCTAGAGACAACAGCAAAACCGATCAACATAACTAATGCCACATTAATCTAAAATATAAAAATATAAAATAGTAAACGGACCTGTAAACTGATAACAGTAAAGCAAAGTCAGTAATGACTTGAGGCAGGTAAAAACAATTGTGCCGTAGGTTGGTGCAGACAGAGACATGTTGAGCCATCATCCATGGAAGAAGGATAACAGAATAAGTTAAAGCCTGGTCAAAACTTAAAGTCCAAGCCAAATATCAGTCCCAGAGGTGGTAAGTAGATGTCATTTAGAAATTATAGCCGGCAGGGAAATGCCTTGCAGCAATGAGATTCCTTCAGGATAGAGATGCACAGACCAAAAAGAGAGGCAGCTGTAGCATCATTCGATGCCATTGACAGCTGAGACAAGGCAGTGGGAGGACAGAGCAGCACTCCGCCATATATATATAGTACCTCCCTGGGAGCCGGAGGAAGAAGAACGTCAACGTAGCTGAGCGAGAGCGAGGGTGGTTCTCCAGTAATGTTGAAAAGCAAAAATAGGAATATGGGGAGAAGCCGGCATTTTTGTTAGTATCGATCAGCTGCCTTAAAAACTCACTTGAAAGAGAATGGAGCAAATGGTTCAATTAAGCCTTTTCATTTCTGGTAGGCATAAGCCTAGTATTACTCACTTCGCCCGGTTCCAGTGCGATGTCAAGGCAAGCTGCCGCAGCTCCTCCGGCTCCGAGGAGGCAGAATGCTTCTTTTTTTCCTGTTCTGGCTCCTGTCTACTGTCGCATCCCTGCTAGTTCAGGCCGCAGCTCTCCTGCTCTGGCTGCACAGTGGTGTTCGATTGCCTAGGCAATCAACGCCCGAATATAATGTCAAACCTAACAGCCTATTTAAAGGGAAGTTGTCCAGCCATGCATTGCCTGATAATTGAGGTATAACCTTCCTGGCTTTGTTCCTCTGTGTTTACTATTGAAAGGACGGTTATTAGTAGCTTATTGGAGTTGTGAAACACTCTGTAATACCCAAAAACGACATTGAACATAGCTATGTGCATATGAGGCCACCTTGTCTCCTTGTCTACAGAATGACGAACAACCGAGCAGGGGACCCCCATTCTCCAAATAGGTAGGAGTCCCAGAAGTTGAATCTTCACCTATCAGACATTTATGGCATATACTGTCAATCTGCCATAAATATTTTATATTGACGCGTTATCACGTACATGTACGTGATAAGCGTTATAGGGAAGTATGGAGCGCACTCACGGTCTGATCATACTCCATACGGTGCGGGTGTCAGCTGTGTTTTACAGCTGACACCCAGAACTAACGGCCAGGAACAGCAATCGCGCTGTTCCTGGCCTTTTAACCCCTCAAATGCTGGGGTCAATCGCACCTGCAGCATCTGAAGCATTGAAAAGAGGGGGGGTTGCCCCCTCCGACAGCTCATCTGTGCCCGCACAACGCGATCGGGGGGTGCCAATGGTTGTCATGGCAGCGAAGGTCTGCCTTTGGTCTGCCTCTGTTAAGCCGTGTTTCTGGCATGGCTTAACAGAAGACTGTAAAAATAACGAAATACTGCAATATATTATTATTGCAGTATATTGTACCAGCGATCTAACGTTCGCTGGTTCAAGTCCCCTAGGGGGACTAATAAAATGCGTAAAGAAAAAGTTGAATAAAGTTATTAGTAGTGAAAAAATATATATATTAAAATAAAAATAAGCAAAATTGGTATCGCTGCATCCGTAAAAATCCGAACTATTACAATATACCATTATTTAACTTGCACGGTGAATGCTCTAAAAAACAAAAATTGTAAAACGCTGTTTCTTGGTAAACTTAGCTGTAAAATTTTTTTTATAAAAAGTGATCAAAAAGTTGTATGTACCAAAAAATGGTACCAATAAAAACTACAGCTCGTCCTGCAAAAAATAAGCCCTCACACCACTCAATCCATGGAAAAATCAAAAAGCTCATAGAATGTGGTGAAACAAAACTATTATTTTTTTTATAACAAAAAGTTTTTTCGGTTTTTTTAAAAGTAGTAAAATATAAAAAAAACCCTATATAAATTTGGAATCCCTGTAATCGTATTGAGCCACAGAATAAAGTTAAGTTGTCATTTTTACTGCACGGTGAAAGCTGTAAAAACGAAAACCAAAAAACAATGTAGGAATCTCAGTTTTTCCAATTGCAGCCCACAAGGAATTTTGCAGTTTTTCAGTTTCCCAGTACATTATATGGTACTTTAAATGGTGTCATTAGAAACTACAAATCCTCCCACAAAAAATAAGCCCTCACACCACTCTATTGACAAAAATGAAAAATGGCTCAGTCTTTAAGGTGTTAAGTTTGACAGTACTCCTTGGGAGTGATATAGTTTCCCCTAGAACTGCTTTTGAGCCCTCCGTATGTTGAGTTCTTTGTAAAACCGGGACAGCTTTTTACACCTCTTGCACACGACCGAGTTCAGGCTCGACCCGACTGCGGTACAGGTGAACGGGACTCCTGGCATCATAGACATTTTATGATGCTAGGAGTCTCTGCCTCCCCACGGAACTTCTGTTCCATACTGAACAAAATGATGCAGTACGGCAATGGGTGCGTGATGCGCGAAATACGCACAAAGAACGGAGAATGTCGTGAGTTTTTCGCAGCGGACTCACGCTGTGTAAAAACTGTCTGCACTAATATAGGTCCGTGCGACGCGCGTGAAAATCACGCACGTAGCACGGACGTATATAACGTTCGTCTGAATAAGCCCTAAAAAGAAACACAAACATTTTCTATCAGTTCAACAAAGGTTAATTTCCACCTAGTTTCCCACAAAACCAATTTTGTCTGCTGTTTGACTTCCTGAATGTTAAATACAGAACCATGTTTCTGCATGTTTCCGAAAAGTTACGGTAAATCTGAAACTCCTATTTAAAAATATCTGGATATTTATTTCATGGATTTTCGATGTAATTGGCTCATACAGGCTCGAAGAGCAGTAAAATATTTTTTTATAAAGAATTTGACATGTATTATGTGAGTATGTTGAGTGTTGCAAACAAAGGTATAAAACCGTTCATATAAATTCTATGATGTTCCCTCCAGCTGGTTTTTAGGAATGGCACAGGTAATCCTGGTATTAGCATCTTTTTTTTTTTTTAATCACCTATAGAACCCCCTATTCACAAGTTCT
The DNA here is from genome assembly GCF_050947455.1 of Rhinoderma darwinii. NCBI lineage: Eukaryota > Metazoa > Chordata > Amphibia > Anura > Rhinodermatidae > Rhinoderma > Rhinoderma darwinii. Next base: position 86,449,205 of record NC_134694.1, read on the forward strand.
TAGTTGTCCTCATGGACATGTGCAGCTATTATTCCTGACTAACCTGGCACAGGGAACCACAATCATCAGCAGCACAAGATATATCAGAGACCTGGCAAAGGGTCAGTGTCTAGCAACAGACCTGTCTCTTAAGTCATCAGTGATGAGGTCAGAGTTCTAAAGCCTTGTTCACACAGTGCAAATTTTAATCCGTTTTTGGTTTGGGCTTTAAAAAATAAATTCAAAATCTGCAGCAAATCTGTACTGTGTGAACAAGGCCTAAGAATGAAGTTAAGAAAAGCAGCAGGCAATGTCATTAAGGATGGGTGACATCATAGAGCTGTAGAATCAGAAATAGACCATGGCTAGACTGAGACTTTTTGTAGTGCTACTGATTTTAGCTATTGAGTGACAGCTTCAGTCCAAGATTGCATGCAACTCAATGTATTCATTTGGACAATGAATCCAGACAGGCTAAGTACAATTTAACTCCTTCCTAATCAGAGTTCATTTTTGGGATTAAAGTATTTTATTGATTTTTCTCTGAATTATATTTAAAAAAAAAAAAATTGATTTAGGGGCGGAATGGGTACATTCTGTATGATGCGGACACATAATTTCATAAACACACCATGTCCATGAAAAATTTATCCATGTCATGCTTGAAATGTATTTAATGTTTTTAACTGGTTTCTTTTTTTTACATGTTTTATGTATTCATTTTCATTGGTCATTAACTAACTATCATCTGTAATCTGCATAGAGGAATGCTGGGAAGGCACCGACCATGTCCTCTCAGCATCACCCTCTGCCCCACTTAACACTGAGAAGCTGGTGATGTTATTGTGATGTCACAGGTTTTCATAGGAACATTCCGAATGCGAGGGGACACAAAGCTCAGGTTAGTGCTGTGCTTGGTAATCTTGGCGACATGGAACTGATTACAGACTCCCCCAAGTCTACCTCTTTTGGTTAAGATTTTCTTTGGTCCTTACCATCAAAGTCTATGAGTGTATAATTATTTATTTTTAGCCAAATTGCTGAATTTAAAAAAAAATAATGCCAGCTTAGGAAGCTTTTTGTTTTTGGAGTGTGGGAGTTTGCATCCCAAATGCCACTGGTCTTTGGCTAGGTCTGACCTACTGACATTAAGCACACTGCTGGGTCTTTTAGGGCATGACCACACGTGGCGGATTTCCTCCGCAACTGTCCGCATCAATGCCGCACAGAATCTGCGTTGCAGATTCTGCTGCGGATCTGCACAAAATGTGCAGTAAATTGATGCGGACTAGCTGCTGCGGACTGCGGGAAAAGTGCTTCCCTTCTCCCTATCAGTGCAGGATAGAGAGAAGGGACAGCACTTTCCCTAGTGAAAGTAAACGAATTTCATACTTACCGGCCGTTGTCTTGGTGACGCGTCCCTCTTTCGGCATCCAGCCCGACCTCCCTGGATGACGCGCCAGTCCATGTGACCGCTGCAGCCTGTGCTTGGCCTGTGATTGGCTGCAGCCGTCACTTAGACTGAAACGTCATCCTGGGAGGCCGGACTGGAGACAGAAGCAGGGAGTTCTCGGTAAGTATGAACTTATATTTTTTTACAGGTTGCTGTATATTGGGATCGGTAGTCACTGTCCCGGGTGCAGAAACAGTTACTGCCGATCGCTTAACTCTTTCAGCACCCTGGACAGTGACTATTTACTGACGTCTCCTAGCAACGCTCGCGTCATTACGGGAGCCCCATTGACTTCCTCAGTCTGGCTGTAGACCTAGAAATACATAGGTCCAGCCAGAATGAAGAAATGTCATGGCAAAAAAGCAAGACGCATCCGCAGCACACATAACATGTGCATGACAGCTGCGGACTTCATTGCGAACTTAGAATCTCCATTGAAGTCAATGGAGAAATTCCGCCATGAGTCCGCCACTGCTCCGCAACAGACAGAGCATGCTACGGACACCAAATTCCGCTCCGCAGCCTATGCTCCGCAGCGGAATGTTACGCATCGTCTAAACGAACACTTCTAAATAGAAGTGGAAGTCAATGCAGAAACGGCTCCGCTGCGGATTAACGCTGCGGAGTGTCCGCAGCGGAATTTAAGTGAAATTCCGCCACGTGTGAACCCAGCCTTATGTGGGATCTTCTGCAGGTACAATTAGGTCATCTTCATCAAGTACTTTTGTGGAAATCTGTAGCTTAGCCTTGTACTTTTGGGCCATGAAAAATGGATTGTGAAAAATCTGGCTGGGCAAACTTCAGGCGCAGCATGTGAACTTTCATTGCGTGATAGAAGTGCGATGGGGAGGTAGTGCTTGGTGCCTATGTTTGTTATTTTAAAATCAGGGTGCCAACCTTCGATTTGAGGCACCATCTTGGATCTGCTCCAGGAACTCGTTGAATCTGTTCTACGTTCCATTGTACCATTAGGATGTTGCACACGTTCTGCCGCAAATAAACCTGACATCATAGTGTACTCAACCCACTTCTCACACCCTGGACTTTTACTTCCTTATTATCATGACTGACCATGCAGAGGTGCTAAATGTGAAAGCAGGAGGCCAACTGTACAGTTTCCACACCAAGACCCCCTTTCTGATAGTTTGGTGGCCCTTGTAGTATGTCTCCAGTGCTCTTGACTGATTCTTCCACTTTCATAGACTCCTGTCAACTGCACACAGACCAGACAGCACACGAACATCTCACCACCCTTTAGACTCCAGCCAAATAGCTGCAAAAAGTAATCTGCATGAACTAACCCATTACTCGCACATGTCTTTCATCGCAATGTCAGGAAGTTGGCTATTGTGACAGATCATGGTTGATTTTGAAAACACAAACACAGTTTGGACACTTACTAAATTTCATGGGGGACTTGGTGCCTGTCCAACCTATATTAACTATTATGGTTTCCTGCTTGAACTATAATAATTTGGTAAGTTCACTTGAGGACAATGTGTGAATGTGCTTTGTACATTGTTTATACATATTATTCTGTGGTCTGGTCCTGGTAACTACTTATGTCTCCCGTCCACTATTACCCCTAACTTTCATGTTATTGATGCTATTATTTGTACACAATGTATGCCCTTGCTAGACACAACTGTTTTCTCAATACTGTTAGACAGGGTCGACGGGATAGAAGCATAGACGAAAGGACAAAGTAGTGCATGCACACAGAAGGGTGAGGTCAAGTATTAGGGTACGAACACACACAGCTTGTTCAGAACGGATACGCAGCGACAAACTGCGCAGCTTATCCGCCCTGAACACTGCAGGTAATGTCGTCCGAAAAATCGCACCACATTGTAGTGCGTTTATCCGGCGGAATTTTAAAAAACTTTCATACTTACCCCCTCCCGTTTCTATGCGTGTAGTCCGGCCTCCTGGAATGACGTTGCAGGCCATGTGACCGCTGCAGATTGTGATTGGCTGCTGTAGTCACATGGGATGAAACGTCATCCCAGGAGGCCGGACTGGAGAAGAAGCAGGGAACTCTGGGTAAGTATAGCTTTTTTTTCTTTTTCTTACTTGTGATTTAAAAGCATGGCAGCTTTTGATCAGCCATTAGACTGGTGAGTTTATTACATGTAGTTGTATATTACTATCTTATATTTCACAATTTAGAATATAGTTATGTTATTGTATTTACTTGCTGTCTTTACTTATCTGACATTTACAATCTCTTCTAAAGTCATTGTTATTTGTGGATGAGTAATTTATTCATAAATTGGATGCTTTTATATGAATGAGCTGCTGGCGTAACTATTCATCTGTTTCATCATTTGCCACATAAACACAACATTACATGTAAGGTTGATGTAGTGTAGTATATGGAAGCTTTGCATACTCTGCAGAAAAGAAGGAAGGGTTCTATTCTTTCTCTTCAAAATGTAACTCATTATACTGTGTGATTATGCCTATGGGCAGATATTAAAATGAGACTTCTATTTATTCTTCCAACAATCCACATGGAAACAGCATTGAAATTGATGCTCAGGTGTAAAATGAGGTCAGAGATATTCAGAAACCAAAGGCAAGAGGACGTAATGGGCCTCCATAACCATACCTTATTATAGAACATGCACCCAGAGGATATTAATACAATTATGTCCTTCACCCCCCTCTTGTAGACTACACTGAAAGCCACAGTTACAACATAAAAGTAACCTGTGAAATAGAGAAAATAATTATACTCCGAGAATGAATGAGTAGTGATTATGGAACCAACTGGAGTGAATCGCATTGTACTGAGGAAGAGTTATGTCTATAAAGAAAAAGTGAAACGGAAATACATCCATTCTAGTTCTTTTTGGTTTTTAATTATTTTATCATGCAATGTAATAAGATTTTGGTATATACATTTGTAAATAATTGAACATGTAACATTTAATACCTCTACGTATGTTGTTCACGGATTGCAGATTATTACTTATGCAGTACGAGGCTAAGGCTATAGACTCTTTAAGAGTAGTCATTTTAACCACCAAAAAACATGTTTGTGAAGTAAATAAATATCATTATATTGATTTACTTGACAAAAAACCACTAGCATGATTGGTTAGTTACATGGTTTAAGGTCGTAGTAGGTAATTACAAATGTGTATAAAGTAATTCCTCCAACAGAGCACTCACAAATCACCAATAAATGATCCCACCTGAGTAACATCAAATGCCCCTATCACAAAATACAGGCAGGATAACCAGTATAATGCAAAATACAACATCTTTTTTACAAAATAAAATACAGAATTAGAAATGGAACGACAAACCCATGATGTAAGGATCCCCACACACAAATACTAAACACCTCCTATAGAAAGAAATGCATAGATAAATACAGCAAAGTGCAAGTGCCTGAACAACACATGGAGCGGCCCTATACGGACAAGTGTTGAGTTAGGGAAAACAATTATACTAGACAGGCACAAAAAGGAGGACAGAAAAAAGTCCTAAAGAGGGGGACCCTGATCACCAGCACAAGTTTCGCCACCTGCTTCGTCCGTCATGTGTTTGTCGGTCCATTTTATATTCTGTATTTTGTCTTGTTTCTAATAAAGATGTTGTATTTTGCATTATACTGGTCATCCTGCCTGTATTTTGGTAAAACAGGCTGGTAAATAATATGATTAAAAGCTGGCACCTATTGTCTATGTTGGCATGTTGGCAAAATGCATAAATTTATGTCATAGAGGACCAGTTATAAATAGAGAACTTTTTAACTGAAGGTATCCCAATAATAATTACCTAATGAAATTAGCTAGTGGGAGATATTGCCCCCATTGAATGGCCCAATGAAGAAGTCATTCGGTGAAACCCACTGAGGAAATCATCTGAGAGGGAACTGCTGATAAGAACACATTGCGGACTCTTTTACAGCTCTCCTAAATGAGTGTTTAGTGGAAATAGCACTGCTAGGGTAGATTTATTAAGGCATCCAATAGATGGCATCATTAAAATACACCATGACAGATACTCTTCAGTGCAGTACCTCGTCTAAAATAATAAATTATTACAATTAACCTTGATTAGAAATCTTTACCATTTTGTGTTTAAAGCTCCTATGCAGACCTATGTGTCTCCATGGTTACGGACTACATAGAAACTCTGTGTATTCTAATCCTGCAGTCATACTCCATTCCATCTGCCTTATGCTTCTTACTGATCTACTGAAACATATCTGTAGTAGAAAGAGAGGAGATGGGCTGTTGTATCATCAGCATCTATATTATTCAGACCAGGGATTCTGCAACTTTATGCTATTACCCAAATTATTAGGGTATTGGTATTAACCTATGGTCTGTTTCTAACATAAATGAAAATGTCTATGTTATTTATTGCAAGGCATATTAAAAAAAATGATGGTCTCAGATGTATCACAGCTTCCATGAAAGGGTCTCTGGACAGAAACCAGAGAGACCAGAACATAGATAACATAATGGGGCATAGGAAGAAGACAGGGAGTCCCATGGCAAGATTAAAATGGGTACTGCACAGGTTCACACCTCTCAGAAGTGCCCCATAGTAGCCCCATGGTCTGCCTCTATGGTATTAATGCCCTTGAATAACATGCAGATAAGGCATTTCACAATTCCTTCTTTGATCTAGCAGTATATCAGGGACATGTATCTACTGGTTCTCTATATATGTCTATAAACTATTATCTAACAATATTATGACTACAATTTTCCAGTAATAACAATGGTCATAAAAATAATGGACATCATAGAAAAATACGTTCTATTTCAATCATTCAGCTGACCCGAATACTATATGAAGTAGTCTAGTTAGTCAACATTTGGCATCCATTGTATGTCTAGATATAAAGACTGCTCTGAGCGAAGAAGAAATGTATCATAAAATGATGTGCAGAGAACTGACTCTAAACACTATGCAGGCTCTTAAAATAGATAAAAGCGAATGAAATGTGACCTACAAAATGCTGGAGTTTCTGAATACATCCATCAGCCATTTTATTACACCTTCATCATTTCGTTACTAGGATACTTGCAATATACTAATTGGATTTGGATTAAAATGTCAAATCATAATTTTGCTCTCCATAACCTTACCTGCTTTATTCAAAGAATTGTGCAAGTAGAATTTGCAATTAAATATACGATGAAAACTGTTTAAAATCTATCTATTTTTATTCTGCTTAATTAATATCAGTATACAGAGGAGGAATAAAACGTAATGCAATAATTTCTGATTCTTGGTATAGGCCATTTCTTTGAAATTAACTGTTCAATATGGAAAGAAACTTATTTAAAGCACACCATTAATCCAATGCGAAAATGGAGGATTGACTGGCATCAATCTCTCTCGAACCCAGGTCATACAGATGTGTCCACCCTTACCTTTGCGTTCATTTGGTTAAGCATTCCAATTTCTCATTAAGTAAATTCAATGCAATATCGCAACAGGCTAGTAAAACCCTTGAAAGGTTGCAGTTCACATCGCAACCACTGGGTGGCCATACATAGTCACATACAGCATAGATATCTCGTGACAGAGTATCACAAAATCATGTTTTTTTTCCAGAGCTGCTAATCTCGTGCTACACATCTCAGTATATGTTGAGATAAGAGTAAAGGAAAGGAAGGAGACATCTGTACACAATGAATCTCAGATCAATGATGTTGTTTGCAGGACCCTTAGAGTGAATGGCTGCTTTTAACCCAGTGTGCACATGGTTATATTATGGCTCTGTATAAGTACTAAGTTATATCTTTGCATGGTTCTGATTTTTGTATGGAGATACACATCGGTATATGGAATCTAACAGGAAATAAATTGTACGATATTCCATCAGATGCCATATCATAGAAGAATTCTCCCCTAGAAGCATTACTATTGTGACTGATAGTTAGCTATGCAGGGCTTAGCTGCCTTATTTAGCAGCTTACCTTGATCTAGAGCTTAGCTCTGATGTCACAAGATATAAACACTAGGCTGTCAATTAAGAAAAGCTCATAGAAAGATAGGCCCATCTGTCTATTGTCTCCCTTCTGTACTGCAGTAGGTGAAGGTTACTAAACACAGGGCACATACACTCCTACAATGGAAAGTCATATGATGCGTATAGAAAATGAGCAGTATCAAGATGCTATAAAGTGGGAATATGATTTGTGTAAAACTACTGACAATGTCACTGGGATAATACATAACATAGTATACTAATAGTCTTATAAGTGTACGGCTTATAAAAGTGCAACTTATAATAATATAAATCAAACAGATGTATGTAAGGTAAAAAGCAGAAGTATCGATCATGTGGCACAGATTTTTTTGAACTTCCTATTAGTAATCGTATACTAAATATATATACGTGTGTGTGTGTATGTGTGTATGTGTGTGTGTTACAATGGCACCTGTCAAGGACTGGGATATATTAGACAGCTAGTGAAAAGTCAAATCTTAAAGTTAATGTGTTGGAGGAAGGAAGAACGGGCAAGCGTAAGGATTAGAGTGACTTTGTGATGGCTAGACGACTGGGTCAGAAAATCTCCAAAACGGCAGGTTTTGTGTGGTGTTCCCGGTATGCAGTGGTTATCACCTACCAAAAGTGTTCCAAGGAAGGACAACCAGTGAACCAGCGACAGGGTCATGGACGCCCAGTGCTTATTGATTTTTCATGGGAAGCAAAGGCTAGTCTATATAATGCAATTCCACAAGAGAGTTACTGTACCCCAAATTGCCCAAAAAGTTAATGCGGTCTATGATAGAAAGGTGTCAGTCACAGTGCGTCGCAGGTTGTAGCCACAGACCTGTCAGAGTGCCAATGCTGACTTCCGTCTACTGCTAAAAGGGCCTACAATAGGCACATGAGCATCAGAACTGAACCATATGCAATGAAAGAAGGTAGCTGGCTCTGATGAATCACGTTTTCTTTTACATCATGGGGACAGCCGGGTTCGTGTCACTTTTTTTTAAATCAAATTAATTGGAGAAATACAAAGTTATTGCAAATCCTTTAAAGTATATTTACTCTTTAACATTTTTTTTTAACCATTGATTAATGATGTCCGTCTACAAAAAATTGGTACGAGCAAAATATTTCCAGTAGATTTTGGATTGTACTAGCAATGCAGTAGCACAAATTGTAGGGCAACCAATTTATTTTTACTTGTAATAAATGACACTTTTATTACTTATCATTGATCCTTTTGTGCATTTACTTTAGAAGATTATTGTTATGAAATATTTCAATTTGTTTAAATTGTGAAAATAATCTGCACATGTAAATGGGTCTCAATGTAGGTATTAAGTCAATAGGGAACAATCTGGATTTACTCCTCCAAACAAGTGGCACAAAGCTCTGCTATATATAAGCCCAAATATCAATGGAAAGTGCAAAATACTTGAAAATTTACTTTGACTTCATTGAAAGTTTTAAAATCACATTCCGTATGTAAATATTTTCCAAATCTTTAAATTAATAGCACGCTCAAATATTTTAAAACAGAGTGAGTGTTTCACCCTCCTACCGTGGTTTAGATGTATTTTTTATTTTTTTTTCAAGGCATTTGTCACCAGTTGGGAAAAAAAGGAAAGTTACTGCTTTTTTCAAGCTGGTACTCTCTTGAAGAATAGGGCAATCAGCCCCAAAAGGGAACCTGTCCCTGATTTACCCCTATTGTGCCATTTCCTCTCTATGAATTTCTTTCTGGAGTTTTCCAGAATTCCTAAGGGGAGAAAATATGACTGATGCCTGGGTAATATAGCCAAAACAGTGGGGCTGAACTCGGTTTGAAGCAGAAAAGATGGCGCTATTGCATCCTGACAAGTGTGTGCCGTGAAAAATACTGCACCATGGATAACTCACCGCCCGTGGTCTCTAGCATTAGGTGAGCTACAGAAAAAAGGAAGCATCAGTCTATTGTGACTGCTCTAGTGGCCAGGGTAAAAACTGGAATATTGCAAAAGAAAAATAAAAACAATTTATGAGAATAGTCATATAAAAAAAAGCAACACAAAATGTTAAAAAATATATGTCTATAATAAAAATGATGTCGTTTTCTGATGATACATTTGCTTTAAGACATTTGCTGATGGGCAATAAAGTTGTTCTGGATAAGGGCCCTGAACATTTCATAGCCCAAAAACATCTGGTGGCGTTTCTGGTTACAAGCATTACAAGTATAATTCTTATACAGTATTTTGCTCCATACATGATAAATCTTTGTAAAGCATTGGACTATTCTAATATTAAGAGGCTAGTTTTGTAATAATAACCAGTTAATGAGAGTAAAATAGGGCAAATTGGAAACATGCAACCGATGCCATGAGAATCATTTCAGCACCATGAAGTCCTCTATGCAATAGGGAATGTATTTTCAGCACCATGGAGAGTAATCATTCAGCCATTCAGATGATTACACTAAAAGGATGTGTGTACTTTTGCAACCATTATCTTAATGTTCCAATGCATCTAATATAAGAAAATGAAGCAACTAGGTTTGTTTGTAGTTTGTAACCATGGAGTCACATAGGCCTTTATAAAATCTGCAATATTTTTTTTTCATGAAGACTTTGCAAAGCTGCTTCATATTGTATTTAAGATGCATTGTGGTAACAAAAAATTGGTTGCAAAGGTGGACATACCCATGAAACTTACTTTCATTCTCAGTCATCTAATATGCCATCTTAGATGATAATAATAATGTAACGTCTATGGCCACGGCCCGTTGATCGGTCGTTAACCCCGACGGCCGTGGCCATGGACAGCTTACCTGCCTGCAGCGTCGTCCCCCAGTCAGGCGCCGGCACTCTCTTCCGGATTCCGAGTGTCTCCGGCGGGTGCGCGCGCCCGCGCGTGCACGGCCTTAAAGGGCCAGTGCGCGCGTTTTTGTAAAAACTGTAATCTGGCCCAGGATGCCCTGGGCTATAAAAAGGGCTCAGCCCTCCTGCCCTTTGCCAGAGCGTTGTTAGTTTTCCCGTTGTTCGTCTTGCTTATGGTCTCCCAGTGTCTTCCAGCCTCCCAGTGTACCTTGCTCCTGTATTCCGTATCCCGTATCCTGTTTCCGTGCTACCTAGTGCTATTGCCGTGCTGTGCTACCTGCCGTGCTGTGCTACAGCCTACGCTACCCTGCTACGCCTCACCGAACGACTTCCCACCGCCTGGTTCTGGACGTGTCCGCCTCGCCACTGCCTACGATTGCCTCAGGTACTCTCGCTGAACCATTGAACTGTGTACCTTCCGGTTTGGCCAGCTGCCATCCCCGCTACGCGGTACGGCCCAGTGGGTTCACACCCCGCATCGTGACATCCACACCCCGCATCGTGACAAATAATAATAATAATAATAATAATAATAATAATAAGACATGGCAATTTTATGGATTTGCCTCTTCATACTTGACACCAACATGGTAATGTCTTTGACATTCTGTAGAGATCTTATATGATGAATCAGAAATATTGATATGGCAATTATTGTCTTTCTGATTATGGTAAATGTAGATATTTTCAGATATATATTCACCTTTCAACCTTGATTTTACGATCACTGTATCAACTTTAGAAGACAGGAGTTGACTGGAAAGAAATTTGTGGCCACTTTAAACAATATATTAGGGAATTATGTAATGAGAAATTCACAAATATATTTATTTTTCAATCAGAATGGCTCCTTTTACAAGTGAGAGCAATTTTGATAAAAACAATGCAGACCTGCAGGAAATTGTCACCACTGCTCTGCATGCCTCTCTAGCAGAATACCAGTTAAGGGAGTTATCCCAGAATTTATAATTATCACCTATCCACAGGATAGGTGATAATCGTTTGATCACTGGGGGTCCCACCACTAGGAACCCTACCGATCGCGAGAACAAGGGTCCCGAACCCCCCATTCTTTTTCACTGCACCCCCTGAAGTGAGGAGAAACATGAATGAAGCGGCGGGCGCATGACTATTCAATGTCTATGGGACTGACAGGAAAAGCCTACCACTATAATCAGCTGTTTCTGTCATTCCCAAAGATCCTGTATGGAGCGCCAGCCGCACATTCTCGATTCAATGTCCTCCTTACTACGGTCAAGCAGTTAGGAAGAACAGAGGGTTCCGTAGGTCCCAGCGATCAGACAATTATTGCCGATCCTGTGGAAAGGTGATAATTGTCAATTATGGGAATGCCTCTTTGAGTTAAATCCCTTTCCATATGCCCTATTAGGTTAAATGAACGTAGTGCAGATAAAATTCTGTCCACGGTCATGTCATAAATGTCAGATAGATGCTGGTTCCACCTCTGGGACCCGCACCTATCTCTAGAACGGAGCCCCCTAACCCCCTTTCTAGCTTTGTCTGCTATCACTGACTCCCGGCCACTTCCTGACTTTTTGGTCGGGAGTTACGAAAACAGCGTAGCCCACTGAGCTGCACTGTTTCCGTAACTCCCATAGTAGTGAATTGCAGTTACGGAAGCAGCGTCGCATACGAGCTACGCTGTTTCTGTAACAACCATTCAGTTCTATGGGGCTTACGAAAATAACGTAGCTCAGTGAGCTACGCTGTTTTCACCTTCATGGTCAGAAATCAGACGACGCACAAAGAGGTAGAACGGGGTTTGGGGGCCCCGTTCTAGAGATAGGTGCCGGTCCCAGAGGTGGGTCCCGCATCTATCTGACATTTATGACATATCCTGTGGATATGTCATAAATGTCCCTCGTGGGAAAACCCCTTTAAATGACACTGCTTTGATACACATACTGTAACTCTAATCAGTCCAGCAACTGTGTGGACATCACATGACCATGGACAGAATTGCATCCACCGGAAATAAACAATAAATTTCCTATTGAAGAACAACAAGTAGAGATCTTAAAAACGATGAGAAATGAATACAGAAAGTAATACAGAAAGTAGATTGGAAAATTGTATTACTTTTAATTATACCAAAAATAACAAACATTCATTTATCGAAAGTGGAAAACCCCTTTAGCAATGAGCCCATTACCCTTGACCATTCACACTACAATTTTTCAATTATTCCCTGGACATAGAAGTATTTGAAAATCCTTATATAAACATGTTCTTTGGAGATCCATTTGTGCCGCTGAATCAATAAAGGAGGCACAGTGCATTGTTAGCAGCTATAGATAATCATCAGTGACCCATCACTATTCAGTCTTTGAGCTCCGCTGATATCTGACCTTATTTTTTGTAATATCTTTGTAAAAGGTCAAGATACATCCATATTGATGCAACACTTGTCTACTTCTATTAAGTCATAGAAACCACTTTTTTATGCACAAACTGCAAATAAGAATGACATTCAGGTCAGGTCAAAGTTACCATAGAAATGAAGGTATGTTATATAAAGGAATATAGTACAATCTATCTGTAAAGAGGTGGAACTTGGAGAAATGGATGTAGATTCAATTAATGTGAAAAGACGAAGATTCTGACATTAGTCAAAGCAATTACATCCCATCACACGCCAATAAGCCATTCTTAGTTGAAAAAAATATATATAATTTATGGCATATACACAGAGAGTACAACATAAAGGTAAATACATATTAAGATTTTTAATTGAGTTTTCCATTAAAGGGGTTTGTCCGCTTTGGACAATCTCTACTTATTAGAAGCTGATCACAAAGTGTTCCCATGCTGGGATCTCCAATAATCAGCTGCAGGGCCGGTATTAGGTTGGAAGGCACCCTGTGCGGGACTCTCTATTTCTGCCCTCCACAAACCAAACTATAACCACATATATAGACACGCACATACTGGAACATATATACTGTACATACATAAAGGAAAATATATATATATACACAGGCACATATATAGACACACAGGCACATATAAACACAAAGAGAGGCAGATATAGGCACACACATACTGGAACATATAAACTGATACATAGACACACTAGACACTCATAGGCACTTACCTCCTCCCTTCCTGACAGGCTCACAGGTTTCTTGCAGGGACGGACTGTGGGCAGAGCTTCCTCTTCTCCTCTTGCTGCACCTGTTTCCTCTGTGTGTGTGTAACCAGGAGCAGGGGCTATAGAGCTCAAACGGCCTGCACAGTGGCGCCCCTTATATGCTGAGAAGCTGCAGCGCCCTGAGCACTGGCACAGGTCGCACACCCTAAGGCCGACATGGATCAGCTCTAATCTGTTGGGAAACCTGGTAGTGTTTATTTTCCCTGCAGCGCCACCACAGGTGAAACTAAGCATTACACACTGCCCATTCAAATCAATGGGTTGTCTGTGTAATGCAGGACAGGACAGGACCTCCAGAGAGAAAGAAATGCTCTTTGTAACTGCTCTCCACTCTGGCCAAGACATTAGGATCCTGAGCAGCGAACTCCTTGTATTAACTCAGAATTCTCTAGTAAGGTTTAACCCTTTCCCGCCGCAGCCATTTTTCGCATTTTCACTTTCGTTTTGTCCTCCCCACCTTCCAAAAGCCATAACTTATTGATTTTTCCATCAATATTGCCATATGAGGGCTTGTTTTTTGCGGGACGGGTTGTATATTTTCAGGGCACAATTTATTGCATCATATAATGTAGTGGGAAACTGGAAAAAAAATATTTGTTGGGTGGAATAGGAAAAAAAACTGTGATTCCGCAATCTTTTGGGGGAGTTTTGTTTTTACGGCATTCACCATGCGGTGAAAACGACATGTTAACTTTACTCTGTGGGTCAATACAATTACAGTGATACCAAATTTATATCGTTTTTTTGTTTTACTAGTTTTGCAAGAAAACAAACTTATTTTTTTGCAAGGCGAGCTGTAGTTTCTATTGCTTAAACTTTTTGATCACTTTTTATTAAATTGTTTTGTGGGAGATGAAGAGGCCAACAAACTGAGATTGTGGCATTTTTTATTTTTATGGCATTGACTGTGCAGACTAATTAATAATATATTGTAATAGTTCAGACTTTTATGGACGCGTCGATTCCAGTTATGTTAATTTTTTCTTTTTGCATTGTGCATGAGGAAAAATTAGAAAAGGGTTATTTATTTTTTACTTTTCTTTTTTTCTTTTTTATTTATGAAAAAAACTTTATTTTACTGCATTTTAACTTTTTTTTACTTGTCCCTCTATATGGCTTAAACCCATGAGATCGCTCCATATTCCCTCACCCGATGTGCGCCATATATATATGGATGTCAAGAAGGAGTTAAGAAAATTTATTTTCTAAACTAGACAACCCTTTTGAATGGTTTTAAAGGGATATTCCTATCTAAAGCATTTATGGCATATCCACAGAATTTGCCATAAATGCCTCATATGTGTGGGTCCCACCTCAGGGACCTTCACGTATTGGGAGAATGGTCCAAAAGTATGCTTAAGATGGGAATACACCTTTACCACCATTTAAAGGAAAACTTTAAAAAAAAAAGTGAATGTTGTTTACCTTAATGTTGTAAAGGATTTGTACTCCCAGTTATTTTCTGTTACTACATATGTTTTACATTGAAGCACCAAATGACTGTTGTTTTAATGACAATCCTTTTCAGGCTATGAAAAGTGTTAGGGCAAGGCCCCACGTAGCGGAATTGCTCTGGAATTCCGCTGCGGACACTCCGCAGCGTTAATCCGCAACGGACTCGTTTCTCCATTGCCTTCCACTGCTTTTTAGTAGTGTTCGTTTAGACGATGCGGAAAATTCCGCTGCGGAGCATAGGCTGCGGTGCGGAATTTGGTGTCCGCAGCATACAATGGTTGTTGCGGACGTGTGGCGGACTGGTTGCGGACTCATTGCGGAACTTCTCCATTGACTTCAATGGAGATTCAAAATTCCGCAATGAAGTCCGCAGATGTAATGTACATGGTATGTGTGCTGCGGAGCGTATTGGTTTTTTAACATGACATTTCTTCATTCTGGCTGGACCTATGTGTATTTCTAGGTCTACAGCCAGACTGAGGAAGTCAATGGGGCTCCCATAATTACGGGTGACTACGTGTGTGCACCCGTAATTACGGGAGCGTTGCTAGGCGACGTCAGTAAATAGTCACTGTCCATGGTGCTGAAAGAGTTAAGCGATCGGCAGTAACTGTTTCAGCACCCTGGACAGTGACTACCGATCACAATATACAGCAACCTGTAAAAAAAATAGAAGTTCATACTTACCGAGAACTCCCTGCTTCTTCCTCCAGTCCGGCTTCCCAGGATGACGTTTCAGTCTAAGTGACAGCTACAGCCAATCACAGGCTGCAGCGGTCACATGGACTGCCGCGTCATCCAGGGAGGTCGGGCTGGATGCCGAAAGAGGGACGCGTCACCAAGATAACGGCCGGTAAGTATGAATTTCTTTTACTTTCACTAGGGAAAGTGCTGTCCCTTCTCTCTATCCTGCACTGATAGAGAGAAGGGAAGTACTTTCACCTCAATACGCAACGGCCAGTCCGCATCAATTTACTGCACATTTTGGGCAGATCCGCAACAGAATCTGCAACGCAGATTCTGTGCAGCATTGATGCGGACAGTTGCGGAAGAAATACGCCACGTGTGGTCATGCCCTAACACTGTGTTCACACACCATGGTTGTATCCCGTTGTTTTTTTTTTGCAACAATGATATGGTTTTGCATAATGTTTTCACAACAAAAAAAGCTATACTAGTCCCTACATAGGTATCAGTAGGCTCGTGTACAGTCATGTGATAGTTAAAGGGGTACTTGATTTTCAGCAAAGGTTTTCTTTTTGGTTTAATGAAAAGTCATGTAATTTTCAAATATAATATCTGTTTGAATTTCCAAGCTCTCTGCTTGCAGTGATTTAATAGGAATCTTCATTATATGGACCATAAACAAAAACATGCACTATGAGATATCACCTTCTTGGAACCGGGGAATATACCATAGGAAATTTTAAATATAGCGGCCATGGATAAAGAGTGTTAACTCCTTAGAATAGATAAGCTAAAAATTACTTCTCATATCCTATTTTTTTTCTTGTATATTTTTTTTCATACTTATTTTGTTCATAAACTATAAACTGTTCGGGGGTTCAAGTATGTATGTATGTATGTATGAATGAATGAATGAATGAATGAATGAATGAATGAATTAAACAAAAATATTGAGGCAAATGAAGCATTAAAAAAATAAAAATGAATTTTCATTGTTTACTTCCAGAGGATAAAAATCAGTCCTGGTCATGTTATGGACAGGTATTTGGCTCATTTAAGACAGATCACTGATAAGGGTACTGTAACTGTAATGAAACATGCACCTGTGTGTCCATCACATGACCAGGACATGACGAATAGAAACCTTCATTGTTTACTTCAATGCAGAAAGTATATTGGAAATTGTGTATCATTTTTCACAATGAACAACCTTTATTTGGTAAAACCATAATATCTCTTTAAGATTCTCTTTAAGGGTGAAGTATAGAGGGCGGTCCCACACATTGATTGACAACCTTGCCTGTATGAGTATGCATAGAGAGAAGACTGTGAATTCTTCAGTGAGACCGCCCACTGGACTTTTTAGCCCACAGTGATAAGGGATTTAAATAAATAAAATACAAGTTTTATAGAATTTTTTCCTACAAAGTTATACATTCATTTGTCCAGCTCCTCCTGCTCTATAACATGCTATCCAAGGGTTATAGCTGGTGGAAGCTGGCAGGGCATGTCTTCCAGGTGCTTGGTGCCAGGGGTGGGCTAACAGGCCATTTGCCTCGGCCAGGGTATATAGATAAATGGCTAAGCCAGTGAACTGAATCTTTGCACCAGGTGTAGATAAATATCCTATCCACACATAGGACATATAAACAAGAAGTTGTCCAGTTTGCACAACCTCTTTATTGTATAGTATATACATATAATATGCCAGACTTATCTTGAATACTCACTTATTGCTCGAAGCATGGAATCTTTATGCACTAATAGTAGACTGTGATGAACTGTCAGCTGTGGAGTGTTTGCCAGCACATAGCACAAGAGTCAATTTGACAAGTGCATTTTATTTCTAATCTAAAACGTTGGATGTATGGAAGAATTCAAGGACTTTGAGGAACTAATTTCATGCATCATTGTTCGTGACATTTTTTTTGTCTTTTATCCTTCAGGAGAATTATTCTTACATCCACTGATTGTTCATGACATTTAAAGAGTCTCTGTCACCACATTATAAGTGGCCTATCTTCTACATAATGTGATCGTCTCTGTAATGTAGATTACAGCAGTGTTTTTTATTTAGAAAAACGATTATTTTTGACGGTTACGACCTATTTTAGCTTTATGCTAATGAGTTTCTTAATGGACAACTGGGCGTGTTTTACTTTTTGACCAAGTGGGTGTTGTACAGAGGAGTGTATGACACTGACCAATCAGTGACCAATCAGCGTCATACACTTCTCTTCATTCATTTATTCTCTCCTAGATCCAGTTCTGGTTTTGGCTAAGAAAAAACGCGTACAAAATCTGCAGCAAATCTGCATTGTGGGAACCCAACCTGAAAGTCATTTTACAGTGATGATGTAAAGTACAGACCACAAAGAGGTTTATTTACAATTATTTCTGCTCATTTATACGCTTGTGATGAAATTACGGCTATAGAAGGCCCTTACCATTTTCCTACCTTCTGAAACAAATGTATTGAAGGGGACATGTATTCCCTGGAACACTGGTGCCCTCTTTTGTTTTTTCACAAACTTCCTTAATGCACCCTTTTCACCCCTCATAGCATTCCTGCCGCATATCTAGGTAAGGGAGCCACAAGATCACGGTTGGCTAAAACGTGAGAGGGATTCCTGCATGCCTTATACTTATATCATAGTTATATGTGACTTGAGAGTCATCAGAAAGCCAAAAGTCCGATTGAGTAAACTTTCTAAGGAAATGAGGTGAGTACAGCATTCTAGAGAGAAACTGCTGTCCCTTACGTGTCCTCTTTTATAGTCTTCTAAAATTATATCAATATGATAGAATTATATCAGTATAAAATTGCTGCAAATTTGAATCATTTGATGTGATGAAATAAGTATCTAAGCTGAACACTTATTAACCTCGGCTGTGGGGCTGCTGTAGACAGCAAGTCCATAGAAGCTGCTGTATGGATATGAATGTGGATTTTGTAGCAGATTTCACTATTTCTACATTGAAAATGGTGAAATCCTCAGTGGAACATCCAGGATAGAATGAGGATGTTGAAGATTTGAAAATCCGCAGCAATCTTTGATTTCCGTGTGGAAAATATTCAGCAGCATGAGGATGATATTTTTTATATTGCATCGCTTGCCCGCAACACTCTTCTGCAGCACAAATTCCACCTTCAAATCCGCAAGGGAAATCCGCAACATATCAGCTATGTGTGCAGGGGACCTTGGGGGTAAGAGGTGACTATTGATCTCTGTGGATAATAGAGGAAGAGATGAATTGCGCGTAGAGGTGAATGTGGGTAAAACACTGAGATGTCAATAAAGGCAAGGCAGAGAAGACCACAATAGTTATAACTTATCGTTTTCCTTAACTTGATTGCTGAGAATGATGTCCCTGGTAGAATGGGGCCACTTTCCGAGTCTTGCTGTGGAGCCACATGGCTATACAATGTTTCACCCCTTTATGAACCACTATAAGACTCGATTTACACACTGCAGATTTTCAATATATCATTCACATGCTGTGGAAAACGTTTGTGCGGACTTTAGTAAATCCTTAGCATGCCCCCAATTGTTGTGTACTTCGTACAGAAATATTGCAGAATCTCTATTTGAATCCACTTGAAACAATGCACGGAAATTTACAATGCGGAAAAGGTCAGCATGACTGGCAGAATTTTTCCACAGACATGTGAACATACCCTAATGCCCTCACAGTGTTGCCATTCTTACGCTATAGCCTACTCTTATAACTGGATTTACCAGATCCTCCTGATTATCCAAGTCCAGCACTACCGGACTACAGGAGAACAGTGATATATTTCATAAAACAGTCACTTTATTATAACTGAACAATTAACTCTTAGGCTGGGTTCACACGACCTATTTTCAGGCGTAAACGAGATGTATTATGCCTCGAATTACGTCTGAAAATACGGCTACAATACGTCGGCAAACATCTGCCCATTCATTTGAATGGGTTTGCCGACGTACTGTGCCGACGACCTGTAATTTACACGTCGTCGTTTGACAGCTGTCAAACGACGACACGTAAAATGACTGCCTCGTAAAAGAAGTGCAGGACACTTCTTTGGACGTAATTTGAGCCGTTTTTCATTGAATTCAATGAAGAACAGCTCTAAATTACGGCCGTCAATGACGCCTCGCAAAATGCGAGGACGAGCAATTACGTCTGAAATTACGGAGCTGTTTTCTCCTGAAAACAGCTCCGTAATTTCAGACGTAAATGCAGTTAGCGTGTGCACATACCCTTACTGTCATCATAACCCTGCAGAGAACCAGAAAGATTGTATGGTTAGTTTTTCTAACTTCTGCAAACTAAAAGTATTTTCTCTCCCAGCAAGAATACACTGCCAGGAATAATCTAAGTACAGATAAATCCACATTCAAAGCATCGGTCATGCTTAGCTCATTTTAGCATGACAGGTCACTGCCTTATTAACAGGAGCTGGCAAACATTCAGGACTAGCTGTACCTGACCTAGTAACCTACTTTCTAAATACCACGTAACATTAACGGCTGCCCTCTGCTCACCACGCAACGTCATGACTACAGTATCTGAAAACCAGTGGGCAGGCTGTTAGAAGCTGGAACATGTATTAGCCCTTCTGTTCTCTCCGCTGCACAAAACAATGTTCATTGAAGATATTAACCACTGACTCATCCAAAGTTTTTTAGCATAATAATAAATTATATTTTCTTCCGTCCTTTAAGCTATACATAAGGGAACTGTATAAATAGCAATTCATTCATAACATGTCATTATTAGAAATTCTTCCATTCGGCCAAGTTCAGCGCAATAGAGTTGTAACGGATTATTGATACGATGATAAATCCGTAACACTTTTCAAGACCCCATTCATATGTTGTGAAAAAAATCCAAACAGATTTCAGGGCAGGCTGCAGATTTTCAAATCTGCAGTATGCTTATAATCTTGAAAACCTACTAGAGACTGAGTCGTTAAGCTCAATAAAAATAAATACTTTATTTCATATTCTTTAAAAGTAAAAATACATTAAAAAAATGAAACCACACTGATGTCAATAAGATCACCACTACAGGGGTATCACATACAAATATCACAAAAGTTATGCAAATATATTAAATAGTTATATATATGACATGAAAAAATACTTAAGTGCAGTATGTATAAGCAGTATGGTTTAGAGAAAAATGTCTGAGTTGCCAGTGGCTAGTAAATTGGTATAGTATATAACCATGTTGTATGTATTACAAATAACAATGAGCTGATACTTGAATAGCCAGAGTTTTGCCACATAATTTAAAGTGCTGAGTGCAAAATTGATGAGATGTCATCACAATCCCCCACATTAATACTGCCACGATTGCGGGGTATGTGGACCTACAAGGCCACTCCGCTGTAGCAGAGTGGCAGCTGTCCAAACAACAGTCAATGGAAAGTCTAAGAACAAGAGTACCTTATGAAAGTCCAGACAGACACAAGATATATCAGATGCCTTGGCACAGATGATTTGGGGCACTGACGATGCTTGGCGTGGCATTGGACGTGGCAGATGACACCAGACATGGCAGATGACACCAAACATGGCAGAATTCCAACACGATTCCAACACTAGACTTTAGCTTGGGAACTGACACAGTTACTGGATACAGGAAGCAGGATACGGGAAACCTGGGTACAGGATACAACTTGGGGACCATTTGCTTAACGGACATAGGAAGACAACAACAATGCTCAGGCAAGGAGTGGAAGGGCAGAGCCCTTTATATAGTCCAGGGTGTAAGGGGATATGTTGGGGAACAATTTGCTTGTGAGCACCATAGAGTCAGGAGTAGCCAAGTGCAGCCGCGTTGCTGGCGTCTCCTGGGAGGGAGATGCTGCCAAGCCTTCAGTGTCCCGCAGTCGCGGCTGTCAGTGAGCACTGTGTGCCGGCGGTCAGCGACCGCGGGCACAACAAATACATCACCAATACTAACCAGTCATGTCTTGTTCCCTGAAATGGCGTCTTACACCAGCGCACATTTCAGCTTGCGCCTTCCTCTGGGGTTGGCGCTCCATTTAAACTACTCCCTATTTATGGGGCCATTGACCAATCATGTGTTCACATGCCTCAGTTTAGTAATTACCTCAATCCTATAATGGCATAATGCTTCAATTCCCCATGGTGCACCTTCCTGTGGGAACGGCGTCAAGCGTCACGTGATGCGTGCACACGCCTTCTACATCAGTACGTCATGACGCATCACGTCCTCATATAGATGCGGAGTCACTCAAGGTTGACACGGATGCCAGGGCATGCGCACAAAACCCGGAACTATAGCATATGAGCATGACAGAACACATGTCCAGTTACTTAGTTAAACTCATAAATGCTGTATTTAAAGGGTACAGTATATCAGCTGACAATGCATGCATATAGCATATCAGATTATAATTAAAAAACATCATGTTATAGTCAATCATTACAGTAGGATGGATAAAGACATCTAGGGTATATAGATGATATAGTATACATAATACCTCGATCCTATTAACATATAATAGAGCACGTACATTTAATATATATTAATTAACTATTTTGGATCCCAATTGAAAAATCACTTGTATTATTGTACAGTTGTGAACTATTATGAGCTAAAAAGCATGTGAAAATAAGTGAATATGTGGAATGCAATGCCATATTTGACGTAATGGAGAAATTATTAATAAAATATATTATATACACTACCGTTCAAAAGTTTAGGGTCACTTAGAAATTTCCTTATTTTTGAAAGAAAAGCACAGTTTTTTTCAATGAAGATAACATTAAATGAATCAGAAATACACTCTATACATTGTTAATGTGCTAAATGACTATTCTAGCTGCAAACGTCTGGTTTTTAATGCAATATCTACATAGGTGTATAGAGGCCCATTTCCAGCAACCATCACTCCAGTGTTCTAATGCTACATTGTGTTTGCTAACTGTGTTAGAAGGCTAATGGATGATTAGAAAACACTTGAAAACCCGTGTGCAATTATGTTAGCACCGCTGTAAACAGTTTTGCTGTTTAGAGGAGCTATAAAACTGACCTTCCTTTGAGCTAGTTGAGAATCTGGAGCATTAAATTTGTGGGTTAGTTTAAACTCTCAAAATGGCTAGAAAAAGAGAGCTTTCATGTGAAATTCGACAGTCTATTCTTGTTCTTAGAAATGAAGGCTATTCCATGCGAGAAATTGCCAAGAAACTGAGGATTTCCTACAACGGTGTGTACTACTCCCTTCAGAGGACAGCACAAACAGGCTCTAACCAGAGTAGAAAGAGAAGTGGGAGGCCCCGCTGCACAACTGAGCAACAAGACAAGTACATTAGAGTCTCTAGTTTGAGAAATAGACGCCTCACAGGTTCTCAACTGGCAGCTTCATTAAATAGTACCCGCAAAATGCCAGTGTCAACGTCTACAGTGAAGAGGCGACTCCGGGATGCTGGCCTTCAGGGCAGAGTGGCAAAGAAAAAGCCATATCTGAGACTGGCTAATAAAAGGAAAAGATTAATATGGGCAAAAGCACAAAGATATTGGACAGAGGAAGATTGGAAAAAAGTGTTATGGACAGACGAATCGAAGTTTGAGGTGTTTGGACCAAACAGAAGAACATTTGTGAGACGCAGAACAACTGAAAATATGCTGGAAGTGTGCCTGACGCCATTTGTCAAGCATGGTGGAGGTAATGTGATGGTCTGGGGTTGCTTTGGTGCTGGTAAAGTGGGAGATTTGTACAAGGTAAAAGGGATTTTGAATAAGGAAGGCTATCACTCCATTTTGCAACACCATACCATACCCTGTGGACAGCGCTTGATTGGAGCCAATTTCATCCTACAACAGGACAATGACCCAAAGCACACCTCCAAATTATGCAAGAACTATTTAGGGAAGAAGCAGGCAGCTGGTATTCTATCTGTAATGGAGTGGCCAGTGCAGTCACCAGATCTCAACCCCATAGAGCTGTTGTGGGAGCAGCTTGACCATATGGTACGCAAGAAGTGCCCATCAAGCCAATCCAACTTGTGGGAGGGCCTTCTGGAAGCATGGGGTGAAATTTCTCCCGATTACCTCAGCAAATTAATAGCTAGAATGCCAAAGGTCTGCAATGCTGTAATTTCTGCAAATGGAGCATTCTTTGACGAAAGCAAAGTTTGAAGGAGAAAATCATTATTTCTAACCTTGTCAATGTCTTGACTATATTTTCTAGTCATTTTGCAACTCATTTGATAAATATAAGTGTGAGTTTTCATGGAAAACACAAAATTGTCTGGGTGACCCCAAACTTTTGAACGGTAGTGTATGTGCTCTAAAATATAAAATTAATTAAAATGTATAAATAAATATATATATATATATATATATATATATATATATATATATATAAAATAAAAAATAGCGATTATATATGTGTTCTGTGCTTATATAGATAGTTAAAATGTATCGGCATGTATATTACACATGCATAGGTGCAATGTAGCGCAAGTAGAATTATTGTGCAATAAAAATCACTGCAAATTCCAAAAAATTCAATTAATGATAAACAACAAACAAAAAATAAGAAAACAAGAGAAAGAAAAAAAACAATCAACCAGTGAGACATCGGTGTTGGTGAAGACATTCTGTAACATATAAATTGGGATTAGGAGGGCAGGGATTTTTCCTAGGGACACACTGGTTGCATGTAATAGTTGTTAGTTCACATATGTTCGTCACCTGAATTGGAGTAGAGAGAAAACAATATTAAAATCACATTGAAAGACAATTAAGAATGCCACAAACGAACAGTGTCAGCAATCGGAGAAAAGAAGCAAATCTGTGGGACTCATTGTGTCCTCGTGGTTGTAGAGTCCCTAACCTCCATATCCACTTGCTCTCTTGGTGTAGAAGTTTCTTCATAGTGTCACTTCCTTGTATAATGGTCTGGATGGTCAGTTCCTCTCACTTTCAGTAGTTTGGAGTCCCAATTGTGATGTTGCCTAAGTTTTTCAAGTTTCTCCATTGCATATACCTCTTTAGGTGATTCAATGTCCCTTACTTGTTCCCTAACACAAACCGTCAATTCTCGTGTTGTTAGACCCACATAGATCATGGGACATGGGCACGTGGCATAATAGATCACACTACGTGTTGTACATGTAATTGGCCACACGATCTCGACTGTTAGTGCTGTCAAAATTTGAAAAGTCACTGATCCGCTCAATGTTTGGACATAAGATACAGCATCCACAAGGGGAGCAGCCCCATCTTGTCCCTTTGGACCCAAATATAATTCTCGGAGGGGTTGTGGTGTAGAGACTCTGGACTAAATGGTCTTTTAAATTTCTAGCCCTTCGATATGTTATCGGAGAATAGTGTGGTAGAATTTTGTTCAGTATCGGACAATATCTTCCCATGCACTCTTTCATTTGTTCCCATCGAGAATGATATGGTGTGATAAAGCTTACTTGGCTCGTTTTAGCCTTTCTGGCCACAGGTTGCAGAAGTCTTGTTCTTCCCGTTTCCTGAGCTCTTTTCCTTGCCTCTCTTATGCATCGTCTGCTATAACCGCGATGTATGAATCGATTCTCTAGATCACTGACTTGTTTGAGATAATCTTCCTCAGTTAAGCAGATTCGTTTTATCCATAGGAATTGTCCCGTTGGTATCATGGATATTGTCTGTCTGGGGTGTGCTGAAGTGGCATGCAGGAACGAATTTACGGCTGTTTCTTTTCTAAACAGATCACTAAGAACATCACCGTTAGCATCACGTTTAACCATTATGTCAAGAAAATCAACTTGGTTATTTTATCAATCACGTATGTCAATTTGATATTAAAATCATTGGAATTTAATTTTGACATAAAACGGTGTAGATACCTAGAATCTTGCAGATTTTTAGTTTTTTTTCCCCAACGGATTTCACCCTTTGCAATGCCAAGTCTTAAATCTTCTGCAAATATACAGCGAAATTCACACGAAAAAACATGCAATTTTGCTGTGGATTTGCTTCACAAATATCCTTCTGTGCCTGAACTCCGAGGGTAAGTGCACACAGGGTGGATACACTTCTTAAAAGTACATAGCGTATCTGTCCTGAAAGCCACAGGGAATACCGCCGACTAAACTACACCAAATTGTCTCTGCTGTGAAAATGTCATATTTATCCTGGTCTCCGTTGTCATAGTGACATACCCCTCTGTTCTGAGTACAGCCCGGCCTCCTAGGATGACACTGCAGTCCATGTGACCGCTGCAGCTTGCCGCTGTGGGCTGCGCTCATAACAGAAGATTGTGTCGCAGTGACAATGGCCGGAGGTAAGTACGAACCTTTTTATTATTTTTAACCCCAAATATTTTTTTTTTCTGATTTGCAACTCAGATTTTCCCCCACAAAAATCGCAACATTTGCCCATTTTTTGCGGGTTTTACCTACCCATTGAATTCAATGGGGGAAAAGCCGCAACAGAAGAGCAGTGATTCCGCAGCATAAATTGACATGCTGTGGATTTAAAAAAAATGTGGATTTGTTCAAATCTCATCCACTCTGCTGCTAATGTACTAGGCTGCGGATTTTCGCAAATGAAATCCGTTGCAGAAAATCTGCAGCGTTTAAGCTGTGTGTGTTCCTACCCTGATAGTAACATGCCTTACTAGGGAACATTTTATGCTTCTTCATGCTTCAGGCTGCTAAAAACAGAAATAATGGCTATATCTGTTTCTACGAAAGCTGGGTGACAACCAATATAGAAACCATTAGTCTGGGTTCACACTGAGTTTTTTGCAGGCAGGCCCCAGATCAGAAGCTTTTACTCACCAGTCCCGTCTCCCATCTCTGGCTTCTGCTGACCTGCTCTTGGCTCCTTGCTCTTCAGTTCCAGGCATCACACGCTACATCCTGGCGCCATCCAGCATCAGGACCTTGCGTGGACAGAGTCAGAACCAAGAGCGATGGCTCCTGAAACTGAAGAGGAGCGAGGAAGGTAAGTATAATTAGAAACATCTTCTATCTATTGGAGAAATCCAAGAGATAGAGGCCAATTAAAAAAATCGGTGCAGTGGTATGAAAATAGCAAATATTTAGGCAGATTTATTAAAACTGATGCAAATGAAAGGTGGAATAGTTGCCCATGGCAACCAATCAGGACCTCTGAAAAATGAATATTGGAAGCCACTTGGTTGCTATGGGCAACTACTCCACTTTTGCTTTGCACCAGTTTGAAAAATGATCCACAATTGTATTTACAAATATTGGTATTATATTTATGTGAAATCTTTATTTAATTTAATTGTCGATTGAGATTACTTTGTTATTAGAGTAATGTGCAGGCAATGAAAGAGTTACAACCCACAGATCCTTTTAAATCAAGAGACAAAGCTCAGCAGACAGTTACCCTGTTAGTCACACAGTTATATAACTGGCATACATGTTAGGAAAATGAGGATAGGCCTAATGTGGGTCTCTAATGATCGATTTGTTAGGTTCCATCACCTCCATTGGCGTGTATTAAAAGTCAACATGAAAGGGTGAACTGTATGAGTCCAGGCGTAGGCTGTTTTGTGTGTCATCTGGCAGCAGGTTTTATAGATTTTTAGGTTCAAATACGTTTGAACGGTCTTTTAATATCCAGATTGTGGAAAAAAGTATTGACATGAGCTGGAATAATACACGATAGTAAATACAGATCACAACCCATTACTGTAGTAATCAGATGACCCGAGCGTTAGGATAATTATAACCATTATAGAATGTGTGGAGTGGACCTTTACCTAACTGTATATAATTGAATACTGTGGTCTTTTACGCAAATTATTCATGTGACTAACACTCCTGTGTCCAGAATTTTTTTAATGCATGCAAGATAACTCCAATAGACAAGACATCTAATATCCAACTGAAAAATATTGACTGTTCACCGTCATTAAAATAATAAAAAATAACAAATTATACATAAAAATGACGTATCATTTTCGTACATCAATTAACACAGATCAATAGAGCTGCTGAAAATAAGACCATTATAGTACTGTTTTTCATGTTTTTAATAGCCAGAACTGGGATTACAGCAGAAAAGAGGAGACTAAAAAAAAGTTTTGCTGCAAACTTCTCCTCTCTGCAGCGTGAGTTTGCTGATTAGAATTCCGCTTGGCGTGTTGTCTTGCACTGTTTCTTAATGTGACAAATCACAATCATTGAATCAGTACATAAATTTCTCACCCACCGGTATCTAGTTCCAAGCAGAATTGCACATGCCATCTCGGGATATCCTGTCAACTGTTTCGATAGCTGCTCGGACATTCGCACTCCACATTTGGTGATCCATTTTTGGCTCCAAATGTTCAATCTCACACAGTATCTCCTCAATAAACCAGTCGCGCATGATCCTTGGAACGCATTGTTACATTTCTGACCCCCCACTTTAATGTACTTGCAGTTTAAGCTTTTCACTTATATACTTTTAGCAGCAAGACAGATCACAGCTAAAGCACGGAA
Organism: Rhinoderma darwinii; assembly: GCF_050947455.1. Classification (NCBI taxonomy): domain Eukaryota; kingdom Metazoa; phylum Chordata; class Amphibia; order Anura; family Rhinodermatidae; genus Rhinoderma; species Rhinoderma darwinii. Next base: position 86,477,253 of record NC_134694.1, read on the forward strand.
ACATCCTCTATTTTCCTTCCTTTCCTTCTTTTTGTTCTCTTCACCTGTAAGACACCCTAGTCCTACCCTCTTGCTCTTCATCTTGACCACTTTGATTGCACATTTTGTGATGCAATTTATGTCATTTGAATTTGTAGTTGGTCTCCTTTATGAAGGTTTTCAATGATTTTATACTGAACTTTCCTCGGCTACCGGAATTGTTCTGCATTTTGCTATGATAGATACATCACTCATTTGGACTGATCTATGTTATGTCAATTGTATACTATTGTGTTGTTGGTAATGTCTACCCTGTTTTCTTGAAAAGAAAAGAAAACATTTTGGAAAGGAAAAATATACAGTACATACAAAAACTGTACCAAACCTGCACTGCGCAGACAAGGTTCAATGAAGTTGTCACTCACTTCGCTGCGGTCAGCACTTCTTTCCTGCTCCACGCCAGCGTCTTCCTGCTTTTACTCACCTCACTATGATCCAGCTTTTCTCTCTGGCTGGTTGCCAGGGCAACTGGTGTGGCTGGCTATTATGTCACCACAGGTGTCCTATTTGGTGACATCCTGATCCGCCAGAATTTATCTAAACCACAGATTAGTGTTCCTGATTGATTGAAGGATCCCCTTGTATTGTATTTTTCGGATCCTGGATAGAAACCTTCCCTACGTCCAGACCTTTGCTCCTGCCTCACTTTTAGATTTATGCTTGGTACCATCCCCCTGGACTTTCTGATATTGTCCTTGGCTTCTGGCTACATGTCAAATCTTCCATGGTACTTATCACCACCTTCCTGATATTGACCCTTGGCTATCCTAACCTGCTTTTCAGTATTATTGCCACATCCCTGCCTGACAATCAAGAGAATGGGAATGTGCTGCAGTTCCCTCGACACCCGGGTGGCCGGGAGCACCACTCTGCAGGGAAAACAGAAGTGGACGCACGCTGACTCAGGGCTGTGGCCCCTTTTCTCAGGATAAGTAGGGATCCCAGAGATCGGACCCCCAAAGTTCAAAATGTGATGGCATAGCCTAGCAATATGCAATAAAATCTGCAATATCTGCAAAGGGACTCAGGGTAAAAATGGGAAGATTCCTTTGACTCTGCAACTCAAATTAGTCTGCACCAAAGCGATAGTGGCTCAAAGAATCTAGTAAGAAACTTAACAGTATTCACTAGCCATAGATCCTAAAAGCGCTGTTATGTCTGCTCTATTTCCATGGATGTCTACAAAATTTCAGACCAAGTGACCCAGTGCAGTTCTAGTCAACAAGAAATTATCCAAGCACTTCAGGAAATTTGTACTTGCCTGGACAGTCTGCAACCTCAATTTTCTGCCTTGTTGGCAGCCTTCGTGATTCAGCAGATTGCCATTGTGACTTTTCCCACCAGTGCCTTCAACCTCAGTGCCTCCGCTTCATCTTCCAGCTCTTCCACAATTTAATGGGAACCCCATCCCTATTGAGGTGTCATCAACTAATGTCTTATACATTTTGAACTTTTTCCAGGGCAGTTCTAAGCGGTTTAATCTAAAGAGGCCTATGTAATTTCCGTGCTCGCGGAAGAGGCTCTGGCTAGGGCATATTCCATTGTGAGAACGCAACATCTGATTGTGTGCTCCTTGTGCACCTTACTAGCCATCTTTCAGAGAATCTTTTACATACCTGTCCATATTTCTTCAGCGCTTCGTCTCTTCTTTGACTGAAACAAAGTGTGTCCACAGTTGGTCAATACACCATCAAGTTTTGCACCCTGAAGCTGGAGCTCTCTTGGAGCAACGAACCCTGGTTGTGGCAACCTATGAGAGATTGCCAGGCCATATAAAAATTAAACTTGCAGGTCATGATCTTCCTCCAGCACTGGATGATTTGATTTCTTTGGCCAACAGAGTGGAAATTCATTTCTAGGAGAGATCGCAGAACAGGGAATGTGCCGGTCACTTCCCTCATCTGATCCCAACTTTCAGCAATGCTCAAGCTGCAGTTCCAGAGTAACCCATGTAGCCGGTCGTACTGCGTTGCTATCTCAAGAATGAACCATGGGTGGATGCAAGGTCTGTGTCTCTATTGTGGGAAAAAAGGTCATCTTCGTATCAACTGTCCAGTCTATCCCCTGAAGTCGGATAACTCTAAGGCCTAGGTGAGGGTGGGGAGATTACCTTGCATTAACTACCACAAACTGAATAAAATCACAGTCTTGTCCAAGAAGTTCTATCCTGCTGAGAAAAAATATTCTATCAGTGATCATGAGTTTCTGGTGGTGAAACTCCCTTTGGAATTAAAACATCTCGTAGAGGTTGCAAAATATCCTGTTACCATCTTCACTGACCACAAAAATATGCAATATCTCCTGTCTGCTCATAAGCAAAATCCACGTCAAGCACATTGTACATCCCCCTTTCACAAATCAATTTCCACTTTACTTATTGTCCGAGTAGATGCTGTCTGCAGATCCTTTGATCCTCCCTGTAGACCTGGCACACATTATCGACTCAAACTGTATTCTTGTCGTGACTTATGTTTCTCTTGAAGACCTTCCAAGAGGATGGACATTTTTTGTTTTCTGCCCTATGACGCAAAGTGTTGTGCCATTCCTCACTGCTTTTGGGTCACCCTGGAGTCAAACGCACCTGTGAACTTCTTTCTCGATACTATTGGTGGCCAAGGGGGAAACAAGATGTTAAAAATTTCTTCTTGCATTATATCCCCTCATCCTCGGCCCTTCTCCAGCCACTGTCTCTTCCTACCAAACCTTGGACAGAGATCTTTATAGTTTTTCATCACGTATTTTGCTCCAGCTAAAAAGTTTACTGGGTGGTTGTGGAGCGATTTTTTTTTAAATTGTTCACTTTGTACCATTGCTAGTATTTTACTCAGCTCTACAATTGGCTGCAATCTTTTATATTTATGTTATTCCACGTCACATTGTGTCCAATCGTGGCGTACACTATGTTTCGATATTTAAGAGATCATTATGTAATGTCTTGAAGATTTCTTTGGTTTTCTCTTTTGTTATCGCTCTCGGAGTAATGGACAGATGGAGTGGAGCAACCAAATCCTAGAGCAATTTCTCCAAAATAATGCCAATGCGTATCCCCCCTGGCCCCACTCCCGTCCTATCATTTTCTGCTCTCCTAGCTTCCACAGAGCCCCTGCCACCTAGTCTCTACCCCTTTTACCCTAACAGAGCCCCTGTCCACCTACTGTCTCTGCCCTGCCTCTCCACAGAGCCGCTGCCAGTTTGCTTCCCAATCCAGTCCCATTTCCCGTTGTCAGCATCCAACCCCGGTAATAGGGGGAGTGACTCTTTGACTATATCGGACCCAGAAATTTCTGATGGTTATATATAAATCATTGTGTATGCAGAAGGTGTCAGTTTTGTAAAATGCTGCCTGCAATCTAAATTCTATTTGCTAGCTTATGGGGACAGGTGATAAACTTGCTAATTATTTTTGTAGTTTACAGTGGTCTAAAAACAATAGATACTGCTGGGTAACATAAGGAACATACCACATACTACACCTGCAACAAATCCAAGAAAATCAGATCATCTATGATTTTGTATGCCTAGAATATTGTCTTTGTCTTACAATGCCATCAAATAATGTTTTTCCATAACAGGAAAATGGCATTTTGTAGGTCACCCAATCCGCAATTCTGTTCTCAGTTGAACTGAACAGTTATATAATGTTTACATTGTCAAAATGATTTGTTCATCAGGCGGTCTGGTTTTCAGCTGTAGTGACCTGGTTTTATTAAACGTATTTGATTTTTATGTTTTATAAAAAAAAAAAAGTTCAAAAAAATCTGGCACAAATACAAAATCTGAAAAAATATATTAGTAAAACATTCAGGAGAGGTTATTGAAGTAAATATCAGTTCTAATGATCACTAAAAATTAAATGAAAAAAAAATCAAGGTAAATATAATGTATGACAAACAGGTGGCAAGAGTGACAATTAGAGAAAAGCAAATAACTAGAAATCTGCTTCACTGTTAATGCACTATATAGGAGTTGGGTGATTGCCTATTTAAACTAAGAATTTCACAACACATTTTGCAACTGTATTAGTACCTTATTGCTTATGTCTTAATACATAACTGATACAGAGAAAATGTTAATGTTAAAAATTATGTGTCATCTATCTGCCTCAAACATGGCTATATTTTACATAGGAGTCAATGATGTGGTATTGATCCCCAGCAGGAATTGACATGCTATGTTACAAGAAATATGCACCACATGTAAATTTCAGCAAGGAAATTTTACACAGCGTGTGGATGAGATTTGTTAAATCTCACCCACTTTGCTGCTACTGTATTCTGCTGCATATTTTCCATCGGCAATTCCGCAACGTGTGGACAAGCCCTAATACTGAAGTATAATCTCTTCCATGCTGTACAATATCCTCTATTTATATGGAATTGATTCCTCCTTTTCAAATAAAACAGCTTCTACTATTCTGGGAAGGCTTACTACAAGATTTATGGGTGTATCTGTGGGAATTTTTGCCTATTCATTCAGAAGAGTATTTGTGAATTTAGATACTGGTGTTGGATGAGAAGGCCTGGCTCACAATCTCCATTATAGTTCATCCCAAAGGTGTTCAATGTGGTTGAGATCAGGGATCTGTGAGGGCCAGTCAAGTTGTTCCACACCAAACTCACCCAACCATGCCTTTATGGACCTTGCTTTGTGCACTGGGCCACAGTCCTGCTGGAACAGAAATAGGCTGAAGCCCAAACTGTTCCCACAAATTTGTAAGCATACAATTGTCAAAAATGTCTTGGTATTCTGAAGCATTAAGATTTCCCTTCACTGGAACTAAGGGGCCTAGGCCAACCCCTGAAAAACAACCCCATAGCATTATCCCTCCACCACCAAACTTTACAGTTGGCACAATGTAGGCAGGTGACGTTGTCCTGACATTCGCCAAACCCAGACTCGTCCCTCACTTCACTGAACACATTTCCACTGCTGTCCAGTGGCAGCGGGTTTTACACCACTCCATCTGATGCTTGGTGGTGTAAGGCTTGCATGCTTGGCCATGGAAACCCATGCCATGAAGTTTTTGTGCGGATGTTAACGCCAGAGGAGGTTTGGAATTCTGCATCTATTGAGTCAGAAGAGCGTTGAAAACTTTTATACACTATACGCCTCAGCACTCGGCGACCCAGCTCTGTAACTTTACGTGGTCTTCCAATTCGTGGCTGAGTTGATGTGGTTCCTAAATGCTTCCACTTTGCAGTAATATCACACAATTGATCGTGGAATATCTAGGAGGCAAGACATTTCATTAACTGACTTGTTGCAAGTTACATCCTATTACAGTACGATGCTGTAATTCAGTGAGCTCTTTAAAATGACCCATTTTTTTTTACAAATCTTTGTAAAGACGACTGCATGGCTTGTGCTTGACTTTATACAACTGTGGCAATGGGACTGAGTGAAACACCTGAATTCAATTATTAAGAGGTTTGTCCCAATACTTTTGTCTATATAGTGTGTAAAAGGAGGTGGTGTAATAGCGGAGTTCACTGGCTAATGTCGCCCACTACTACTACCTCCTTTATATCAGGGTCACTAGGGTTATGCCTAGTTCCCCTACCTTTTCCCTGTATTAACGTTAGTCTACTTGCTTTGCTACTAAGTGGATACGACTGTATAGTAGAAATAAAAGTAATATTTATTAATACACAGTAAATAATACTTAGATAAAATACAACAAACACAGTAAATAATCACAGCATAGTATCAGTGTATCCCAATACACATAACAACTTAATATGTATTGAATACACTGACACTACACATGGTACAGTATAAACAAGGTATCACAATCTAATCTATACCACCACTCACTTACCTAAACATACATATAAGTTACATTGCAATGCACACATGCTCACTATTTCTGTCCCGCTCCCTCCTAACTTTAACTGTTCCTGTACACTAAGGGTTAACAAGGGAGGTGGAGGATAAAGGGTTACCAGGGGATAATTAGGTAAAGGGTTAACAATGGGAACAGGGGATATGCAGGTAAAGCGCTGGCAAATGAGAAAGGGTTAACCAGGAGATGTGCAGGTAGGTAAAGGGTTAACCAGGGGATGTGCAGGTAGGTAAAGGGTTACCCAAGGGATGTGCAGGTAGGTAAAGGGTTAACCAAGGGATGTGCAGGTAGGTCAGAAAGGGTTAACTAGGGATATACCAGGGGATGTGCAGGTAGGTCAGAAAGGGTCAACTAGGAATGTGCTGTAGTATAGGGGAGAGAGGGTTAAAGTGCAGGGCTAGAACAGGCATGAAAGGGTTGCTCGTTGTCTCTAGAGGAATAGGGAGAAATGGGAAAGGGCTAAATGCAGCTGTTGCTGCATTTGATACTAAGCACTCGTTGGTGTAGGGGAGCGTCTGTGCAGGAGTCCGTTGGTGGAGAAGGAGGGGCGAGCCGGTCCATTGGTGGAGTGGTGAGGGCAGGTCTAAGCAGGAGTGGTGAGCCGGCGTTGGAGGAGGGAGGCAGGACCCAGCTACTGAGCGTACCAACGCAGGGCTATTTAAACTATGCCGATAGGCTCGTAGCAGGGCGAGTGGCGTTCGCCCCCCGGCTAACACCCGCCGACCCATGAGCGCGCGAGCGCTGCAGGGCGAGAAGTTTACAATGGAGACAGGAGATCAAAGCAGTATCTCCTGTCTCCATCAGTTCCAAGTGAAGCAGGACAATAACTAATTGTCCTGCTTTGCTTGTGTAACGGTTACTCATGACCAGGGCTATGTCTCTACAGCCCTGGCTCATGAGATATATATATATATATATATATATATATATATATATTTATGAGAGATAGGGGACACTTCCCTTTACATAGTGCATATGTGATAGATAGAGATAGAGGAGCAGGATGTTCTCTGTGTGCAGCTTATACTAGTAGAAGACATGATAGGAGTAAGGCCCCATGCACACGACCGTACCCGCAATCACGGCCCGCGATTGCGGGCACGGCCGGCCGCTGACTGACAGCCGCATTTTCGGGCCGTGCTCCCATACAAAGTATGGGAGCACGGCCCGCAAAATGCGAAAGAACGGACATGTTCCATAATTCCCGGAACATTTCCACGGCACTGACACCCTTCCATAGTGCTACGGAAAGGTGTCAGTGTTCAATGAAAGTGAATGGCTCCGTTTTTGCGGACCGCAATTGCGGTCCGCAAAAACGGAGGTTTTTTGCTGTCGTGTGCATGGGGCCTCAGGGTCTGTTCACACGGGCTATTTTAAAAATCACTTCTTGATCTATTTTTGCAGCCGTTTTTCATTGACTCAATAGAAAAACAGCTCCAAAAAACGCAAGTTGCTTAAAAAACAGCTAAAAATCAGAAGCTGCTTTCCCTTGAAAACAGCCCCGTATTTTCAGCAGTTTTCTGTTAAGCATGTGCACATACCCTTAGGGCACGGGCAGACGTGGCAAAGTTTTTCCGCTACAAATGTTGGTGCAGATTCGTGGCAATTACGCAACGAATATGCACCATCATTTGCATATTTGACAGGTAATTCAGACGTTGCAGAAAAGACAGCGGACTTGCATTTTTGCATTTTTGCGGCATTGCATTTTTGCATTGCAAAGGCTGAAATACGCAGTGAAATTCCGCTTCTTCTCCGCAACAGTCAGTGCATGCTGCGGAGGGAAAAATCTGCACTGCTGCCTATGGTCCGCAGCGGAGTTTTCCGCAATGTCTAACTAACTTGCCTAAAAACGTATTCAAACAACTGTAAAAAACGTCTGCTGGAGAATTCCACTGTGGACTGTCCGCAGCGGAATTCCACAGCAATTCCGCCACGTCTGGCCGTGCCCTTAGGCTCCACACACTAGCTCAGGGAAAAATTAGAACTAGAGATAGAGACTGTTAAAAAATGCAGAATACAAGTCATATAATGGCCAGATATAGTGTTATTCCTTATGTACAGACATATGACAGGTTATTCTGAAAAGTCATCTAAAAAGTTAGATACGCTTTAAAGAGGCTCTGTCACCACATTATAAGTGCCCTATCTTCTACATAATCTCATCGGCGCTGTAATGTAGATAACAGTGGTTTTTATTTTGAAAAACGATCGTTTTTGAGCACGTTATGAGCAATTTTAGATTTATGCTAATTAGTTTCTTACTGCCCAACTGGGCGGTTTTTAACTTTTCACCAATTAGGCGTTGCACAGAGGAGTGTATGACGCTGACCAACCAGCGTCATACACTTCTCTCCATTCATGTCCATTTGTACTCAGCACAGCGTGATCTCACGAAATCACGCTGTGCTGTCTCATACACCCACATTAACTTTACTGAAGTGTCTGGAGAGTGAATAGACATTACTTCCAGGCAGGATGCGATGTCTATTCACACTCCCGACACTTCGGTAAAGTTTGTGTGGGACTTAATCACAGCACAGCGTGATGTCGCGAGATCACACTGTGCTGAGTACAAATGGATATGAATGGAGAGAAGTGTATGACGCTGATTGGTCAGCGTCATACACTCCTCTTTACCACGCCCACTTGGTCAAAAGTAAAAAAACGCCCAGTTGGGCACTAAGAAACTAATTAGCATAAATCTAAACTAGCTCATAACTTGCTCAAAAATTATAATTTTTCAAAATAAAAACCACTGTTGTTATCTACATTACAGCGCCGATCAGATTAAGTAGGTGATAGAGCACTTATAATCCGATGACAGAGCGTCTTTAAGTGCTCCCTTAATTTTTTTCAGCAGTGTATAAATAAAATGTATAAACAGACACATTTTTCTTGACCCGGTCACGGATTCTCAATATCAATAGAATCCAGCTCTTTATAGTATGCATATTATACTATAAACAAAATAATGAAAAATCTTTAGCATGATTTTGCTTTCTAAGTACCAACTTTGCCTGGTATGACAATATATTTTTTTTATCATGTCAAAGGAGAAGCTAGATTACGTACACCTGAGAGTCAATATTAGATTCTAAATTTTCTCACCTACCATAGTATTACTTTTGATCTGGCAATGCTCAGCTAGCTGGGTGGTTCATTGTCCATTTAGTTCTAGCATTCCATTGTGTCAGGAGTCGTTTGTATAATCATAATACTCCCCCTGCTGGATATTAGAAGCACAGGTTGTATTTCTTTATACTGTTGAGGAGGCCGTTTAACATATCACTCAGTATCCACACTTCGAATTTGTGTGCAAAATGTCTTAAAGCCACAGCAAATAACAGAGGGTTCTAAACTTCTATTTAACAAAAATTATTTTCACCCAAAATTTTAATTTTTTTCATATTATTAAATCCAGGGAGAACTCTTAAGTCAGTCTGACAGTTAATATTGATTTCACTTACACAGATATTGATGGTTTTCTGCTTCGTTGCGGTAGCCATTTTAGCAACAGGAACTGTTCACATTTTTTTCGTTAGCTGCTCACAGAAACGGATGGTAAAGCGGTCATTTTATTTGCATATTCTATCAATAACAGTTTACCTTCAGTTTTCTGAAAAGCTACTTCATACGTGACATCCAATATGGTTACTTCTGGTACTTTGCAAAATTTGTTAGCACAACCGAATAGAAAAATGACAATATTCTAGAAGCAAATAAAACAATTCCCAAACGATAATCCGTCACCCGATGGTCTTGAAATCCTTATAATCTTGCAAGATGAGACTTACCTGGGATTTCTGCATTGATTACTGATGAAATTTGGCCTGATTGTTATCCAAGTCAAAATTGTAGACAAACACAATGTAACTAAACCAATAACACACAAACAGCTGTACTGTTCATGTCTTTTATTGAGCAGATTGAGTAAACGTCCACATCGCAGGGAGAAAAAGTAAGTGAACCTCTGTGTTAATGACTTCTCCAAGGAAATGAGATTGGAAGTGTGGGTTCCACAGGTGCTTTGCCTATTAAATACCAGCCTACACAACCTGGTTACTGACAAATCTGTTCTTCTCACGTAAGATTTATTACTGTGATCCATACTTCGTGGTAAGCAACTTTCAGAAGCTCTCAAAACACGTGTTATAGAGACGCATGAAGCTGGAAAAGGCTACAAAATTAATTGCTTAAGACATGGGTGTTCATCAATCAATGGTTAGACAAATTGTCTACACATAGAGGTCTGTTATTCTCTCCAGGCGTGGGCATCCTGTTGCGATCACTCTAAGAGCACAACAGACAATACTGAAAGAGTTGAGAAAGAAACCAGGGGTAATAGTAGAAGACTTACCGTAGACTCGACCAACTGTAAAAACCTCTGTTCATGTGTCCACGATTAGAAAAACACTGAACTTGGACACCATGAAGGAAGCCGCTGCTGTCCAAAAAAAACATTGCGGCCCATCTCAATTTGCAAGAGACCTACTGGATGTTCCACAATGATAATGCTTCTGGGAAAATGGACAGATGAGACAAAAGTGGAACTTTTATAGCACAAACGCACACAGTTGTTTGAAGAAAAAAGCAGAATTTCATTTTAAACTGAAAATTTGTATAAGTATAATAAAAACAGAGCTCTCTGAGAAGCAGTCGTCAAAATATTTCACTATTAGAAGGTCGGTATTTCCACCCTTCTGTGTTTTATCAGTTTTTCCGTACATTGAGACTTTACCAGTCTTGATCCAAAGGCGACCTATGACTTCTAGAGATACAATCTGTAAATACCAACCCAGATAACAGTTGGAAGCTTGTATAAGGATTCTCATCTCTCTGTCATAATTGGAAACCCAAGCTACGTTTCTCAGACTGCGCCTACCGTTTTTATTATATATTTGTCACATATGCCTAATAAACTGGTGGCAGCACAAGGTATAAGGATCTAAAATATGACTTGGACAATAAAAAAAAAAAGAGGTTCACATTCTGGGGTTAATTCCTAGTCTTGTGTGTGCAACCCTTGTTCTTCCCTACCCTCGAGGAAGCAGATGAGATTCCAAGGATTGTAAGGCCTTGCACATAAAGTGCAGATTTGCTGCAGATTTTTCGTGCAATTTTTAGGCCAAAACTAGAATAGGATTTAGAGCAGATCTGTAAGGCCTTTATATTATATTTCTTCTGTTTAGGTTCAGTTCCCGGTTTTGGCTTAAAAAAATACATGCTAAATTTGCAGCAAATTTGTAGTTTGTGAAAAAGGCCTAAATGTTTAGATATTTCTGTTTTGTCCCATTTATTTGTAACCGTTTTGCATGTTTGTGTATGTGATTTTGTAATCCATTTTTATAAGAACTGTCCCTTTTATATTAGAGCTGTGTTAGGTACCTTTCGGCCCAGAACTCAGTAGGTTGTGACTGCATGCAGTTTCTCTGGGATGTGTGTACTGTGTTGGGGTATGATTAAGGGTATGTGCACACACACTAATTACGTCCGTAATTGACGGACGTATTTCGGCCGCAAGTCCCGGACCGAACACACTGCAGGGAGCCGGGCTCCTAGCATCATAGTTATGTACGATGCTAGAAGTCCCTGCCTCGCTGCAGGACAACTGTCCCGTACTGTAAACATGATTACACTACGGGACAGTTGTCCTGCAGCGAGGCAGGGACTCCTAGGATCGTACATAAGTATGATGCTAGGAGCCCGGCTCCCTGCACTGTGTTCGGTCCGGGACTTGCGGCCGAAATACGTCCGTCAATTACGGACGTAATTAGTGTGTGTGCACATACCCTAAGGGTGCCGTCTCACCAGGCAGATTTTGTTGCAGAAATTTTCTGCAAATAAAAACCAGTTCCACTCATCTGAATTAAACTTGCAGAAACTCATGCACCTGCTGCAAAAATAACCCCATCCAAATATCTGAAGCAAAATCTGCCACGTGACTGTACCCTTAGGCCAGGATCACACACACAGTTTTGATGCAGCTCTCGGATTTTATTTTAGTCAAAACCAGAAGTGGATTCAAAGAAAAGAAAGGTATAAAGAAAAAAATGATGCATTTCCTTTTTTTGTGTCCACTCCTGTGTTTGGCTAAAAAAACCTAAACAAACAATTGCCACAGAAACTGCATCAAGCTACATGTGTGATCCTGGCCTTATGCTCAATTTGTAACCTGAGGGGACTGCAAGATTGAGTGAGTAATCGAAAGAATGGACAGTACACCTGAGAACTATCAAAGATATATCTCTAGGGAAGATCAACTGATTGAAGAACCTATCGTCCAAAGGCCACATCATTATTTCCGAACACATTCACCTTGTAATGCTTAGGCCCCATGCACACGACCATGTTCGGTCTGTGATATATGGTCTGCATGTCGGCTGCATGTCCCGGACCGAACTCAGTGCAGGGAGCCGGGCTCCTAGCATCATAGTTATGTACGATGCCAGGAGTCCCTGCCTCTCCGTGGAACTACTGTCCCGTACTGAAAACATGATTACAGTACGGGACAGTTTTCCTGCAGAGAGGCAGTGACACCTAGCGTCGTACATAAATATCGGAGCCCGGCTCCCTGAACTGTGTTCGGTCCGGGACATGCGGCCGACACGCGGACTGTATATAAGGGACCGAACACAGTCGTGTGTATGGGGCCTTAGAGAAGATGTAGAATTTCTTCCAGGTTGTAGCCCTGCAAATCTGTTCGATGGATGCTGAAGTCTGTTAGGCCCAGGAGATAGCTTAAGCCTTTAAGCCCACTAGAGCCTCTTTCTCAAGAGTTCGGTGGGATTTGCAAATTATCTGCTTAATCCAACGAGAGATAAAATCTTCCACTTTCTGATTTTTGCTATAAACTGGACAAACAAATGGCCAAAAAAAAAAAAAAAAGCACTTATCTTTGGTAAAATGTATTTGCCATTCTAAGTAGTGAACCCCTCTAGAAAAAAAAAATTCTGCAATTTTGTGTCAGTCCTTCTCAGGTAAGTAAAATAGAAGTTGTATTATCTTATGTAGTTTTACGGTAAATAAAAATTGCATGAAAATGTTTACATCTCACATTATTTCAGTGGAAAATTAGCAGTTTAATGTATTATACAAGCTGTTAGGATATTATGCCCAATAAAGATTAAAATCCAGCATTTTCCTCACCAAACTTATTCATCTAATCACTGGGATGTCTGATGTCATAGGGGTGACAACCCCTCTACAATGTGCTAAGTATTGATCACAGTGTTTAGGCATAAAAAGACAGATATATATATATATATATATATATATATATTAGGGATGTCACGATACAAAAATGTGGAGTTCAATACCGATAAGTTGTGTAGTATTGCGATTTCGATACCAAAACGATACTTTGCCAACAGTAATATAAAAAAAATAATTCTTCCATTTTCTGATGTGAGGCACGTGGTGTTATTGAATTTTGAATGTGCCTCACATTAATAGTAATTAACCCCATCATGTTTCTCATTCATAATGGATTAATGTGTAAGGTACATGATGGGGTTAATTACTATTAATGTGAGGCACATGGAGGTTAAATTCATCGCACCTCGTGCCCCACAATAATATGTGAAAGAAAGCAGTTTTTATTTTTTTACGGCGTACACATCATAAAAGATGCAAAAAAAATAGTTGTGAAGGTTATTATGGCCGCACCAATACCGAATATGTGTATATGTTATGCATTGAGACTTATTTTAATGTTTATTGTAAAAATAGTGTAACAGGAAATATGGCAGGAGAGCCCTGGGGTCCTTCAATGGACCCCGAGCTGTCTGCCCATATATGGTATGGCCCTCAATCGCGTCACAGGAATTTCCTGTGATGCGATCCAAAAGGCATCCCCCTTCTCATTTGCTCCTGAATGCTGCAGTCAGCTTTGATCGCAGCATTCACGAGAATAACGGCGGAGATGAGAGGTTTCTCTGATCTTCGCCGTTATAGAGCTGGGCTGCGTCTATGTAATAGAGCCATTGCCCCGCTCCTGACAGGAAGTGCGCGTGCGGTCAGCATGAGGTGATGCGGCCGGCGCTGCACTAATGAGCGTCTGCGAAGGCACTGAGGACAGACCATGGAGGTGTTTTGCAGTGCGCCCGCCATGTTCTGTCTTCAGTGCCGGCGCTCATTAGTACAGTGCCGGCAGCATCGCATCATCCTGACAGCGCACACCTTGTTGTCAGGACTCAGGAGCGGGGCAATGGCTGTATTACACATGTATTACATCTCATACATTCACGTGTTCTAATACGGAGCTGTAACCAGACGCACACAAATTTTATTATTTTTTCACAGACAAAAATACACGGACGTCACAAAAGCACGATCCACAAAAAACTGATGTCGAACAAACACGTAGAATATAAAACTTTTTTTTTTGCACAAAAAAAAAATACACAGACGTCACACACGTACGCTACACAAAAACCCTAGGCTAACCCTAGACTAAACCTAGGCTAACCCTAGACTAACTCTAGAATAGAACCTAGAATAGCCCTAGACTAACCCCATGTCCTAGGGGGAGCTACACTGGCGGATTCACTTGTTGAGAAGGATCTGGGTGTAGATAAACTAAATAACAGCATGCAGTGTCAATCAGCTGCTTCAAAGGCCAGCAGGATATTGTCGTGTATTAAGAGAGGCATGGACTCTCGGGACAGGGATGTAATATTACCACTTTACAAAGCATTAGTGAGGCCTCATCTAGAATATGCAGTTCAGTTCTGGGCTCCAGTTCACAAAAAATACAAAGAAGAGCAACGAAGCTAATAAGGTTATGAGGAAAGATTAAAAGAATTAAACCTATTTAGCCTTGAAAAAAGACGACTAAGGGGGGACATGATTAACTTATATAAATATATGAATGGAACATACAAAAAATATGGTGAAATCCTGTTCCATGTAAAACTCCCTCATAAAACAAGGGGGCACTCCCTCCGTCTGGAGAAAAAAAAGGGTTCAACCTGCAGAGGCGACAAGCCTTCTTTACTGTGAGAACTGTGAATCTATGGAATAGTCACCGCAGGAGCTGGTCACAGCAGGGACCGGAGATGGTTTTAAAAAAGGGTTAGATAATTTCCTAGAACAAAAAAGTATTAGCTCCTATGTGTAGAAATTTTTCCCTTCCGTTTTCCCGTCCCTTGGTTGAACTTCATGGACATGTGTCTTTTTTCAGCCGTACTAACTATGTAACCCTAAGGGCACGTTCACAAGTGGCGGAATTGCAGTGGAATTCTCCAGCAGCCGTTTTTTACATTTGTTTCAATACATTTTTAGGCAAGTTAGTTCAGACGTTGCGGAAAACTCCTCTGCGGACCATAGGCCGCGGTGCAGAATTTTCCCTCCGCAGCATGCACTGACTGTTGCGGAGAAGCGGAATTTCACTGCGGATTTAAGCCTTTGCAATGCAAAAACTGAAATCTGTGGCAAGTCCGCGGTGTTTTCTGCAACGTCTGAATTACCTGTCAAATATGCAAATGTTGGTGCAGATTCGTTGCGTAATTGCCCCAAATCTGCACCAACATTTGCAGCGGAAAAACTCTGCCACGTGTGAACGTGCCCTAAGGATAACCCTAGACTCGATATACAATTTAAGTTTATATATTAGATTTTTTTGTAATTTTGTGTCTTTCGTGTTACAGTAAAATTTTCTCTGTCTCTTCTCATACAAATTAACAAGTGTGAGGAGAGACAGAGACAGTTAGGAGAAACACTTTTTCAGTTTGCCGACGTATTGGAGCAGTCTTTTCAGGCGTAATTCGAGGCGTAAAACGCCTCCATTACGTCTGAAACGAGGTTGTGTGCACATACCCTTACTGATCTCCGATCATCACTCTGAAGCCTTGGCTGTTGCTAACAGCCTTGGCTTCAGAGGCAGATTACCCGATGACCGGGAAAACCGTTTTGATGCGGCCCCCTCCCTCCCAAACCACTCAGATGCGCCACTTGATATTGAGTGCCGCATCTGAGGGGTTAAATATGATCGGAGACCACTGCTAGTGGTCTCCGATCGTTGCCCTGAAGCTCGAGGCTGTTACCAACAGCACGTGCTTCAGCAGCACCCCGCATCGTTCTTCTGAACGGCCGACGTAAAAAAACACTATGCGCCGGTCGTTAAGGGGTTAAGCACAAATAATAATGGAATGAACCAAATGGTGATCTTTACAATCCGTCTCACTATCACAGACTAGGTAACACACTAATTAGAGTAATAAATAAATAAACCATTAGTTTTGGATTCTTTTTATAGATTCCACGACAACATTTTCAAAGAAGCAAAAAGTAAGAAAAACACCCCAGCAATCTAAGGGACATGGTTTCAATTTTCTTTTATTGGTTATTTAAAGTAAACGTTTAGCACAGACTAAAAATCTATATGGGTATGTGGGGGCATAAGAGGGTCACTGATATCTCAGAGAAATATGATGTTACCAACTTTGGAGGACTGTGATAACCAGACATTTAGCAAATAGTATGAAACTGGCCATATAAATTGTAATTTAGGAAAACAAAAACAAAAAATAACCAAACCATAATAACTTATTACAAGTATGACATAGTTATGCATAAAAATTCTCCTTTTTCATAAAATCCATGCACAGTGTGAAAGACTGCATGAGATCCCTGTACACAAAGAGTCCGTATCCCGTGAAGTGCGAGAAGGCCTTAGTCTTGTTTTCCTTCACGCCACTGTGGAGCCCCTTCATTCCACGCCACATACACAAACATGGACAAAACCACATGTACGGCGATCACAGCCACAATGGCAGCATAGAAGTAACTATCATTATTGGACATTCCATAGACACCTAGAGACAAAGAAAAATGCATTAGGTTAGGTCAAAATCCTAAAAGACAGACTATAATGCCAGCATTGCGTAGAAACATCAGGTTTCCTTTATATAAGATGTGTGTCGATGCAATGATCAGTCTCCCGGCACCCACAGCAGCTGATTTTACCATGAAAAACCACAGCTAGACAGGCATTTCCCAGTGACAATCTAGTATTAAATGGCGCTATTCAGGTGAATCCGAAGTCTGCGAGAGCAAGGGTCACTGCTTGGTAGTGGCTCTCTGTTCTGGCTCATAAAGGGGGGTCCCCAGTTACATAACGTAGGGTGGCATGCAGGACAACAGGGAATCTAGGATCGGGAGACAGAATAACCAGCACTTTCTTAACCTAATGCTATGATCAGACCTTTACTAGTGGAATATCTGCATTGAATGTCACATGTACTGCTTCTGCCCTTGATGTACGGTCAGCAGAATACAGATGTGGTTTATGTCAGTCTGTACTCTGGTCACCCTAATACCTTGTTAGTCCAGTGATATGCTGATGATCATCTGTTAGCAGCGCTTATAAAGAGAATAATTCTGATAACATTGTGATGAGTGGTTTGTCATCTAACCTCACTTGGAGACCATAGTAAAGGCAGAGTTCAAAACGGGGCGGATACGCTGCGTAAAAGCACGCAACGTATCCGCCCTGTGTGCCGCAGGGAATTTCGGGTGAAAAAGTGCACCAAACTGTGGTGGGTCCGATGGGAGAACGTTTCACCCCAGAAGACCACTGCAGCCTGTGATTGGCTACAGCGGCGGTCACATGGGATGAAGAGTCATCCCATGTAACCGCCGCTACAGCGTGCGATTGGCTGCAGCGGTCACATGGGATGAAACGTCATCCCAGGAGGCTGCGCTGAAGGGAGGAACACAGACTTCTGGGTAAGTATGAATTATTTTATTTTTTTTCTGAGCTGCGTTTTTTGCGGCTGGATCGCTGCAAACCCGGCGCATAAAACGCAACAACTGCTATTTGTTGCAAAATTTACCTCCTCATTTAATTCAATGGGGAAATCCTGTAACAAATATGCCAGGTTTACGCAAATACAATTGACATGCTGAGGAATAAAATTACGCACCGCAGGTCAATTTCGGAGCGTTTTTCTGCTCAGCATTTACACAGCGTGTGAATAAGATTTGTTTTATCTCATCCACTTTGCTGCTACTGTATTTGCTGCGGACTTTCCGAAACTAACTCCGTTGCGGAAAAACCGCAGTATTTACGCAACGTGTGAATTGACACTAATAGTTCATGAAGCAAATGTCACCGCCTGAACACAGTAGTGAATTGACATGCTGATCCCTGAATATGTGCACTGTCTCGGAAAAGCGAAAGATGCCGATGGACAGAAAAATATTCTAAACTCATGTGCCATCTACCTACCCCCATATAGGACTAGCGCTGATTTATTACCTAGGACAGAACAGTCCGTAGAGGTTCTGATAATATGTAACATATCTTGGAAAATGTGGTGTTTATCATGAATGATCATAGTGAAAATACAGACCTTCAAACACATAAACCTTAGAGGAAAAGTAAAGGCCAATTGGTAGCATAATCATTAAGATGGTGAAGAATAGGAGAGTCCTCAGGGTGGAAAGTAGCGAACTATCATTTCTGCAAAGCAAAACAAAGAAAAGCCTTGTCATAAATAAAAAATAAAAAAAAGATTCTTATACATGAGAACTGTGAAATATTATGTAATCCCTATTTGGAAAATCACAACAAATATTGCCAGGGAGACACAGTATTCCCTGCCAGTCGCTCGCGATAGTTCCCTTCCAAACCCTCAGTACTTTTCCAGCATATAAAATACAGATGTGGATGTCTTGATGTATCTCAAAAACATTAGCATGTAAAGAAACAACAGCATCATGTATAACAGGTTGTGATATAATGAGGACGTGTTGACTGCAGATTCTCTCGTTCCTCCATTGTATCAAACGCTGACAATATATGAACTTCAAGACGAGATACGCAAAAACATTCTATACTAATATAACAACATATAGAATGATCAAAATCATATAGAAAATATTCACCCGTAGTGGCCAAGTTTGTAATCCATAGGATTTAAAACGTTCATTATCCCATGGACCTAGTGATCCCATGGTCAAGTGAACAGGAGCGGACCTCCAGTTCTGCAGCACGGCCGCTATGCTATGTACGGAGCCAACTGCTTCCGCGCTCCGTACATAGCATTATGTGCCACAACATCCGGTGCCCGCAGGCCACTGGAGCGGCTTATCGGTGCAGGGTCCGGGTTTCGGACCCAAACCGATGATATACTGATGGCCTATCCGGTGGATAAGTCATCAGTTGTCAGAAGGTGGACAACCCCTTTAAGACTGGTGTCTGAAACGACTGTCTTAATAAAGTCCCCTTTTAACATCTTTCCTGCTAGTGTTCCGCTCGGACCTTTAATAAACTTAGTCAAGTATCCCTGCTCCAGGCACAAGGATTCAACATTTGCTTGCATTTATGTTTCTCTGACCCCATCAGAAACCAGTTCCTGCAATATACACACTGGATAGGACAGGTTATACTGGGTTACTTGTTTATTCCATAATATAGTTATCATTAGGAAAGCGCTGGCAGTCAGTTAAAGGTGGTTTCGGTTTATTGTTCAAACATTGTATTAAAAAAAAACTGCATGTGAATCCTATACAGCTTTGTTCACACTGGTGTCATGAACATATCGGTTTTGCGGAGGGTACTAAAGGATAATATTTACTTATACAGAATGTAAGTGTGGGCAGAGAATAACACATTCATATTTAATTAAAAAAACATCAGCCAATATTTAAGACAGTAATGAACTTATCTTACAACATGCCGATGTTTTCTGCATAAGAACAGATGAACGAGACCTGAAGAGGACTACAGAGAACATGAATAACACCTAACGCCAAACCCTTCAGAAACTATTGACAGAAACCTTCCGAGTCATAAGGAAAATGTATCAGACAATAATTGATATCTGGACTGATCGTTGATCATAATTACGACATACTAAATTTAAAAAGGGGTATTCCCATCTCAACAGGATACGCCATAAATGTCCGATAGACCGGTCTCTAGAACAAGGCCCCGATCCTCGTCTTATCTTTTGCCGCTTGGCTCCGGACACTGAGTTACAAATGGTCGGGTTTTCCGTAAACAGCGAATTAAACAGGACTTCTGGAAACAGCGAAACACACTCGGCTGTTGCCGTAAAACCACATCCCCTCCCATCTTTTCAGATAAAAAAAAATAATATTGGATCATGGCACAAGGGAATGTTTCCCTTCTCCCTTGTGCAGTGATCTGATGAGTTATGGGGGGGGGCGGGAGGGTCTGACCCCGAGACCCCCACAGTCAGAAAAACCGATGGGCTGAGCTGCTGCACCAGGCATGGACAGTCGCTGCTACTGTATAAACGTAAGGCTACATTCACACGAGGCAGGTGTTTTTCACGCACTTGCAAAGAAAGTCTTTATTTTTCAATGGAATTGATGCGCAAATCACATGGATGTGCATCCGTGTGCTGTGCGTGATTTTCACACACCCATTGACTTCAATGGGCGATAGGTGTGTGAAAAACGCACCAATACAGGACACACAGGGAGTTTCACGCAACGAACGCACATTGCATGTGTGAATGGCCCCCATTGAAATCAATGGGGCCCATGTGCTGTGCGTGATTTTCACGCACAGCACACGGATGGGAGTCGCTCATCTGAATGAGCACTAAGTGAGCACCGCTCCCCCAGCATTCTGCGGATAGGCCATCAATGTACATGTAAATCCCCAGGACCCCTGGTTATTTTAAACTATTGTGTCCAGATCAAAGGAAAAAAAAATACTCATATTATGCAAACAATTCTGCCCCAACACAGAAAAAAAACAAAAAACAACCAGTAATAAATTATCATTAGAGGCTCCACACATTCCAATCACTGTACAGATACCATCCTGGAGGGAAGCGCAGACATGTCACTATACAAAGGGCATTCATTGTACTCCATTCATTCCCCTTCCCTACCACAGTGCAACTAGCAGACGCATTATCAATAAAGTTATCCATGTTCAAACTATACCTAACGTGCTCCCACTTACTGCCTAAACTCCGCAGGGGGGATATTGGCCGCATTCAGAGCCGCTTTGTCGTATCTTTCCATGTTGCCTCTGTTCTAGGATCAGCTTCACTTCCTGACTGACTGAATGTCATGTGATCCGTGTCACATGACGCGGGGCATTGACGGCAGGCAGAGCGGTTAGGTTTCAAATTGCAACCAACATGAAGTTACTGACTGCCGCGCTCCGCAGGATGGACGTACGCTGCATTCACAGCGGCTTTGTTCCCTTGGTAAATGCTAGAAAATACTGGGCTAAAGGACCTTTGATGATGTCATGGCCATGTGATCAGTCACGTGTGTGGGAGGAGTCAGGCTTTCAGCTTGATAGAAGTGTTGGAAGAATAATAGGTCTTCATAGTTTGTGACTGCTGGTGTACAGTGTAATGTGCTGCAGAGCTGTGTGTCTGTATGGTCTATGTAGCAGAGTTGTGTGTCTGTATTGTCTATGTAGCAGAGTTGTGTGTGTAGTAGGCATGCCAGTGAGCTGCAGGTCTGCATTATGCATGCAGTAGAGTTGTGTGTGTATTGTGTATGTGTGATTTTCTAATAAGAACAATGTGTACCTTAGCACCTTGCGTGCACTTTTCATGAATATATTAGAACTAGAGATGAGCGAACTTATGATAAGTTCGGTTCGGCTGGTTCGCCGAATTTCTTGAAAAAGTTTGATTCGGACCGAACCTGTAATTCAAGAAAGCCCATAAAAATTGTGTATGGGGCTCCCGTAATGGCGGGTGGCTACATGTGTGCACTCGTCATTACGGCAGCGTTGCTAGGCGACGTCAGTAAATAGTCACTGTCCAGGGTGCTGAAAGAGTTAACTGATCGGCAGTAACTCTTTCAGCACCCTGGACAGTGAATTCCGATCGCAATATAGAGCAACCTGTAAAAAAAAAAAAAAAAAGACGTTTGTACTTCCTGCTTCTTCCTCTAGTCCGGCCTCCCGGCTGTTGCCTTGGTGACGCGTCCCTCTCGACATCCGGCCCGACATCCCTGGATGACGTTTCAGCCAATGTGACGGCTGTAGCCAATCACAGGCCAATCACATGCTGCAGCGGTCACATGGCCTGTCGCGTCATCCAGGGATGTCGGGCTGGATGTCAAGAGAGGGACGCGTCACCATTGCCTTGGTGACGCGTCCCTCTTTCGGCATCCAGCCCGACCTCCCTGGATGACGCGGCAGTCCATGTGACCGCTGCAGCCTGGGATTGGCCTGTGATTGGCTGCAGCCTGTGATTGGCTGCAGCGGTCACTTGGACTGAATCGTCATCCCGGGAGGTCGGACTGGAGGAAGAAGCACAGAGTTATCGGTAAGTAGGAGCTTCTATTTTTTTTACACGTTGATGTATATTGTGATCGGAAGTCACTGTCCAGTCACTGAAACAGTTACTGCCGATCACTTAACTCTTTCAGCACCCTGGACAGTGACTATCTCCTGACGTCGAGTACCGGAAAATCAGTGACTCATAAGCCGGGTTCGGTCAAAACGTGTTCGGCCGAACCCGGTGAAGTTCGGATTCGCTGCAAACCGAAGTTTTCACGATGTTCGGACCGAAACCGGGTTCGGTTGTCCCGGTTCGCTCATCTCTAATTAGAACCTTTGAGCGCTATATAGAACTTCCCTTAGCACTGTGTCTGATTCCTGTAGAGATTCAGGAAGATTCTGTACAAAGCTGACATCGAATGTCTAAATCAATCCCTGAGCCATTTGCACAGTCCAGAACCAAACACTGCACGGAAATATTTTATACGCAGAGAAATTATGTTGTCTCTACTTATGTCACAGGCCATGTGATCACTGGAAAAAACCACGTAACCTGTAAATGTTCTCCGCTTAGAGCCGTTCTGCAGCAAAAATTTGCCACAAAGATCAGTACAATGCATAACATCCGCAGCACGCCCTGTCAAGGATTTCCTTTCAGATTCAAGGCATATTTTACTCCTTGCAATACAATATCCGCACCCAAATCTGCAGTAGAATCCACAATAACAAATGCAGAGTTTGCAGCAGATCTTAGGCCATTTCTGCGCAGAAAATGTTGCTGATTGCGAACATGGCCTTAACCCCATCTATTGATAATCTGTACTGATACATTTCATAATATCTCTTTTTATGGCGGTCAGCTTGTTTTTTTTTTATACAGACATCCAAATCCCCTGCTAGCCTTTACACAACTATAAAGCAGGCTAGATCTTCGTGGTCAGAGGAACCAGGAATGGAAGATCGCAAAAGACCAGACAGTGGATGATTTGCAATTGCAAAGTCACAACTTCATGAAATAGCACATGCAAATTCATGTACCCCATAGGGTGACAGTAGTGGCTATAATACAGTGGCGGATTAAGTAGACCACAGGCCCTGAGCTGTTAAATCAAACTTGGACCCCCCTTCTCTACCGCCGCCCTGCCGCGCCGTAATTATTGTTTACACTACCTTTTTGGGCAAGCATTAGCAAATGGGTGTTACGATTCCCCTTGTCAAAGGGCTGTGTCCCTGCATACTGAAAGTCTCCAACTATCGCTGACAGTATCACACTGTGCAGGGACACATCCTCTTGACAAGGTGAATGGTAACACCCGTTTGTCTATCAGTCCTGGACTGCACAAAGTCTGTTTGTGAAATACAAGGATTTCCTATAATAAACATGTCAGGAGAGGTGACAGATTCTCTATAAATCCAGTGACGTCTTCTCAGATTCTAGTAGTTTTTTTCCTCTTTTATACTCCATCCGGTCCAGACCTCGTAACGACTTCTCCCGGCCATGACCCATTTCTGCAGAATTTGCCGCTCAGATGTCCTAAGTGCCTCACTTTTCCAACAATCCCACACCTATAAACAAAGATCAAATTCTCATGGTGCCACATACTGTGCCCCTAAATATAATAGCACTATACACTGTGCCCCTGAATAAAATAGTACCAAACACTGTTCCCCTGAATATAATTTTGTCAAACACTGTAAAGTAAGGCACCACATACACAGTGCCCCCTTTAGATAGCGCCACACACAGCCCCCTGTAGAAAGTGCCACACAGCCCCCCTGTAGATAGCATCACACACAGCCCTCTGTAGATAGCACAAACACAGCCCCCAAAAGATAGCGCCACGTACAGCCCCTTGTAGATAGTGCCACCCACAGCCCCCATATAGATAGCGCCACACAGCCCCCCTATAAATAGTGCCAAACAAATCAACCAGTGTACCATACACTTTGAACTGTGTACCCAGCAATTCTGCTTTCACCGCGCCAAGGTGGCCTACGTCATTTCCTTACAGGAGAAGCTCTGGCCTGGGCATCAGCTTTCTTTGAGCAAAATGACCGATTGTGTTTTCCCTGACCTCTTTTCTTGCTACATTTCTGAGGGTCTTTGAGGAAACTGGCCGTATCTCTTTTGCAGCCTCTGCTCTGCTTCCGCCTGAAACAAGAATCTTCCACGGTTGGTCAATAGGCCTTTAAATTCTGTACTCTGGCTTCAGAGTTGTCATGGAATAATGAGGCTTTGGTGGTGACATTTTTTGGGGACTTCCAATAATAATTTCACGACGCTCAAGATTCTTCTGCTGATGTTGTTTCCAAAAACGTTTTGATGGAGTCATTAAACACAAGAACAAATACTTTTCGTTAGTCCAATCCAATACAGGGTTAATTATGACGTGACACCATATTAATCTATATCGGACTCAACCATTTACAGTATCTATACAATAAAATACTAACAAACATTAATGACCTTTTAACCCCTTCCCTCTTTAGCCACTTTTGACCTTCCTGACCGAGCCTCATTTTTCAAATCTGACATGTGTCACTTTATGTGGTAATAACTCCGGAATGCTTTCACCTATCCAAGCGATTCTGAGATTGTTTTCTCGTGACACATTGGACTTTATGTTACTGGCAAAATTTGCTCGATATGTTCAGTATTTAATTGTGAAAAACACCAAAATTTAGCGAAAAATTGCAAAAATTAGCATTTTTCTCAATTTAAATGTATCTGCTTGTAAGACAGGCAGTTATACCACCCAAAATTGTTTCTAATTAACATCACCCATATGTCTACTTTAGATTGGCATCGTTTTTTGAACATCCTTTTATTTTTCTATGACCTCACAAGGCTTAGAACTTTAGCAGCAATTTCTCACATTTTCAAGAAAATTTCAAAAGGCCATTTTTTCAGGGGCCAGTTCAGTTGTGAAGTGGCTTTGAGGGCCTTATATATTAGAAACCCCCAAAAAGTCACCCCATTTTAAAAACTTCACCCCTCAAAGTATTCAAAACAGCATTTAGAAAATGTCTTAACCCTTTACACATGTCACAGGAATTAAAGCAATGTAGAGGTGAATTTTACAAATTTCATATTTTTTTGCAGAAATAAATTTTTAGTACTATTTTTTTTATAACACAGAAGGTTTTACCAGAGAAATGCAACTCAATATTTTTTGCCCAGTTTCTGCAGTTTTAGGAAATATCCCACATGTGGCCTTACTGTGGTAATGGACTGAAGCACTGGCCTCAGAAGCAAAGGAGCACCTAGTGCATTTTGGGGCCTTATTTTTGTTAGAATAAATTTTAGGCACCATGTCAGGTTTGAAGGGCTCTTGCGGTGCCAAAACAGTCAAAATCCCCCAAAAGTGACCCCATCTGGGAAACTACACACCTCAAGGAAATTATCTAGGGGTGTAGTGAGCATTTTGACCGCACAGCTTTTTTACAGAAATTATTAGAAGTAGGCCGTGAAAATTAAAATCAACATTTCTTCAAAGAAAATGTAGGTTTAGCGATTTTTTTTCTCATTTTCACAAAGACTAAAGGAGAAAAAGCACCGTAAAATTTGTAAAGCAATTTCTCCCGAGTAAAACAATACCCCACATGTGGTAATAACCGGTTGTTTGGAGACACGGCGAGGCTGAGAAGGGAAAGAGCGCTATTTGGCTTTTGGAGCTCAAGTTTAGCAGGAATGGTTTGTGGAGGCCATGTCACATTTACAAAGCCCCTGAGGGGACAAAACAGTGGAAACCCCCCACAAGTGACCCCATTTCGGAAACTACGCCCATTGAGGAAATTATCTAGGGGTATAGTGAGCGTTTTGACCCAACAGGTTTTTTGCATAAATTATTGGAAATAGGCCCTGAAAATGACAATCTAAATTTTTTCAAAGAAAATGTAGGTTTAGCTAATTTTTTCTCATTTCCACAAGGACTGAAGGAGAAAAAGCACCGTAAAATTTGTAAACCAATCTCTCCCGAGTAAAACAATGCCCCACATGTGGTAATAAACGGTTGTTTGGAGACACGGCAGGGCTGAGAAGGGAAAGAGCGCTATTTGGCTTTTGGAGCTCAAGTTTAGCAGGAATGGTTTGCGGAGGCCAGGTCACATTATGAAGTCCCTGAGGGGATAAAACAGTGGAAACCCCCCACAAGTGACCCCATTTTGGAGACTACACCCATTGAGGAAATTATCTAGGGGTATAGTGAGCTCTTTGACCCCACAGGTTTTTTGCAGAAATTATTGGAAGTAGGCCCTGAAAATAAAAATCAACATTTTTTCAAAGAAAATGTAGGTTTAGCTTATTTTTACTCATTTCCACAAGGACTGAAGGAGAAAAAGCACCACAAAATTTGTAAAGCAATTTCTCCCGAGTAAAACAATGCCCCACATGTGGTAATAAACGGCTGTTTGGAGACACGGCTTGGCTTAGAAGGGAAAGAGCGCTATTTGGCTTTTGGAGATCACATTGAGCAGGAATGGTTTGCGGCGGCCATGTCACATTTGCAAAGCCCCTGAGGGGAAAAAACAATGAAAACACCCAAAAAGTGACACCATTTAGGAAACTACACCTCTTGAGGAATTCATCTAGGGGCGTAGTGAGCATTTTGACCCCACAGATGTTTCATAGAATTTATTAGAATTGGGCAGTGAAAATAAAAACAATCCTTTTTCTTCAATAAGACGTAGCTTTAGCGCAAATTTTTTCATTTTCGCAACAAATAAAGGAAAAAAAGAACCCAACATTTGTAAAGCAATTTCTACCGAGTACGGCAATACCCCATATGTGGTCATAAACTGCTGTTTGGGCACACGGCAGGGCTCAGAAGGGAAGGACCGCCATTTGGAGTGCAGATGTTTCTGGATTGGTTTCTGGGCGCCTGTGGGCCCAAAACAGTGGAAACCCCCCAGAAGTGACCCCATTTTGGAAACTACACCCCTCAATGCTTTTACCTACGGGTGTAGTGAGCATGTTAACCCTGCAGGTGTTTTGTAGAAATTAGTGTGAACTCGATGTTGCAGAGTGAAAATGGGATTTTTTCCACAGATATGTGGACAATATGTGGTGCCCAGCTTGTGCCACCATAACGAGACAGCTCTCTAATTATTATGCTGGGTTTCCTGGTTTTAGAAACACCCTACATGTGGCTCTAATCTCTTGCCTGGACAGTCCACCAGGCTCAGGAGTGAAAGGGTACCATGTAAAATTGAGGCCTAATTTGGCGATTTACAAAGTATTGGTTCACAACTGCAGAGGCTCAGATGTGAAATAATAAAAATAAACCCCTGGGAAGTGACCCCACTATGGAAACTGCACCCCTCAAGGCATTTATTAAGGGGTGTAGTGAGCATTTTCACCCCACAGATCTTTTCCATAAATGAATGCGCTGTGGATGGTGCAAATTAAAAATTTATATTTTTCCCTAGATATGCCATTCAGTGGCAAATATGTCGTGCCCAGCTTATGCCACTGGAGACACACACCCCAAAAATTGCTAAAAGGGTTCTCCCGGGTATGACGATGCCATATATGTGGAAGGAAACTGCTGTTTGGGCACGCTGTAGGGTTCAGATGGGAGGAAATGCCATTTGGCTTTTGGAGCGTGGATTTTGCTTGGTAGTAGTTTTGTTTGGAGTCTTACTGGTGTTTCCGTTTATAATGTAGGGCATATGTAAGCCGGGCGGAGTATATAAGGGGCATAGTCAGGTGGTATAATAACGGGGTAAAAAAAAACAATAAAATAATCCATAGATGTGTGTTACGCTGTGAGGCAATCCTTTCCGCACAGGCCGGTGTCGCACTGATAAATGGTGTCATTTCTTATCCCCCTTTTGGTCCACACTCCGCGCCTTTGTAGTTTGGGGAATTTTGCTGGGAAAGTGTTCTCCTGGTATAATACGGGCACCGTCGCTTCCAGCGGATATGTTTGGGCCCTCCCTTTCCTGGTTCCCTAATTTTAGGTCCTTGAAAAATCGCCTCTTCAAACAGAAGAAATGTTCCCCTTGGGCACAACTGCATATTTTTTTATTTCCTGACTTATTGGAGCCATAACTAATTTTATTTTTCATAGACGTAGCGGTATGAGGGCTGGTTTGTTGCGGGACGAGCTGTAGTTATTATTGGTACCATTTTGGGGTACATGCGACTTTTTGATCACCTTTTATCCTATTTTTTGGGATGCTAGGTAAACAAAAAAACGCAATTCTGGCACAGCTTTTTTCGTTTTTTTTTTATACAGCGTTCACCATGCGTTATAAACTACATGTTAACTTTATTCTGCGGGTCAGTACGATTCCGGCGATACCGAATTTATAGAACTTTTTCATGTTTTACAACTTTTTGCACAATAAAATTACTTTTGTAAAAAGAATGTATTTTTTCTGTCGCCAAGTTGTGAGAACCATAACTTTTTAATTTTTTTGTCGACGGAGTTGTATGAGGGCTTGTTTTTTGCGGGACGAGCTATAGTTTTTATAGGTACCATTTTTGGATACGTGCGACTTTTTGATCACTTTTTATTCTAATATTTGTAGGGCAAAGTGACCATAAAACAGAAACTCTGGTAACGTTTTTACGGTTTTTTTTACGCTGTTCACCGCGTGCAATAAATAATATAATATTTTGATACCTCCGGTCGTTACGGTCGTGGCGATACCAAATACATATGGTTTATTATTATTTTTCAATAATAAAGGACTTGATAAGAGTAAAAGGGGGATTGTGTTTTATTTGATTACTTGAAACTTTTACTGTTTTCAAACTTTTATTTTGTGCACTTTTTTTTACACTTTTTTATACTTTTTTTACACTTTTTCTCAAGTCCCACTAGGGGACTTGAAGTTCCAACGGTCAGATTTTTTTTTTTCTAATACATTGCACTACCTATGTAGTGCAATGTATTAGATCTGTCAGTCATTCACTGACAGCAAGCCGATTAGGCTTCGCCTCCCGGCGGGGCCTAAATCGGCTTCCGTAATGGCAGAGCAGGAGACCATTGTGTCTCCTGTTGCCATAACAGCAGTCGCCAGTCCCGATTGCCTGTCAGGGCTGGCGATCTGCTAGTAACCGCTACGATGCAGCAATCGCTTTCGATTGCTGCATCGAAGGGGTTAATGGCAGGGATCGGAGCTAGCTCCGGTTCCTGCCGTTACAGGTGGATGTCAGCTGTACAGTACAGCTGACTTCCACCGCTGATGACGCCGGATCAGCTCCTGACCCGGCGCCATCTTGCCGATAGCTACGGAAGCCGATCAGGCTCCGCCGCCGGGCGGATCTTGACCGGCTTCGGTGCTAGGCAGACCGGGAGGCCAGTATTAGGCCTCCGGTAGCCATTGCAGCCACCGGAACCCCGGCAATTTCATTACTGGGGTTCCGATGAGCTGCAAACACCTTAAGTGCAGCGATCGCGTTTGAGCGCTGCACTTAAGGGGTTAATGGCGGGGATCGAAGCTAATTTCGGTCCCCGCCGTTACAGCCGGATGTCAGCTGTAAGATACAGCTGAGATCCGGTGATGATGGGACCGGCTCAGCTTCTGAGCCGGTCCCAAACATTTGGCGTACATGTACGGCAAGATGCGGGAAGTCAGTACTTTCCATGACGTACATGTACGGCAAATGTCGGGAAGGGGTTAAATAACGACATAAATGTAAATACACATCTCCATATACAAAATATACTAAATAGTCTTATATAATAAATATATTCTCAGGTTAATATTATAATTTCATGATAAATATCTCACTACAAAAGTGTCTACTAAAAGCCTAACAAAGACTACTTTGCATTAGAATATTAGCAATGATGGGCTCAGTAGTGACTAGACCGGGACTACCTATTCAAAATATGTAATCCATAGTAAAGTTATATATCTATATACATTAAAGCCAATAGCCAGTATAAACATCGATAACAAGAGAAAAACATACAGCCATGAATAAACATTAGACACATATAGTATCTCGTACTGTACCTCAGCTTTGGTGTTTAGCTGTGCGACAGGAAGGATGAGGATGCATATCCGGAATCTTTAAAGTGTAACTAAACGTTTGACAAGCTTCTGACATGTCATAGTGACATGTCAGAAGTTTTGATTGGGGGCGGGTCCGAGCACTGAGACCCCCACCAATCGCTCAAACGAAGCGGCAGAAGTGCTCGTGTGAGCGCTCAGCCACTTCGTGTCTGTTCGGCTTTCTCCGGAGAGCCGATGTATCGGAGTACGGGCTCATAGACTTTCTATTGAGCCCGTAGTCCGATATATTTATTTCCGTAAAAAGCCAAACAGACACGAAGCGGCTGAGCGCTCGCACGAGGGCTCTTGCCGCTTCGTTTGAGCGATTGGTGGGGGTCTCAGTGCTCGGACGCCCACCAATCAAAACTTCTGACATGTCACTATGAAATGTCAGAAGTTTGTCAAATGTTTAGTAACACTTTAAATAGCAACTGTGCATGTCTATAAAATGGTAGCCTCCGCATACATGCGTAGTAACAGCTGGAGTTGTTAACAGTCACTATAGTGAAAGGACGTTAACTTGCGCCGCGTCAAACCTTGTTGATACAGTACCTTGGTTAATTTGTGCACATTGCTCGTGGGATTAAGGGCGATATGGTGACACATCCTCTCACTAGTCAGTGTTTTTTATTTGGGACCATTTCACTTGTAATTTGAGTTTTGTGATGTACTTGCTGAAGAGCCCATGCAGTCTCATGTATGCGGGTGAGACCACCCAACATTTATGAGACCACGGGCAAGCACAAGCTCAACATTTAGTGAAAACAACCCTTTTACCACTCCCTTACCATTTTATGACTGCTGGACATAAAGCAGCTCAATTGCGTTGTCAGGTTCTAGAACATATAGCAGTGGTCCTCAGCTCCGTCAGTATAATCAGCTGTGCAACGTGGCCCTGGGTTCCACCATTCCTCAGAGTATAGTACAACCCAGAAATAAATACCACAAAACCAGTCCCAGATTTCTTCAATCAGGTTAATTTTTTTTATTCTATAATGCAAAAACAAAACATACAGTGAAGGTGACATTTCAGCCAAACAGTGGCCTTTCACAAGCTCATATAAACCGATCACCAACCAAACATACAGTATATATACTCAAATGACCTTACGAAATCGGTGCCAAAACTGTCTCCTCCTCCACACCATTAGAGCATACAATTAAAATATGGAAAAAAAAATCCCCATAAATAATAAAATATACACATACATAGTGCATGATATGAAAAAAATGTAATTAAATATATTACTAGATGCATCCCAGGCTCCATGTTTAAGAAAAATGGCATATCTGCAACATTGTCCAATCACATAGCATATTTCAAGTGTGTTCACCAATCATGACCAAAGAGAAGGAGTAGACACGCTGTATTATTTAAGGAGTCAGCCCAACAACCAATCCCAATCAAACAACCGACACCTGCTATGTGCACTCCCCCTACCAATACATGTTATGAAGCATTTGACATGGGAAGGCACATGACATGTTCATAATCACATGACCATATGTACATGTAAAAAATAAAGAGATCGCTCATACAGTGCCGTTGGCCTAACAACTAATCACGATCCCACTAGGAGAACAAAACACCTGTCCTGGAAACGCCCATCTCACGATCTGCGGGTATGTGGACCCACTAGGCCGCACCGCCGTAGCAGAGTAGCAGCTGGCCAAACAGCAGTATACAAAGTCTATGCAAAGTTCTGGCACAAGAGTACCTGTAATAGTCCAGACAGTAGCAGAGTTTTAGGCACAGATGGAGCTTGACGGTAGATAATGCCAAACGTAGCAGATGATACCAGGCGTGGTGTATGACACCAGGCGTGGCAGATGACACAACACAACTCCAACACTAGACAGGGCACAGGAACAAACACAGCATAGGATACAGGTAGCAGGGCACGGGAACACTGGGAATAGGATACGACTAAGGGACTAAGCACCTAAGACTAACATAGAAATACACAGCAACGCTCAGGCAAGGGGTGAAAGGGCAGGGCCCTTTTTACAAGTCCAGAGTGATCAGGGGCTAATTTGTAATAAACTTCATGTGCGCGCGCTGGCCCTTTAAGGCTGGGAATGAGTGCACACGCGCACGCTAGAGGACACTGCATAGCGGAGGTGAGTGCCAGCGTCTACTAGGAGGGAGATGCCAGCCAGAACTTGGAAGTCTGCGGTCGCGGCTGCCGAGGGGTGAGAGGGGACGACGGGCCGCGGACGTTACAGCCCACATACCAACACATACCCCGATGTATGTGACGTGGTGGGGCCCATAACGAGTTAACGATCACATGATCATCTGCAGGTGAAATTGTTGTTGCTTAGCAATACCCATGCTAGGCAAAATTATTTTGCTTACATAATGTAGCCCGCACGGGCAAGGGAATAAGTAGACCACAGAGTGTGAATTACATATATAGTAGTCCCTCACCTGGAATATTTGCCCTGACCTCGACTGAACAAACCTACCACCTTTATTTGACACTATTACAGTGGCAACACGGTAGGCAAAAAAAAGTACCCCATTATGGTTTACGTAGAAAAATCTTTTTTGGCTGTGAGGTCCTTCAAACTGCTTTTACCAAACTATCGCAGATATTTCTAGGTCTACTAAAGGCCATGACTGGGGGTTGTTCAAACTCTGGTTTACCCAGCTGAAACTTGCGTACTTCTCCACAATATTTGCGCCCTATCTGTTCACTATATGAATTGTAAGCGGATACAAATGGGATACATTTATTTTATGATTCCTTTCTCGACCCACTTAAGATAGAATCACACTGAGCCTTCAGTAGAGTTTTTGGCTACTCCGGTTAGTAAATTTCCTTGTCATCTCCTCTATCCGACTCTCTTAATGTAATGAATCACTAACAATCCTTTTAACACACGTAAGTTGGCTTCCTGTTAGTGAACGAATATTGCTAGCTGGATGAAACTTCTCAAATCTGAGCAAGGTGTTACAATCCGTTGGTTTAGTAAAAATATCGGTCTTCAACATATTGTCTTCAAGATATACCCATGTGTCCAGAAAACTGATCCCCTCCTTATATTTCACAATTGTAAATTTTAATGATGGATAGAGTTCAGGCACTGCTGAAATTCCTCCTGTGATTATTTACTGCCTTGATATATTGCAAATATGTCATCTATAAACCTGAAACAGGTGGTACAGGATTGTCGGAACAAATCATTAGTATACATACATTTTTCATCCACCTGTCTATATATATATATATATATATATATATATATATATATATATATATATACACACTACCGTTCAAAAGTTTAGGGTCACTTAGAAATTTCCTTATTTTTGCAAGAAAAGCACAGTTTTTTTCAATGAAGATAACATTAAATTAATCAGAAATACACTCTATACATTGTTAATGTTCTAAATGACTATTCTAGCTGCAAACGTCTGGTTTTTAATGCAAGACAAGTACATTAGAGTCTCTAGTTTGAGAAATAGACGCCTCACAGGTCCTCAACTGGCAGCTTCATTAAATAGTACTCGCAAAACGCCAGTGTCAACGTCTACAGTGAAGAGGCGACTCCGGGATGCTGGCCTTCAGGGCAGAGTGGCAAAGAAAAAGCCATATCTGAGACTGGCTAATAAAAGCAAAAGATTAATATAGGCAAAAGCACACAGACATTGGACAGAGGAAGATTGGAAAAAAGTGTTATGGACAGACGAATCGAAGTTTGAGGTGTTTGGATCACACAGAAGAACATTTGTGAGACGCAGAACAACTCAAAAGATGCTGGAAGAGTGCCTGACGCCATCTGTCAAGAATGGTGGAGGTAATGTGATGGTCTGGGGTTGCTTTGGTGCTGGTAAAGTTGGAGATTTGTACAAGGTAAAAGGGATTTTGAATAAGGAAGGCTATCACTCCATTTTGCAACGCCATGCCATACCCTGTGGACAGCGCTTGATTGGAGCCAATTTCATCCTACAACAGGACATTGACCCAAAGCACACCTCCAAATTATGCAAGAACTATTTAGGGAAGAAGCAGGCAGCTGGTATTCTATCTGTAATGGAGTGGCCAGCGCAATCACAAGATCTCAACCCCATAGAGCTGTTGTGGGAGCAGCTTGACCGTATGGTACGCAAGAAGTGCCCATCAAGCCAATCCAACTTGTGGGAGGGCCTTCTGGAAGCATGGGGTGAAATTTCTCCCGATTACCTCAGCAAATTAACAGCTAGAATGCCAAAGGTCTGCAATGCTGTAATTGCTGCAAATGGAGCATTCTTTGACGAAAGCAAAGTTTGAAGGAGAAAATTACTATTTGAAATAAAAATCATTATTTCTAACCTTGTCAATGTCTTGACTATGTTTTCTAGTCATTTTGCAACTCATTTGATAAATATAAGTGTGAGTTTTCATGGAAAACACAAAATTGTCTGGGTGACCCCAAACTTTTGAACGGTAGTGTATATTGGTGGTTTACACCGTGTGTGTGGTACCCTTACATTAGATCTTTAATCTGAGAGGACAATTGCCAACCTCTTCTATATGAAAAAAAAATGTAAGAATACAGATAAGCTCTTTAAGAAATGAATCAACTGGACCTTAAAAATACTTGAAGAACGTTTCCAACAACCTATGTAAACCAAACAGAAAAAAATAAGTCTATATTGCGCGCAACTAAATACTGTATAAAAAACACATTATGCAGATTATACTAAATTTGTCAGATTGTATCTTACAAGTTCCAAGAAAAATAGATAAGCATGTCTAAGAAAGATGAATAATATGTGTGTTCATGGCATTGGGATGTACTGTCAGTGTGTGAATCTCCCATAGCGGAGCAGCCCTGGGCTACATAAGTCTCTCTATGTTCTGTCAACTGCCATGAGAGCAGAAAACTGATACAGCCACTTGTATAATAGTTTGAGAAGGAATATTTTTACCTAACCTAACGAGCTTATTGATTTTCTTAGAAGCCGGTTACCTAAATCTGAAGTATGATTAAAAAAATTATTTCATATAATTTCCTACTGCTAATCATGTTGAAACGTCAACAAAAATAAAATAAACCCACTGTCAGATGTCCCAAATCAGAGGTCACATAAAGAGGTATGAATAACATGTTACATACCTGCCCAGTATCTTATGTCGCTCTTTCCCTTATGTGTGACCACACTCTATTGCTGCAGTAAAAAAGTGTTTTCTTTTCCCTTCCTGTTGTGATGCTCTGTTACTATACAACAGCATTCTGATGATGTCATCAGAGACTACTATTTAAACTCAGCCTGGTCTCCCACTCATTGCCTGAGTATCAATTTCTATACAGAGACTGCATCTAGCCTGTTAGCGTATGTGCACACGACCTCAAATCAGACGTAATGGAGGTGTTTTACGCCTCGAATTACGCCTGAAAAGACGGCTCCAATACGTCGGCAAACATCTGCCCATTGCTTGCAATGGGTCTTACGATGTTCCGTGCAGATGAGCTGTCATTTTACGCGTTGCTGACAAAATACGGTGCGTAAAATGACGGCTCGTCAAAAGAAGTGCAGGACACTTCTTGGGACATTTTTGGAGCCGGTTTTTTCATAGACTCTATTGAAAACAGCTCCAAAAATGGCTGTAAAAACGCAGTGAAAAACGCTGCGAAAGACGCGAGTTGCTCAACAAACATCTGAAAATCAGGAGCTGTTTTCCCTTGAAAACAGCTCCGTATTTTCAGACGTATTTTGTTAATCGTGTGAACATACCCTTCTATAAATCAATACTAAGGGTATGTTCACACGGCCAAATTTCAGACGTATACGAGGCGTATTATGCCTCGTTTTACGTCTGAAAATACGGCTCCAATACGTCGGCAAACATCTGCCCATTCATTTGAATGGGTTTGCCGACGTACTGTGCAGACGACCTGTTATTTACGCGTCGTCGTTTGACAGCTGTCAAACGACGACTCGTAAAAATACAGCCTCGTCAAAAGAAGTGCAGGACACTTCTTTCAGACGTTTTTGGAGCTGTTTTCTCATAGACTCCAATGAAAACAGCTCCAAAAACGGACGTAAAAAACGCCGCGAAAACGGCGCGAAAAACGCCGCGAAAAATGCGAGTTGGTAAAAAAACGTCTGAAAAGCAGGGTCTGTTTTCCCTTGAAAACAGCTCTGGATTTTCAGACGTTTTGGTTGACTACGTGTGAACATACCCTTACTGTCTATGTCTGACTCTGCTTTTCCCTGGAGTTTGCCTAGTAACTTGCCCTTTGGATTGTCGCTCTTCCATGTATGTCCTGGTTTTGACTTCTGGCCTGAACTCTGACTAGTCAGAGCCCTGTTCATGTGATGGGCTCACAAGTGCACGACTTGTTACAGACACACCACTGATTACTATACTGTAACTACAACGAGCCATGCACCTGTCTGTCCATCACATGACTAGGACCGATGTTTATTCACTGGAAGCACACAATGAAGGTTCCTATTTATTGACAGCAAGCACAAATCTTGAAAACAATGAGAAATTCATACAGAAAGTATAGGGCAGCATGGTGGACCAGTGGTGAGCACTGTTGCCTTGCATCACCGGGGTCCTTGATTCAAATCCAACCAAGGACAAACCTACATGGAGTTTGTATGTTCTCCGCATGTTTGCATGGGTTTCCTCTGGGTTCTCTGGTTTCTTCGTA
Source organism: Rhinoderma darwinii (assembly GCF_050947455.1). Lineage (NCBI taxonomy): Eukaryota > Metazoa > Chordata > Amphibia > Anura > Rhinodermatidae > Rhinoderma > Rhinoderma darwinii. Next base: position 86,514,029 of record NC_134694.1, read on the forward strand.
CACTCCTAAAACAAACTGACAGCTTAATTGGCTTCCTATAGCAAGGTTGAGGAGATGCAGTTGTAAAGCGTGGTCTCCAGCAGAAGGTAGGGTAAGGGCCCGATGCAGGTGTATCGCAGCAAAGATGGTATGGAGACAGGAGATTTGTGGCAACTCAGCTTTACTAGGCCAGTGGCGATGGTACATGCAGCCACAGCAGGAACAACAACACTTCTCAATATAAGAGGCACAGTCCTAAGACACGGCTCAGGCAGGTAGTTGATGGTTGAATGCAGGGGCGTAGCTAAAGGCTCATGGGCCCCGATGAAAAAGTTCTTATTGCCCCCCCCCTACAGCCCTACAGTGGCTCAGCAGACAGTATCACACATGATACGATTAGCTACAGGGCCCAGCAGACAGTATCACACATGATAGGATTAGATACAGGGCCCAGCTCGCTGACATTGCAGCTCCAGCGCTGGACCCAGGAAAGGTAAGAATAATAATTTTGCTTCTTTATGTGTTACTGATTATTTTTGTGTGTTTGTGTTTTTTTACAGGTTCGGTTGTTGGACTTCGGATACGAGGACTTCAATGACGCGTTTTTTTTTATTCTCAATAAAATGGTTAATGTTGGTTGTTTTTTTATTTTAATAAAATATTTTTTCTATGTGCTTGTATCTTTTGAAACTTTATTATCACCGCCTTAGTAATGGCCGCTGGCTGATTGACAACCTCCATTACTAAGGCGGGGCTTAATGTTAGCAGGTGCAGAGGCTACACTAACCCCCATTATTACCCGGTACCCACCACCACCAGGGATGCTGGGAAGAGCCGGGTACGAACCAGTACCCGTCCATCTGTAGTGACGGGCAGGCACCGGGGTGGCCGCAGGCTGGTAGTATTAGGCTGGGGAAGGCCAAAAACAGTGGCCCCTACCACCCTGGTAATGCTGCTGCTGTGTTGTATCTGGCGTTGCTCACTAACTTCTCCACTCTCGTATCACATCTCTGCAGCAGCTCTCTCTCTTTCTTCTATACAGAGTCCAGAATCCACCTAAACACTGAACACCAACTGGTGGAAACACCGCAGTTAAAAAGAAAAAGCGCTGCCCCCAGCGTAAGGATGCAGTGTAGTCAGACAGCATTGTCCTGGCGCTGTTATGGCACAGCAATGCAGTCAAAATGATGTCCGGGTCATACATCCTGGCGCCAAACAATTTAGGTTCCTAGCAAGCCAACCATCAATGTACACATCAAGTTAAAACGTTACAGTATAATAGGGAAAACAGCTCCTGATTTTCAGACGTTTTTTAAGCCACTCGCGATTTTCACTGCGTTTTTTACGGCCGTTTTTGGAGCTCTTTTTCTATAGAGTCAATGCAAAACGGCTCCAAAAACGTCCCAAGAAGTGACCTGCACTTCTTTTTCGCAGGCGTCTTTTTACGTGCCGTTTTTGGAAAACGAGGCGAAAGAAAACACCCCGTCGGAACAGAATGCTGTATTTCCCATTGAAATCAATGGGCAGATGTTTGGAGGCATTCTGCTTCCGTTTTTTCAGGCGTTTTTCGAGGCGTAAATGCCCCGAAATACGCCTGAAAACACTCCGTGTGAACATACCCTAAGGCTGTGTTCACACTGAGTTTTTTGCAGGAGGAAAATTCCTCCTGTAAGAACTGACCCTGGAGGTTTTCATGTTTGATGTGGTTTTTGACGTGGTTTTTGACGTGGTTTTTGAGGCGGTTTTCCAGGCGGTTTTTCAGGCTGTTTTTGCAGAGGTTTTCACATGCATGACATCCTTCTGTCAACGGATCTGTCACCATTGAAATGAATGGTGATGCAAACGGAACTTACTTCACACTTGCCTTTCCGTTGAGGGGTTCCCCTGACTGAAAGCACCGACGAAACCCCTCAGCAGAAACCACGCTGATGTGAACAGGCCCACATTAAAAAAAACATTGTTTTCTGTTTGCATCATCATTGACTTCAATGCTGATGGATCCGTTGCTAATGGGATTCCCTACACTGCGGTATTGGTTCCATCAAAACGACAGAACCCTTTGCACAACGGGGACAAACAGAAACCATTAGCAACGGATCTGTCACCACTTCACACTTGCCTTTCCGTTGAGGGGTTCCCCTGACTGAAAGCACCGACGGAACCCCTCAGCGGAAACCACGCTGATGTGAACAGGCCCACATAAAAAAAAAAAAGTATACTTACTTCTTGAATCAATTTCCCAACATCAATGTCCATTCGGTGGTACACCTCTGCTGTCGTCATTTCTGTTCCTGAAACTACATCTGCAGTTGCAATTTCAACTGTCGCACAACTTACATGCAACATCCTCCCTAGGAAGCAGAACTTTTTTTTTAAGCCTATCCGATATTAATACAACTGTTGCGCAACAGATGTATGACAATCATGAAAGTTGCATGTTTATTCTACAAAGTGTCAACGTAGGGGCCCTCTTGGGGCCTAAGGTAGGGTTTTTATCATGTGCCCCTTAAGGCCCTATACAGCGGATGATTTTGGCCCGTGAAGTGAGCACCGATCAACGAGACAGCTCGTTGATTGGCACTCGTTTTCTCCTATCATAAGGAGCTATGCATGGAGACGAGCGGTCGCTACTCCGAACGCTCGTCCCCATACGTTATTATAATGTCTCCCTGTTTTCACGATAATATTTGACTTTTTTAGAACGATACAATCAGCAGATGACCGAGCGTTTAAGTGCTTATCATATCCCAGCATTATCAGCAGCTTGTTTATAGTGTGGCTGTACAGAGAAATTTTAAGGCAGAGTTTTGTTTTTTTTATCAACTAATTGTGCACTCTAGGCTGCTGCCTACTCAGCCTACACCTCTTCCCAGCCCTGCATAATGTTTTTATTCTATGGATTTCAACTGTCAGGCAAAATTTTGTCTGTCATTCTACAACACATCTACACGTAGCCCCAGCCCTCAGACAATTTTATAATCTATGCTTCAAATGTTGTGTGGTGGAAATGTGAATTATTACAGTTGTAAGAAATGCATACGTTTGTAAATAGTAATGTGCACCACTCAAATATGATTGTTTAGGAAATCAACTGCAAGAAACACGTGGACATTACAATCATTTGAAAACTGCATGTCAGTGTGAAGGAATAAATTCAAAGTTCCATGTTTTGTATTTTGTGTCGGTATACACTGCACAGTATGATATTCATTTTTGTCTTTTAGTTTGCCTTGTAATAATCTGCAGATGCTCTGCAGATTACTTAGTTATTTCTTCTTGGCAGTAAAACAGTTCATGCAAGTAACATCCAGCGACCATGTGCCCAGTACAAGGGAATCCACTCTCTTCTGTATTTATCAAGGTGAGAGGGAGGGATTCTCCCTTTCAGGATACCCCCAATAAGTCATTCTCTTTGTTCTATGTGTCCTATAAATATACGCTGTAAATGATAATAAATGAGAATCTTTCCTTTTGAGAACTTGGTCTCAGCGTCATCGTTCTCCAGCTGGTATATACGTACTTCTAATTTGGAACCTACAGAAATCAAGGCGTAGTGGTACCGTTGCGACCACATCAGTATGGAATTTGCCCATATCGTGGCCAGACCTCGACCAAGCAGGGGCCCCCATGTATGTCTCTATCCTTAGAGACCTTTAAAATCTTCCACACCAAAATTATGTTAAAGAGGCTCTGTCACCAGATTATAAGTGCCCTATCTCCTACATAATCTGATCGGCGCTGTAATGTAGATAACAGCAGTGGTTTTTATTTTGAAAAACGATAATTTTTGAGCAAGTTATGAGCAATTTTAGATTTAGTTTCTTAATGCCCAACTGGGCGTGTTTTTACTTTTTACCAAGTGGGTGTTGTAAAGTAGTGTATGAGGCTGACCAATCAGTGACCAATCAGTGACCAATCAGTGTCCTGCACTTCTCATTGTTCTGGAACAATGAGAAGTGTATAACGCTGATTGGTCACTGATTGGTCACTGATTGGTCAGCCTCATACACTACTTTACAACACCCACTTGGTAAAAAGTAAAAACACGCCCAGTTGGGCATTAAGAAACTAAATCTAAAATTGCTCATAACTTGCTCAAAAATTATCGTTTTTCAAAATAAAAACCACTGCTGTTATCTACATTACAGCGCCGATCAGATTATGTAGGAGATAGGGCACTTATAATCTGGTGACAGAGCCTCTTTAAGGGGATTGTCTGAGAGTTAAAGGAAATTTAACCCTAAACTTAAAAAAATAAGATGCTTTCTAGTCTACATGCCATTGTACATTGCAATCAATACAATGCTAATCCAGTCCCTTTTGCTCTGGTTTAGATTCAATGATGACTTGTCGTCCAGCATATTGGTGACACCACATATTTTATGTGAATATGATAATTACCATGAAAAGGAGGACAAAATAGAAGATCCAAGTAGAGAGGGCTGAACATTTTACTAATTTCTATGAAAACTTCACAATAAAATACACAGCAGATTCATCTCTTGGTAGACTAGTGCCCGTGTTGCTCAAGCCTTGCTATATTAACCTGTCCATTGTAGTCATTGTGAGTTGTACTAGAATGGAAAATGAAGTTCTGTTTTTTTTTTATCTATCTCCCTTGTTTAGAGTTGCATAACATTTTATAAGACACCAACAGTTCTGTGTGCAGCAGTTTATAACTCCGCTTATTATCTTGCAGATGTGGTGTTGTACAATGATCATTATGTAAATGGACAACTCATAAATTAGATGAAATTCAAAAAGTTTGTTCTATATTTTTACAGTATTATGTGATTATTTGCAAATGCTCTAATATAATGATTGATTTCCTTTCCAGTTTTACATATCTTCTGACCAGAAGAGGGTGCTGTTTGTCAGTGGTTCTTCTGCACGGTTGGCTGTTCACTGGGAGAATTGGACTAGATGTATTTGGACATGTAAACAGATGATTATGTACTAAGGTATGGAAATGGCAGTCACTGGAAATGTCATTTTGACATTGCGTGTAGAATGAAATGAGACTGATCAAATCTGTGTGCTGGAAATGAAAATGTGTTAATTCAGAAGGAGTTGTGAAAAATTTGTATTCCATACTGCTGTTGCGTGTAAACCTTTTTTTTCTGAATGGCAGCAATGTGTGGATGAGCAATAGTCAAAGCGTAAACCCCTCATCACTGTGTTACCCAACTACAGTAATATAGTAGGCTTTTAAAACCAGTAGATACAAATGTGGTTATTATCAGTCAGTTCGTGGCTACCTACATAATTTTGACAATGGATAGAAAGTGACCCTAAAATTACATGCCACCTATTTGTGGCATATACTATAGCATTTGAAGCTTCAACATAGATTAAGAGGTCAGGAGTACTTAGGGCTCTGTTCACATTGGCATCCTGACTTCTGCTTTTATAGGATCCATGATTAATATGATAAATTTGTTATGACCCGCCATAACGTGGTATACTTTTTTTGCGGTGGCTCACTGAATAGAAAAGCATAGTATGCCAACACATGCCATAAGGACACTCTTTTGGCCCTCATTGAGTAAGGCCTATGTCTATGTTCAGCGTATATGTCGGGAGCTTTCTTGGCACATATGTCGATTGTGTTTACATAACGAGATGTTAACCCGGCGTTATGATGTCATCTACTTACCTCACTGTCCATGTGTGCTACAAGATATCTGGAGAACAGCTATGACTTTAAGAGAACATGTGTATAAACATCGGTATAATTTCACGCACATATTTATAAAACATGGCGTCTCTAAAGATTTTGTGCATTAGGAAAGTCACCCTGATTGTCCAAGTCTTACTCCAATAGAGCAGGTTAAAACCTCCCATTCACCTTTTATGCTAGTATGCATGGTCTTGTCAGGGTAAACTTCCTTCCCCCTGTTATTTCACACCGAATAGCCACCTCTGTAAATTGGAAACTGAGTGCATGCATGGAAGAAATATACCAGGCAGACAAGTTGGTACAGATCCTCCCTCAGTGAAGCAGGAAGTAAGATTACATGTTATTGAACAAAGAATCACAAATCTCCTCCCTAGAGATGTGGGACGTGCTTAAGCCCCATTCGCTCTATTCAGCTGTAAGTTCATCTGTACACTCCTCTTGCATTCCAGGGGCGGTGTCTCCATAGGCGTGTTCCTGATACAGACTCCATTTTGTTACATTCAAGCTCTTTGTGGAATATACTGATATAAAGCAACAATGTTTTTGCAAGCAATATACAGGCTAATGATCCCTGACAGTCTGTATTTCCCACCTTGATGATTTTATTCCAAAAGGCATGAATAAAAATCTTTACAATAGGTGCAATATTGTTTTCCCTTTATATTTATATTTCTATACCATTTACCTGCCTTATTGGATTTTGGATAAGTTATCATCGAAGTCCAGGACTAATAACACGTGCTCCAAAAAATCCTGGTATAGATGTTTTTACTTTAAGTTAATTAGGGAATAATATTTTTTTGTTTTATTTTGATGATTTCAATGGCCACCAAGTAAGGGCCTTTTCACATCTGCGTTTGCGGATCTGTCAGGGGCCTCCTTTACAGATCCTGGCCAAAATACCGGAATCAATGCGCATCATTCTGCACTATTGTTTTCAGGAAAACGATGGACACCATGACGGAAACCTGACAGAACCCATTAAAGTCATGGGGTTTTGTCGGGTGCCGATGGTGTCCTTCATGCAACAGAACTAGCGCTATCCGTATTTTTGTTGTTCTGCTCCTCTGACAGAGCATAGCAATAATAAGTCATTAAAACAGGAAGCAGTTGAGATAAGAGTCATATGATGTGTCATGTCACATACTACAGGAAGGGGGGAGGGGAGATAAACACATGATCAGTGTACAGAACATGACTCGAGCAGAAGCTCGTTAGACTGGCTTACAGAGGCATTTTAGCTACAGACAGAACATTAGTAAATGACTAATACTACAGTTACAGTACCTGCACACAATTTTTAAAGACCAAATAAGCCCTGTAACATTTATCACGTATCCCTTGCATAAGGGATAAATGTCTGATCACTGGGGGGCCCACACATAGGAACCCCCACAAATTTGCTAGAATGGGGGTCTCGAACCTCCCATTCCTCCTTACTGCGATCGTAGCTTGAATGGAGTGGAGGACAAGAATGTGCCTTGCCACCTTATTCATAGTCTATCGGACCTACGGATATCTCTGAGTACAGTACTTGGCTGCTTCCGTCAGCCCCAAAGACATTGAATGGAGTGTCAGGGCGCATGCTCGACCACCACTCCATTAAAGCTCCATTTTCATAGTAATTGCGCAGTGAGAAAAAAATGGTGGGGCTCCTAGCGATCAGAAATTTTACGGTTAACAACCATACTCATATTAGGGACTCTGCTTTATATAAATGGTCTCATTTTCCACATTAATTCATTTGTGTACAAATATTTGACTCTATTTGAGTTTGGAAAGCTACTTTTGGTCATCATCTGTTCAGTTACAAATAGAAAGATAGCAACTATTCTCAATTTGTATCCTTTATTTGTACTGGTTAATATGGAACAACTATTTTTTTTCCTCTAACAACTTTGTTGGTAATTTTTACTTTGGTGAATTTCTACTTTTAGGGTCTTTGGATGTCATAGAGCAGGGGTCGGGAACGTCCGGGCCGCGGGGCGTATAAGGCTCACGAGAGCATTTGATCTGGCCCGACCTCAATCAGACCGCGCTGCCGCCGCGTCATTCGCTGCTTTGCTCCGTCCGCCCTACTCACACATTTAGGAGCAGAAGGAGGACGGACTAAGCCAAGTGTCGGCCCAAGAGTGGACCAGCCGGTCACGTTTGTGACGTGAGGTCAGGTGACCGGACTGGTCCACACCTGGGCCGGCACAGTCCAGTCACTTGACCTGAGTCACCTGACCTCACGTCAGTGACGTGAGGTCAGATGACTGGACTGGTCCACTCCCGTTACAGCACGCACCGATCTAACTGACCGCCGCTGCCACTGTGCCATTCCCTGCTTAGCTCCGTCCGCCCTACTCACTCACATTTCGGAGCAGGAGGAGGGCGGTGGTCTGAGCCCAGTAGGGTGGCGGTCTGAGTGAGGCCGGTGCGTGCTGGCCCGGGAGTGGTCCAGTCACCTGACCTGAGTCACCTGACAGTCAGTCAGGTGACTGGACTGGTCCAATCCTGGGCCGGCACACACTGACCTCACTCAGATCGCCGCGTCCTTATTCACTAGTAGTGAATGACAGTACTTGGCTCCATCTGCCCTCTTCCTGCGCCTGACCTAAATTTTAGAAACTTAGCTGAGGCCTAATTGTAGAAATTTATCTGTAGTGTAGACATAGGACCTGTCCTAAATGCATGAAGTGAGGTCAGGTGGCTTAAAGGGGTTTTCCCATCAAGGACATTTATGATATATCCACAGGATATCTCATAAATGTCAGATAGGTGAGGGTCCCAGATCAATCTCTACAACGCGGCCCCCTAAACCCTATTCTACCTCTTTGTGCTGTGGCTGAATCGTGTGATTTCCAACCATGAATAAGAAAACAGCGTAGCTTGCAGAGCTACGCTGTTCCCATAAGTCTCATAGAACTGAATGGTAGTTACGAAAACAGCGTAACTTACATGCTACGCTGCTTCCACAACTGCCATTCACTACTATGGGAGTTAAGGAAACAGCGTAGTTCAGCGAGCTATGCTGTTTTCTTCTTCATGGTTGGAAATCAGCCGGAACACAGAGAGGTAGAACAGGGTTTATGGGGTTCTGTTACCATTCCGCTCCAGACTGACCGACGCAGTAGCAACATCATCAATACCAGGTAACATCACACGACGTCACAAGAGAAGAAGTTCCAGCCATCACATTAGGGGTGAGTTGATAAATGTTTGACCAAATATAGCAGGCTATATTATTAAGTTGATAATTTTGTATGGCCCGGGTATGATGTTCTAAATATTCAAATGGCCCCTGGCAGAAAAAAGGTTTCCCACCCCTGTCATAAAGGGAGGTCGCCCGCACAGGAGACCCCCTTTTTTTTTTAGCTAGAATATCTAGCTGCTGGAAGTAATAGTTCCCATTCTGATAGACACCAGGAGTTTGTACAGTTATATTTGTTAAGAAAAAAACAGAAGTGGCATGAGTATGGGTAATGTTGGATGTCGATTATTTGTATTTGATCTTACACATTGAAGTAATTAAAATGACAAAACAGATAAAGACTACATCATAACCTTTGAGGTATTAGTAGACCTCTTATACTGAGCCTCACTGACAATCTTTACAAGAATAGTAATTGTCTTAAGGATCCCATTATCTCATCAGATGTAATGAGCATAGCAGACACTGATGATTCAAGTGGATTTTAAATGTTTTCAACGTATCAAAATCTTACACTTACAGTATATAGCTACTATTTATAGCTAGTATTATTTGGATTAGCCTTTCTAAGTAGTGTCTATTATTCACTGTCAATCTCCAAATTTTTCTGCCTGAGAGTAACTCAATCTCTGCGATCCTGAGAACAGTTACTACCAAGTAGGTGCAGCAGAGAATATTTGCCCTTTTGTCTCTTTGTAAAGCCTCATGCACTCGGCAATATTACAGATCTGTGTTGTACAGATCCTTAACCCCTTCCCGACATCCGCCATATGTATATGGCACACGCCGGGTGGGGGAATATGGAGCGGGCTCACGGGCTGGGCCCGCTCCACAGAGCGAGTGTGTTGACTGTGTGTTACAGCCGACCCTTCCGGGTAACGAGCGGGATCCCGTTCGAGTGCGATCCTGCTTGTTTAACCCGTTAAATGCCGCGTTCAATAGTGATCGCGGCATTTAAATGACTAAAAACAGAGGAGCGACCCCCTGTAATGTCCCAACGGCCCCTCCCGCGGTGCCATTGGTTGGCATAACAGCCTGGGGGCCTGACGAAGTCCCCAAGTTCCGCCATCTCCGGCAGGGCTTCATAGTTGCCTGTCAGAATCACGATATACTGCAATACATTAGTATTGCAGTATATCGTGCAAGCGATCTGACGATCGCTGGTTAAAGTCCCCTAGGGGGACAAGTAAAAAAAGTAAAAAACAGTAAAATAAAGTTTTTTTAACAAATAAAGAAAATTAAAAAATTAAAAGCTAAATAAACCAACCCTTTTTCCATTTTCCCTCAAGCACAATGTAAAAAAATGTCCCTGATAATAAAACCCCTTTAATTCCATTTAAAAGCCAATTTGAGGAGCTAGTCCCTGGGCATATCGCTTTGGGTGCAGAGGTAGCAGTTGCTTCCAGACCCGATGCTTGAGCCACATAAGAAGACACCAGTATTATAAGGGGCACAGGGTAAGTGGGATGAGTTTGGTCAAAAATCTATTTCTATTCGACCTAATTAACATCTGTTCAACAGCAACCATATAAACTACTCACTTCCATCTCAACCTAAATATCTTATTCTAAGCAACAGACTCTTGGCAATGACATTGGCATTTGATAGGTTCTGCGCTTGTATTTCTTCATGGAGCTGCGACCAATCCAAAAGAAAAAAAGAGTCTACTCATCTTGAAAGCCAAATAGGAAGATATTCAGGTCTATGTAATTTAACTGTACCCTGTCCTCTTTCAACTGCCTGTGCCAGGTTACCTCCCAAACTAAGAAACACCTAATGAAATGGTACATACATGTGTTGACAGTTCTTCTTGCTTTTCTCATGTCCCAGGCCACTTGTCCTTTTTCCATTTTCCCTCAAGCACAATGTAAAAAAAATAAAAAGCTAACATACCTGGTATCGACGCGTCCGTAAAAGTCTGAACTATTACAATATATCATTATTTAGTCCGCACGGTGAACGCCGTGAAAAATAAAAAAATAAAAACATCAGAATTGCTGTTTTTTGGTCCCTTCATCTCCCACAAAAAATGAAATAAAAAGTGATCAAAAAGTCTCACGTATCCCAAAATGGTACCAATATAAACTACAGCTCGCACCGCAATAAATAAGCCCTCACACCACTAAATCGACAGAAAAATAAAAACGTCATGGCTTTCAGAATGTGGTGACAAAACTCAAATTTTATTTTTAACAGTCAGTTTTTTCCTTGTAAAAGTAGTAAAACATAAAGAAAACTATATAAATTTGGTATCGCTGTAATTGTATTGACCCGCACAATAAAGTTAACATGCCGTTTTTACCGTACTGTGAACGCCGTAAAAACCAAACCACCCAAAAGGTTGAGATATCGCTATTTTTTTCCTATTCCACCCTACATATATATTTTTTCTCGTTTCCCACTACATTATATGGTACAAAAAATGGTGCTGTGAAAATCTACAACTCGTTCTGCAAAAAACAAGCCCTCATACGGCAATATTGATGGAAAAATAAAAGAGTTATGGCTTTTGGAACGTGGGGAGGAAAAAACAAAAGTGAAAATCCGAAAAATGGCTGCGGAGGGAAGGGGTTAAAGGGGTTATGCGAGACTTTTCGCAATTGGCAGCAGGACAATGGATGGCATTACATAGTAAAATTAAAGATACTCATCCCTTGAAAAGCCCTTTGCTCCAGCGCTGAGGTCCCGTTCTCTGCCACTCCGGTCTAGGAAGCTCCTGCATCGGTCATGTACGTTTTCGGTCACGTGCTGCTGCAGCCAATCGCTTGCCTCAGTAGTGATGCTTCTGAAAAGAAACTGCCGTGTGAACAAATAAACATACTTTGAGCTCTCCTCTGTATTTTTATCCCTCTCCTCCCATTTTTGCATCTCTCTTCACGTAGTGTCGGGTGGTCCTCTTGCTCTAACTTGGAATTACAGTTCCCAGAAGTGCCTTGGGTTTCCTTCGGGCCACAGCCACCTCCCAATCTGAGCCTGTGTGCTGCCAACCTTGTGATTTCACTAAAAGTTTCACTGGTGGTTCAAGTGTATCTTTTTCTGCGCAGTAACGATTACTTAGTGGCACTTACTGAGCAAGCAGTGCTTACAGTGCGAGGACGGCACAGAGTTCTTCTTCGCATGTGTGCCCTGTGCTGAAGACGGAAATATTGCAAGTGAATAGGAGAGAAGGAATAGTGCATGCTCGACCGCCAAGTGAATAACTACTGGAGAATGTGTCCAATAGCAATGGAAGGTAAGCAGTAGGTATTTAGGGGGTTAGAAGTGAGGAACGGTACATTTAAAAAAAAAAAAAAAAGTTTATTTTCAAAGGCTACTGGTTTTAGGCATAGATCGCACTTAGACACCAATGTGATCTTGGGAATACAGCTTTCAAGTTTATAAAAAATAAATAACTAAACAACCATTGTTTGACTTATATGGTCATAGCATATTTCTAATGTCACCGTCCGTTATTTTGAGATTTTAGCTTTCCCACCGTTGACAAAATCTCTGCAGCATTAGTAAATTATTTGGTTGTATGCAAAATGTCTTTGAACAGCTTCCACTTTACTAAAATATTAACGAATATTGTCTTAAATTTAGACAGCTTAAAATGAAACTAGATGTGACAAATGTAATCACATTGGTTTATGCTGTATGATAAATTTGACACATCTTTAGAGACTTTGTCTAACTTTATCACTTCTTAATTAACTTACTTTAGGCATTATTTTGCGCCAAAAGCTTGGTACATCTTAAGCTATGCTCAAGTCATCTTAAGCCATCTTAAGTTTAGTGCATCTTTCCACTCAACCCTTTTCTGCTAAACCACGACACTTTGTCAAATGAATCACAAAAAGTTTTTTAGAACACTTTATAAATGTGGCACACGGTATGTTGTAGTGCATTTTCATTAGGAAATCGGTGATTTTATTAAGGAGATAAGCCAAAGGAGTACCATTTCTCATCCAAGTCATGAGGCGACCAAAGTACCAGTGACCATAACTGATGTCCACGGCAAAAAGTAGCCCTCTAGGTAAAAAGTGCAATCTGCTGTGCTTTTTCCATATAAATATTTAGGAGCATGGAAAATTCATGTAAAGAAAGTGTGTCTGTGGTTAGGCTGAAATTCAGTGGGGCATGCTTCAGCTGGAACACAGAGCGGTAGAACGGGGTTTAGGGGCAGTTCTAGAGGTAGGACCCGCATCTATCAGACATTTCTGGCATATCCTGTGGATATGTCATAAATGTCCCTGATAATAAAACCTCTTTAATTCCATTTAAAAAGCCAATTTGAGGAGCTAGTCCCTGGGCATATCGCTTTGGGTGTAGAGGTAGCAGTTGCTTCCAGACCCGATGCTTGAGCCACATAAGAAGACACCAGTATTATAAGGGGCACAGGGTAAGTGGGATGAGTTTGGTCAAAAATCTATTTCTATTCGACTTAATTAACATCTGTTCAACAGCAACCATATAAACTACTCACTTTCATCTCAACCTAAATATCTTATGCTAAGCAACAGACTCTTGGCAATGACATTGGCATTTGATAGGTTCTGAGCTTGTATTGCTTCATGGAGCTGCGACCAATCCAAAAGAAAAAAAGAGTCTACTCATCTTGAAAGCCAAATAGGAAGATATTCATGTCTATGTCATTTAACTGTACCCTCTCCTCTTTTAACTGGCTGTGCCAGGTTACCTCCAAAACTAAGAAACACCTAATCAAATGGTACATACATGTGTTGACAGTTCTTCTTGCTTTTCTCATGTCCCAGACCACTTGTCCCATAGGAACTTTTGACACATATATAAATATACATACAGTCTGCTGTATGTATATACTAAATACAAATCAATGTATATAGTGCATCTATTCACCAATCTACTGTACTTGTAAATAGCAACTGACCAGGTCTTATCTTTCAGGTTTTAAGGTACATACGCAGAATAATAGCAGGTGGTATCGCTGCAACTTTTTTAAACTAGTCTTAACTAGTGCAGAGGAAGAATGGTGGTGTTACTAAATTGAAAAAAATGGTAGCCATGGGCAACAGAACTCTTCTTATTTGCTCTTGTTCTTTACGTGACCTTCAATGTGTTTAGGCAATGTCATTACATTAAGTCAATATTATGCAATAAACCTGGATCTTCATTATCTACAATCCGAAGATATTGAAACATTTCCCACAATTATTCACTGTAGGCACACATGGTAAGTCCTTAACAAATGCATATCATTATGGCATTAAGAAGTCTTTTACAGGTGATCAAACCATTGATAGAAATGTAAATGAAATGCTTTATTATGTGATGTCCCTTAAAGAACAAGTATTGAATGATTTCTGAAGCATCGCTCAAGTGTTTTATGTTGGAGCAGATCTACAAGCTGTGATAATAGTACCGATTTTATTTTGCGTTCCCTAAAGATTAAAGAGATAAAAAAAAAAAAATGAATGTATTATATTAAAAGGAAATAAGTATTAGGAAAATAAGTATCCTAATGGATGCAGTACCACTATTTTTACCTTCAATGGACTTCAATGTATTCTCCAAGGTCAAATGGCCTCTGTAGCAAAGCTGAATTTGTCATTGAACTGTTAATTTTGTGCATCATGATAACTTACTAAGTTCAGGTTAAAGGGGTTATACGGGAGTTTTAAAATCTGGCAGGAGGGCAGTGGGAGAGGTATAAAATAAAAAACTAACAGGTAATTACCCTTTGAAATGAGCCCCACTCCAGCGCTGACAGCGGTGATGCTACCATGAAGAGCACATTACCACTGAGACCAGCAATTGGCTATAGTGGCACGTGACCGATGAACAGTATGCGACTGCTTCTTTAATTTCAGAGACCGGTGATAAGCGGGGTGTCAGTGCTGGAGCGAAGACTTTTCAGAGAATGAGTACCTGTCAGTTCCTAGACATATCAAGTCCAGAGTCAACACAGCCGTCTACCAGGAAATTTTCGAGCACTTCATGACTTTTAACCGTAATCATTAACATTAGAAGAAAAAAATGGAAATAGATCACTCTGTGTGTAATGAATCTATAGACTATATCAGTTTCACTTTTTGAATTGAATTACTGAAATAAATAAACTTTTTGATGATATTCTAATTCATTGAGAAGGACTAGTACATATCTACGAAATAAGAAAAGATGAGCAGCACTGTTTCCGGCCTCTGGCATCCTCCTAATCCGTGGACATCCGAAGAAAAGCCATCACTCTAGACAAGTTGAGTGAGATAAACAGAACTTTATTAGCCCATATGAACACAACGTTTCAGCCCACGTATAGTTTGAGCCCATATCGCACAAGTCTCTCTCACTCTGATATACTTGAGGCATAAAATATAAATCTTTAATAAATGCAGTAATTTACTTTACTATTCCCTAAACATTAATTTTTGAGATGGGCAGGTTTGGAACACTAAACTCCAGCTGCATAACGGGATGCTGGTGATTAAGTGGCTTTAAACCTACTGAGAGGTCCACTTTAAGTTCTTTACAGGCCATTAAATATTTACATTAAATGGGTCAGACTGAGCTATATTATGTGACAATTATTGCTGAGGCTGACCTGAAGTGTTTAATGCAAGAATAGAGCCAGCAAGCTGTGATAATAATTCAGACTACTGAAGAAAAATGATGCTAGTGAATAAATATACATATATGTGTATGTGTGTGTATATATATATATATATATATATATATATATATATATATATAGATATAGAAACATAGATCACAGCAACGGCACCAGGACTTCAGAGTAGATGAAAGCAAAAAGTGGATTTATTCACCTCAATCAAGCAACGTTTCGGTTCAACAGGAACCTTTCTCAAGCCATGACAAACTAACAAAGTGTCAGATATTTATAGGAGGAGCATACATAAATCAGCAATAAATCAATTATATGCATATTTCCATCAAAACATAAGGAAAAGTGTATCTCAATCTTGTGAAAATACATTCATAAAGTGCACAAAGTTCCTCCACTGTAGATCATATAGGAGCTATACAATATGCATAACAGGTGCACTAGTAATCATATAAAACACTGTAAACCAAGGCAATTGGAAATGATTGGAAGCAGGCAGAGGCTAATTATAATTAGGCATAATTAGGCAAAGATGTACTTACTGTACAACGTTAAGTCTTGCAGGAAGTAGGACAAAACAGAATATTAAATCCGGTGGAACGCATCAAGACTCACATCACTATTGCGCATGCAATAGTGATGTGAGTCTTGATGCGTTCCACCGGATTTAATATCCGGTGTGGGCGCCATCTTGAGACATGCGCAGTAGACGCACATGAGTGTGTCGGGCGCATTTTGTCCTACTTCCTGCAAGACTTAACGTTGTACAGTAAGTACATCTTTGCCTAATTATGCCTAATTATAATTAGCCTCTGCCTGCTTCCAATCATTTCCAATTGCCTTGGTTTACAATGTTTTATATGATTACTAGTGCACCTGTTATGCATATTGTATAGCTCCTATATGATCTACAGTGGAGGAACTTTGTGCACTTTATGAATGTATTTTCACAAGATTGAGATACACTTTTCCTTATGTTTTGATGGAAATATGCATATAATTGTTTTATTGCTGATTTATGTATGCTCCTCCTATAAATATCTGACACTTTGTTAGTTTGTTATGGCTTGAGAAATGTTCCAGTTGAACCGAAACGTTGCTTGATTGAGGTGAATAAATCCACTTTTTGCTTTCATCTACTCTGAAGTCCTGGTGCCGTTGCTGTGATCTATGTTTCTTTCTATTTGGATGTTGGGGAATTGATTCACCCCCAGGTAACGAGCACATGGCCTGATTTTTTTGGAAATCTCTGGAGTGCTGTGTTCATCTACTGTTGGACTGTATATATATATATATATATATATATATATATATATATATATATATATATATATTTACTAGTGGCCGAAACATTAAAACCATTGACAGCTTAAGTGAATAACATTGATTATCTTGTTACCATAGCATCTTTAAGGGGCCGGATATATTAGGCAGCAAGTGAAAAGTCTATTTTTGAATTTGATGTTTTGAAAACAGGAAAAATGGGCAAGCATGAGGATCTGAGTGACTTTGACAAGGGACATATTGATCTGGCTAGACGACTGCGTAAGAGCATCTTCAAAATGGCTAGGCTTGTGGGGTGTTTCCGGTATGAAGTGGTTCTTACTCACCAAAAGTGGTCAATGGAAGGACAACCAGTGAACTGGCAACAGGGTCATTGGTGCATAAGGGTCATTGATGCACAAAGTCTAGCCAGTCAGGTCCGATTCGTTTCAGCAGGATTATGTGCACTGCCATACGGCAAATATCGTTTAGGATTGGTTTGAGGAACATGACAAAGTGTTCAAGGCGAGGACTTGGCCTCCAAATTCCCCAAATCTTAATCCAACCGAGCATTTGTAGGATATGCTAGGAAAACAAGTCCAATCTATGGAGATCCCACCTCTTGCAGGTCTTAAAGGATCTGCTGCTAAAGTCTTGGTGACAGATACCACAGATGACCTTCAGAGGTCTTGTGGAGTCCATGCTTTCACAGGTCAGAGCTGTTTTGGTGGCACGAGGAGGACCTACACAATATTAGGCAAGTGGTTTTAATGTTATGGCTGGACGGTGTGTGTGTGTGTGTGTGTGTGTGTGTGTGTGTGTGTGTGTGTGTGTGTATATATATATATATATATATATATATACACATATACACACATGCACACACTATATGGACAAAAGTATTGGGACACACCACTTAATCCGTGAATTCAGGTGTTTCATTCAGTCCCATTGCCGCATGCAGTCTGCCTTTACAAACATTTGTGAAAGTAAGGGTCGTACTAAAGTGCTCACTCACTTAATTCCAGCGTGGTACTGTAATAGGATGCCACCATTGCAAAAAGTCAGTTTGTGAAATGTTTTCCCTTCTATATATTCCACAATCAACTGTGAGCAGGGGCGTAGCTAAAGGCTCATGGGCCCTGGTGCAAAAGTCCTTCTTGGGCCCCCACCAACTTCTTCTCATGGCCGACGGCCTGCAGCTTTCAGCTGCATTGCTGGGTCTCCAAAGTTACCCAACCAATCAGCACTAGCAGCCAGGGGCGTCACTAAGGTTTTAAAACGTCAGAGACAATAGCCCCAATACCTATGTGTCCCCCTAAAAAAAAATGTGTGTGCATGTATATATATGTGTGTGTGTATATATTTATATATATATATATATATATATATGAGACCGCATATCTGTAGCACTATGTCCCTATACCTATGGATAGGATAGATACAGTGGCTCAGCAGACTGTATCACATATGATAGGCTTAGATATATGGCCCAGCTTGCTGACATTGCGGCTCCAGCGCTGGACCCAGGAAAGGTAAGTATAATAATTGCCTTGCTTTTTGATGTGTTACTAGTTTTTTTGTGTGGTTGTGTTCTTTTACAGGTCGGAATCGAGGACTACTTCTATGGACTACAGCGTTTTTTATATTCTCAATAAAATGGTTACTAAGGATTGTGTGTTTTTTTTTATTTCAATAAAATATTTTGATAGGCTTAGATACAGGTCACAGCAGACAGGATCACACATGGGCCATGTATCTAAGCCTACCATGTGGTAGGCTTGAATACAGGGCCCAGCAGACAGGCTTGAGGAAGGTTCCAGTGTGTGGACCCAAAACGTCGCACCAGAGCTAATAAAGTAGCTCTTTTTTCACTTATTTGGAGTGCTGCCTACTTTTTGATTTATAGGCAGTTGTGGAAAAATGCTGCAAAGTAAGAATGCTTTCAAAAATAGAAGTGTTTATATTTTTTTTAATCAATTAACAAAATGCAAAGTGAATGAACAGAGGAGAAATCTAAGTTTTATCAATATTTGGTGTGACCACCCTTTGCCTTCAAAACAGCATTAATTCTTCTAGGTACACTTGCACACAGTTTTTGAAGGAAGGTTGTTCCAAATATCTTGGAGAACTAACCACATATCTTCTGTGGGTGTAGGCTTCCTCAAAAAGCCTTATGTTTTTGTGCATAGTTAAGTCGCTAGGCCTTGTTTACACGTCGAAGGCATGACTTTTGGCCGCAAATCTTCCAAGAAGACCACTTCTGGCCAGACTTCTCTGATTAGTAGATAGATGTACCTGGGTTACATTGGTTTCTGCCAGTTCTGACCTGATGGCACAGCTGGACATCTTCTGATTTAGAAGGGAAGTAAACATAATGTTTGTTTTGGATCTGCTGCACTAAGTTTCCTCGGCCGACCACTGCGTCTACTGTCCTTAACGTTGCCCACTTCTTTGTGCTTCTTTAAAAGAGCTTGAACAGCACATCTTGAAACCCCAGTCTGCTTTGAAATTTTTGGCTGGGAGAGACCCTGCAAATGCAGTATAACCACCTTGTGTCTTGTTGCTGTGCTCAGTCTTGTCATGGTTGATCTGTGACTTAAAACTGTGTTCCACAACCTCACCTTTGTAGCACAGTTTGGCTGTTCCTCAACCAGTTTCAAATCTAAATATTGAGAAAAGGGAAAATCGCACGGCGCCACATAGTGCAAGGTAAACCAGGGAGGAGTGAAAATCTAGGTCGAGACAAGGTTATGCTCACCCATGCTGGTTGTGCTTGTTCAGACACAACTCTGACGTAAGTGTGGATATGTAAATACAGGAGATGTGCTGCTGCCTAGGTCAGAGCCTGGTAAAAACAATGGGTGTCACCGCAACATATAGAGTACATTATTAAAAAACTTTTTGGACCATAAACGGCGCTGCTACACATATAGCCCAAAAGGAGACTAGAGTAATCAAAGGTATATTTAATTAATAAAGGCTACTCGTTTCAATGCTGAACTAGCATCTTTCTCAGGCCATACATAGGGCAAACAGTGGCTTAAATACAATGTGGTTTTTGAAAAAGCGCCGCCAAAGCACAAAGGTCAGAGAGCGGCTATGACGTCATAACTGAGTCAAAACAATGCAAAGAGGTGTTCAACCATTACAGTGGTAGCGGTTCACATAAAAAAGCAGCAACCAAATGATACAAAGTATATACAGCATAAATGAAACATCTAAAAGATAAAGCAGATAAAAATGTGTATTGGTTTTAAAGAAGTAAAAAGCCACATAGTGCTCCAGGAGCACAGTGAGAGATACGATATAATGTAATGAAAGGTACATTATTAGATTAGTTATACTAGAGGGTGTTTTGAAAGGCAACACATTACTCACAAACCAGGAATAAAGAAATCCGAAGACAGAAGAACGACAATTCGCTGCCGGCTACACAAGTACCGAGGCGACGACTGTAGAGCGTCCCTGGAGTCAAGGCAACCAAAGCAGCTACGTACTCGAGAAGGGACAGACAAGCTGCAGGACTGGTAAGTATGTGAGAGAATTATCAAAGATGCTGTCATATCCGTGGCTGTGAGCCGTCAGCTCCAATCTCCCCCTGACAGCCGCAGCCACGAGTCGGCAAGCGCTGGCCCCTGCCTCCTCCTCAGGAGACGCCAGCGCTTGCTTCCACTCACCTCAGCCGGATCCCAAAGGGGCAGTGCGCGCCCCTGACTTTTGATTAACTTTGAACCCGTGAGTCCCTGAACTATAAGAAGGGTTCAGGCCCTTGCTTCTATGCCTGAGCATTGTTGTTACCTAAGTTTGTCTATGTGATGGCCTCCTAGTGTGTTCCTGTTCCCTGCATTCCATACTTTCCTGGTCGAGTACTGTGCTGAGCTGTTGCCGTGCCGTGCTATATACCACGCCTGACCTGCTTCACCACGCTGGACGTCTGCCTGCTGCCTAGTTCTAGCCAAGCCTGCCTTGCTACTGTCCGTGCTGCCACAGGTACCCTATACGAACTATAGACTTAGATCTGCGCCCTGTTGGCCAGCTGCCATACCGCCAAGGCAGTACGGCTCAGTGTGTCCACAAACCCTTCGTGACAGAAGCATTCAACATTAACGCATCTATAAGAGGTGAAGAGTAACAATGAGTATGCCTGTATTATTTGTAAAGCTAAGAGGTGTTGATGGGGATCAATACCAACAGGATAAATAGTATGATGGATTTTAGCAATGGATTCCAGCACAATAATATTGACTGGCAAAATAATTTTAAGATTATATATACATTCATCTATAAATAAATAGTTGTCTATTACCAGCATAAAAACTGGATCTGTATATTATTTCATCCGTGGAGGGAACACACATATAATGCATGAATACTTAGTAACTATGCGAAAAAAGTATGTGAATGTAAACATAAGTATTAATATTAAAAATACAAAGGGTGTATGGATTAGCACATATAGAATAATAAAACATTTACATAAAATATGTGATTAAAAACCTATAGAATGGGGCAACTGAATGAACAGTGAAACAACTCAGTAATAGTATTATATAATAAAAATGTTAAAAATAGATTACTCTGTATATACTATAGGATACGACGATAATGAGTGGAAGAGGACGCATCCATAAACATGGGATTGGTTAATAAGGAGATTAATTTATCAATCTAGGGAAGATTCAGAGATATCGTTCAGACCCCCGGGTGTAAGGAAGAAAGTTTCAAAATCCAATAATTTTCACATTGTTTGAGTTTATTCAATTTATTGGGGGTGTCAGAAGAGATTTTTTCAATAGGTGTAATGCTAATTACATCAAATTGGCGGTTGTATGTATGGACACAGTGATGTGAAACATTGTGTTTAAAAAAAACCTTTATTAACATTGAAACAGTACGCAAGGGCTGGGTGGTCCTACCCATATATTGCAGGTTACAAAGACATTGAAGTAGATAGATTACAAAATTACTGCTGCAATTAAGAAAGGATTTAATGGGATAGGACTCAGAAGTTACAGAGGAGATGTATGTGTCCCTCCCATGTATGATGCTTCCACAACACAAACAATGTGCTTGGCCACATTTAAATGAACCATGCAATGCAGGGAACATTTTGGGAATTTATGTTTTATGATTACGTCAGTGGCGTAACTACCGCCGTAGCAGCAGTAGCGGCTGCTACGGGGACCGCGGCATGAGGGCCCGTGTCGCCCGCCGGCACGGGCCCCCACCATGGCCGGAGGCTCCGCTAGCAGCCGCTATGGCTGCTACAGCGGGACGCCACTGAACAATACGGCAGAGCAGGGAGGTATCTCCCCGCTCTGCCATTAACTGGTTCCCGACCGCTGGCTGCATTTTTACGGCCAGCGGTCAGAGTCCTTAAAACCCGAGCCATAGACTTTCTACGGCTCGGGTTTTAACTTGCTGCCCGCGCGATCGGGCAGCTGAATGTCGGGTTTCCGGCTGTCAGTGACTGCCGGGGACCCTGATGAGAGGATAGAAGCAGCTTTCGCTGCTTCTGTCTTCTCTGATCACTTGTACACAGCGCTCAATGCGCGCTGTGTACAGGAATAGAGACAGTAGCAGCGGCGCTGTCTCTATTCCTCCCGGTGATCATGTGACTGGTCACATGATCGCCGGATGCCGTTAGTGGCAGACTGCTGCTGGGTCTTACTAGACCCAGCACAGCCCTATTAGTGACAATCGTCACTATGAGAGGGCTGATTTCCCCTGTAACTGGGGCTGCTGTGAAGCTCCAGTTACAGTGGAAAACATGGTGTAAAAGAAAGAAAAAAATATATATAAAGTTCCCCAAAGGTCTTCTTTGACCTTTGAGGGACAGACCATAGTAATAAAAAAATAATAAAGTAAAGTGCAAAAAAAATGTAAATAATAAATACACATAAAATACCCACCCCCAAAAAAAAAACGTTCCCCCCGCCAATCATTGTTGTAACGCTAGCGCTGACCCAATTACCCTAATATAGACATGTAATATATAAAAATTTACGGTAGACAATGGCGATCACAAATAAAAGGTCTATTTTAGGGTAAAACTATGTTATTAACAAAAAAAAAATAGCTGAAATGTAAAAAAGCTTATTTTTTTACTATTATTTTCAAACTTTATGAATAAAAATTCTAAAATAGCAAAAAAGGTGTGTATAAAAACGATACAAAATGAAACCTGCATTGTCTACGGAAAAAACGTCGCAAAAATCACGTCGTTAGCCCAACAAATAAAAAAGTTATAGCCATTTAACTAACACGTGCTAAAAATGGCTAAACGGTGTCTGGTCCTGAAGGCGCAAAATAGAGCAAAAGACATGTATCCCCTCTCCACAGGACAGGGGATACATGTGTGATCGCTGACATTGATAGGGAGAACGGGGGACTGAAAGTCCCCTGAAGTTCTCCATCACAAACCTCGGACTTGTGTCGGCAGCTCCGTAGAAATGAATGGAGCGCCGGTCGTGCTTGTGCGCATGCGTGACCAGCGCTCCTTTCATTTTTATTGAGCTGTGCAGACGCCGGAAGTCAGAGGTTTGTCATGGAGAAGTTCAGGGGACTTTCAGTCCCCCGTTCTCCCTATCGCTGTCAGCGATCACACATGTATCCCTTATCCTGTGGAGATCCTGTGGAGAGGGGATACATGTATTTTGTAGGACACACTGTAGGTCACATTTTTTTGGGAGGGGGGACGCTGTATGGCGTTCCCTACAGGGGGGGTGGCTGTATGGCGTTCCCTACAGGGGGGGAGCTGTATGGCGTTCTCTACAGGGGGGGGCTGTATGGCGTTCCCTACAGGGGGGGCTGTATGGCGTTCTCTGCAGGGGGGCTGTATGGCGTTATCTACAGGGGGGCTGTATGGCGTTATCTACAGGGGGCTGTATGGCGTACTCTACAGGGGGATGTATGGCGTTATCTACAGGGGGGCGGCTGTAAAAAAGGCACTATCTACAAGGGGGTGGGGTGTTGTGTGACACCCAGGGGAGTGGGGGCCCCAGTCAGAAGTTTGCTATGGGGCCCAGTCTTTCCTAGTTACGCCACTGGATTACGTACTCTACTTGGGGCGAGGATATTCCTCAGGACCTGTGTCCGTCTGAAGGTGATATTAGGCTAATCCAGGATTAGGTGTTTTAGAAACTAACAAGTGTCAGTTTCCTAACAAATCTATATCGTGGTCCATGAATAGCTCAAAGGTATTAGCAGGAGTAGTCGGGCAAAAGGAGACACCTTTACCCCTTAGTGACCACTAATACGCCTTTTTACGTCGGTCACTAATGGGCTTTAGGCTAGGCTGACGCCTTTTCACGTCAGCCTAGTCTAAGTCCTGCACGGGTCTCCCGTGCAGGCAGGAGCCGGGGGCTCTGCTGTCTGATGACAGCTGAGCTCCTGCTCCAACGCCCGCGATCGAAGTTTACTTCGATTGCGGCCGTTTAACCCGTTAAATGCCGCCGTCAATAGCGACCGCGGCATTTAACTTTGTTTACAGAGGGAGTGAGCGGGTCTCCGATGGGGTGTCATGGCAGCCGGGGGCCTGATAAAAGCCCCAGGTCTGCCCTGGACATATGCCTGTTAGGACGCGCCGGAGGCACGTCCTAACAGATTGCCTGTCAGATTTACACTGATAGGCAATAATGCTCTGGTATACGAAGTATACCAGAGCATTATAGCAGCGATCGGAATATCGCACAGTAAAGTCCCCTAGTGGGACTAATAAAATAAGTCATCAAAGTGAAATAAAGATTATTAATAAAAAGTACAGTAAAAAAATAAACAAAACCATTTTTTTCCATAAAAAGTGGTTTTATTTAGTAAAAGTGTAAAAAAAAAGTACACATATGTGGTATCGCCGCGACCGTAATGACTCCATTAATAAAGTTAATATGTAATTTAAACCGCAAAGTGAACGCCGTAAAAAAAAACGCAAAAAACCATGGCGAAATTGCAATTTTTTTCCATTGCCCCCCAAAAAAGTCATAATAAAAATGAATCAATAAGTCCCATGCACCCCAAAACAGTACCATTCAAAACTACGTCTTGTCCCGCAGAAAACAAGCCCAAAAAATCACTACATTGATGGAAAAAAAAAAAATGACGGCTCTTGGAAAGCGATGATGCAAAAGCAAATAATTTTAGTTCAAAAGTGTTTTTATTGTGCAAAAGTCGTAAAACATAAAAAAACCTCTACATATGTGGTATCGCCGTAATCGTACCGACCCATAGAATAAAGGTAACATGTTATTTACGTCGCATAGTGAACGGCGTCAATTTAAAAACGCATAGAACAATGGCGAAATTTCAGGTTTTTTTTATAATCCCCCCCAAAAAGGTTAATAACAGTTAATATAAAAATTATATGTACCCAAAAATGGTGCTATTAAAAAGCACAACTAATCCCGCAAAAAACAAGTCCTCATACAGCTATGTAGACGAAAAAATAAAAAAGTTATAGCTCTTTGAATGCGACTATAGAAAAACGAATAAAATAGCTTGGTCATTAGGGACTAAA
The DNA here is from genome assembly GCF_050947455.1 of Rhinoderma darwinii. Lineage (NCBI taxonomy): Eukaryota > Metazoa > Chordata > Amphibia > Anura > Rhinodermatidae > Rhinoderma > Rhinoderma darwinii. The sequence continues at coordinate 86,539,242 of NC_134694.1, forward strand.
ATGGGCTGGTCACTAAGGGGTTAAATAAACTAATTTCATGTTTATTAAGGGTGTGTGAAGATAAATTGAATAAGTTTATTGTTTTCATTTGTGCTTCTTCGTTTTTATTGTCAGTGGTTGGCTTGTTATGGTTTCTGCCTCCTCTCCCTCTATATCGGTTTCTAATTTTCTTTTTGTCTATATTTTCTGAATTTATGGGAAAAAACTGGTAATGGTTTTTATTTTCAGACCAGTTTCAATCCTCCCACACATTTGTTTCTTTAACCCGTTAGTGACCGCCAATACGCCTTTTAACGGCGGCCACTAACGGGCTTTATTCTGATGCATATGCCTTTTTACGGCACTGCATCAGGATAAAGTAAACAGAGCAGGGAGCCGTCCCTGCTCTGCCGTGTGAGATCGATATAAGTATCGATCTCACCCGTTTAACCCCTCCGATGCGGTGCACAATAGCGTTTTTTTCTATTCCCCCCCAAAAAAAAAAAAGTTAATAAAAGTTAAAAGTATAAAGAAAAACTGATATGTCTCCTCTCTTTTGTATCTACTCCTGTGTTTGCCACAAAAAAAACTGCATGTGTGATTCCAGCCTAAAGCTAGATTCACACACTGAGTTATACTGCATTTTTGTGTGTATTTTTTGTGGCGTTTTTAAATTCATTTTTTTATGCAATTTTTGGTAGGGCCAGATGTTACATTAAAGTCTATAGCTAAATCTAAAAAGCCCTACATACTGTACAACTGCGTTTTCAATTGTGCCGTTTTTAATGAATTTTGTGGTCAGTAGCGTTTATATACAAATGCAGAATGCTCTAGTTTCATGCATTTTTCTTATAGGCTTTTGTATAGGACTTCAAAGACGGCAGAAAAAAAGCAATGTACAAAATGACACTAAATAAAAAAGGCCACGAAATAGGCCACTATAAAAAAAATGCATATTATACTTAAATTAAAGCAAGCATTTTTAGAAGCATTTTTTGATGCAGTTTAAATTGCCACTTTATAAAAATTGGTGAAAAAATGGCACTGCTTTGCTGCGATTCGCAGCAAAAAGCATTTATAACTGCGATGTGAGAACCTAACCTAAAGTAGGATAGGCCATTTTATAATGTGTGAATCGGTTGGTTACACTTTTAATATAAACATAACATGCAAAAATATCATTAGTGAAGTATATCTATGCTGATTATATACAGAGGTGTCTATTTATGAACTAGTACGACCTTTATCCAGGCAGACAAGAGGTAATGTTCCACTCTAGGCCTAAGAAAAGGCCAAAATCGGCCCACACTCCAGGTCCTGACAGGTCCCCTGTACGGAAGAACTCTCACGGATTCTTTAGACTGGCTGTGATTGCACCCTTCATACCATGTTCTCTGTTAGGCTGGGTTCACACGACCTATTTTCAGGCGTAAACGAGGCGTATTATGCCTCGTTTTACGCCTGAAAATAGGGCTACAATACGTCGGCAAACATCTGCCCATTCATTTTAATGGGTTTGCCGACGTATTGTGCAGACGACCTATAATTTACGCGTGGTCGTTTGACGGCTGTCAAACAACGACGCGTAAATTGACTGCCTCGGCAAAGAAGTGCAGGGCACTTCTTTGCCACGTAAATTGAGCCGTTCTTCATTGAACTCAATGAAGAGCAGCTCAAGATATACGAGCGTCACAGACGCCTCGTATATTACGAGGAGGAGCATTTACGGCTGAAACGACGCAGCTGTTTTCTTCTGAAAAGAGGCTGTCATTTCAGCCGTAAATGACAGCTAGCGTGTGAACATACCCTTAGGGTATGTGCATACACAAAATAAAAAACTTCTCAAAATACGGAGCTTTTTCCAAGGGAAAACAGCTCCTGATTTTCAGAGGTTTTTTAATCAAAGTCGCATTTTTCGCTGATTTTTTAACGGACGTTTTTGGAGCTGTTTTTCTATAGAGTCTATGAAAAACATCTCCAAAAACGGCTGAAGTGACATGCACTTCTTTTTCACGGCCGTTTTTTTACGTGGCCGTGTGTAAAAAAAACACCCCATCGGAACAGAACACCGTTTTTCCCATTCAATGGGCAGATTTTTGGAGGCGTTCTGCTTCCGATTTTTCAGCCGTTTTTCGGGACGTTTACATACCCTTAAGGAGATGCTGAAAATAAGCAGCCAATGTTTCAGTATGAATTATATAAAATAAATAAAATGAATGTTCTGACTTAGTTTTTACAATACTACCATTCTGAATACAAGTAATAGAAGTCACGGAGCTAATGTACTGTATCCCCTTGTGAGAAACCCGTTTTTGATGTAGAACTTTAAATGAGGAGAAAACAATCCACAATTCTTTTGCCTTTACCAGCAGTGTTACAATGTATATATCTCGGTGGTATAGCTTTCTTTCCAGCAGGCACACTCTGATGTTAATGTCTCAGCTTTGATTTACAATTGATAGCTAACAATGTCGGATCTAGGAATTCAGTCAGTTGCCGCAAGATAAGTAGGTGTTTTACTGAGAAGCCTCCAGCTAATCACAATGTATATAGAAAGCAGTCAGGCAATGCTGAACTCAGGAAACTGCAGGAAAACAACCAAAAATCTTTCCTAGAAACCTTTTGACATTAAACTGAATAACAAAAAACTTGTTAAAACCAAGCCCTTTATCCCTGAGCTCTGTGACTATTCATTTTGTATTATACTTTTGTATGCATGGAAAATCTTTTGCATCTTGAAACTAAGAATTCTTTTTCTGAATATAAGGAAATGAAATGTTACACCAAAGTCAATTAGAGTGTTACTGTCAGGAACTGAACTTACTTAGACTCGTACTCTGGACTTCCACCCATACTTTGCAACTACTATGCCAGGAAGAGTCCTTGCTTGTTCCATCTTTACCCAACCATGGGTTTTCTGCACCTACTAACTAGGTAATGGATTGTACTTGCCTTGTGGTCAATCACAGTAATTCATGCCCTATAGTATCCCACAGCCTTGTACTTCCTGGAACTATGACATTGGAAATAAAGAATTATTAGAAATTAAGAAGGCATTCATGAAACGGAACATCTCCTGGTAGGAGCTTTTCACCCTGTACAAGTTTTCAATGTTTTTATGCTCGAGTTACATAAAAAGAAATGTGGAAAAGAAATGGCACATCATTGATTGGTAGAGAAAACAAACACGGCGAGTGTGAAGGAGATGTCGGGAAAGAGGTTGTTGGGGGGTGGCGCCAAACTGAATCTTTGCCCCGGTTGCTGGAGAACCTAGCTACGCCTCTGACTCACTTCATACCCATTAAGGGACTTCCCTCTGCTGAAGAGATTGCAGAACTGTTTATCCCGGAAGTTTTTCATCTATATGGCATATCTGCCAATGTGGTTTTTGACTTCGGCGTCCACTTTCTAAGTGTTGGAAACGTTTTTGTATCACATCGGTAAATGAGGTACATCTCCTATTCATGCTTTAGTGACTAGTACAGTATAATACATTTGGTGGCAGATTTGTTTTAGTTGTAAAGTCTTCACAAAGTGACACATCGAACATCACCATATTTCTTAGATGAACCTGCTTTTTGTATGGTCTTCTTCCATTTTTCTACAATGGCAATGGTATGTGAGGCAGCACAATTGACACATATCCAGCTCACCTTCTCATGACAATATTAATGTCTGTCCCAAGAACAGTCCAAGCATCAGAATTTTTTTTTTGTCATGCCAAATGTCTATAAGTGTCCTTTGTTTTTCATTCACTATGGACACTATGGCCCAAGTAATTTATTAAGAGGCGCACACCTCTTAACCCCTTCCCAATATTTGACATACATGTACGTAATAGTAGGGGTAGGAAGTATGAAGCAGGCTTACATGCTGAGCTTATTCCATACGCTTCGGGTGTCAGCTGTATATTACACCTGACACCTCGCTCTAATGGCCAGCATAATATCCCCATCGCCCCCTCGAGACGCAATCGTGCTTGCTGATGCTTGTCATGGAAGCCTTGGAGCCTAATGAAGGACCCCAGGTCTGACATCTTAGTGCTCCTATAAAGTCCTGTCGGTGGCAGGGCTTAATGGAGTGATTCTAAAAGCACAATACACAGCAATGCATAAGTATTGTAGTGTATTGTTCAAGTGCTTTAAAGATCACACTTTCAAGTCTCCTAGTAGGACTAAAAAAAAAGTATAGGAAAAAAATATTGAAAGTAAATGTAAACAATACAAAAATAAACAATTAGTATTGCCGCATCCGTAAAAAGTCTGAACTATTGTGATACAGCATTATTTATCTTTCACGGGATAGTCCAAACTACTGAACAGCGTTAACAAAAAAAAAAAAGAAAAGGCAAGAGTTAGTGTTTTTTGGTCACCTTACCTCCCCAAAAAAGAAATAAAAAGTGATCAAAAAGTAGTATGTTCCCCCAAAATGGCAGCACAAAACACATTTTCTTTAACAAATAGTTTTTATTTAGCAAAAGTAGTAAAAGATTTAAAAAAAGTAGTAAAATATTAATAAAATCGATATAAATTTGATATTACCGTAATCGTATTGAGCCACGGAATAAAGTTAAGTTGTTTTTACCACATGGTGAAAGCCGTAAAAACAACCCAAAAAACAATGGAGGAATCGCAGCTATTTCCAATTTCATCCCGCAAATAAAAAAATGTCAGCTTCCCAGTACATTATATGGTACTTTAAATGCTACCAATAGAAACTACAACTCCTCCTGCAAAATATAAGCCCTCACACCACTCTATTGACTGAAAAATAAAAACGTTATGGCTCTTGGAAGGCGGGAAGTGAAAAACTAAAAATAAAAAAATGGCCATGTCCTTAGGGGGTTAACAGCATTTCCCGTATTGATCCCATAAATGCTTTTCTTTCAAGGGTTTCAAAATAATTTTCATTATTTTGATATATTGATTGTCTTTAATTTGCTATGGGAAAATCAAACCATAATAAGTGAGAAAATAATCGATGCATAATCGATGCCTGGACCAAAATCATCAAATCACTTCCACCAGGGACCAAAGTTTCGCTGGACATTGTTCTCCCGTCGACTCTGCTGTTGGAAGGAGCTCCGTGAAAAGATCCATCTGCGAACGAGAAAGCGCATCAGCTACTTCGTTGTCTACTCCTGGTATATGTTTAGCCCTGAAAAGAATGTTCAATTGAAGACAGCGAAGCACCAAATGTCGCAACAACGCCAAAACCGGGAGAGAACTGGAAGTGAGATTATTAATGGCTAAAACAGTTGTCAGAACAAAATAATATCCTCCTATCCTTCATACTTTCACCCCAATGTTCAACCGACAATATTATCAGGAAAAGTTCCAATAACGTAAAATTTTTATTTAAACGTGAACTGAACCAGGAATCGGGCCAGCGAGCCATAGACCAAGACTTACCAAAAATAGCACCATAACCAACTCAGCCAGCTGCATCAGTAAACATAAAGAAATCAGGACTTTCCACAATGTCGCTCAAATAACAAGATTGGCCATTGTATGTATGCAACAAAGTACGAAACACACCATCGTGCCCCCCCACGGCGCGATCGGCTGTTTACAATGTAATAAAGGCCCCCAGGGCTGCCATCTTTGTACTCCTTTGAAGCTCTCACGATATACTGCAATGTATTAGTATTGCAGTATATCACGCAAGCGATCCAATCATCGCTGGTTCAAGTCTCCTAGGGGGACTAATAAAAAAAAGTGAAAAACGTTAAATACAGGGGTTTTTTATGTTTAAAAAAAAAATAAAAAATAAAAATATATATATATATTAAAAGTTAAAAAAAAAACCTTTTCCCATTTTTCCCCTAAAGTAGTGTTAAAAAAAATAAAAGTTAACATAACTGGTAATGCCGCATCCGTTAAATTCCAAACTATCATGATATAGTGTTATTTAACACGCTCGGTGAACGCCGTTAAAAAAATTAATTATGAAACGCAAATTGCTGTTTTTTGGTTAATTTTGCTCTCTAAAGAAATGAAATAAAAAGGGATCGAAAAGTCGCATATACCCCAAAATGGTATCGGTGAAAACTACAGCTCGCCTCGCAAAAGTTAAGCCCTTATTGCTAAATTGACCAAAAAAAGTTATGGTTCTCAGAACATGGCGACACAAAACATTTTTTTTTAGGAAATAGTTGTTTTAAAAAAAAAAAAAGTGGTAAAACATAAAACAAACCATATAAATTTGGTATCGCCATAATCGGATCAACCTGTAGAATAAGGTGCACATGTAGTTTATACCGCCTGATGGACACCGTAAAAATAAAACCCCCAAAAAAATGGCGTAATCGCAGTTTTTTTCCCATTTCACCCCACAAATATTTTTTTTGCAGTTTCCCAGTACATTATGCGGTACAATAAATGGTGCCATGACAAACTACAACTTGTCCCGCAAAAAACAAACGCCCTCATACGGCTATATAGATGGAAAATCAAAGAAGTTATTGCTTTTGGAATGGTCGGGGAGGAAAAAACTAAAATGAAAAAACTGAAATTGGCCATGTCTCCAAGGGGTTAAGGGACAGTGTAAATGACTGTATGTTTTGTAATTGTACATCTCACAAGCCTGGATGATACATTGAATTGTACTATTGGATGTCTTTCTGACAAGGAGGAAAAAATAAACTTCCTATGTATATTGTATATGTGTAAATACTGTGCCACACATTTTTAAGAGGGAACAATCTAAAAGTTATGTTATAAGAAACTCCTGTCCTATTCCAGTAATTCCTCTTTTATAATTTTGGAGGACTCCATTGAACAATAGTCTTGTTGAAAGACTGCAAAACTATTTCTCTATTTTAGGTCTTAGTTAACCACTATGTACTTATTATGTCTCGTAGAATTAATGACAGACACTTGAGCATCTTGTGAACTTGAGAACTATTGGCCATTATAATTAGAAGAGGTTTAGGGTGTATTCACACAGTGTGGTTTTGGCATGCATTTTTAAGTGCAGAAGAAGAAATGCTAGCACAGGCTTCCAGTATCTGTAGTTTCAGTTGCTGCACATCTCGTATCTTCACAGCATAGACAATTGCCTTCAGATGACCCCAAAGATAAAAGTCTAAGGGGGTCAGATCGGGAGGCATTTCTTCTGCGGTGTTGCTATCAGTGTGTGAAGAGTGGGAGAAGAGGGTTGCATTGACAATCCAACACAATGGGCAGCACTTTGAACACATTTTATAAGTGGTCAGAAACTTGTAAATAACTCATGAAACAATAAAGTAACGTTAAAACCAAGCACACCATTGTTTTTCTTGTGAAATTCTCGATAAGTTTGATGTGTCACATGACCCTCTTCCCATTGAAAAAACTAAAGTTGGATACAAAATGGGCGACTTCAAAATGGCCACCATGGTCAACACCCAGCTTGAAAAGTTTCCCCCCTCCCATATACTAATGTGCCACAAACAGGAAGTTAATATCACCAACCATTCCTATTTTATTTAGGTGTATCCATATAAATGGCCCACCCTGTATATATATATATACACTACCGTTCAAAAGTTTGGGGTCACCCAGACAATTTTGTGTTTTCCATGAAAACTCACACTTATATTTGTCAAATGAGTTGCAAAATGACTAGAAAATATAGTCAAGACATTGACAAGGTTAGAAATAATGATTTTTATTTCAAATAATAATTTTCTCCTTCAAACTTTGCTTTCGTCAAAGAATGCTCCATTTTCAGCAATTACAGCATTGCAGACCTTTGGCATTCTAGCTGTTAATTTGCTGAGGTAAATCGGGAGAAATTTCACCCCATGCTTCCAGAAGGCCCTCCCACAAGTTGGATTGGCTTGATGGGCACTTCTTGCGTACCATACGGTGAAGCTGCTCCCACAACAGCTCTATGAGGTTGAGATCTGGTGACTGCGCTGGCCACTCCATTACAGATAGAATACCAGCTGCCTGCTTCTTCCCTAAATAGTTCTTGCATAATTTGGATGTGTGCTTTGGGTCATTGTCCTGTTGTAGGATGAAATTGGCTCCAATCAAGCGCTGTCCACAGGTTATGGCATGGCGTTGCAAAATGGAGTGATAGCCTTCCTTATTCAAAATCCCTTTTACCTTGTACAAATCTCCCACTTTACCAGCACCAAAGCAAACCCAGACCATCACATTACCTCCACCATGTTTGACAGATGGCGTCAGGCACTCTTCCAGCATCTTTTCAGTTGTTCTGCATCTCACAAATGTTCTTCTGTGTGATCCAAACACCTCAAACTTCGATTCGTCTGTCCATAACACTTTTTTCCAATCTTCCTCTGTCCAATGTCTGTGTGCTTTTGCCCATATTAATCTTTTCCTTTCATTAGCCAGTCTCAGATTTGTCTTTTTCTTTGCCAATCTGCCCTGAAGGCCAGCATACCGGAGTCGCCTCTTTACTGTAGACGTTGACACTGGCGTTTTGCGGGTACTATTTAATGAAGCTGCCAGTTGAGGACCTGTGAGGCGTCTATTTCTCAAACTAGAGACTCTAATGTACTTGTCTTGTTGCTCAGTTGTGCAGCGGGGCCTCCCACTTCTCTTTCTACTCTGGTTAGAGCCTGTGTGTGCTGTCCTCTGAAGGGAGTAGTACACACCGTTGTAGGAAATCTTCAGTTTCTTGTCAATTTCTCGCATGGAATAGCCTTCATTTCTAAGAACAAGAATAGACTGTCGAGTTTCACACGAAAGCTCTCTTTTTCTAGCCATTTTGAGAGTTTAATCGAACCCACAAATGTAATGCTCCAGATTCTCAACTAGTTCAAAGCAAGGTCAGTTTTATAGCTCCTCTAAACAGCAAAACTGTTTACAGCGGTGCTAACATAATTGAACAAGGGTTTTCAAGTGTTTTCTAATCATCCATTAGTCTTCTAACACAGTTAGCAAACACAATGTACCATTAGAACACTGGAGTGATGGTTGCTGGAAATGGGCCTCTATACACCTATGTAGATATTGCATTAAAAAACAGACGTTTGCAGCTAGAATAGTCATTTAGCACATTAACAATGTATAGAGTATATTTCTGATTCATTTAATGTTATCTTCATTGAAAAAAACTGTGCTTTTCTTGCAAAAATAAGGAAATTTCTAAGCGACCCTAAACTTTTATATATACATACACTGTATATTGGGAAGCCCCTGAGTGAAACAAAAAAATGTCTGGGTGCCCTCTCTGTGAACTGGGCTCTGCTGTGGGTATGATCCTTAATTATCAACACTTCAAGTAACAGATTTAGTTGATGACATACTACTGCCAAACCTTTAGAAAAATATTTTACCTATTGATGAGCTACAGATGTACTTTAAAAGCATAAATTATGAAACACTTAAACAAATGTACAGAGTTATCATGGTCATATTCCCATAGTACAGACTAGAGTGATCATTAAGGTACACTTTATATGCATGAATGAGAAGGTGACAACCATCATTTTGGACTGGTACACTACATTTCTTCACATGTGGTCACAGTGGTAGAGCAGACACACAACATATCCATCTCTGTTTATGAAACACCCCTTAGAATAGTGTCATGTTATACTGGGACTGTATTCATGTGGAGCATACTGCTTGTACTGAATGTAACAATTCTCTCAGCCATCTTCTCCTTGATATCTACCCACTTCCGGAAACTCAACATGGATGAGATTGAACTTGTCATCATTTCCCCCCACTTTTGTCTCAGACTTCCTCCTACCATGCCCAACTCAAAAACATTGTATGTATCCATCCCCTCCTTATACCGGCCAATACCAAAATGCTAGTTCACGCTCCTCGGTGCAAGTTCTTACTGAACTACCCACTAACCACGGGTTCCGTTTATGCCTATTAACGTGCAATATTGTCATTTTTCTATACTGTTCTAAAAGGATCTTTTCTTACCTCATCGATCACTAGATCTATGCCTACTACTCTCATGACTGATACATCTCCCCCGTGATGTGTATTGATATGTTTGACCAATGAATGTGATTTTTTATTATTTTTTACATTACGGAAATGTTCTGGGAAACGGTCTTTTAAATGTCTCATAGTTCGTCCAACATATTGTAGACCACACACACAAGTTATTAAATAGATCACATATTCGGATTCACAGTTCACTTGATGTTGAACTGTAAATTTTTCTTTGGTTATAAAGGAGTGAAATTCATTTATAGCATTAATATTGGCACAAGTGATACAATTGTGCAAGTGTATCCCTTTTTCCACCTGGTTGGTCTGGTGTTTTCAAGATTGAGGGGGTAAGGGTATTTTTGAGTGACATCGCTTTTTTATAGATGACTCCTGGATTCATTTCTATGGAGTCCCTTAATATTGGATCACTGAGTTAAACAGACCAGATTTTCCGGAGGATATTCCGTACTTGATTGGCCTGGTTGGAAAATTGGGTAATATATGGGGTTGTTTTCGCTGGTTCGGATGACTTGGTTGTTTGCTTGGTTTCGTTTGTATTATTATTTTTATTATCTTGCAATGGAATCTGCCTGCTATATCTTTCCTCCCTTACTCTAGGTATAGCCCTTTCAAAAAATAAAGTAAGATCAAGAAAATTTATTTCTTTATCACTTCAGGTTTTAGTAAATTATAAATGATAAGGATTGTTGATGAGATATGTTTAAAAATTATCTAAGATCTGTTCAGGGCTCTTCCAGATAATCAAAATATCATCTATAAAACGTCCATAATATTTAATGTATATCTCAAAGGGGTTATTATTAAAGATGTAGGATTCTTCCCAGAAGCCCATAAATAGATTAGCGGACCTAAGCGCAAATTTTGTCCCCATAAATAGTTGTGAGGGGCATGGAGTTTGTATGTTCTCCCTGTGTTTGCGTGGGTTTCCTCCCACACCCCAAAAAAAGCATACCGATAGGGAATTTCGATTGTGAGCCCCAATGGGGACAGTAAAAAAAGAGGACCTCTGTACAGTGCTGTGTAATATGTTGCCACTATATAAACAAATAAATACTAATTAAATTCCCTTGAGTATAAATTCCTTTTGAGTAGTCGGTATTAGGGGGGTCGTGATTTAAAAAATATCATACTGCTAAAAGGCCTAGGGAGTGTGGAATGTTGGAGTATAGTGCACTCACATCACAAGTTAAAAAGATTGATCCCTTTGCAACAGGGAGGTCCCTGATGATTTTTAACACATGTGGTGTGTCTTTTTGAAGGTGAGAATCGATATATTGGCTCAAGTTTGAGGTTAAACTGTTTATCCCCGAGATTATAGTTCGACCGGGTGGATTTGTTGTGTCTTTATGGATTTTTGGAAGGTGATTGGTAAGGTAAAGTTAAGGAAGGTAAATTGCAACCTTTGGATTTGGTATGTAAATAAAATCCAGATCCTGCCTACTGATCGCATTTGACCTCAAATGGTATTGGAGTAGATCCCCTAAATTTTATTGCAATCCGATATGGGATTATAAATCAGTTTATTATAATAAAAGTAATTGTCTAATATTCGTTTTGCTTCTTGGATATATGCTGATGTGTCTTGTACTACTATAGCCCCCCCCCCCCTCTTTGCTTGTTTTATTACTACCTCAAGGTTTTGTTTTAAATTCTTTAGTGCTAATTGTTCTCCTTTCGTGAGATTCATTTTCTGGGGGGGCTGGTTTGCCTGCTGTAATTTTTGCAAGTCAAACCACATAGTTTGGTAAAAAAAAACAAAACAATAAACTTCCCTTTATCCTCAATGGGATAAAAGTTGGATTTTTTTCTTCATGGGAGTTATAATAAGTTGATATAGTAATTCATTAGCCATGGTTTCTACATCGTCAACTGGTTCTGGTTGTGTACTGTCCATCCCTGTAGTGATTGGTATTCCTTCTATCTTTTACCTCTTCATATCTTTTAAGGCGAAGTGACACTTTAATGTTAAATTGCGGATAATAACTCAACCCTTTTTCTAATAACGACAATTCCTGTTTGGATAGTGTGTGTTGTGAGAGGTTGAATATTGTTTTAAAAAAATTTGTATTAGTGGTAGGTAAACATTTGTTTCCTGTATCGGGATCTCTAGGCAGCCCCGTTTTGTGTTTTCTATCCCTCCTCTACTGTCTCTCTTGGTCTTTTTAGTTGTGAGTTTCGAAAGTTGGGAGTGTCTGGTAAACCCAATTTTAGTTTTTGTGTTCGGCAAAATTCTAAAAAAGTATCTGCTTTTATCATAAGGGGTGAGAGGGGGTGGTTGTTTTTTTTAAAAATAAAATGTATCTGGGTGTTCTTGCCAGATTGTTTTGGTCGAGCCCCCTGTGTATTGTATTTTCCATTTTCGTTTTGCTTGTCTAAAATGCTCTCCTCTTTTTCGGAGATCTTTAAGGTAGGTATGTCGGAGATATCTGACAGTTTATTGCATGACAGTTGATTTAAATTTTCAACATTCTTTTGTGTCTGAAAAATGAGAGCACTTGCTGATTCTAGTAAATAGATTGCTGATGATTTTGTGGGTGTGGAGAGATTTCTCCCAGTCTGAATCTCCCCATTAGGGTTTTCTGTGTGTTGTTTCAATTTTTGGGCGAATTGTCATCTTTGAGGTTTGAATATTTCTTCTCATTCTTTTCTATATCGTTTGTTCCCTTTTTGGAGGCTCGAAACATCCATCGTGTTTTGATATTGGGGTGGATGGACCTTACTCTTATTTCCATACCTTTTGGGATTTGTGTGTTTATCTGTATTTGATAGAGTTGTTGTTTTTCCTGTCCTCTTTTATTTTAGTCTTATTTCCCTCTGTGGTTTCTTTTATATCAGATCAGTAATTAAATATCTGGTTGTTTCAATAGACTTGTTCATTTTGTTTCATTTTTAAATCAAGTTCCTCATCATATCTATGATATTGTTGGAGATCTTTATATGTAGCTGTTTTTTCACTTAGGTTTTTATTATCTTCCCCTAACTTGATTAGTTTCCTATTGCGTTATTCAATAAGGATTTTTATTCTTTTTAGGGAACCTTCGTGGAAGGTATTGTCCCAATCAAGAATTAGATCCCGATCAAGGTTCACAGTGTGCTTTTTGCGGACCATCAGGCCTCTTGGTACCATATTTACATTTGAATATTTTTCAAACTGTTTCAATAGTACTAGTATGACAAATAAGTATTCTATCTATTGGGACAAATAATATTACTTTGCACATTGCTTCTCTCCCAAGATATAACATTTGATACTGATAGATAGAACATAATGATGTGATATCCCTTTATTGGTCACCCTCTTTGTCATCTGTGCAGATTCAGTTTTTAACCCCTTCCCGACATTTGACGTATCCATACGTCAAAGTCAGGTAGGGGAAGTATGGAACGTGCTCACGGAGTGAACCCGCTCCATACGATGCCGGTGTTGGCTGTATGTTACAGCCAACACTTCAGAGTAACGAGCGGCCGCAGCATTTAAATCATTAGAAAGAGGGGGGCGACAACCTCTAACAGCTCATCGCACCCCCCTCAACGCAATCACGGGGGGCGATGATGGTTGGTATGGCTGCCTGGGGACCTAATGAAGGCCCCCAGGTCCGCCATATTTGTGCTCCGGCAGAGCTTAATAGAAGCCTGTCAGAATCACGGTATACTGCAATACATTAGTATTGCAGTATATCGTGCAAGCGATCTAATGATCGCTGAATGAAGTCCCCTATGGGGACTAATAAAAAAAGTAAAAATGAGTAAAATAAAGGTTTTTTATGTAAAAAATAAAAATAAAAATGAAAAGTTAAAAAAATATAATTTCCCCCCTAGAGCATAGTAAATAAATAAATAAATAAACATAATTGGTATCGCCGTGTCCGTAAAAGTCTGAACTATTACAATATATAATTATTTAACCCGCACGGTGAACACTGTAAAAATAAAAATTGTAAACGCCAGAATCTCTATTTTTTGGTCACCTCATCTCCCACAAAAAAATGAAATAAAAAGTGATCAAAACGTTGCATGTACCCGAAAATGGCATCATTAAAACCTACAGCTTATCCTGCAAAAAGTAAGCCCTCAAAAATAAAAAAAAGTTATGGCTCTCGGAATTTGTTGACACAAAATAAATTGAATTTTTTACTTAGTAGTAAAATATAGAAAAAAGAGTATATATTTGGTATCGCCATAATCATATTGACCCACAGAATAAAGTTAACATGTTGTTTTAAGTGTACATTGAATTCTGTAAAAAAGAAGCGCAAAAAACAATGGAGGAATCACTGTTTTTTTCATTTTCTACCCTACAATTTTTTTTCCCCGTTTCCTAATACTGTATATTATATGCCAAAATAAATGGTGCTACGAAAAACTACAACTCGTCCCGCAAAAATTAAGCCCTCATAGGACTATATCGATGGAAAAATAAAAAAGTTATGTCTTTTGAAAATCTGAAAAAGGGCTGCGGCAGGAAGGGGTTAAATACTGTTATTTATAACAGTATTTATATCTATAAAATTTATGAAATAAGAGAAAGATATATCAAAGTGGAAAATAGGGTAAGCACACTAGAAGATGAGGTGGTCCAGCTAAAAAAGAAGTGAAAAGCTTGTCGGGTAGTAATAATACTCTCAAAAATAAAATAGTCGATACAGATGATCGGTCCAGAGGATGTAACATAGGATTGTTAGGCTTCACAGAAGGGGATGGTAAAAATGAAACTGAAATTTTTGTGCAAAATTGGTTAAAAGAGAAAATCGGAGTTGAAAATTTTACCCCCTATTTTGGAATAGAGAGAGCGCATAGAGTACATGCTAGACCCCCTATTCCTGGGTCTAGACTCACATTATTGCCAAAATACAAAGCTCCACAGATAGAATTAATATTTTGAGAAAATCAAGGGAACTACAAAAGCTACATAATGTAATTAGGCAAAAATTGCTATTTACCCAGATTGGGGTTTATAAAATGTATTGTTGGTAGAAATGTATGTAAGTATATCAGATGACTCCCCGGTAATAGTATGGTTGAGAACAGATAACAGGGAGAGAAAAAATAATACGTTAATAAAAATTAACCCCCATTGGTTAACCTGATGCAAAACTCAGACAAAATTAGAGAGCAGATAAAAAATATGATAGAATTAAATTGGAATACAGCAACAGATTTAATAGTATGGGAAGCAATAAAAGTTTATTTGAGGGATGTTCTGTATGAGAACATTACGAGGCTAAAACAAAATAATATAATAAGGTGGAAAACGATTGTAAACAAAAAGCAGTAAAAATGGAAGAATATTATGTAAATAACCCGACTGATGAAAACCAAAATGATTGGCTCCAGGCACAAGCAGAATATAATAATTGCATAGTGTCTAGAGCACAGAATAAGCCTTTTTTCCTGTGATAGAAAAAGTATTGTGAATCTGGTAAGCCAAATAAAATGTTGCTGAATATTATTAAGAGTCAAAGAGGGAGTAATAAGATTCTAGTAATTAAACATGGGGAGGATACACTGATTAGGGATGAGACAGAGACTGGTCTAGAATTTAAATTTTATAAATTATTTATTTTTAGAAGTTTTATTCAAGTTTGTATAAATCAGAAGTAAATTATGCGGAGGAACAATTAGCAGAAAATCTGAATTCAATCTCATTTGTAACCCTGACAAGTGCCCAGAGAGAAAGCCTGGATCAACCAATTATGTTGGAGAAACTTAAAAGTGCATTAAGAAAGGTAAAAGGAAATAAGGCCCCAGGATTGGATGGTTTTTCCCTTTGAACTATATAGGAAATATGGAGAAGAATTATTACCAACCCTGCTAAAAGTCCTGGCTTATGCAAAAGATGTAGGCAGATTACCCGATACTATGACAGAAGCTAATATTATCTTGATATTAAAACCAGATAGAAATCCTCAGGAAGTGGAGTCTTACAGGCCTATCTCTTTGCTAAAAACTGATACCAAGCTTGTGGCTAAGGTGCTGGCCAGAAGACTGGCAAAAATAGTTTCCACAGTGATACATGTGGATCAGAATGGCTTTATTCCCGGTAGATCAGTAAGACAGTGTATTCGGAGGGTATATGGAAATATTCAAGTACCAGCAGGATGGGGTTTCCCGCTCCATCCTGTCTTTAGATGTGGTTAAAGCGTTTGACAGGGTGGAGTGGGGATTCCTATGTGCTGTTATGAAGAATTTGGTGATGCTTTTATAAATTTAGTGAAATTATTATACACCGGCCCTAGGGCAAATATTAGTATAAATGGAAGAAACACAAGGCAGGGATGTCCCCTCTCTCCCCTACTGTTTGCATTGGCTATTGAGCCGTTAGCTTGCTTAATAGGGAAGAAAGAAACATCGTAGCGTTTGGAGCTAGGGGGAGTGAGAACAAGATAGTCCTCTATGCTGGTGATCTGTTATTTCTGGCGGATCCAGAGGATAAGTTGGAATATTTCATTATTAAGATCCAAGAGGTCGGTCAATTTTTACAACTTAAAGTTAACTAGAAGTCTATACTGTTTTCCCTAGATAATATGGATATAAAAATACAAAGAAATATAAGAGTGGTATCAAATTTTAAATATTTGGGTATTAAAATATCAAATTAAACAATTTACAGCATTAAATCTTTACCCAATAATAAGGGTATCTGGGAAAAAAATGTAAAATCTGGAATGAACCACCTGTCTCTAGAGCAGACAGACTAATTCTGGTAAAATCAGTTTAGATGCCAAATTTGCTCTGTGTCTTTGTGGCAGCCCCCATCTGGATTTTAGATAAACAATTCAAGAGAATTATAACGCTGTTTAATAGTTTAGTCTGAGGAAGAAAGAGAGTATGAAACAAGAATTTTTATGTCTCCCAAGAGTAAACGGGGGACTAGCATTCCCTAATATCAGATCATACTATGTGGCTGCTCAACTCCAGTATATAAAAGAATGGAGAATAGATGCTTTTTTACAGTGGTTAATAAAGAAAACAAAAGTCCACTATGTGGATATATTTGAGCTTCTGGAAACAGGACATTTAAACTCAGCTTTACATCTTTATAAATGCTGGAAACTATTGGGTAAGGAGTTGGACCAAAGGGGGTCATTGGAATTCATCCCATTATAGTACAATTTGAACCTTCAGGAATTTAAAGATATATTAGATCTCGCCCTTTTGAGAAATAAGTGTATAAGAATGGTATTAGATGTGGTTAAGGGAGGTAAAATTAAGAAGTGGAATAAACTATTCAAGGAGTTTGGTCTAACAGAAAAAGAAAGGCTTTCTTATGCCCATTTGGAACACGCAATATCACATACCAAAAATAAGAAAATGTGTGGTTATGATCAATCTCTGAAATCTCTGACTGCCTCGAATTAGATATTTATTTATCGCCACGTTTGGTGATTTTAGGAGAAGATTCGGAAATAAATATTTCAATAGCAAAGAAAAATCGCTTAAGAAAGTTACTGTTTGCTGCAAAATTACAAATAGTTAGAAAGTGGATTTCAAGTTGGATCTCAAGCAAACAAAATGTAACCTCATTGAAGTCTGAGAAGTTATGTTAAAGTAGTATTGGCTGTTCAAAACAACAGTAACTTGTGGGGAAAATGGGAATAAGTAGTTCTTAGACCGGTCTTAGAGGGTAAGGGAGGGGGGTGGGAAGGTATTAAAAATGTGTAACTGTATGTCAAATTGTACAAATGAAAAAAAAAATATTCTTATATATACAATTGGAGATTGTGAATATTTGTTATAAATGTAGTAATAATAAATATTTATAAATAAAAAAATGAATACAAATGTATGACATACAAACTTCATGTTTTATAGTAGACTTATAGACTTAGTTTTCTTCTATTGGTGATATATATCTATATGAGTACAGGGATCCATAATGTAGAATAATGCAAATATATGCCTTGTGGATAGGTTGGATTAGACTGTCTCTTTAAGATGTAGCAAAGATCTTGCACACGCTGTTATGGGGAGGTCAGCACCGATGAGGGGGTTGTCGGCCACACAGGTATGTGGAGTACACGGCGTCCTGTTAAAGCAACTTTAAGGTGCAGTGAAATTCTTGCATGACCTGATTGATTCTAAATGGGGGAATAACTTCTGTTTCTTGTAATGTCGATCAGCCCCATTCAAGTGAATCGAACTTAGCTCCAATACCACACACAGCCCATGGACAAAAATAAATCTTTTTTTTTCTAATCTCATACAACCCCTTGAAATTTACATTGTGCAGAGTCTACTTATTCGTAATTCATTCCATGAAATTGTTTAGATTTAGTATGTCAAAAATACAGAACATTTTATCGCAGAAAAGCTAGAACATATTCTGCTCCATTGTGATTTCATGATTTATATATGAAAAGGATGTAGGAAATAAAGGTCTCGCATGAGAACCTTCTGGTGTTTACATGGCACTTAATATCTGGGTACCAGAAGCCACAATTTACGCTTCAGACTAAATTATAATTCCTTTCAAATACTGTCCTGATAAGTTATTATATGTGGATAGACAGTACATTCCATATGCACTTAGTCCCCTATACAGAAATCATAGACACGTAAATAGTGCTACATTACAACAGTCATCCATACTACCCGTTGCTCAGATTAGATTAATATCTGAATATGTTCTATATAAAAAAAAAAAAGGGTCATCTAGCAGGTAAAAAATGAGTCATCTGATATTGTGTCAAAATAGAAAAAAGCATGGGTCGGAGCCTGACCGCACTTCATGGCAGACGTGTGCTAACATATCTCCCGCTGCCGAGCAGCCTTTTCCCTGCTTTTACCGGTCTCACACTACTATTGGAAAGTCTTCTGTCAGGTAAAACTCCAAGGACCCTGCCTCGACTTCCAAATTAGCTTGTCCGCAACCTGAAGAAGATAAATTATTCAAAAAGTCAGCGGCCTCTTCACCAGTGCGAAAGCCCAAGATGGCGCCGATAGCTCACGCAGCTCCTCAGCATTTGGACGAGTCAAACGAGGAGAGTATAATGGATCCTGCTGAAGGTACTGATTCATTGAATATCTAGAGGCTTTCTGAAAAAAGCCTTAACCAGTGCTTTAGCCCCAATAGTCAGCGATCTGGCTGACATTAAGACTGATATTCGCCACATGGGGAATACGGTGGAAGTGTTGGAACAACAACAATTGCAGCTGGTACCCTTTTCTGACTCCCTGAGAACCATGGTGTCTTCCTATCATGATCACATTAATCAGGCCATGCTGCTCCTAGAGGATCAGGAAAATAGGAGTAGATGGAATAATGTCCGTGTCCGGGGCCTACCTGAATCCTATGCTCAGGAATCCATTATGGCGACCATATCTCAAATATTTTCTGACCTGCTGGGTTCTGAGAGAGTGGAATCTATCATTATTGAATGATATCATACAGCTTTTAAATCAAAGCCACCTCCTAATAAACCCCCCAGAGACATCATATGCAAGCGCCTCAGTTTCATTGACACATCAGCAGTGCTTTTTCAGACCAGGGATGGTGGAGAGTTCACCTACGAGGGTCACATTATCCAGCTTTTCCAAGATCTGGCACCCTCTACACTGCAAAAACGTAGAGTTTTGAAACCATTGACGGGCGCCCTTCGCACACAGAAAATACCATACCATTGGCTTTACCCATTTGGAATTGACATTAACAGATCTCCTTGGGGCCTGGAAGAACCTACAAATGGATCCAATAGAGATACCCTCTTGGATGCCTGTCCCTGTGGATCCTGAGTTTCCACATTTGCCACAACCAGAATCGTGGTCAACAGTTCATCGCTTGAAGTCATCCAAGATGAGGACAAAAACAGCTCGTATATCGAACACTTGAGTCTAAGACACTGTTGCTCTTGCATTTTTTTTGTATCCTTTCTACTATGCAGTATATCTAACTTTTGTTTTATGAAAAAAAAAAGTGTAACTAAGTACTGCATATCTATGTGTTTTGTCCTACCGGTTTAGTACATAATTTTTGCAACAAGGGTTATGGGTAGCGCTTCCGATCAGGGCTTCCATGTTTCTCTGCCTTCACCTTCCCTTATTGTCCTCTCCCTCCCCTCCCTTCCCTTACTTTGTGTTTCTCATCGCTATATGTGTCTTAGTGGTAAGATACACCAGATATATCCCTTTTCCACAGAGTAGTGTTCGATTTAAATACCTTTGGTATATTTGTTATGTTCTGATTTGTTATAATTGTAGGTGCTTCACTGTGCTTTACAATGCTGGGTTTCCTCTTGATATCAATACTGATGACTAATACTCCTTTAAATATTGCTTCTTTTAATGTCAAGGGCTGCAATTCTCCGATGAAATGCAGCCAAGTGTTTTCATTAATGGTTAAAAATAGAATCAATATCTTGATCCTACAGGAGACACATTTTCGTAAGGGACATATCCCCAATTTGCAGTCCTTGTACTGTTCTTATCAATAGGTGCTCCACACCTCTGCACATCGCAGTAATCGCCTACGATCTCTGGCTAGCGTCATGCATTGACAATTTTAATCCTATAGCTGTCTATTTGCTATACATAGCCTAATAAAGAATCTAATTTGTATTTATTTAGTTATATGGTAGTTGGGAAATAGGGCTTTCTTGCCTGTAGGCAATTAGTTGTTAGTTACTTCCATTGTTTTGAATCCTTCACTGGTCTTGCTAAACCTAGGAATGTCCCTTATCTAAGCATAGTCTTCCGACACACTTAATAATGGCAGCCAAGCTACTTGTACCTCTACTTTGGCTTAGTAAGGATCCACCAACAATAAATATGTGGTTGGATAGGGTAAAGCAAGTCTTCCGACTAGAGAAACTTTCAAGCTGGGAATTACGGTCTCAAGAAAAATTTGTGGCACAATGGTCTTAGTGGACTGCTTGGGTATTAGCCTTACCTCTATCATCTCATCCTAAGAATGTTCATACTAATGGAATCTGTCCTTATAATTAGTCAATGCTAACTCAGGATTAAGATTGTTTCTTGTTCTTGCTAATTAATGAAATTGAAATCCTATATAAGTGTTGGATATAGTGTAATAGCACAAAATGTCGCACCATTTTTGTTGTTGCCGTTCTGTTTTATTTTGATACTTGATTCTTGGCCCGTATTTGACTCTGTTTAGCCCTGATTGTGCTTCAACATATGTTATTATACAAGGTTGTTTAATGATTTCATTATCGCTTTGAAACATATATATATAATATGAGTTATTTTGTTCAATCTTCTATTATTGAGATATATATCTTATATATTCTTTTTGAAAATAAATATTTGAGAAAAAAAATAGTACAAAGCCACATTAAAATCCTTTAGCTTTATGTTTTTATACTTTTGACTTCAGACTGGTAATAAGACTTTGAAGTTTTGACAAGCAATGAAAACTGCAGGGGCACCTAGACTTCATCTTTGATATCTTCTTCACGATCTTAGAGTTGTTAAACAGGATCTGACCCTCAGTATTATGGCTATTGATTTTGCTGAAGTACTCTAAGTACCTTAAAGATTTAGTTTTTGGATTTTA
Organism: Rhinoderma darwinii; assembly: GCF_050947455.1. NCBI lineage: Eukaryota > Metazoa > Chordata > Amphibia > Anura > Rhinodermatidae > Rhinoderma > Rhinoderma darwinii. The sequence goes on from NC_134694.1 coordinate 86,560,665, forward strand.
TATTGCTTGAAGTTGAGACATGATATGACTGTAAAAATCAATCATGTCATAGCCTTTGGACATAAATTGGACTGAAGTTATCAGTTTGAGACATTATTAAATTCTGCTCATGAACTAACGTTTGCTACAGCATGATCAGTATTTAAAGACAATTACATCATGTCTGTTTTTATGGATTCTACTTGTGCCCTTGACAAAGTTCAGAAGTTTCATCACATATTCTTTCTTTTTATAATGTACTTGACATGTTTTTTTCCTACACTTTATTGTAACACTATTATAAAACACGTTATACAAGACCTTGTCCAAAGAACATTAGAAGGAGTTTCTTTAGTAGGCCGATACGGTGGGAGTTTAATACAGCATAAACGAAACATAAAGATAAAGTGGCTCAGTGGTTAGTGTTGTCACCTTGGAACACTAAGGTTCTGGATAGCAACATGACAAAGATCCTTTTCCCGGCCCACGAAAATGTATGTAATGAGCGGCTGTTAGTTGCCTCACATACATTTCTATCCCATGACATACATTTTTATCATGATGATCTCACAGGCACTGCATGTAGAACTAGCGGGGCTATAATACACAGCCCTGCTCCTGTCGCAGCTGCTGAGATCAGAAAAAAATCTGATCCTGGCAGTTAACCTCCTCAGTGCTGCGATCAAACATGATGACACACTGTACAAGGGAGTGAACTTATTTTCAGTGGTGATTGTTGGTGCCGCTGGGGCTGGCATCATCATGGAGACTGTCTAGAACCTGACAAAGATCCGCAGGGCTGTCTCGTGTATGAGAAATTCGTGTAGGTCAGCAATCAACAGTGTAAAAAATAAAAGGAAGATTACATGAAGGAACTGCTAGATTTTTACTTGTAGTCATAACATTTTGAATAATAAAAATGAAATGCTAATATATACATACTCTAAGATCGGAAAAATATAAAGTTCAACATTAAAAACAAGGTATCATTTAGCCATATAAATTCAAAAAGAAAAAGGTTATACAGTCCGGAATACTAAAAACTAAGAATGTGTTTGGTCCTTGAGCCCAAAAATGGCCTGGTCCATAAGAGCTTAAGCATCGGGATGTAAATAATAATATTCCCATTCACTAACAGCAAGCAGATATCCTAAAAATGGAGAGGAATTGAAACACAAAGCATTTCATTTTACAATGATTAAGCTTTATTTACCAAAAAACAGAAATCTCATGTTAATCAAAAGTTTTGGACAAAATAAACTTATTAAAATACAATAGCAATGCACAATGTAGCAATCCACTACAGAGTCAAAAGGTCCCATTTAAACAATTGTTAACCCCTCCCAACTTTCTCAGCGGGAACAATTACCTGTGTTTAAAAAAGCACTCCAGCAGTTTTTCTTGGGCATATATAGTGAATCATAGGCTATTGTTAAAGAAAAATGCAGCTGCTCCTGTGTATGCCTTGTGTATACCTGTTTTAGTTAATGTGCAATTTATGGGTTGTGTGCCATCTTGGTACCTTCTTCCCCTCTGATATGGTTCCCATATGGTAGTTTACATTTCCCATGATGCTTCTGGCTTAACAGAGGCAGAGCGGTGAAGTCTCATCACACTGGGCTTCTCTGCTCTGAGTCTTATCTAAGTGCAGCAAGTGATAGATCAGTGACACAGAACTGCTGTCCCCACACTTCAGAGTCTCAGTCTATCTCTACTGTATGTGATGCAGCCTCACATTTCCCTCCCTGCCTCCTGCTTACGATAGATTTTTCTCTGTAATTTTTTTACACAGAAGGCAGTAAGGAGCAGCACCTCGTAGGAATATACTGGATTCTATGCACACGGCATTCACAAATAGTATAGACAGTTAGTGTGATTCAGGGGAGTTCTATAACTTTGCAGCTAATCATTGTATGGACTCTCTTATAATATCACTGCACTCCTGCTCCCTTAGATAGGGCAGAAATAATCCAACCTGCAGTGCTCAATGCATTGATGGGCATCCAGAGGAATAAGGAGTGTAGAGCGAGTGAGTGGTCTCAGAGCTGGTGGGGGTCTCTGTGCTCGGACCCCCACCAATCCAAACTTCTGACATGTCACTATGAAATGTCAGAAGTTTGTCGAACGTTTAGCTACACTCTAAGCCTACATGTATGCCCCTGTGTGGGCACGGCAGTTATGCCCATGTGATCACCAGCAGGAGGACATCTGTCACTGACACTAAACATCCAAATAATGATACCCCTAAAGAAGGCCCCAAGGGCTGTCCTGCAACACTCCGTATGCCCTAACAGATGCCTTTGCATATTATTATGCACAGACATAATGTACTAGCATATAGACATATGCCAGTATTTTATAGTGTAAGAAAAGTTAAAGTCCACTAATAATAAGAAAAATAAACAAAGCTAGAAACTAAAAAAATACAATAAACATGCTTGTTTCTTTTTTAAAAACAAATCATTTTTAGGTAATAAAACTCAATAAAACACATGTAAACATAAAAATAAAATGTTATGGCTGGGTTAATGCGAGGAGGCAAGAACACAAAAATTGGCTTCTTCCTTAAGGGGTTAAATTTATTTTATTCAATATACACACACAAGTTTTCCTCTACATATTCAGTATTCATCCATATACATATCCATCATTCATTCATCCTATTTTTAAGTCTATCACTGAGCGATGACGTACAGGAGATTTAAAGCTGTGGCAGTAGGCATTTTATGAGTCATTTTGCTACAACAATGATAATACTGACATGAGTGGGTCACATCTGTGTGGTCATTAAAGTGGTATTCATGGACTGCTCATGGGATCATAAAACAAAAAATATGATCTAAACCTACTAAATATAAAGAAATGTCTGATAAATTATTGCAATATTTGCATTTTTTCTACTTAGTTCTTTCAGTTTTAAATAATACAGTTCGATACATTGTAAAAGTTGTCAGAGTTAACTTTTAGATTAAAATGAGCAGAGCATAAATGGTTACATGTAAGTACCATATTATAATAAATATCCCTCTAAAAAATAGGACTTTAGTAAGAAACCTTGCTTATTGGCCACAGCAGAACACACTATTTTATAATATTAAATTCAGTGTTAACAAAGAACTTTTTTACTGCTATAATTATATGTACTGCCAGTTTATGAGAAAGGTAACCATCTATTTAATTAAATGGGTTTTCCAAACTTGGACATTTATGGCATATCCACAGAATGCTTGATAAATGGGGTTCCCACCTCTGGAACCCTCACCTATCTTTAGAACGGGGCCCCCTGACACCTATCGTAACTTGTCTTGCTGCTCTCCAGACACTAACTAACGAGGCGGTCGTGAGTGCGGAAACTAAAAAGCTCGCTGAGCTACGGTGTTTCTGTAATTCCATAGAAGTAAGTGGGAGTTATAGAAACAGCGTAGCATCGCAAGCTCGGCTGCTTCTGGAACATGGGAGCTACGGAAACCTGTTTCCGTAACTCCTAGTCACTTCTATGGGAGTGGAATTTTTCTACAAATTGCTTTTCCTACAAATGGCTTTAAAATGCTTGACCACATTAAATACCATAAAAGTAGAAGAGGCATAGTACAATTCCCACACCACAATATAAACACAACTGGGCTTTATATGTTTTCTTTTGTGAAGTACAAGATGCATTTAACAAGGCTTAGTTATAAAAAACGAAGACATGATTTTATATAAGATTTATATGTGTAAAAGAATAAATATAATTGGTTGCAAAGGGATTGATTTGCTTGAGTATATAAATAAAGGATTTTCCAGGTTTTTATTATGAGAGTTTGACACTTCTCACTCCTGGGACTCACTAAAATATGTGCTGAATTGTTAATTCTGTGTTATTTCTTTGAATCAAACCACCGACACAAAAAGTTATTAAAATGCCGCAGGTACTGTACTACAAGTGGGATTTTTAGCACTTGGTAGATGGTGAATGATATAGAATCATCCTCAGGCAGAATTCCATTCAATTTAATGGAAAATCTGATATTCTTTCATTTCAAAAATTCAAATGTAACATTTAAAAACAGTCCAAACATGCTTTTTGCAATCTATTACTATGGGTTATTTTTGCACTGTATATACAACAGAAGAAAGAGCAGCTGATGTAGCCGGTGCCAGTGCTGTTAATACATCAACGAATATAGTTAATTGGCTGAATGTAGATAAGGTCCAAGCTAAATTGAATAAAAGTGCACAAGGCTCCAGAAACAGAAGGGTTACACCCTAGAGTTCTTAAAGAACTTAGTCTAGTTGTTTCTGTCCCCCTCTTCATAATATTCAGAGATTCTTTAGAGACTGGTATAGTGCCAAGGGACTGGCACAAGGCAAATGTGTTGCCTATATTCAAAAAGGGCTCTATGTCTTCCCCGTGTAATTATAGACCAGTAAGCTTAACATCCATCGTGGGAAAAATATATACAGAAGTATATGACAAAAACTAGTATTACCAGTGACAGTCAGCACGGTTTTACTAAGGACAAAAGTTGTCGAAACAACCTGATTTGTTTTTATGAAGAGGTGAGCAGAAGCCTAGACAGAGGGGCCGCTGTGTATACAGTGTTTTTGGACTTTGCAAAGTCATTTGACACTGTCCCTCATAATGGGTAAATTAAGGACAATAGCAGGGACACTGCTAGGGTCTTAAAAGATCAGGGGCACAAGCCCCAAGACCAGAGCCGATTCTAGCTTTTCTGTTGCCTCAGGCGAAAATTGAAATGGCGCCCCCCCATCCGCAAAAAAGAAAAAAATCATAAGTAAGAAACAACTTAAAACGAAAAATTAAAACTATGTAAAAAAAAATACATTATTGAACATTTCTATAAGCTGCAAGGTCTCATGATGCTACAGGCTATTGTGTAATAAATATCTTTATGTTCCCCCAGCTATAAGTACTAGTAAAATGATAACTTACCAGGGCAAAGTGTATCCAAAATGCAAACATAAAAATGAAACAAAAATGTCAGCATTCAAACTTGTGTCAGGGCCCCTATAATGGCTCTTTAGAGTCAGTATAGTAACGCATGCTGCACTTTCTTTCTAGCGGATAAAAACAGATCAGTGATGATAAAAGGATCTGCCCATCTCTGTTGGATGTGTACAACCAATCAGTAATATTTGTGAACAGAACCTACACAGACCGGACTAGGAATGAATGTAATCATCAAGCCAGTAATATAATTTGCAAACTATTCAGTGTGTGTTCAGGCCTTAAAGGGGTTGTCCCAAGATCAAATGTTATCCCCTCTCTACAGGATAGGAGATAACATGCTGATCAGTGGGGGTCCCTAGTACCCCTGAGTTCATGACGCTGCATGTCAAGCACACACCCTGCCACTCCAGTCACTCAGGGTACAAGGGACCCCCGATTCTAGTTATCAGTGGGGGTCCCAGTTGTCGGACCCCCACCAATCAGCATGTTATGTTCTATACTGTAGTCAGGGGATATCATTTAATCTTAGAACAACCCCTGTACTTGCAAAGCGCAAATGTATTTTTAGAAAAAAAGGCATATGGAACGGTAGCAAAGCAAAGAATAAACCGCGCACATCCTATATATAAATATATACCAGCAGTGAATATACCGCACAGATACATATATATCAGCAGTGACTAGCGAGGTAGAGGGTTGTGTGCGTGCAGGTGCACGTCTGTTGTGACTGCAATGCAAAGCAAACAAATACAAGAATACAACACCCCTCTGCAGGAGCGAAGATATCTAAAAACATTAAATATATGGGTTTAATATTGCATTACTGCATACACGAGGCACATGACATCATAGACATCACATGACATCACATTGATGATTGATGCAGTGTAAGAAAAGTTCTAAACCTAAGCAGTTTGTGTCATTGAGTTTAGTTGATTGAAAAAAAGGACAAGTCCGGGCGTGTAATGCTTCACTCAGAATGCTATCACACATAGTGGAGCTGGGGGGGGGGGGGGGTATTTGAACCTCTCTATTAACACCCAAAAATCTTTTAACTTTTCTAGGAAATGTTCCTTGACCTGATTCTATGAAAAATAAGTGATATCTCATATAAAATATCTGGCCATTTCTTTTATTACCCACCAAAAATGTGCAAATTATGCTATGTGTGAACACAGCCCTACAGGGGTTATTCTATGTTAACATGTTAACAACCCCTTCTCTAAATGAGGACTTGCTAGTGATCAACTGATAGTGACGGGTCTAGCAGCCTGAACTCTCGGTGATCAGCTGTTATCACTGGGGGAAGTTGCGGGTGGCTGCACATTTGTCCTGAACCAGCTTCTTCAGGTGAAATGCGGTATTGCATGACCCCTTTCAAAGGAAAAAGTTATATGTGAGTCTTCGTTCACATCTGCGTCGGGACTCCGTTCATGGGTTCCGTTGACTATGGTATTGATTCCGTCAAAACGACAAAACCCTTAAACAATGGTGACAAACGGAAACCATTTGCATCGGATCCGTCACCATTGAAATCAATGGTGATGCAAATGGAAAGCTATTGTTTCAGCTTGGATTTCGTTCATGGGTTCCCCTGATGGAAAGCTCTGATGAAACTCATGAACAAAGTCCCAACGCAGACGTGAATGAAGCCTAAGACTTGGTCACTCTAAGTTCTCCAAAGCATTAACTGCTTTTTGTAGCAGCTCTCTGCTCTAGGTAATAGAAGGTGGTTGGTGGTGAGCCCCATAATAATATCCGTATGAACTAATAGTTTTTTGCATAATGTGGACAAAACAAAGTATTTTGTATCATATATAATTTTTCGCAATGCTTTGTTCTCAGTTGTCAGCTCTTTTTGGTGCTGTTGTAACAGGGTGTGACTAAAGACTTGTAGATTATTGATGTCAGGTATCCCAGTATGGAATCCTGTGTTTTCTTTAAAGACATAGTGCAGTAGGTGATATGTATCAAAGATGGATGGTCCTTTTAATTGTGTACTATGAGGGTTTTATGTTGTGGATTTCTGCTGCATCTTCATTATGCCCTGTAAATGTGCCTAAGGGCTTGTCCACATATAATGGAATGCATATTGGGGCCTCCTTTTTTTTTTTTTTATATATATATATTTTAGGCACCATGTCAGATTTGAAGAGGTGTTGTGGGGCCAAAACAGTTGAAACACTGCCAAAAAGACACTATTTGGCAAACTACCCTCAAAGAATTTATAGAGGGGTATAGTGAGCATTTTGACCCAACAGGTGTTCTTTTGCTGAATTTAGTGGTATTAGACCAAGAAAATGAAAATCTAAAGTTTTTCCAATAAAACTTATAAATTATACATTTTTATAAGGCATAAAGGAGAAAAAACACCCCAACATTTGAAATGCCAATTTCTCCCGATTACGGCAATATGCGATATGTGGTAATAAACTGCTGTTTGGACCCACGACAGGGCTCAGAATGGAAGGAGCGCCATTTGGATTTTGGAGCTCAAGTTTTGCTGGAATAACAGGTGTCATGTCGAATTTGCAAAGCCCATGAGGGACAGAGACAGCAAAAACACCCCAAAAGTTACCCCATTTGGTAAACTACACCCCTTAAAGAATCTATCTATAGATTTAGTGAGAATTTGGACCCCACAGGTCTTTTTCAGAATTTATTAGAATATCAAAAAATTTTCCACTAACTGTATTGCAGTATATTGTCATTTTTACAGGCTTCTGAAACAGCGCGATCGCTGCTCCTGTCCATTAGTAATACACAGCTGACACCTGCAGCCTATGGAGCATGCTCAGCGCGTGAGCCCGCTCCATACATCATCTCCTGCACCATGACGTGCTATTACGTCATGGTGTGCGAAGGGGTTAATGTGCAGCGATGGTGCAAAGTAAAAATTGCAATTCTCCACTGATATGCCATTTCAGTGCACAATATGTTGTCCCCAGTTTTTGCCACTGAAGACAAATACCTCATAAAATGTTAAGTGATTCTCCCTGTCCCAATGGAATACATATGTTCTTGAACGTGTTTAAATAATGGGCGTATTGTTTTTCCTATGTAGAAAAATTGGCAAGGGCAAAAAATGGTATATACCAAATAATTGGATTTGCACGTAATCAGATTACTGACATAATGTTTGACTGCACCCATTTGAACTGTTTTCCCTATGTTCATCTGTCCACAAAATGAACAGTCACCACATTTGTGGTTACCTATTGGGGCTATGTCTTTGAGCCAATTACTTTTTTTATTTTGAGTTGCCAAAAAACGGCCTACAACTAGTTCATCTCTCAGTTTTTGCATCGTCTGAACAAGACCACAGGGGGATGACATGCTTTCTCTGCTAAATCCACATCTGCCTCTATAATGTGCCAGTTTCCTAATGGCACTATTTTTGCGATCTGCAACTGGGCTATACTGAAAAGAAAACACAAATACTATGTTTCAATTTTTTTGTCTCTTTTTAAAGAGTAATGTATTGCGATCACACTAAAGTGCTCTAGAAAAGGATTCCGATAGTAATACATCATTGTATCCTCTTGCTCTCAATCTTTCCATGAATTCCATAGACTGTTCTAAAAACTTATTGTAATCACTATTAATTATTTTGAACCTGAGTAATTGTCCATAGGGTAACGATCTTTTGATATGAGGTGGATGAAAACTTTTATGGTGTAAGAGGGCATTAGTGGCTGTGAGTTTACGAAATCCACTCGTATATAAACCTCTCTCATCTACTGTGATTTTAACATCAAGGAACTCTACAGTAGCGCCTCCAAAATTAGCTGTAAATTTCATGTTCACATCGTTGGCATTAATGTACTTCATGAATTTATCAAACTGTCCTTGAGTACACTATTATGACATCGTCGATTAAATCTAGACCAGTGCCTTACGTGTTTAATATAAGGGTTACCAACATTGTATATGTATTTTTCTTCCCATCTGGCCAAAAATAAATTTGTATCTGTAGGAGCGACGGGGGTCCCCATTGTAGTACCACTAAGCTGTGCAAACCATTGGTCCCCAAAGCAAAAAACATTGTGGGTGAGCACAAAATCAAGTGACTCACAAATAAAATTTATAGTTTCCCTGCTTTTCCCTGTTCTCTCCAAAAAAGATCTGATAACACCTAGGCCATCAATGTGGCGAATTCTGGTGTATAGACTTGTCACGTCAATAGTGGCAAGACTATCACCTTCACCCCACTGGAATTCAATGAAGTTTTGTAATAGGGATTTGGTATCTAGCAAATATGAAGGAACACTTTGCAATAGAGGGCATAGGTACCAATCTAAGTAGCTGGATAAGAGGTTCAGTTACTGAACCTCTGCCCGCCACAATGGGCCTACCTGGTGGATTGACATAGGTCTTATGGATTTTGGGTAAAAAATACCAGTATGGTTTAACCGGTTTATCTAATAATAATCTCTTTGCCTGGTTTATAGAAAAAACATTGAGTGTCGTAACTTTTCTCAAGAAAGGGCGGAGTTTTTGAATATATCTAATATATCCACTTGTGGGATCTCCACTCAATTTAGTGTATGTATCTGAATTGCTCAATTGTCGCATGGATTCTGCTACATAATATTCTCGTTCCATGATCACAATGTTCCCTCCCTTGTCAGCAGGCTTGACAATAAATTTATCATTTTGTTTCAACCATCTTAATGCTGCTACCTCTTTAGTAGTGAGGTTTGTCTCAACAGATGGATATATTAACGACTTGACATCTTGTGTCACAGCTCGCAAAAAATTGCTAATAGAACTGTAAAGGATCTGCCTGACACAGCTTCTCTGTCGACGCCCGTGGTTACTCACTCTGCACCTGCTCCTAAGTCTGGTCGAGTGACCCCCTTCTTCCACCAATCAGCCTGGGAGGCTGAGGAGTGGGAGAGCCTATCACAGCCTGGCCAGACGGAGCTAGCTCCCGCCCTCTGTCTATTTATACCTTCACTTCCTGCTCCTCCTTTGCCTGTGATTGTTTCAGTCTGTTTCCTGGCTCTGCTGCTGCTACTTACTACTTGTCTTCTTCTTCATATTGACCCTGGCTTGACTGACTATTCTCCTGCTCTGCGTTTTGTACCTCGTCCACTCCTGGTTTGACTCGGCTCGTTCACTATTCTCCTGCTCTGCGTTTTGTACCTCATCCACTCCTGGTTTTACTCGGCTCGTTCACTATCCTTGTTGCTCACGGGGTTTCCGTGGGCGACAGCCCCATTTCCCTTAGCTTCTGTGTACCCTTGTCTGTCGTGAACTTAGTGAGCGTAGGGACCGTCGCCCAGTTGTACGCCGTCGCTTAGGATGGGCCGTTGCAAGTAGGCAGGGACTGAGTGGCGGGTAGATTAGGGCTCACCTGTCTGTCTCCCTACCCCGCCATTACAAGAACTGCCTGGTGACAAGGGAGGGAACATGGAGTATCCAATGCCTCCCCTAAATGGTTCCAACAAAGTGTCATCTCTCCTAGGGTTAATGGGACTCTCATTAATAAGTTCATACAGATCTGTAAGAGTCTGTCTATCCATCTCCTCTATGTTGTCCCCAAGTATGAAGCCCAGCGGACCAATACTTGCCGGAATATCACCCTGTGGGGTACCTGCTGGTTCAATGGAATTTTTATTTTTGAAGAATTTATATAGATTCAAATTCCTCAAAGATGTGCTCAAATCTATCGTAAATTGTCTGCCATCAAATTTGTTGGTCAGACAATAATTTAAACCTTTAACCAAAAGTGAAATACAATCAGTGGATAATGTCACATTAGCGAGATTAACAACATTGCTTTTCTGTACAGTAACATTATTAGTACATAGGCGAGCAGGGATCTCTACTTTTGCCATCTTGGGGTTGATGCAAATCGTTTCTTTCCGTGCCCTCTGCATGTGCTGCGCCTAAAGGGGCATACTGTGTCGAGATGTTAGTGTCCCATGTCATGATCTCCCCTTATCTTCTGCCATCCTCGGATGGACTGGAATCTGATACTGAGTCAGTAGTCCAATGGTCAGCCTGTTGTTTCCTTGGTCTTCTACCTCTTCTTCATTTTGCTCCCATACTCGGGCGTTGTCGTGGTTGATTTTTCCACAAAAAATGCGATCCAAGTCAAAATCCATTTTGTCTCAGGAATTTATCCCTTTTACGTTCCTTTATTTCGTTCTGAATTGAAATCAATCGTTTTTCAATTATTTTCTGAAAAGCTGTGAACTGGGTTTCAATTAACCGTGTGGCCAATTCACATAGTGTTTTATCCAGGTCTATTTTTACCACATTATACTCTTGTTTGGAATGTTCCAATACCAATCGTACTAAATTCAAGGAGTGATTAAGATGCGCCTTTTTCCATTTCTCAACAAAGGCAACATCCTCCCGATATTGTGAGACCTCCTTGAAAACTCGTAGCCCACGTGGGGTTCAGCTGCAATCACTATACGACTGTAGGGTGTTGTTAGTCCAAAATAATTTGACCTCTTTTTCCGATAAGGACATAATTTTTTTGTTCTAAAGATCTGGTGCTTAAGATCTTGGTATCATCACAAATATTACATTGGGAGAAAAAAGTGCTGATGTCCTCCCGGCCTGCCTCAAGTGCATTCATATTAACCACATATCAAGTTAAAGATGTCTACATCCGTAGTTGTTTTGTATTTTGCAGCATTTGCACAGTAAAATCACTTTTTTTAAACTTTATTATTTTTTGTGTCACCTTTATTCTGAGAGCCATAACTTTTTTATTTTTTATTTAAAAAAAGCTGTGTAAGGGCTTGTTTTTTGCGGGGTGCCTTGTATTTTGGGGAACATGCGACTTTTTGATCACTTTTTATTGAATATTTTGGGAGGGGTGGTGAACAAGAAAACAGTGATTCTGCTGTTGTTTTTATTTAATTTTTTTGCAGTGTTAAACGTGCAGGAAAAATAACATTATAGTTTTATAGTTCGGGTCGTTATGAATGCGGTAATACCAAATATGTGTACTTTTTTTAAAGTTTTCCATTTTTTCCTATAATAAACAACTTATAGGGAAAGAAAGGCAGTTATAACTCTTATTTTTACACTTTTATACAACATTTTTATAAACTTTTTTTATTTGTCCCACTAGGGGACTTGAAGACCTGCAGCACTGATCTCTGCTATAATACATTACACTACCTATGTAGTGTAATGTATTACAGCTGTCAGTGTGACACTGACATGAAGCATATCAGGACCTGCTGGAGGTGGGTCCTCATAGGCTTCTGTACATGGCAGATCCGGAGGCCATTGGCAGGCCTCCGGTTGCCATGCCAACCATCGGCACCCCCTCCCACTGCATTATCGGGGGTGCCGATCTGCTACAAACCCCTTAAATTAAGCGATTGCTATCGAACGCCGCATTTAAGAAATTAATTGCCGGCGTTTCACAGCTGGCTGGCAACAGGGGAGTGTCAGCTGTCGGGGACAGCTGATCTCCCGATTCCCAGACACTGTCTGTTAGGACAGTGTTCACCGGGAACGTCTGAGTAACTGTACGTCCGAGTGCGGGAAGTAACTTCTCGCCAAGACGTACAATTACATCCTGGTGCGGGTAGGGGATAAGAAACTTTTATATTTTACAGCAGATTTCTTCGTCATCAAAGTTGCCTAGCTCTGGACTAAAGGGTGCACCACATGTCTATTTGATCTGGTGAAAAGCATCTGAAACTCTGCTTAATACATTTATTATTGCTTCAAATAAGTTGGATTCCGTGTTTTTACAAAGTTTTCTTTCATTCCTCAATAATCCAAACAAGTGTATGTGGGTGTGTGCTGTAGGCAATGGCTGATCCCAATATAGACAGTTTGAGGCACCCAGAGGGCTCATGGAATCTGTCAGGTACGCCCTGGTTAAAATTACAGCCGATTCGGAGAAGCGGGACCCAGATCCAGTCCCATACAGTTAATTCTATCAACTTTTAATATTTTTGTATTTTACTAAAAACTTTATTTAACATTTTTTTGTTTAGTCCCTTTAGGGACGTTAGATGTCTGGTACAATACACTGCAATACTTATGTATTGCAATGTATTATGCTTTTTACTGGCTCTTATTAAGCCATGCCAATGGAAGCGCCTAATATGAGCACCTAGATGGCAGACTTGGGGGCCTCCATGTCGCGGGGGGGGGGGGTCAAAGGAGTGACAGAGAGGGCCTCCCAACTCTTTTAAACGGCTTAGAGGCCACAGTCACTATTGACCGTGGCATCGAAGTAGTAAACAAACGGGATCTGAGTTATCTCTGATCCCGGCAGTTACAGGGAGGTGTCGGCTGTAACATAAAGACAACACTCACTATGCATGGAGCATGCTCAGCCCGTAGGCTCCCTCCATTCTCTCCCTTCTATCGACAGACTATGACGTACAGTTATGTCGAATGTCGGTAGGGTTTTTAAAACCAGTCTTTTTTGTTATTTGTATCATTCACACATAATTATTGATCCAATGAGAACTAAAATATTTTCTGATTGGGAAGAATTTGGAGGTATAAGAGATTTTTTCAGAAAATTGACCCATGGATTTAACAATTTCTCTTTCTGAACTGTTCAAATGGGAATTAATCTTAAATCCTCACTTTGATAGAATTTCTAACAGCCAAAGGAAAAAAGGCTTTGCTACTAAAGTTATATATTATTGTAGAGTACATTTAAGTGAAAATAACATAATTCTAGTAAATGAATATGAATATTGTCCTATTACTGCACTTTCTGAAGATTGTTTTGTGTTACGGTTAAGCATGTGTGAGCAATTTCACTCATCTTGCTAAATTGTCTTCTCTTCTTCGCCTTCAGATTCATTCCAGACACAGAATATTTTTAGTGATTACTAATAAAGTCTTTTAACAGACATTTTTGAAAGCTCTGATAATAAAGAGCAGAGATTAAAATAATTTCAGAAAACTTTAATTAAACTAAACTTCCAAAGTGGTTATCTCCTTTACTCATACATTGGTAGAAGTTTCTTCCCTGTGCAGCTGATATGTCGAGCTTATTTTAATTTACAAAGAATAGTGAAATGAGGGAAAAAGAAACATCGACTTATTGAAGTTAAAAATGATGACATTATAAGGATAGCTGCTACATTTCTGAACTAAACTTTCAAAGGTAAAATACTCTTTTAATCTGCACTACTTATACCAAGAAGTTCTTTAAAGGCAACCCCCACTATGTTGGCATGTTAATTTTCATTACTGCAGCGCATCCAAATGTGGGAGCCTACAACAGTTGCATGAACATTTTGGCTGAGGAAGGGGTTCAAGGAATAACTAGAGCAGCAATGCTGTCACAGTCAGGCCTTGAGACGGGAACGTGGACGCAATACAGTATGTCAGTATTAGATATTGTTTAGGGTTAGGCCAGGGGGAAAAGTCTAAGGCATTTTGCAAATTTTACCTTATATTGCCCCTCACAGGTGGTATAAACTTTGTTCAGGGCATCCCTGGAGTAGTCTCCAATAGCTATTGCTGACAGCTTGCTGGTGGTATTTCTGAGGTGAGGTACCAGAATCTATAAACAGAAGAGTGGTCATAAAAATCCAAGGTCAGGGGTGGCAGAGTTAATGCCACACGATAAGACTGATATTTATATTAGTTAAATCCCAAATATCAAACAGCACCTTTTTCAAATGGATAGGATGCAAAGTACCCTGTTGCTCAGGAAAAGTGTGGCAGTGTTCGTCTACCTGTGCAACCCTCTCACTGCTACCGCTATTCTATCCATAGGGGTTAAGACTCTGTTTCATCTTAAAAGGACCGGCCTATGTCAGCTGGTTAGTGCTAAGCTTGTGGCTGATCACTTCATATTATTTAAAGGGGTTTGCTGCTTTATGTTTATTATGTGTTGGAAACACTTCTATATGCAAGTTACTAATATATTCTTATTATAAGTTTAGCACTGACTTCTTACTTTGTTAAGCCACAAACCCTTGGTAGGCAAAGCCTTTTACACTGACCAAATGCACGCTAATGGAGGAGCATGTGACCAGACATCAGCAACCTCCATTGAAAAACTGTTTTCTATGTCATATATTTCTCAAATACTACGCTCGCATGCTACGCTATTTCCGTAACTACCATTCACTTCTATGGGAGTTACGGAAACAGCGTAGCTCAGCGATTTATGCTGTTTTTGTAATTTCCCTCCATGTAATCAGAAAGTGGCCCGGGAGGCAGCGGAAACCGAGAAAGGTAGTTTAGGGAGCCCCGTTCTAGAGATAGGTGCGGGTCCCAGAGGTGGGACCCGTATCTATCTGACATTTATGGCATATCCTGTGGATATGTCATAAATGTCCCTGATGGGCAAACCCCTTTAAGTGAGAACCTAATATTACCTTAATCATTTAGAGAGTTTCCAGTTGTTATTTGTGTGGGTCTGTAGAATAGTGAATAGATGTTAACAATTAGGCCCTGTTCACACGGAGTATTTTGACAAGCTTTTTGGAGCGGAATCCGCTCCGCAAAATTCGTCAAAAACCGGCCGAAAATGCCTCCCATTGATTTCAATGGGAGGCGGGGGCGGTTTTCTCCCGTGAGCGGTAAAACCGCCTCACGGGAGAAAGAAGGGACATACCCTATCTTCGCACATTTACGCCTCTGACCCCCCATTGACATCAATGGAAGGCAGAAAAAGCGTATTTCGCTTTCGTTTTTTGCCCGTAGCACTCAATGGGCGCGAGCGAAAAACGCAGCGAAAATCGAGGAAAACGACGTGCAGGAAGGACAAAATCTGCCTCAAAATCCCGAACGGAATTTTGAGGCAGAATTTTCCTCCTGCAAAAAACTCCATGTGAACGAGGCCTTATGCGCTACTGTATTATTGCCAGGAATATGTCACAGTATACCTTATGTCTCCTATCTATTATTGGAGATCTGAGTATAATTGATTACACATTAGCACAAACTGAAATAATAAAATTATCTTTCATATAGCTTAGACTAAAAATTATAGATCATCTATGTTTATCCTATGTACTTGTATTGAATTTTGGAGTAATTACACAGTAAGACTGATGCATAGGCTAGACTCCAAGCTTCTAGCTGATATGTAAATTACTTTAGTTAGACTGATAATTGATCATTCTAATTCATGACATAAATTTCTGACTTTATGTCATGATTAGACTCTCCATCCATTAATGTCATTAAGGAACTTCCGTGGACAGTGATTTGAATGCTTAAGGAAACTATGTTTATGTATTGAAATTAAGTTGCTTCTGTTATTCTTTGTAGTAATCAGCTATTCGACAGACTGGAACATAACAAGGAGAGTGTCTTCAGAAAATTAAAATATGTTATTTAAATAAATATTTTTATATAAATATAATTTTTTTTCTAACTTACTTGTCAGCTTTGCTGTGTAGAATAATACAGCATAAGCAGAGTCATCACCTTATAATTAAGGGGGTGGACGCGTCAATGACTGCTGTATTGTACTGCTGGAAGCCCAGCAACACTATAAACTATACACATCAATAAGGCTCTGTCTGCATCACTGCCTAGTCTCTAGGCAGTACTCCATCACTTCCTAGAGACTGTAAGGCTGGGTTCACACGACCTATTTTCAGACGTAAACGAGGCGTATTATGCCTCGTTTTACGTCTGAAAATAAGGCTACAATACGTCGGCAAACATCTGCCCATTCATTTGAATGGGTTTGCCGACGTACTGTGCAGACGAACTGTCATTTACGCGTCGTCGTTTGACAGCTGTCAAACGACAACGCGTAAAAATACAGCCTCGGCAAAAGAAGTGCAGGACACTTCTTTCAGACGTAATTTGAGCCGTTCTTCATTGAACTCAATGAAGCACAGATCAAAATTTACGGCTGTCAGAGAAGCCTCGCAAAATGCGAGGAGGAGCATTTACGTCTGAAACGAGGCAGCTGTTTTCTCCTGAAAACAGTCTGTCTTTTCAGACGTAAATGCCTGCTATCGTGTGCACATACCCTAATAGTCTATGACATTTCTCTGTCAATTTCAGCTGCCATAAAGCACACACCCCTGCTGCACTGTCTATACAGAAAGGGTATGCCTCCAGTATGGCCAAACGTAGGAAAGTTTTTAAAAATATAAAATAAATAACTACAACATAAAAATAAGAACACTTTCTTGTGAACGGACTTACATCTAATTAATTACACATTCTTATTAACAGTAAAATGCTCTATATAGATAATAAATGGCAAACATTGTTTCTTTTTTTATGATCTGTACAATGAATGGTATTTAATGGTAGGACAAAACTGTTAATGTTAAAATTCCATCAAGTTCAAACTATAATCTTACAGTGTTCATGCAGAGGCAAGGCAACCCTTGAAGTAGATGCCAATTGCCTCATATTAGGGGGAAAATTATTCCCGACTCCAAATAGGGCAATCAAAATAAGTCTCCGGATCAACGACCCATCCCCAGTGATCTAGTACACATGGCATCACAACACAATGCTATGGCTATGTGCTCCATAGTCTCACTGCTCTCAGGCTGGGTTCACACGACCTATTTTGAGGCGTAAACGAGGCGTATTATGCCTCTATTTACGCCTGAAAATAGGGCTACAATACGTTGGCAAACATCTGCCCATTCATTTGAATAGGTTTGCTGACGTACTGTGGCGACGACCAGTAATTTACGCGTCGTCGTTTGACAGCTGTCAAACGACGACGCGTAAAATGACTGCCTCGTCAAAGAAGTGCCAGGGCACTTCTTTGAAACGTAATTTGAGCCGTTTTTCATTGAAGTCAATGAAGAATAGCTCAAGATTACGGGCGTCAAAGACGCCTCGCATAATGCGAGGAGGAGCTTTTACGTCTGAAACGAGGCAGCTGTTTTCTCCTGAAAACAGTCTGTCTTTTCAGACGTAAAAGGAAGCTAGCGTGTGCACATACCCTTAGGGTGAATACAAGTGGGGCGTAAATGCTGCACATTTTTCCTGTAGATTTGTGCCAGAAAAATAAGCAGTGAAATACAGTACACGTCTCATCCACATGTTGTGGAATATTTCTGCACAGAAATTGACCTGATGTGTGGATTTTTAACATTTTAAATCCACAGCAGGTTAATTTGTGTCGCATAGTGAGCACGGATTTTTGACTATTTTTCCTATTGACAATGCATTGTTGCGGATTACCTGCAGATTACCTGAGCATCTGCAGCAAAATCTGCAATTGCGGATTTTAAATTAATTCATTTTTTTCTGCTGCAAAGGAAGTCTGCAGGGAAATCTGCAAACAAAATTCTGCACTGTTTTGAGCAAATCCACACGAAAATCTGCACTATTTTGGGATTTGTTTTGCAGATTTCCCTGTGGATTTGCTGCAGAAAATTCAAAAGTGAATAACCCTAAGGGCAGATTCACACGAGCGTTGCGTTTTTGCGCGCGCAAACAACGCGGCGTTTTGGGCGCGCAAAAACCATTTGACAGCTGCGTGTGACATCCGTGTCTGATGCGTGGCTGCGTGATTTTCGCGCAGCCGCCATCATAGAGATGAGGCTAGTCGACGGCCGTCACTGTCCAAGGTACTGAAAGAGCTAACTCTTTCAGCACCCTCGACAGTGAATGCCGAACACAATATCGCAAAACCTGTAGAAAAAAAAGAAAAAGTTCGTACTTACCGAGAACTTCCCGGCCGTTGCCTTGGTGACGCGTCCTTGGTGACGCGTCCTTGGTGACGCGCCTCTCTTGACATCGGGCCCCACCTCCCTGGATGACGCGCCAGTCCATGTGACCGCTGCAGCCTGTGCTTGGCCTGTGATTGGCTGGAGCTGTCACTTGGACTTAATTGTCATCCCGGGAGGTCAGACTGGAGGAAGAAGCCGGGAGTTAGCGGTAAGTCAGAACTTCGTTTTTTTTTCTACAGGTTCATGTATATTGGCATCGGAAGTCACGGTCCATGGTGCTGAAACAGTTTAACTCTTTCAGCACCATGGACAGTGACTATCTCCTGACGTCGCGTACCGATAATTTTTTTGCCGGGTTCGGCCAAAACGAGTTTGGCCGAACCCAGTGAAGTTCGGTACGCTTGTCCGGCTTCGCTCATCGCAAAGACACTCCGTTTGGATGTTCGGAAACAGAAAAGCACGTGGTGCTTTTCTGTTTTCATTCATCCTTTTCACTGCTGTTGCGAGAATCACGCTCGTCCCACGGAAGTGCTTTCGTGTGGTGCGCGTGATTTTCACGCACCCATTGACTTCAATGGGTGCGTGATGCACGAAATACGCAGAGTTATTGAACCTGTCGCGCTTTTTGCGCAGCAGACAAACGCTGCGCAAAAAGCACGGACTGTCTGTACTGCCCCATAGACTTGTATTGGTCCATGCATGCCGCGTGAAAACCACGCGGCCCGCACGGACCGAATACACGCTCGTGTGAATCCCCCCTAAGTTTGAGAATGTGTCTTGGTACTGCAATTCACCCATTCCCTTAATTACTTTGGACACCCTGCTCCTCCTTGTATAAAGGTGCCCAATACTGTACGCAATATTCCATGTGCGGTCTGAATAGTGATTTATTTACAGTCAATGAAGAACTATTCTTCTCAGGTGCAGTTATGCCTCTTTGGATTCACCCCATCGCATGAGTTCTCCCATTTATCATCCCATTGATTTCACTGTTAAAAATGATGGATCGAAATGTATGTTTATTTTTATTACTAAAAATGGGGAAAAAATTTCTTCCATAATTTTTTTTTATATTGAAATTAAATTAATGACAAATGGAAACACAATGATAATAAATGTCACCCATTACATCAGTCATCCAATTAACTTTAATGTGAAAAACAACAGATCGGAAAACAGAAATTTTTTGAACCAGACATGAAAGCATTACATATTACATTTTTCTGTCTCTCACAAATGGTGTCTGTAGCGGACACATTTTGAGATATTAATGTGTAAAACGAAATCCCTTTTATAGCAATGAGATCTAGTGAGCATTTTTTTTTTACAAATGTAGGAGGTAATAGGTAACACATTCTTGTATCACAATTAATGATGCCAAATAATGAATGAAAGCGGATTGGTCAGCTGAATATGCTTCCCTATGTAAGGGTACAAATCACAGAAAATAAATTACATTTACTTAAAATCAATGAAAAATGCCCTTGTATCGGTAAATATGGCCTTTTTCAGTGATTTTAAGTAAATATACGTATTTAATTTTCAGGGGTTTGTTTGTATTATGAGTGTGGGGACTCACAGAATGATGAGGACCCTTGACGCAGGTTGCGAGCTTGCAGATTTTGGCAAAAATATCAACTAATACCTCATGTTTATCATGGATATTTTTCAGGATTCGGGCCTTGTAATGTTGGGGTGGACTAGTGTGTCAGTTCTTAGTGTGTTATACTTGGAAGGTGCTGGGCAGCCCACCTGATCTAATAGTAAAGGTGTAACTAATAGGCTGTAAGCCAGCATAGTTCACTAGATGTAATCGTGTGACTGGCACCTTATATAAGCCTTATCTTTGTGCAATTATAACACTAAGCATCCACCGCATAAATTATAGGAGTGAGAGTGGATGTTCATCAGTATTTTGCACCTGTGCAATCTCCCTTCATGTTGTGGTTTGTCTGCATCCTGCTGGGAACTGGTGTTTGAACCCGCCCTTGTATTAGTAAGTATGGCCTTTCTCAGTGATCATATTACAGCGATAGGTCTGTACTCCTATTATCCAAAAAAGCACAACATGTTTTGTGACATTTGGGTTATAGAAGCAATTAAGGAAGGAAGCAGACTCAGAGTTATGTTGTATTTATGAGGGGAGTTCTCCCCCCGTCACTGCTCTCCGCAGTGACTAACAGGCTTCTATCTATATGTGAGTACAAAGCAGCCTATCAGTCACGGTGGAGACAGGCGGAGCAGTGCTCCCCCTTGAATGTAGCAGTGAACTCATAACTAGGTAGTCATAACCGCTGTATTCTGTCATTGCTACTATTATCCAAATGGCATTAAAAGAATTGTGCCGTTTTCGATAATAGGAGTACAGAGATGTAATATATTTCTCTTACATAGAGCAGCATATGTAGCTGACAGATCTGCTTTAAGGATGAACAAACTCAGCTACATTAAATCTGTAAACAAGTTACCTAGATTGGGCAGTGTTGCAGATAGTAAAAGCAATTTAGGAGAAATTCTCGCTGTCTTAAGGTGTAAGTCTGTGGAAATATGTATTATGAATAAAATGGATCTACTAGAGTCATTTAACATTCCAGGGCTTATAATTCCTGCACTCTGGTCCCTCAACTGCAAGTTTCCAAAGTGCTCTGTCCACAACACCACAGGAAATAACAAAATGGTTGTATGTTACTAGGCTGCACAGGAGTTGACAAAACGACACCTCTTATCTCTGATATCACTTTCTGCTCTGTAGCTACTGGCTGAAGCTGCACCTCACAGACTTCCTGCTCTGCCCAACATAATATTAATCATACCTCTGAATCATCCCATATTTTGCGGGATTGTCCTGCAAACGAGTCACAAAATGGTCTGGCTTATGCCAATTTTCATAAAAATGGGTATTCCGAGAATGTTTTGTTGGTGTTCCTGGGTGAATTGGTGTGGGACGTAAAAGTGTCCCGCAAATGGGGATGCAAATGTTTTGAGGTATGCTGTTATTACTGGGAGCTCTCTTCTTAATTCTAGTTTCCTTCTACATTTGGATCAGAAAGCATGGTAAGTTACCTGAAATGTTTCGAAGAATGCTTAGTTTTAGGTCATCTTCTTTTCATGAGGATTTTACCACATTCTACGACACCCGACAGAATTTCTTTGCATACAACCATTTTCTGGTATCACCTTTTCTTGCCAATGCCCTATGTTTTTATATTGTGCATGATGATGTTCAAGCTATGTTCATGTTTGTAAAGTATAAAATAGTTAAAAAGAAAAGTAGTAGGCTGGTTTCTTATGCCCTCCTCTACCAGCCATTTTGGTTAATAGAACTGACAACATAGGGAATATGAGCTCTATTGAACCCTATATGGCAGGGCGCCTGTCCGAAAGGGGTGATGCTGCTGGTAATTGTTTGCTAGTGGACCCTAAAATATCCCATCTTACCAAATAAAAGAATCAAGCCACTGTTAAAATAATTGAGCAAAGCACAAAAAATAAATACAAAAAAGATCCAAGCGCAATTCCCCTTGCGAATGAAAAATAGGTTAATCAGAGTACTGTTGGCCATGTGTCCGATCTAAGCAGACCGATATTGTCAAACTGTCCCCAGTGACAGCATATTATATTTACGATTTGCCACTGTCCCTTGTCATTTTGGTGATATGGACCTCTCTATCAATACAGTCTCCGTCTTCCAGTGTCATTAGTTATATACTTGTTGCTTTGCTTCTTATTATCTTTTAGCTTCATTTTGATGTAGATGTGACTGCATTGGTGTCAAAAAAGAGGATAATGGAGACAAAAGTATGTTTATATGTCCACAAAAGGTTTTCATTTGTAAATAGGTAAAATACAGTATGTGATTACATGGAAGACCACAATGAAACAAATTACTGTAGTTGTAGAAATGTTAAATACGTGTTATATATTTTTTTTCTTAGGAGTCCAATATCAAATATGCTGTTGGAAGTTCATGTTTCTTATCTAATATTTCTCTCGCTTGTGATAGTCCTTTGAAGCTTAAAGAGGCTCTGTCACCAGATTTTGCAGCCCCTATCTGCTATTGCAGCAGATAGGCGCTGCAATGTAGATTACAGTAACGTTTTTATTTTTTAAAAACGAGCATTTTTGGCCAAGTTATGACCATTTTTGTATTTATGCAAATGAGGCTTGCAAAAGTACAACTGGGCGTGTTGAAAAGTAAAAGTACAACTGGGCGTGTATTATGTGCGTATATCGGGGCGTGTTTACCACTTTTACTAGCTGGGCGTTCTGATGAGAAGTATCATCCACTTCTCTTCAGAACGCCCAGCTTCTGGCAGTGCAGATCTGTGACGTCACTCACAGGTCCTGCATCGTGTCGGCACCAGAGGCTACAGTTGATTCTGCAGCAGCATCAGCATTTGCAGGTAAGTAGCTACATCGACTTACCTGCAAACGCCGATGCTGCTGCAGAATCATCTGTAGCCTCTGGTGCCGACACGATGCAGGACCTGTGAGTGACGTCACAGCGTGATCTCTGGAGAACACGGCTGTGTCTGCACTGCCAGAAGCTGGGCGTTGTGAAGAGAAGTGGATGACACTTCTATACACAACGCCCAGCTAGTAAAAGTAGTAAACACGCCCCGATGTACGCACATAATACACGCCCAGTTGTACTTTTACTTTTCAACACGCCCAGTTGTACTTTTGCAAGCCTCATTTGCATAAATACGAAAATGGTCATAACTTGGCCAAAAATGCTCGTTTTTTAAAAATAAAATCGTTACTGTAATCTACATTGCAGCGCCTATCTGCTGCAATAGCATATAGGGGTTGCAAAATCTGGTGACAGAGCCTCTTTAAAAGACAGTAGACAAGTAATAAGTCACCCAAAATCTAAGCATAGTCATTTTGTGCTACTACTACTTCATCCTGCATATCTGATTTGCTTTAGGTTGAACTGTTCCTGTCCCCTTTATACTCAGTTTAAGTAGCTGAGTAAAAGATAATCAGTTTGTGTATTTCAAATCTCAATGTGAAAAAGTAACACTGTTCTGTAAACTTCTGGGGTTTATTTATGGCATAATGTATAAAAGATTAACAGTCAAACCAGGTCAATGACACTACCTAAAATCATCTCTAAGAAAAATAAATCAATAAGGAACACCCTAAAGCTAGACAATTTAATTATAACTGTTAACCACCGATTAATCATTTATTTTTTATTATATTATTATTTTCTAAATCGCGCAGCTTGTTTCAAGCAACTGGTAAGCTGATGAACATGAGCATAAAGATGCTTTTTTTCAATGTCAAATACCCTATTAGGGAATTTAAAATGAATAAATCAGAACTCTCTGATCCCTTCTATTAGTGTAGATTGGCTACAGAGCCTCTCTCGCTCTGGAGGACCCAGCACATCTGTGTATTACATGGGCAGGTCATTGATTTTAATGGACACTGAAAATTCTTAATTTCTTCTGCGGTGGCACTGCAGGGAAATTGATTATTTTCTGGGAGGTTTCCTCACTTTGATTGCTGGGGTCCCAGCATATAGACAGCATATGATCTGCTTATGATCAGGGGACCCTACTAACAAAAAGGAATTGTCCACCACAGAGAACCCCCTTAATGGGGATTTCCTTAACTTTTGGCACAATGTGATATGTTTACATTATAATAGGAAGTGATATGAATATGAGGGTATGCTGGTATTCTCTATAATTTTCAGGTAGTATTGCATTAAAGGGGCATTTCTTAGATCAATCCATCATCAAAGTGCAGTTTACCAATAGCAATCACAAGAGACTCCTTGGTTAATATCAATTAAACATTAAAACATAGTCTGTATTTACTGAATAATTCTATAGTAAAATCTGTTCAACCAAAATGCACTTCAGATCATTTAAAAGGGTTTTCTATGAACAAGATTTATCACTTATCCACAGGATAGGTGATAAATGTCTGATCGGTGGTGGTCCGACTGCCGAGACCACCACCGATCATGAACGTCCCGAAATCTCCTATGTGAATAAAGCAGTTGTAGAGCCTGTGCGCTATCGCTCCATTCACTGTTTATGGGACTGCTGAGTGCTGTATTTGGCTATCTATGGCAGTCCCATATATAGTGAATGCTCGGCCACTGCTCCATTAACTCGGGCACGCTCATTTTCGTAATTGGTTGGGGTCCCGACGGTCAGATGCCCACTGATCAGACATTTAACATCTATCCTGTGGATAGGTGATACATGTTATTTATGGGAAAACCCCTTTAAATCACAGGAAAGATTTTAACATCAGTATACTAAACCACTAAATGAGTCCCTAAACTTTCTGTCTCGCCGCGGTCGGCCTTACATTGTATGAAGCCCTTTGCCTTTGCAGTGTCTTCTGTTGGCACCCCTCCCTGTTGGTGTCGTACAGTGCACAAATAATCATTGTATACAGTGCCATACATTGACCTAAAACCACTTCCATACAGTTGAATAAATAACAATGCATTACAGTGCCGCCGCTGCCGCCACCACCATAAACTGCAGAAATAATATTTTGTACACTGCCTAAGCAATAGTGCCAGACAATGTGAGATCACGCTTGCTGTGCCGTAAATCACACACAAACGTTACCGAAGTGTCGGGATTGTGAATAGACACCGTTTCCTGGCTGAAAGCGATGTCTATTCACTCTTAAGACATTTCAGTAACGTTAATGTGTGAGAATTGACAGCACATCATGATCTAGCAGGATCACTATGTGCTGAGTATATGAATGGAGAGAAGTGTATGTCGCTGATTGGTCAGCGTCATACACTTCTCTTTACAATGCCCACTTGGTCAAAAAGTAAAAACACCCCCAGTTGTCTATTAAGAAAGTCATTAGCATAAATCTAAAATAGGTCATAACTCAAAATTGATAGTTTTTCTAAATAAAAAAGACTGCTGTAATCTACATTACAGCGCCAATCACATTATGTAGAAGATAGGGCACTTATAATCTGGTGACAGAGCCTCTTTAATGTTATTTTTTGGGGATTTATGATCACTCATTCCAGCCAAAATATTGTTGTTTTTTGTGTTATATTCATTCATGTCGCTCTTATTCCCCAAATACTATGGGATTAGGAGTGGTGATCACTTAAGGAAAATAGTGAATATGTTTGTTATCTGTACTAAAAAGTCTACTCCACACACACGTGCACCGCTGAGGTCAACCATAAGCGGCATCTATGATAGTGGATATAAACACAGGAAGGACAGTGACTTCAGGCCAAACAGTTCCACATCAGTGGTAAAGAATGTTTACCTTTTATCTGTAAGGCCGGGTTCACATGTAGCATAAATACTGCAGATTTTCCGCAACAGATTTAGTTGCGAAAAATCCGCTGTATAATACAGTAGCAGCAGAGTGGAAGAGATTTGAACAAATCTCATCCATATGCTGCATAAATGATAAGCAGAAAAAACTTTCAGAAAT
Organism: Rhinoderma darwinii; assembly: GCF_050947455.1. Classification (NCBI taxonomy): domain Eukaryota; kingdom Metazoa; phylum Chordata; class Amphibia; order Anura; family Rhinodermatidae; genus Rhinoderma; species Rhinoderma darwinii. Next base: position 86,586,669 of record NC_134694.1, read on the forward strand.
TGACCCGCGGGGCGGTTTTTTAATCCGCAGCATGTCAATTGTATTTGCATAATCTCTGTTTTTTTGTTGTGGGTTTTTCCCATTAAATTCAATGGGAGGTAAAACCCACAACACCTGCAATTCTGTCGCAAAAAATGCAACTCAGAAAAAAATAATCTTATACTTCCACTGTGTGGGTATGCAGGTTTATATAACAATGGATAAAGCTACACAGCCACAACAGTGGTACAATTATTCCCACTGCCTAATTGGTCCCATTGGGAAAAAACACTTTTTTGCAATGTCTTTGAATACTCCAGGACCAAATCGCAGAGAGATCAAACCCTGCTGCCTCCATAGTAGAGCTCTCTGCAATTTACATGTGAGTACCTGTATACCCACACCACATTTTGGATTATAAACGAACTACACCATGGAGTAATAATTTTCTTCACTGTCTCAAATCATACAGAGTTTACTGTAGAAACCAGAGGTCTGTCTCTCAATGTAAGTCTATGAGACTCACATCGCGGCTCTCATAGACTTGCATTGAGACCCTGACTTTCAGTCTGTACAGCAGACGCTGTCAGATATAGGGAGTCAGAATAAAGATCACCTGACCCACGGTGACCTGGAACAGAGCGGCTTCCCGCAAAAGACAGCACCAGGTAAGTCATTACGCATGTCTACATTGCACTACATTATATTTAGAAAAAGAGAGGGGTAACTTGTTCTTTTATTAGTCCATCTACTTTACTAGTTTTACCTTTTCCTGATCATAAATCAAGATGGATTGAGTCACTATGCTGTGAAGAACATTACTGAATTATTGATTTAGAACCAGGTGATATTCTGGATAACAGCTGACACTTTCCAGGATTCTCTGATGGTGTCTTAAGCGAAAGCAAAAAAAAATAAAAATGAAATTGGCAGTGTTCCCAGATTAATGTGGTGACAGAAGGTCCTAATGTCCTTAAATCTTAATTGAGTGGTTTTGCAGCAATCTGCGCTGAAATACATCTCAGATCAATGCTCACTGGGAGTTTTTGGCCTATTGATACAGATTTTAATGGTTCTCATGGGATTCATTGACTTGCATTTGTCCTTATGTAAGTGTTTATGTAGATGCCTGTTAAGGAACCCAAGAGTGACAGCTGTTTCGCGTAAGCTGGAAATAATACTGAATGAATTAAGCTACAGCAAACGTCATGGCCGGCCAGAGGGGTATCAAGAAAACTTGAGCAGCTGTTAGGAAAACATCGAGGAGTATAGTAGCAATGGGAGCTGCAACCGTCCTATTGTAGAAAAGCACCTAAGATATTCACTAGAAGTGAAAAAATACAACACAAATTAATGTTCTATAACATATTGCATTGCTAATTATTAGTACTAGTAGTAATATGAGTATTACAACATGACATGCTGCATGCTGCTAGTTTTTTTCCTATGGATTCAAGGTATAAAATCAGAGGCACACAAAGCACAGTATGGGCCAATAGCAAGCTATGGGAACTCTATTGCCACATTTCCAAATTATGGCATATTACATTTACTAGGATATGCCATCACTATCTGGTCAGAGCCAAACCACTAAAAGCACCACGATCCCTAGAACAAAGGGAGCTGCAGCCCCTTCTGATTTTTCTCTGTACAGTGCCACCCTTGACCTTGTACTGTGCAGAGTACTGCAACATACTCCTGTTCAAATACACAGCTCTGCACTTGGAGTGAAGCTGTGTAGAAAAAAGTCTGAAGGGGCAGTGCGATTCACCTAGAAATGCATCCCCTTCTTCCTACAGATTAGTTGGGTCTGAATGGTTGGTCAACAACTGATCAGATAGTGATGGCAAATTCTAGTGATAAGTATTGTGGGGAAACTCCTTTAAAGAATGTGTAGTGAAGAGTTTTCAACTCATATGCACATAATTATATCTTACTCTTCACTGTGCAATCCCCCCCCCCCACCACCTCTGATTCTGAAATATTACCTTCCCCAATAGCGCCTCCTCTTTCTAAACTCCCAACATCTCTGGTAAACCTGAGTCCTAGTGTGTGGTAATGTCATTGGGGTAAGCATTTTTAAGTAAGGCTTCCAGAAATCAGAAGAACAGCATGCTCATGAACATATCAAAAGGGAAGAGCAAAAAGCTTTGGAACAGTGGTTCTTTGCATATGCAATGGTTCAATGTAGGCTTTTGCTTTATTTTCGAAGAATGTCTACTAGGCTGTTCTTAAGCCCTAGACCCAGTCCTTTGCCTAGCACTTGGGTGAGTAACTTACTTCTCATTTCCTCCATCAATTGCAACCTTAACTCCATACCTACCACCTGCCTATAGCCGCCCAGCAATAATCACCACCACATTACCCCCACTGGGCAATTACTGTGCAGCTCGAGGGTGAACTCTGGACAGAATATCATGGCTCCTGGCTCCATTTTCATTATTTATACTTATGCAATTGCACATTGTTATATTCGCCGTTATTTTTTACTCAAACTTCTAAAGAAATAGTGTATTTTGTCTGCACAACCATTTACAAACAACCATATTTAGGTTTAAAGTTAACCCTTTCATGACCAATGGTCATCAATGCCCCTGTGTCCATGTCACATTTTCCATTTCTGATGTGCACTTCTTTAAAAGATAATATCTTTGCAACCACTTTGAATATTCTAACTATTTTTACTTTGGTTTTTTTACAAGACTTATGAGGTTTTAATTTTCTACATTAGTTTAATTAATTCTATGTTTTAATTCAGCTCTTTAATAGTTAGCCTTCTTCACTCTCCAGGAGAGAGAAGAGGACAAAAGAGTTAAAACACAACTTCTACTACCTTATCTGCCCAGATAGCAGCACACTGGTTCCGTTATCTTTTGGCTTCTGCTGGAAGGAGGAGGGAGGTGTGGACACAACGGGGGGGGGGGGGGGGATTGGTTGGAGAAATATAAATGCAGACTGCTCCATTGTGAGCAAAGCTGCACTTGTAACTTTAGTTTCATACAAAAAAACACATGTTTGTTTTATGAAGCTAAGTCAAAGAGGTGTCGGCACTTGTATGGACAGCCGACACATAAATTAGTGCAGAGCTGCTCACGGTGAAGCAGCACTGCACTCATTAAAACCATTCCAGGCTGTCGGCATCTATACATGTGCTAACTGCACGGGGAATCGGCAGTTAGAACGTATATAGCCGTATGGCAGTCGTGAAGGGGTTAAAGAGCTTGAGGGTCAATTATACAACTTTTGTTATAATGCGCCCATCCTCAAGCCCATTCTGACAGTCACTGTCTTTTTTTTAAATTAAGCTCAATTACACAGATGTTCTTTTGACAAGTTTTATGACTCATAAAGTAATCTACAAAAGCTTCTCAAAATTGAAGCATCTTATTTAAACACTCCAATAAATGCCTTGACGTGTCAATATGTAATGAAATTTTTCTCTTTTATAGTTTAGCTACTGACTAGGGATTCGGTAAATGTTGGCACATAGTAAATCCTCTGTTGCCTCCAGGTGTCTTGAATTCCAGGTAATAGCAGTGAAGGAAGATGAAAAATGCATAATATAATTTCCTCAACATAGTTCACCAAAAAATTCTAGTAATTTTCCTATGGCCAAAGCATCCAATGTCCACGGCCACAATTGCTTAGTTTGTGATTAGTAAATTTGCCTGAATACTCATGCAGCTTAACAAAGAATTGCCTCACTCTCACAGAACAATTCAACAACATTGGATAGATTCAAAAGGGTATGCAAAGTAATAATGACGTATTTATTAAGTTGTACCTTGTGTAGCCCACCGCCACATTTCCGAACATAATTTTTTATGTAACAAGATGCACAGTGTGCGACCTGAAAGCCAAACCACTTGTTTCAACGCCAAAAAAAGAACAAGTGTCTGAATAAACAGCAGGCTACTTAATAATTGTGGCCCAATGTCGTCCCCGTAGCTCTAATGCAGCTCTCCGCTAAATAATTAAGAAATAAATAGCATATATAATCAAATCAAGACCTGACGTATGTTGCAGTTCCCTAAATTATGAAAGGAACTCGACCCGGCTACTAACAAAGATCAAGAGAAAGGAGAAATGAAAACACATACTTGGTATGGAACTCTCCGTTCCAGAACGGTAACAACAAAGTTCTAGTCATCATCAACCCCAGTGTCACCTACATCTTAAACCCAGATAAATAAGAGGTAAGCACCTCTAACATAGTGGTAGCACCACAAATTGCATCCTCTTCCTCATCCCTTCTAAGTAGGTGTTGCTGGAAATTTTCCTCATCATCGTTTCCAGATGTTGCCTGAGAGACTCCTGGACTATCAACATTTTGAGTATTGGTCCATTTCTGCTGGAGTATCACCTCATCGTAATGGTGGTTAGAATGAGAGACAGTACTTACACCCTAAAATGTGGAGATAAGTGATGACATTGCAGAGGAAAAGCTCGCTTCTAAAAACCAACTCCATAATTACCTTTTTTTTCTGGGAGTTCCACAAACCTGTGACCTACGACACTATTCCCGAAGTCTCTGAGTAATAAAAGACTAATGGATATATTGTAGAATGCTAGACCCAATTCTCCTGCTCTTTTCATTCCTTGCTCACTATGGACTCATGATTTGTAGATGAAGGGGAGCTTTACTCAACTTAACTCCTATTTGTGCTCCGTCCATATCACAGATGGACAGAAATGAAATGCTGCAAATACAGAGCGCCAAAGTGGTACATTATTTATCAGCGCAGTGCACTCTGTCCATTTCACAGAAAAAAAACTGGAATGCTCCAGGCACAGAACACTGAAATGAACACTACTAATACTGGTTATTTATGTGTTATGTTTGTATCACAGATGTATAGAAACTGAAATGCTGCAATCACAGCATCCATTTTAGTAGTTAGCCACATAACAAGGGGAAGACGGATTTCCCGCCCGCCTTCGTATTAAACCTAAACAATTCTAATGTTTTATGGTCCCCATCCCATTTGTAGTAAATACAACACAGACTGCATACTACTGGGTTTAACCCCTTCCCCCTGCATGCATTCTGGGCCTTAATATCCAAGCAATTTTTTTTTTTTCCATCGTCACATTCAAACTGCTATAACTTTTGAATAAAAGTTGCCGAATAAAAACACTTTTGAACTAAAATTATTTACATTTTTATTTTGCATCACTGCTTTCTAAGAGCCATAACTTTTTTATTTTTCCGTCGATATCGCCATATGAGGGCTTGCTTTTTGCGGGACTTCATGTCTACCATTTTGGGGTACATGGGACTTATTGATTAACCTTTATTATTATTTTTTGGGGGAAAATGTAAAAAAATTTGAAATTTTGCTGTTGTTTTTTGCGTTTCTTTTTACGGCATTCATCTTGCGGTTTAAATAATATGCTAACTTTATTGTTTGGCTCATTACGGTCATGGCAATACCATATGTGTGTAGTTTTTATTTATTTTTTTACACTTTTAATAAATAAAACCACTTTTTATGAAAAAAAATTGTTTTATTTTTTTTTCTGTGTACCTTTATTAATAATTTTTATTTCACATTAATAACTTTTTCAGTCCAACTAGGGGCTTCACTTCATATACCAAAGCATTATTGCCTGTCAGTGTAAAGCTGACAGGGAATTTATTAGTCCATGACTCTAGCACGGCCTAATAGGCATATAGCCAGAGCATGCCTGGGGGCCTTTGTTATGCCCCCGGCTGCCATGGCAACACATCGGCGGCCCGATCGCATTTGCGGGCCGCCAATGGGTGACAGAGGGAGCTCCTTCCCTTTGTAAACTACTCAGATGCATAAAGTCGCTAATGACCTCGACATCAGAGGGGTTAAACGGTCGCGATCGAAGGAAACTTCGATCGCTACCGTTGGAGCAGGAGCCCGGCTGTCATCAGCTAGCCGAACACCCACTCCAGCCTGCGCGGGACACCGTGATTAGGTCGCCATGAAAAGGTGTCTTAGAATAAGGCCCCTTAATGACCGCCATGAAAAGGCGTATCGGCGGTCATTTAGGGGTTAATGGACACAGCTGCCGTTTTAGTAGCACAACATTACAATGCATTCACACTATCATTACAAAAGTCACCACTATACCTAGGATGGAGCCTCCTTACATAAAAATGTATCCTGTGGCTAGGCTGATATAAAAGTACCCTCTTCCTTCTTGAGTTATTAGCAAGTATCTGACTCTCTAAAAGGGGGGGGGGGGAATATTTTGCTCTTAAAGAGACTTAAGTTGTCCATATACAAGTGATTTTGATTGGCCAAATGATCGCAGACTCCTTATTTGTTAGTTGATCGGCATTAACTGGCAAAACAGACAACGGTAACAGGCTTGTAAGAATTTTTCACAAATATGATGGAAATCGATATCTGCGTAAAATGTTTCTATGAGAGGAAAATATTATATGAAATAACTTCTGATGTCAGCTTGGCCATGCCCAGTAAACGACATTCGTCCAGGAGCAGACCTTTGTTTGGATGTAAAAAAAAATAATTACATCATTTTTTCCCGCATGTCAAGGGGGCAGACCATCACACACACATTTTCTATGGAAAAGATTGACTTCTACTGGATGAATAGAGAAAGATGCCTGGACATGATGGCAAGCTGACAACTGTACCTGGTATGGTATCGGAGCTAGTATGGAGCATCACATCTCTATATGTAAAATCCAATATTGTAATAATACTGTAACCTATTTTTCATAGTAGTAAGATACATGGCCCTGTATATAAGTATAAGGTAAATTATTTATTGTGATGCACATGAATTTCTTTACGTCTATTTCTATAACGATAGCTGTGCATCACTGAGTATACTGTATTTGCATTTGACATTTATTTTTATTTTTTCTAATAAAGATGCCTGGTGAGAAAAATTATTTTAACATTAGGAAGGTTATATAGCTGAATACTGTGCAAATATATTCATGTGAAAGAGAAATTCTTGACTGGGGACATCAGTTTCTCTGTGTTCTAATACTAGATGGCCATTATTTCAGCATGTTTTTATTTATGGTACAAGCGAACACACATCACTTTTATGGGAGAGCTAGAAAATGAAACAGTGGTGACTGTGCAATGGTAAGTTAATGTTCGAGTAGGACTGCATAGCTCATACTGTGTGCTTTTTATTGCTTTTTACACTATAACAACTTGTAGATTTCTCCTGCTGAAAATATTATTTTTCAATGAATTGTTTGTGAAACTTCCAACTTTAAATGACAATTCAGTTTCCTCTGAATAAAATTGTAATAGCAGAATTGAAAAAGTCACCAGCAGTGAAAGAAAGCAGTGACCATCGTGACAACTTGTGATGAACAATGACGTTTTAAACAATGCACAAAGTTTTATAAAGAAGTAAATTTGCTCTCAAGTAATTTTGACATGAAAAACAAGATGTTTATTTGTAGGTTGATTAACCTAAAATCTGTACTAGATGCGCTTAAATTCTATTTTGATTTTTTTTTTTTTGCATTTTTGTGAAGTGTTTTATGATGCATATGACAATAATAAAGACACTATGATATATCCCTCTTCATATAGTAAAGGACTAATACTGCAGTGAAATAAGGGACTGGCCTAATTTACACATAGGCTGAAATGACTAGTAATGCTTTTACAGATTTCACCATGTATTTCTATCACATTAAATATAGATTAATTGCATAAATTAACATGTTAGTTGCTGGAAAGATATAGAGCTGTAGACTTGAAATTAGGGCTGGGCAATTAATTAAATTAATTTGATTAATAAGGCCTCCGGCGATTCTGTTTTTTAACAGAATCGTTGAAACAATTCCCTAGTAGCGTTGGCACTGTGGTACTATGTGGGCACTGTGGCACTATCTACAGTGGACACTGTGGCACTTTGTATGTGGGCACTGTGGCAGTTTATATGTACACTCTGGCATGTTATATGTCGACACTATGGCACTATGTGGGCACTGTGGAACTATCTACAGTGGGCACTGTAGCACATTCTATGTGTACATTGTGGTATTATGTGGGCACTTTGGCACTATTTGCAGTGGGTACTGTGGCACTTTATATGTGGGCACTGTGGCACTATCTACAGTGGGCACTGTGGCACTTTATATGTGAGCACTGTGGCACTTTATATGTGGGCACTATTGCATTATGTGGGCACTATTGCACTATGTGGGCACTGTGGCACTATGTGGACACTGGCACTGTCTATGTGGGCAACATCTACAGGGACATTGCGGCACTATCTACATGTTGTCAGGGGGTTGGGACAAAAAAAAAAAAATAACAAAAGAATTCCATCCAGTTTTTTTGCCATGAAGAACGGATGGCAAATGAATGACAAACGGCCATTAAAAACGGACAGACGGACTGGAAATGGATGAAAATTTGGAGACACACTGATGCAAAACGGCCATGAAAAACTGACAGTTGATCAGTTTTTAATGGACATTTTTTTTCCACTGTCGTGTGAATGTAGACATAATGACTATGATGCCAGGAGGGTCGTTCACATGTACTGTGGTTCCAGTCCAGAAATCTGGCTGACACATGGACCGTTTTTCACGGCCCAATCACGTTTGCGTGAATCCGGCCTTAATGTAATTTATTTAAATCCCCATCGTGGGGCCAGTACTACACAGTGACCTGCTCAGACTTCAGACACTATAATGTAATCTGTCCCCAAAGATCCCGCTTGGCACTATCTGCCTGGCCCCGCTCCAATTTACACTGTCCTCACCTGCAATGTTGGAGACAGGCTGAGGTGGTGACGGCCAGAGAGGGATGTTAGTGCGCACAGTGGATAATCGATTATAGATTCTGTTAACCTGTTCCCTGCCGGGGAATAGGTTAATGGAAGTTATCAATTATAGAAATTTTTCCAATTGTATTTCTGATAAAGTATTTGCAGAGGTTGAAGGTTGTGAAGTTACTTACAATTATTATCGTAATATATGTTAAAAAGTTATTAATATAAATAAAATAATTTATTACGTTACATCTTGGTATTCTTTTCAGTTTATTTAACTTTAATAAGAAAATCGAGATTCAAATCGAAAATCGCCCATAGGGTTGAAAAAAATCTAGATTTTATTTTTGGCAAAATTGTCCTATTTTAAATACCAAATTAGCTGTGGAGAATGGTACAAGAAGGGGTTTTCCCACAAAACACATGTATCACCTATCCACAGGATAGGGAATACATATGTTATCGCTCATGTGATCGCTTGGGGTTCTGACCGCTGGGACCCCCAGCGATGAGGAGAATGGGGACTGAAAGTCCTTTGAAGTTCTCCATGAGAATGGAGCACTGGTTTGCATGCTCGGCAAGTGCTCCATTCATTACTATGGGACTTCCAGGACTGCTGTCTCCCGCAGCTCCATAAAAATGAAAATGGAGCACTGGTCACGCATGTGCACAAGCGCTCATTCTCATGGAGCGCTTCAGGGGACTTTTGGTCCCACATTCTCCTCATCACTTGGGGTCCCAGCAGCCAGACCCCCAGCGAAAACCCATTTAATTCTAATTAGTACATAAATGGAACTATAGTTCAATAGAAAACCAAACAATTATTGTAACATCTTAAATCATCAACACTAAAGTACTACCATAACAATAATGGCTATGTTGAATATGATATCTACAATAAGAGCCTTGTTTGCCATGTTTTTAGCCGCTTCATTTTGAAGCTTGATCTTGATGAAGTCGGCTTTTGACTGGTCTATAAGTACACAATAAAGTCCCTTGGAGGCTCTTTTCTCCTCTGATCGCCTACTGGCATTATTGTCCTAAAAATAAGTTGGACTCTTGTTTTTGTTTTCTAAAAAGTTTACAAAGATAATAAAGCAAAACTTAAATAATGGATAATCTGGTGACAGAGCCTCTTTAAATAATGGATAATCTGGTGACAGTACTCTTTAAGACCAATCATTTGGAAACAAGATTTAACATTCTCACTTCTAGTTTGAGGATATAAATGGCAGATCACTTGAGTGGGGAATGGCTGTACAAGTTGTTAGCATGTACTATGATTGTCTCTTGTTTATGTAATTTTTCAGCATATTTCAATAGGTCTCAGTCTCTTCTGCATTTTACGTAGCTTTGCTCAACCTTTGACAGACATAATAGCATGCCAGCTGTACAGTCCGTCCATTTTATCATCCTGTGTAAAAATAATTGCACCCTTAGCAGAATGCCATCAGTGTGTTCTCACTCACCGAAATAGATTTTCATAATTGCATACAAAGGCCATGTAACACCAAGCTCTTCATTCAAGTACCCACTTGACTGTTGTCAGAAGACATAACTTCTATGATTGCTACTTGGAAAATGGTCAGAAAGTAGAAACATTGACTGCAAGTGAACAACTATATGAAAGAATTAAGAAAATAATGGTGTAAAAATTAGCAAGTGATGAGATGTTGACCATTTTACCCACCCTAGTATTGTTAACTCATAAAATATATTAGAATATACTGTACAATGTTGTATATTGGTGAAGAAACTTTAAGAGGAAAGTTGATGTTGTTATATGGTGTCCGTCAGTGGCTGGCCAAGCCAAGAGTCCATGCACGTTCAAAGCTGCATACACTAACCCTGAACAGTTGGCACATGGAGTGCCTACTGTTGATATGAAAGACCTGTAGGCTGTAAAGGATCTGCCTGACACAGCTTCTGTGTCGACGCCCGTGGTTACTCACTCTGCACCTACTCCTAAGTCTGGTCGAGTGACCCCTTCTTCCACCAATCAGCCTGGGAGGCTGAGGAGTGGGAGAGCCTATCACAGCCTGGCCAGACGGAGCTAGCTCACGCCCTCTGTCTATTTATACCTCCACTTCCTGCTCCTCCTTTGCCTGTGATTCTTTCAGTCTGTTTCCTGGCCCTGCTGCTGCTGCTTACTACTTGTCTTCTGCTTCATATTGACCCTGGCTTGACTGACTATTCTCCTGCTCTGCGTTTTGTACCTCGTCCACTCCTGGTTTGACTCGGCTCGTTCACTATTCTCCTGCTCTGCGTTTTGTACCTCGTTCACTCCTGGTTTGACTCGGCTCGTTCACTACTCATGTTGCTCACGGGGTTGCCGTGGGCAACAGCCCCATTTCCCTTAGCTTCTGTTACCCTTGTCTGTTTGTCTGTTGTGCACTTAGTGAGCGTAGGGACTGTCGCCCAGTTGTACGCCGTCGCTTAGGACGGGCCGTTGCAAGTAGGCAGGGACTGAGTGGCGGGTAGATTAGGGCTCACCTGTCTGTCTCCCTACCCCGCCATTACATAGGCACTGTATGTGCCTCCAGATAGTTTCTTTGTGTGGCACCATATTCTGTCTTAGTTGCAGCGCTCCATAAAACTCCATAACACGGCCTGTGTCAGTACATTCAACAAGTTATTAAAATTGGAGACAAACGGAGGTACAGTATGGGCTCATAGCAGTCCGTACAACACTGATCTGTAATTTGGCCGTGTGTGTCTATTAGTGTGCAATATTACTATCCTGATCATGAATATTTTACACCTGATAGTGCTGAAATTACTCTGGCCCAGAATGAACACAAAATATTTCCAGACTACAATTGACTTTAAAGGGAAGAGACAATCTGGAACTTTCAGGTTCCAAGAGAAACACAACTATATTGTGACAGAAAATGTAGGGGAAATCCTTAAAATGACTTAGGATGGTGGTTTGAACTGTGAAATTTATTAGGAGGACCTTGAAAGTGAAATATGTATATGTAGAGCCCGGATGTATGCAACTATATGCCGCACAGTTACATACGCGGCTCATTGACTTCCATTGTAAAAAAAAAAAGTGCAGTATATGGGTTTTTGCGAAATCCCCTTATATTGAAAAGCACAGCAAACTATGCTTTTCAATATAGAATTTAAAAAAAATTATATGCCAACACATATTGCCCGAAGTTATGATATATGCATGGCTCATAATATCTTATGGATACGTTTAGGGTATATGTCAAAAAAAGTTCTCTACATTTGATACCTTCTAATGGCAATTGAGAACTAAATAGTTTCATGTCAGAGCAATTATACGGAAATCAATATACTTGTCTGAAATTAGACCATTTTTAAGTGTGTTATTATCTCTTTCATTACTATCTGATGACATTGTATATGGCCGGGTTCACATGTAGCGTAAATACTGTGGATTTTCCGCAACATATTTCATTGCGGAAATTTGAACAAATCTCTAAAAGATACGCAGAAAAAAACGTTCATAAATGACCTGCGGTGCGTTTTTTATTCGGCAGCATGTCAATATATGCTGCGGAATCGCTGCTTTTCTTTCATGGGTTATTCCCATTTAATTCAATACAGAGGTAAAACCTGTAACTAATAGCAGTTGTTGCGATTTTTTAAGCAGAAAAGCAGCGACTTGGCCACAAAAGATCGCAACTCAGAAAATAAATAAATCTCATACTTTCCCACATCTCTATGCTCCTGCATCCAGCCCGACCTCCAGGGATGACGTTTCATCCCATGTGACTGCTGCAGCCAATCACAGGCTGCGGCGGTCACATGAGATGAAACGTCATCCCAGGAGCCCAGGCTACAGGATGTCAGAGGGACGCGTCGGCATGGCTGAGGGTATGTATAAACTTTTTTTTTACTTGCTGTTTTCCTCAGCGAACATTCCGGCTGAAAAACGGCACCACAATTTGATGTGGTTTGTCAGCTGGAATTCCATGTGGCGTCCAGGGTGGATACGCTGTGTACTTTTATGCAGTGTATCCGCCCTGTGTGGACATACCCTATTATTGGATAAAAGGCTTTTATAACAATTTAAGAAAATTCGTTTTCACCTACTGCTAAAAGTACTTTTTACTATATAACAGTAAATTATACATCGTAAAACATACTGCCAGCAAAAAGGAAGCAAAACTATAATCAGATAAACACAGTAAAGCGATTTATGTTTAGAACTGTAAGATCAAGTCAGAAAAGTCTTAATGGGCACATGAAAATTCAGATAAGTGAAGTCTAATTACTCCAGAAAAAACGTCGTTAAATATCCATCGGTGTTGATTTATTTAGTATATATTCGATTCCTTATGCATGAAGCAGACTTTAGTGGAACACTTAATGGGGCAGTTTAAGTAATGTGTCACAGCAGTAAAAATGGTATGAGAGAGTTATGAAATATGTTCATAAGACCTAAAGTCTATTGACTTTATCTTCCAAAACAGATTAGGAGGGCTTATTAGTCCCCACTTTGCAAGAGAATTTTGCCTCAGGAGTCACGCAAACAGCAATATTACAGCTCCGTTTTGTTCGGAGCCGTTATAAGGCTGCCATAGAGGTCAATGCCTCTGTACATTCGGCATCTGATGGAACATGCTACAGATTTTTTCTGTTGGATTTGTATGTCTATTCACATTGAATCCTTCTGAGCCCTCTGCCATACAGACAACATACACTGGGCTCTGCCATGTGCATGCACTCTTATTGTGATGGAGAACATATGACACAAGTAATAGATATGCTATACATTAATTCACTCAGCAAAAAAATGTCCAATTGTTCACGAACAGATCTATATGGCAAGTATATGACAGTTTTTATTACTTTTTTCTACTTGTTAACAGAAATACACTATACTGGGTGGGCAAAAGAATTGGGACACCTATACATTACACCTACAGGGGCTTTTATGACATCCCATTCTAACTCCATAGGCATTAATATGAAGTTCATCCTCCCTTTGCTGCTAAAACAGCTTCCACTCTTCTGGGGAGGCTTTCTACAGGATTTTGGAGTGTGTCTGTGGGAATTTTTGCCCATTCATCCAGAAGAGCATTTGTGAGGTCAGACACTGATGCTTGCAATCTACGTTTTAGTCCCAAAGATGTTTGATGGAGTTGAGGTCCGGTCTCTGTACGGGCCAGTCAAGTTCTTCCACAACAAACTCACAACAAACTCACCCAACCATGTCTTTATGGACCTTGCTTTGTGCACGGGGGCACAGTCCTGCTGGAACAGAAAAGGGCCGAACCCCAAACTGTTCACACAAAGTTTGAAGCATATAATTGTCCAAAATGTCTTGGTGTGCGTATTAAGATTTCCCTTCACTGCATCTAAGGGGTCTAGGCCAACACCTGAAAAACAACCCCATAATGCATCTCACCTCCATCAAAGTTTACAGTTGGCACAATGCAGTCTGGCAGGTAATGTTATCCTGGCATTTGCCAAACCCAGACTCATCCACCAGACTGCCAGATAGAGAAGCGTGATTCATCACTCTACAGAACAGGTTTCCACTGCTCCAGAGTCCAGTGGCGTTGTGTTTACACCACTCTATCTGCCCCTTGGCATTGTGCGTGGTGATGTAGGGCTGGCATGCAAAATGTTTTACTGCTATTATCAGCAGGATTTAAAAAAAAAAGGGGATTCCAAGTGCATTGGTGCCCACGGGAAAGTCAATAAATTTACAGATGATTGGTAACCCCAGTTAACACCTAATATTCCTGGTAGTTTGGGATAGTGCAGGAAAAAATAGAGGTGGATTAAGGCATCCAATAAACTCAATAATATATCAATATGCAATATTCAGGAGAAATAATTTTATTATTGCTTGTCATAAACTGCTCAGAAGGGGGATTCCAGGTGCTAGGACACCTCCCTAAGTGCGCCCTGAATATGGTACTCAAGTTACAGGGAGACAGAGTGCATGAGAGCTAGTTCTGGCTATTATTCCTATGTGTGATGACAACATACTCATAGGTCAGACCTGGCATCGAGATTTTATAGTATAAATTATAGTATTAGAGATATTTATTATGATCTGTCCAATATTCTATATAAATGTCACAGACATGAAAGAAAGGAATGACAGTTATTAGCCCCAGAATGTTCTTGCAACATCATTTTTGAATCTTCTCTAGTGTATGTAAAAGAAAATAACTCTGGAAGTCTCCGAGAGGCACTTAAGGTGGCACTTTGCAGTTGCAGTTCTTTCTAGTTTCAATGGTTACTCCCACAAAGGGCAATTTAAACACATTATAGATTTTAGCTTTAGGGCGGGTTCACACATAGCGGAATTTCACTTAAATTCCGCTGCGGACACTCCGCAGCGTTAATCCGCAGCGGAGCCGTTTCTCCATTGACTTTCACTTTAATTTAGCAGTGTTCGTTTACACGATGCGTACAATTCCGCTGCGGAGCATAGGCTGCGGAGCGGAATTTGGTGTCCGCAGCATGCTCTGTCTGTTGCGGAGCAGTGGCGGACTGGTTGCGGACTCATGGCGGAATTTCTCCATTGACTTCAATGGAGAGTCAAAATTCCGCAATGAAGTCCGCAGATCTTATGTGTGCTGCGGAGCGTATTGTTTTTACTACCATGACATTTCTTCATTCTGGCTGGGCCTATGTATTTCTAGGTCTACAGCCAGACTGAGGAAGTCAATGGGGCTCCCGTAATGACGGGAGCGTTGCTAGGAGACGTCTGTAAATAGTCACTGTCCAGGGTGCTGAAAGAGTTACGCGATCGGCAGTAACTGTTTCTGCACCCGGGACAGTGACTACCGATCTCAATATACATGTATCTGTAAAAAAAAATATAAGTTCATACTTACCGAGAACTCCCTGCGTCTGTCTCCAGTCCGGCCTCCCAGGATGACGTTTCAGTGTAAGTGACGGCTGCAGCCAATCACAGGCCAAGCACAGGCTGCAGCGGTCACATGGACTGGAGCGTCATCCAGGGAGGTCGGGCCGGATGCCGAAAGAGGGACGCGTCACCAAGACAACGGGCGGTAAGTATGAATTTCTTTGACTTTCACTAGGGAAAGTGCTATCCCTTCTCTCTATCCTGCACTGAATAGGGAGAAGAGAAGCACTTTTCCTGCAGTCCGCAGCAGCTAGTCCGCATCAATTTTCTGCACATTTTGTGCAGATCCGCTGCAGAATCTGCAACGCAGATTCTGTGCGGCATTGATGCGGACAGTTGCGGAGGAATTCCGCCATGTGTGGTCATGCCCTTATAACTAAAAATTATTTAATGTAGAACACTCGTTTAAGCTGGTTTTAACTGGTTTAATTACTGTTAATCTATCAGGAACACATCATGTCTCACACTTAGCCCTTATGCACATTATTTATGGCTTAAATAATTCAATAATAAATGTACATTTTTAGTTTATCTCAGGATTTATAGTATATAGCGGCTTTTTGTTGAAATTGTTCCTTAATCTCTGCCGAGCTATTGCCAAAAAGTTTGTTGTTATTTGTATTCTGCTAATGTCACCTCCCGGGCAGCAGATAGGAGTCTGAAATCAAGGTTATTATAAAGTTTTTGGTTTATGATGAATAAAATTACATTAGGGTAATACATGTAATTTGTTAATATAATGTTTTGATGCTCTCCTGTAATCTGCACTTGAAAGTGTTCACCATGCACTTGGATATTTAGCATTTCTATAATATCATGGATTTAACCCCTTGTGTTTTTACATTTTTCCTTTTTTCCTACCCGCCTTCTAAAAGCCAGAATTTTTGTATTTCTTCGTCTACATAGCCGTATGAGGGCTTGTTTTTTGCGGGACAAGTTGTAGTTTTTTATGCCACCATTTATTGTACTGCAAAATATACTCGGAGGCTGAAAACAAATTATTTGTTGGGTGAAATGGGCAAAAAAACGTAGATTTTTTTGGGGGGGTTTTTGTTTTTATGGCGTCCATTAGGCAGTAAAAACTACATATTCACCTTATTCTACAGGTTGATACGATTACGATGATATCATATTTATGTTTTGTTTTATGTTTTACCACTTTTAGAAAAATAAAAGTATTTGCTAAAAAAAAAATATTGCCATATTCTGAGAGCCATAACTTATTCATTTTTCCATTAATTTTGTGGTTTGAGGGCTTAAACTTTGTGGGGTGAACTGTGGTTCACACAGATACCATTTAGGTGTACATTCAACTTTTTTATCACTTTTTATAAAAAAAATTTGGAGAGTTAAGTTGACAAAAAAACAGCAATTTGCGTATTTTATATATGTATATTTTTACGCTGTTCACCAAGTGGGTTAAACAATGCTATATTGTGATAGTTCGGACATTTACGAACGTGGCAATACTAGTTATGTTAACTTTTATTTATTTTTTAACATTGCTTTAGGTAAAACATGGGAAAAGGGTTGTTTTTTTTTAACTTTTAATATTAATTTTTTTAGGACATTAAAAAAATATTTTATTAACTATTTTTTATTAGTCCCCCTAGGGGACTTGAACCAGCGATCATTGGCTCGCATGATATACTGCAATACTAATGTATTGCTGTATGTTGTGACACTGACAGTATCCTTTGAAGCTCTGCCGTAGGCAGGTCTTCAAAGGAGTACAAAGATGGCAGACCTGGGGCCTTCATTAGTCCTCCAGGCTGCCATGACAACCATCAGCACCGCCGATCACATCATAAGTGTGGCGATGGCGCGTTGGAGGGGGCGCCCCCCTGATTCTAACAATTTAAATGCTGCGGTCGCGACTGACCGCAGCATTTAAAGTGTTAAGTGGGCAGAATCAAAGTGATCTTTGATATCGCCCGTTACAGTGAGGTGTCGGCTGTATTACACAGCCGTCACCCATTGAGCAGGGTGCGCGCTCAGCCCATGAGCCCGCTCCATACTTCCCCTTAACGACTGTCATCTACTAGTACGTGACATGTCGTTAAGAGGTGAAAAAAAGACAAAAACCTAGTCTATGGTATAAAGGATTTCATTTTTGGCTATCAGCCTACTATAACTATATTAATTAATATCATTAAACTTGATATGGTATGATACATTTACAGCTTTGATAAATTTGATTGTTTCCTGTCTTGGTGCATGATAAATATGTTATATCTCCAATCTGTTATTTCATAAAGTTTATGTGTGAAACAGATTTTACACTATAAATTATAAAACAGTTCGCCCACTTACGGCTGTTTTATGTAACAATTGTTTCGTAATAATTAACAATGTGTCATTCTAATTCCATCTGCCTCATGTTATCTTGCAATATTTTTAAACTAAACCTTTTACAGAAAATATGTTTCCAGACATGAATCATTCAACAATACAGAAATATGCTAACTGGGGGAAAAAAAAGTCTCATAGGCTGAAGTCCTACCAAAATGCAAAAATATATCATCGATATATATCGATACCAACAGATGGCAAACTGTTTAAAAAAGTTCTCCACAAAAAATGCCATATAACTATTAACATAAGGTGGCACTACGTTGTACCACATATTTGTAGAAGTCATTGCCACGAAGGAAGAAAGTGTCATGGAGAACCAGGTCCTGTAATTTGACGCTAAATTGCATGAAGTCAATTGAAAGGTTAGAAGTAGATATAGTAGTCGTTTCTTAACCCCTACGTGCACCACAACGCAATTGTACGTCCTGGTGGCCAGTGTCTTAGTGCACGAGAACGCACAGTTACTGTCGCACATTACAGTTACTGTCACATTTTAGGGGTTTCTAGCACATCGGCAGACTTTACAATGAAATCGTGAGGTTTGCAGAAGGCTAGCATGGCGACCGGAGGCCAAGTAATTGCCTCCGTGTCTGCCATGTTACAGAAGCCTATCAGGACCAGCCTCCTGATAGGCTTCAGGAAGTCACTTTGTCGTTCCCGATGCACACTGTCGGTGACAGTATGCATCGGGAACCAGGAGGTTAACTGTCCATGACAGGCTCATCGCCGCTGATTTCTGCAATTAACCCCTTAAATGCGGCGCTTGATTGCGATCGCCGCATTTAGGGGGTTTGTAGCACATCAGCAGCCCTCATACAATTGTGGGGGCTGCTGATGCTTGTGATGGCACAAGGGGCCAGACAACGGTCTCTGGGTCTGCCATGTATGGAAGCCCATGAGGACCAGCCTCTGGCTGGTCCTCGTAGACTTACTGTCAGAGTGGCTGTGAAGTCACACTGACAGTTGGAATACATTATACTACCAGGTAGTGTAATGTATTCTAGCAGTGATCAGAGCTGCAGGTAAAAAAATACTTGAAAAGTAAAAAAAAAAATGTAAAAAGTTAATACAAATGTTTTACAAAAGTGTAAAAATGAAAGATTTTTTTCCCTATAAGTCTCTTACTATAGAATTTTTTTTTAAATGTTAAGAAACAGCACACATATTTGGAATCACCACGTTCGTAACGACCCAAACTATAAAACTATAATGTTATTTTTCCCGCAAGGTGAACACCGCAAAAAAATAAATGAAAAACAATGTCAGAATCACTATTTTTTGGTCACCACCCCTTCCAAAATATAGAATAAAAAGTGATCAAAAAGTCACATGTACCCCAAAATAGTATCAATGAAAACTACAATCCGTCCCGCAAAAAACAAGTCCTTATACAGCTTTTTTGATTGAAAAATAAAAAAAGTTATGGCTCTCAGAATATGATGACACAGAAAATTTATTATTTTTTATAAACAAGTGATTTTATTGTGCAAACGCTGCAAAACATAAAAAAAATATATACATATGGTATCGCCATAATCGTACCGACCCGCAGAATAAATTAAAACTGTGATTTATAGCGCATAGTGAACGCCGTAAGAAATAAAGAATTTAAAACGCCAAAATCACTGTTTTTTGGTCACCTTAGCTCTAAATAAAATGTAATAAAAAGTGATCAAAAAGTTGTATGTACTAAACAAAGGTACCAATAAAAACTAAAGCTCGTCCCGCCAAAAATAAGCCCCCACACCGCTCAATCGACCAAAAAAGAAAAAAGTTATTTGCTTTCAGAATGTGTTGATACAAAACAATTAATTTTTTTTTTCAAATTGTTTTTTCTTTTTAAAAGTACTAAAATATAAAAAAAAACGATATACATTTGGTATCACCATAATCATATTGACCTGCAGAATAAACTTAAGTTCTCGTTTTTACCTCACGGTGAACGGTAAAAACGAAACTCAAAAAACAATGGAGGAATCACAGTTTTTTCCAATTTCACCCCGCAAAGAATTTTATTTTCGGTTTCCCAGTACATTATATGGAACTTTATATGGTGTCAATAGAAACTACAATCCTTCCCACAAAAAAAGAGGCCTCACACCGCTCTATTGATGGAAAAATAAAAAAGTTATAGCGTTTGGAAGGCGGGGAGTGAAAAACTAAAATGGAAATGCAAAAAAGGATCAGTCCTGCAAAGGTTAATTAATATCTATTAAACAATATATATATATTACCACATGTGGGGTGTTCTCATACTCGGGAGAGATTGTGTTACAAATTTTGGGCGGCTTTTTCTCCTTTACCCCTTGTGAAAATGAAAAAAATCAACATTTTAGAGGACAAAATGTTGATATGCATTTTCATGGCCTAATTCAACTAAATTATGCAAGAAAACCCTGAGTGGTTTAAATGCTCACTATGCCCCTAGAAAAATTCCTTGAGGGGTGTAGTTTCTTAAATGGGCTCACTTTTGGGGGGGTTTCCACTGTTTTGGTCCCTTCAGGGCGTTGCAAACGCAACATGGCACTGAAAACCAATCCAGCAAAATCTGCGCTCCAAAATCCAAATGGTAGTCTTTACCTTCTGATCCCTGCTGTGGGTCCAAACAGCAGTTCATTACCACATATGGAGTATTTCCGTAATCGCCAGGAGATGCTTTATAAATCTTGCTGTGTATTCTCTTCTTTATTCCTTGTAAATATTACAAATTTCTATGTTTTTTCAGAAAAAAAGTAGATTTTCATTTTCACAGACTAACTCCAATAAATATAGCAAAATGCCTGTGGGTTCAAAATGCTAACTGTACCCCAAGATAAATTTCTTGAGTGGTATAGTTTCCAAAATGAGGTCACTTTTGGGGAGTTTCCACTGTTTTGGCACCATAAGACCACTTCAAACCTGACATGGTGCCTAAAATATAATCTAAAAAAAAAAGCAGACCCCAAAATCCTGTAGGTGCTCTTTTGCTTCTGAGGCCTGTGTTTCAATCCATTAGGACACTAGGGCCACATGTGGAATATTTCTAAAAACTGCAGAACCTGGGCAATAAATATTATATATAGTTTTTAAAATGGGGTGATTTATTGGGGGATTCTAATATATAAGGCCCTCAAAAACACTTCAGATCTAAACTGATACCTGTAAAAATAGCCTTTTTCAAATTTTCTTGAAAATGTGAGAAATTGCTGCTAAAGTTCTAAGCCTTGTAGCGTCCTAGAAAAATAAAAGGACGTTCAAAAAACGATGCAAACATAAAGTAAACATATGGGAAATGCTATTTTGTGTGGTATTACTATCTGTTTTACAAGCAGATACATTTAAATTTAGAAAAATGCAAATTTTTTGCACATTTTCTCTCAATTTTGGTGTTTTTCACAAATAAATATTGAATTTATCGACCAAATTTTTCCACTATCATAAAGTACAATATGTCACGAGAAAACTTTCTCAGAATCGCTTGGATAGGTAAAAGCATTCCCATGTTATTACCACATAAAGTGACACATGTCAAATTTGAAAAAATGGGGCTGGTCCTGAAGGCCAAAATGAGCTCGGTCCTTTAGGGGTTAATATTGACAAATCTAACAGAAAGTGGAACTGCCCTTTAAGCCACCTATCCAAAATCCCTATTCCAATATACAGCATTGAAAAATACTAAATTGTGACATGATTTGTAATAAATATACATTTATGTTCTGGAGAATGAGATTGTGATACTATTTAATATAACAATGACAAGAATTACTACTTAAGGGTATGTTCACACGGCCTATTTACGGACGTAATTCGGGCGTTTTAGCCCCGAATTACGTCTGAAAATAGCGCCTCAATAGCGCTGACAAACATCTGCCCATTGAAAGCAATGGGCAGACGTTTGTCTGTTCACAAGAGGCGTATATTTACGCTCTGCTGT
This sequence comes from Rhinoderma darwinii, assembly GCF_050947455.1. Classification (NCBI taxonomy): domain Eukaryota; kingdom Metazoa; phylum Chordata; class Amphibia; order Anura; family Rhinodermatidae; genus Rhinoderma; species Rhinoderma darwinii. Next base: position 86,608,532 of record NC_134694.1, read on the forward strand.
CAAATGACGGCGCGTAAATAGACGCCCGCGTCAAAGAAGTGACCTGTCACTTCTTTGGGCGTAATTGGAGCCGTTATTCATTGACTCCAATGAATAGCAGCGCCAATTACGTCCGTAATGGACGCGGCGTTCAAGCGCCTGCACATACCGTTACGGCTGAAATTACGGGGATGTTTTCAGGCTGAAACATCCCCGTCATTTCAGCCGTTACGGACGCCCTCGTGTGAACATACCCTAACAATGACTTGTCAGCTCTACTTACATGTCTTTTTAAGTAAATACATAATCTAAAGCCCCTTTTCTTAGAACTCTGTGTTGTGCTGTTCCTGTTATTCCTCTTTCAAATGTATTTTTTTTATATATAATTTTTTTATACATCCATTTACAAACCAAAACTATATATACTGTACATCATCAACATGTCAACCCAGCCTCCAAGAGTTTCAATCCCTGCCTGCATCCATGGTGGGATTTGAATTTTTTGTGTAATGACTACTAATTTGCAATCTTTATCTTCCTATAGAATCCACTTCCTCTTAACCACAATATCCCTGCAAAGATTGATGAATGGGATGGGCCTGCTGTGGGCAGATCGTTTTCAGAAGCAACAGGTCCCTAAACTTTTCCTGCCCACATTATTCTTGTTCAATTTGTACTAATTTCTGAGAAGAGGGTTCTGTCCACCACTCCCTAATGGGTTCTTATTAGGCTGCTATTTGATATTGTTGAATATTAAGCACGCCCACACCCTATCGGCCTATTTGTAGGCGCATTATTTATTTTGCACTCTTGGTTTTTGAGATGCCTGAATAAAATAAAATAATAAAGTCTTAACCAGTATTGTGCGTAATACATAAAGGACCTTGGGCAGAATATACATTTTAATAATACTGATTCTTGCCACCATTAAAGTTTATTTTCCTTATATTCTAGTAGCTGGTGCTTTATCCACTTTTTGAGCTGACACAAATCCCCAAGTATGAAAATCCTGATTCTGACCATATATAATGGAACTTGTCTGTTAGCACCCTCTCACTTCCCTCTGAAAATTTTAGATTTCAAGTAATTTAGTTGATATAAATAGACCTCAGAAAACAGTCCTTTTATCTTTTTCAAATACTGGTGCTCTACATGACACCTGAATGTCGTTTGCATATAAAGTTATAATGTGTTGTATACTCATAATGCCCTGAATGTCTAGCGATTTTCTGATAGCTTGGGCTAGAGGTTCAATTAACCAATTAAATATCAATGACGACATGGCACAACCATGCCGCATTCTATTAAAATTTCAAAGTTGTCTGACTTGTGGCCTATACACCTGACCCTGCCTGTAGGGCCAGTATATAAAGCCACAATAGCCTGTGTCATGTCCATGGCTGCGGGCCATCAGGTTCACTCACCTCCTGACGGCCGCAGCCATAGTTCTGCGAGTGCTGGCCCCAGTCTCCTCCTCAGGAGACGCCAACGCTCACTTCCATTCTCCTCGGCCAGGTCCCATAGGGTGCGCGCACTCGTGCCCGCTCTTAAAGGGGCAGCGCGAGCACCGGACTTTTGTGTGTAATCAGCCCATGAGTGCCCAGGACTATAAGAAGGGACCAGTCCCTTGCTTCGATGCCTGAGCATTGTTGTCATACCCTAAGTTTGTCTTGCAAATGGTCCCCTAGTGTTTTCCAGTTCCCAGTGTTCCTTGTTCCTGTATCCAGTTTCCTGTATCCCGTGCTATCCTGGACAAGTGCCGTGCTGTGCTGTAGTCGTGCTGCTGTATTCTACACCTGTCCTGCTACTCCATGCCTAACGTCTGCCTGCTGCCTAGTCCCAGCCGAGCCTGCCTTGCTACTATCCGAGCTGCCACAGGTACCCTATACGAACTATAGACTGTGACCTGCGTCCTGTTGGCCAGCTGTCATACCGCCAAGGCGGGACGGTCCAGTGGGTCCACGAACCCTACGTGACAGTAAGCTCAGGCCATGGACCCCGCTGGTCAATCCAAGACCAAGATGACGTCACAAGCTGCCGTTCCTCCTACTACACCTCCTGGCAGTGTTGATCCTCATTTTTCTTTGCCACTTCCTGACTGCTATGATGGAGACGCGAGGACCTGTCGTGGATTCTTGAACCAGTACCAGATCCACTTCAGTCTGTATACAAGTACATTTTCGTCTCACGGCGCAAGGGTCGCTTTCATCATCTCTCTCCTCAGTGGCAATGCCCTTGTATGGGCGAACCCTATCTGGGAGAGAGAAGGACCAGAGACCCATGACTTCCAGGGCTTCCTCCGGACTTTTCGCATGGTGTTTGAGGAGCCTGGACGAGTCTTCTGCAGCGGCTCAGTGAGCTAGTACGCCATACACTTCCGCACCCTGGCTGGAGAGCTGTTGTGGAACAATGAGGCCCTGGTGGCACCATTCTGGCAGGGACTGTCTCCTAGGATTAAGGACGAACTTGCCTCCCGAGATCTACCGTCTACCCTGGGTGACCTCGTCCTTCTGTCCGTCCGGATTGATATGAGGATCCGAGAACGGCTCCATCCTTGCATCAACCTCTGCTGTCCTCAGATGCCAATCTTCCTAAGGAGTCTGTGAGCATGGACTGGTGTAAGCTATCTACCCAAGAGAAACAACGCAGACGCACTTTGGGACTATGTCTATATTGCAGCCTCGGAGGCCATCTTGTGCTTTTGTGTCCCCAAAAGCCCCAAAGCCTAGGGTTGGTAGGAGAGATAACCTTGGGTAAGAAAGGACTTCCGTCTAAATTGTCCTTACCCATGACCATAGTGTCCGGCGAGAAAACGCATCGGGTCTCTGTGTATCTGGACTCTGGATCCGCTGCTAATTTCATTTGTAGAGACCTGGTGGACCTTCTTCAATTACCCACTACCCCTCTGGAGAGGCTATTGATGGTTGCATCAGTAAATGGACTTCCTCTGCCAGACCCAGTTATAGCTGTGACCAAGCCGCTGAGGCTCCTAGTGGGAGCTCTCCATTCCGAGCTTCTCTCCACTCCGAGCTTCTATCATTCTATGTCCTATCCAAGGCAGTTAAACCCTGTGCTGCTGGGCCTGCCTTGGCTCCGACTACATGCCCCAGTCCTGGACTGTATCTCTGGAGAGGTTCTCCAGTGGGGCACCGAGTATCACAACTGTTGCCTGGGACAGATTCGTTCGGCTCACCCTCCTCTGCCTCAGTCCTTGGCAGGATTGCCAGGTCATTATGCTGCATTTTCGGATGTCTTCAGCAAGAAGGAGGTGGAGACGCTGCCCCCACACCGGGCGTATGACTGTCCTATCGAGCTGATTCCTGGTGCATCCCTTCCCTGTGGTAGGGTATATCCTCTCTCCTTACCAGAGACTCTGTCCATGTCCATCTATGTTAAAGAGAACTTGGAGCGGGGCTTCATACAGAAGTCTTCCTCCCCGGCAGGAGCCGGGTTCTTCTTCGTCAAGAAGAAAGATGATTCTCTGCGTCCCTGTATCGACTACCAGGGTCTCAACCAGATCACGGTGAAAAATAAGTATCCGTTGCCATTGATCTCAGAACTATTTGACCGTATACGCGGTGCCAAGATTTTTTCCAAACTAGACCTGCGTGGGGCTTACAACCTAATCCAGGTTCACCGGGGTGATGAATGGAAGACTGCATTTAACACCCGTGATGTATACTATGAATATTTAGTAATGCCCTTCGGCCTGTGTAATGACCCCGCGGTCTTCCAGTAGTTTGTTAATGACATCTTCTGTGACCTCCTCTATGTTTGTGTAGTAGTCTATCTTGATGACATCTTGATTTTTTCTCCAGATCCTATGACTCATCACAGACATGTCCGTCAAGTTTTGCTGCGGTTAAGGGAGAATCATCTGTACGCCAAGTTGAAGAAGTGCGTGTTTGAGAAAGCTGCTCTACCCTTCCTGGGCTATATTGTCTTGAATAGAGGTCTCAAGATGGATCCTGAAATTGTAAAGTCCGTCCTGGAATGGCCACGTCCTCAAGGCTTGAGGGCCATACAGCGCTTTCTGGGATTCGCCAGTTTTTACAGACAGTTCATCCAAAACTTCTCCTCACTGACATCTCCTATCTCTAACCTCACCAAGAAGGGCATGAACGCCAAGGTGTGGACTCCTGAGGCAGAGTCTGCATTCAATAGCCTGAAAAGTGCCTTCACGTCAGCCTCTATCCTCCATCAGCCAGATGTTTCTCTACAGTTTTCGTTGGAGGTGGACGCCTCCTCTGTCGGTGCTGGTGCACTCCTGTTCCAGAGAGGTTCCAAGGGCAAGTCAATGGTATGTGGATATTTCTCTAAGCTCTAAGAACGCAACTACTCGATTGGGGATCGGGAGTTACTGGCCATCAAATTGGCCCTGGAGGAGTGGAGACATCTACTGGAGGGCGCAGCTCATCCCATCCTAATTTTTACGGACCACAAAAATCTCACCTACCTCCAGACGGCCCAATGGCTGAAGCCTCGTCAGGCCAGGTGGTCGCTGTTCTTTACCAGGTTCCAGTTTTAGCTCCATTATCGCCCGGCTGACAAAAATTTGAGGGCCGATACTTTGTCCAGGTCTTTCGAGACAGAAGACACCATGGAAATTCCACAGAACATTATTGATCCATCTTGCATTGTCTCTGTCCACCCCCTGCAAGTTAAGGACACTCTTCCTCTTCCAGGGAGGACTTTTGTGCGCCTGGATGACAGAGGGAGAATCCTCCGCTGGGGACCCTCCTCTAGACTGGCAGGTCACGCGGGGACCCGTAAGACCCGGGATCTGATTGCCCATCATTTCTGGTGGCCCACGCTGCCCAAGGACATTATGGACTTTGTTTCTTCCTGCTTAGTATGTGCAACTAACAAGGTCGCTCACTCCAGACCTGCTGGCCTGCTCCAGCCATTGCCTGTGCCCGATGCCCCCTGTCAGCATATAGCTATGGACTTTATTACAGACCTGCCTCTCTCTGCTGGATGCAGTACTGTCTGGGTGGTGGTGGATCGATTTTCGAAGATGGCCCACTGCGTTCCTCTGACCAGTCTTCCTTCTGCTCCTCAACTGGCCAAGCTGATCATCCAACACATCTTCCGCCTGCACGGCTTGCCGCAGCATATTGTGTCTGGATCGGGTGGTTCAGTTCACCTCGAAGCTCTGGAGAGCCCTCTGCGGACTCCTAGGTGTAAAGTTGGTCTTTTCCTCGGCCTACCATCCTCAGTCCAATGGTCAGGTCGAGAGGATCAATCAGATCTTGGAAAACTACTTACGCCACTTCATCTCCAAGCAGCATGATGACTGGATGCAGTTGCCCCCGTGGGCTGAATTCTCTTACAATAATCACACCAGCGAGTCCACACAGAAAACACTGTTCTTTATTGTCTATGGCCAACACCCACAAATTCCTCTCCCGGTTCCTGATACGTCCGACATACCAGCTGCTGACACGGCTTTTAGGGACTTTCTGCAGATCTGGCAGCAGACTCGATCCTCCATTCTGCTGGCGGTCGACCGCAGGAAACGGAGGGCGGGCACAAGGAGAAGAGAACCTCAATGCTCCTATCCTTCTCAAGAAGTTTCTCTCTCGATCTGGCCCCAAGAAGAGGGGGCGTAAGAGGGGGGATACTATCATGTCCATGGCTGCGGGCCGTCAGGTTCACTCACCTCCTAACATCCGCAGCCATGGTTCTACGAGCACTTGCCCCAGTCTCCTCAGGAGACGCCAGCGCTCACTTCCACTTACCTCGGCCGGGTCCCGTAGGACTATAAGAAGGGCCCAGTCCCTTGCTTCGATGCCTGAGCGTTGTTGTCGTACCCTAAGTTTGTCTTGCAAATAGTCTCCTAGTCTTTTCCGGTTCCAAGTGTTCCCTGTCTTTGTATCCTGTTTCCTGTATCCCATGCTATCCTGTAGTCGTGCTGCTATATTCTACGCCTGTCCTGCTACTTCACACCTGACGTCTGCCTGCTGCCTAGTCCCAGCCGAGCCTGCCTTGATACTGTCCGAGCTGCCACAGGTACCCTATACGAACTATAGACTGTGACCTGCGCCCTGTTAGCCAGCTGCGGTACGGGCCAGTGGGTCCACAAACCCTACGTGACAGCCTGCAATATAGACCCAGCAAAGTAATCTTTATCTAGTGTCAACATCTACAGACTCATGGGACAAAGCACCAAGGCACTAGAGAAAAAAATCTTTATTAACACGTACAACACAATAAAAAATGGAGTCCCACAATGGATAAAGCGACATCACCGTAATTAAATATAAAGAAACAGCAGATGTCCAAGGCAACTCGTATATGTGTCATAAGTGAACATCATAAATAAAGTGCAATGTGCTGAATACTAAATAGTTGCATAGGAACATATGCCAGATATGTAATAAGTAATCACAAAAAGTTTCAAAAGTATTTAGGAGCATAGGTGAAAGGCAACATACAAATAACATATTTCCAGGAGCAAATACAACAAATAATGTACTCTGCCTGAATAGATACTCATCTGTATAGCACAAACTGAGATGGCGTCAACCCCCTTTATCTAGTGTCAGTCTCATTTACCTCTAATGTGTCCGAGTAGCATCCAAAGTCTTGCTCTTTGGCATAAAAACAACTTGATCTCTATTAATCAAATCCCCTATTATTTTGTTCTCGCCACAATTACTAACGCAGAGATTTTGAAATCACTGTTTAGTAAAGAAATCGGTCTATAATTGGATGGCCTTTCTAAATCTTGGCCTTTCTTCAGGATAGTTAGAAATAACCAATTCTAACATTTCTTTAGGAAATGCACAACCCCTATGGATTCTATTAAATAATCTTCCCAGGAAAATAAAGAGAATCTTTTTATATTGAACATAGTAATCATTAATAACACCGTCGGGGCCGGGGGATTTCCAAACTTTTCTAAATATTGATGGCTTCCATGATTTCCCTGGATGAGAATTATGAATTCAGAACCCCAACCTGGCTGTAAACCAGTGTGGGTAGATCGAGTCCAGAAATGCTTTTATTTTCTCTTCCTTGAGGCTAAATATTACTTAGAGGTTATATAACTTTTGGTAATACTGGGCAAAAGTATTTACAATTTCTTGTGGATGATAAGATAAATTATATTGTTTGTCTTTCAAGCTCTGCATTTTAGATTTTATTGCTTCTTAATCCTGTTTGCTAAAATCCTACTTTGTTTGTCTCCCAGGTTGTATTTTCTAGACTTAGTTATCAGCATATTCTTTTTATAATCTTGTAAAGAAAATAACTTTAATTGCAGCTTCACCGCTGCAATTTCTTTTGTTACCGACTGTGATACCGATCTTTTATTTATGTCCTCCAGTGATTTTAATCTCCCCATTAATTCCACATATTTATGCTTTTTCTCTTTTTGTTAGCTGAATAAATATGCCCCCGACATAGGATTTATGCGCGCACCACAGCGTTTGATCTGAAACCTAATTATTATTGTTTATTTTAAGAAATTCTACTATGGACTCTTCTATTTTGACTTTGTTCATGCGCCAGATAAATCTTTTGCATCTATATTATCCCCAATTTTTACTTTCTTTTTCTAAATAGACCATTGCGTGTTATACCCATTTCACTGGCTCAATAGCTGTCTTTTGTATTTTAGCCACCAAATTTGTACTAAGAAAAAATCAATACGTGAATATGATAGGCCACGACTTAATAAAACCTTATATTATTTAGCTTCTTAATTAAGAGATCACCAGACATCATGCAAATTATAAGCATTAATAACTGACTTAATGTGTGGTCTTTTTATACAATGACCCTTGGAGCAATCCAACGTACAATCCACTAAAGTGTTAAAATCCCCACCTATAATGAAGTTATGTTTTGGAAAACAGTCGAATTTCTTTAGCACACTTCTTATAAAGATGATTTGGCGCATATGAATTTACCAAGGTATATCATCTATTATTAATCATACAGCTGACAACTATATACAGTATCTCCCTTCCTGGTCCCTAAGAAATGTAATTAATTGAAAGGAATCTGTATTCAAAATAGCCATTGCAACTCCGGCTTTCTTCCTGCAATTATTTGCAAAACAGCAATTTAAATAGCGGAAGTTGTCACTTGCCAATTAGTGTGTCTGTTAGTGGGGGTAGGAGCACTAAGAAGCGCTCAGGTGTCCGGCGTGCCGCTTCGTTTCTTATCGGCTGTCCTCGGAAAGCCGAGCAAATGGTGCATGGGCTCAATAGAAAGTCTATGAGTCCATACACCGCGCAATCGGCTGTCCGTGGAAAGCCGATCAGAAACTAAGCGACACAGCGTTCACCCGAGAGCTTCTGCTGCTTTGTTTAAGTGATCGGTATGGGTCTCAGTAGTCGGACCCCCACCTATCAACGCTCCTGACATGTCACTATGACAAGTCAAAAGTTTTTTAAAGTTTGGTTACCCTTTAAGCCCCAAAAAAAAGTGACATAAACATGCCCTGCCACTGGTATAATGTGCCCAGAAACCCCATAGACACCAGCAATATCAATGATGGCAAAAGCCATAACAGGAGAGTGGAGAGGGAAAGAAAAACCTCTAGCCTGTGGGTTAAATCTGACCAAACCTATTCTTGCATACTCACTGCATGTTAAAAAAATAAATAAATAAAAAAATATATATATATATATTTTCCCTATATAAATAAATGTAAATAGAAACTTATTAATAAATTTACAACTGGGTGCTAACGAAATTGACAGCCAATCAGTGCTAACAGTGTCAGACTGTGTAGGGACACAGTCCTATGACAAGGTGAATGGTAACACTCATTTGTCAATTTATTTATAAATTTCTAGGAAAACAAACAGAGGAATGGTACAATGCAGAGTTCTGAGAAAAAATGCTCTTGAATCGTTATTTTATGGGGATTACAAGTATTTACTAAAATAGACATGTACATTACCTTGGCCAGAGGGCACCATGAGATATTTTATTGCTGTATAATTATTATCAATACCTTAAAGCTGCAGTCTAAGCTAGATCTTTATTAATTATTAAAAAAGTATTACAATGTTATATTTTATGTATTATTTATTTTATTTATTATTATTATTTGTATTATTTAAACTGAATAAAAAGGAGCCAATGTTGTACAGGTAATTTGATATTATGCTATTATATTTTCCATCCTTAGGGGGGATTCAGACGAGCGCGATTTGCGCGCGTGCAGGCCGCGTATTTTCTGCGCATCACGCACAGCACTATAGAAGGCAATGAGGCAGTTCAAACAGTGCGTGATTCTTGCGCAGCGTTTGTTCGCTGCGTACTATACGCGACCGGTTCAAAAACTCTGCGTATTTCACGCATCACGCACCCATTGAAGTCAATGGGTGCGTGAAAATCACGCGCACCACACGGAAGCACTTCCATGGGACGAGCGTGATTCGCGCAACAGCAGTGAAAAGGATGAATGAAAACCGAAAAGCACCACGTGCTTTTCTGTTTCCGAACATCCAAACGGAGTGTCTTTGCGATGAGCGAAGCCGGACAAGCGTACCGAACTTCACCGGGTTCGGCCAAACTCGTTTTGGCCGATCCCGGCAAAAAAATTATCGGTACGCGATGTCAGGAGATAGTCACTGTCCATGGTGCTGAAAGAGTTAAACTGTTTCAGCACCATGGACAGTGACTTGCGATCACAAAATACATTAACCTGTAAAAAAAAACCGAAGTTCTAACTTACCGATTACTCCTGTCTCCTTCCTGCAGTCCGACCTCCCGGGATGACACTTCAGTTCAAGTGACAGCTCCAGCCAATCACAGGCCAAGCACAGGCTGCAGCCAATCACAGGCTGCAGCGGTCACTTGGACTGCTGCGTCATCCAGGGAGGTGGGGCCCGATGTCAAGAGAGGCGCGTCACCAAGGACGCGTCACCAAGGACGCGTCACCAAGGCAACGGCCGGGAAGTTCTCGGTAAGTAGGAACTTTATCTTTTTTTTTTACAGGTTTTTCGCTGTTGTGTTCGGCATTCACTGTCGAGGGTGCTGAAAGATTTAGCTCTTTCAGCACCTTGGACAGTGACGGGCGTTGACAAGCCTCATCTCTATGATGCCGGCTGCGCGAAAATCACGCAGCCGCGCATCAGACACGCATGACACACGCAGCTGTCAAATGGTTTTTGCGCTCGCAAAACGCTGCGTTGTTTGCGCGCGCAAAAACGCAACGTTCGTGTGAATCTCCCCTTAGGCTGGGTTCACACAAGCGTGTGCTTTTTGCGCACACAAAAAACGTGGCGTTTTGCCTGCACAAAAGGCACTTAACAGCTCCGTGTGGCCTTAGCATATGATGCCCGGCTGCGTGCTTTTCGCGTAGCCGCCATCATTATGACATTCTGTTTGGATGTTTGTAAACAGAAAAGCACGTGGTGCTTTTCTGTTTTCATTCATCCTTTTCACAGCTGTTGCGCGAATCACGCTGGTCGCACGGAAGTGCTTCCGTGTGGCATGCGTGGTTTTCACGCACCCATTGACTTCAATGGGTGCGTGATGCGCGAAAAACGCCCAAAGAACGGACATGTCGTGACTTTTTTTCAGCGGACTCACGCTGAGTAAAAATCATGCACATGTCTGCAAGGCCCCATAGACTAATATAGGTCCGTGCGACGCGCGTGAAAATCACGAGCGTTGCATGGACGTATATCTCGTTTGTCTGAATAAGGCCTTAATGTCGAAAACTATGTGAGTCTGTATTAAGAAATTCAATCACACTCAATCACACTCCCTCTAACCAATCAAAATATATTAGACTTTTTTCTGCAAATTGTATCATGGCACAACAGTCTGATGCATACTTAAGTGTTCTTATCATAGTTATTTACGAGTGGCAAAAATATACACATCTATAAATATATCTGTGCATATAGCCAACAATATTGTTGTCACAAAGCGGGTTAGTGGACACACTAGGCCGTACCGCCGTAGTGGGGAGGCAACTGGCCAAACAACAGGAAACCCCAGCAATACAATGTCCCGCACAAGGGTACCTGGATAGTCCAGACGGTGGCCGCAACTCTGGCACTAATGGAGACGGTTGCAGCAGATAACGCCAAACGTGGCGGATGACACAGGTGCCGCAGGTTGCACCAGACGTGGCTGATTCCTCCGGACGTGGCAGATGGCACAGGACGTGGTGGATTCCTCAGGACGTGGCAGATGACACAGGACGTGGCGGACTTGATACTAAAGGACCATTTGCAAGACAGACTGGGAAAACGAACAACGCTAAGGCAAGGATCAGAAGGCCTGGGGCCTTCTTATAGACCAGGAAATCGTGGCAGTTGATAATGATGATGATCTCCTTGGTGCGCGGGCTGTCCCTTTAAGTCCGGGCACGAGCGCGCGTGCGCACTCTACGGGACACAGCAGACCGGAGCGGAAGTGAGCGCTGGCGTCTCCTAGGAAGGAGATGGGTAGAGATGAGCGAACTTATGAAAAGTTCGGTTCGGCTGGTTCGCCGAATTTCACTAAAAATTTCGATTCGGACCAAACTAGTTCTGACCGAACCTGTAATTTCTGTGCGCCGAGCATGGTACTGTCTAGGGTGCTGAAAGAGTTAAAGGGCTGCACTAACTCTTTCAGCAACCTTGACAGTACCATGCTCGGCGCGTGGAAAATACAATTTAAATGTAATAAAAAAAATTAAAAAAATACGTTCATACTTACATTCCTCCTGTCCGGCCTCCAGCGATGACGTTTCATCCATGTCGCCGCTGCAGCCAATCACAGGCTGTAGTGGCGGTCACGCATGTCACGTGACCGCCTCTGCAGCCAATCACAGGCTGCCGCTGCCTCTGCAGCCTCACAGGCTGCCGCAGCCGCTGCAGCCAATCACAGGCTGCCGCGGCCGCTGCAGCCAATCACAGGCTGCCGCGGCCGCTGCAGCCAATCACAGGCCAAAAAAAAATAAAAAATGTCTCTCTTCAGGAAACATACAGAAGTTAGGTTCATGTTTAAAGGTGGGTCATGAGAAATTCATGACCTTGTGGCTAGCGCAGTATTGAAACATGTACATATACACCAGGGGTCTCAAGCACGCGGCCCGCGGGCCGCATGCGGCCCCTGGGGCTGTCATCTGCGGCCCGCGGGACACAGAGCCGCTAGTATCGGCTCTGCTCCAAGACTCTGGAATTCCCTGACATCGTTGTCCACATACGAACAGCGATGTCTGGGGCTTCCCCAGAGCCGGAGTCCCGGGCAGAGCGCTAGTACAGGCTCTGCTCCGGGACTCTGTGGAATTCCCTGACATCGCTGCCCATATATGGACAGTGTGTCAGGGTCTTCCCCAGAGTGGAGTCCCGGGCAGAGCGCTAGTATCGGCTCTGCTCCGGGACTCTGTGAAATTCCCTGACATCGCTGTTCACATATGAACAGCGATGTCTGGGGCTTCCCCAGAGCCGGAGTCCCGGGCAGAGCGCTAGTACAGGCTCTGCTCCGGGACTCTGTGGAATTCCCTGACATCGCTGCCCATATATGGACAGTGTGTCAGGGTCTTCCCCAGAGCAGAGTCCCGGGCTGAGAGCTTGTATCGGCTCTGCTCCGGGACTCTGTGGAATTCCCTGACATCGCTGTCCACATATGAACAGCGATGTCTGGGGCTTCCCCAGAGACGGAGTGCCGGGCAGAGCGCTAGTACAGGCTCTGCTCCGGGACTCTGTGGAATTCCCTGACATCGCTGCCCATATATGGACAGTGTGTCAGGGTCTTCCCCAGAGCGGAGTCCCGTGTAGAGCGCTATTATCGGCTCTGCTCCGGGACTCTGTGAAATTCCCTGACATCGCTGTCCACATATGGACAGCGATGTCTGAGGCTTCCCCAGAGCCGGAATCCCGGGCAGAGCGCTAGTACAGGCTCTGCTCCGGGACTCTGTGGAATTCCCTGACATCGCTGCCCATATATGGACAGTGTGTCAGGGTCTTCCCCAGAGCGGAGTCCCGGGCAGAGCGCTTGTATCGGCTCTGCTTCGGGAGTCTGTGGAATTCCCTGACATCGCTGTTCACATATGAACAGCGATGTTTGGGGCTTCCCCAGAGCCGGAGTCCCGGGCAGAGCGCTAGTACAGGCTCTGCTCTGGGACTCTGTGGAATTCCCTGACATCGCTGCCCATATATGGACAGTGTGTCAGGGTCTTCCCCAGAGCCGGAGTCCCGGGCAGAGCGCTAGTACAGGCTCTGCTCCGGGACTCTGTGGAATTCCCTGACATCGCTGCCCATATATGGACAGTGTGCCAGTGTCTTCCCCAGAGCGGAGTCCCGGGCAGAGCGCTAGTACAGGCTCTGCTCCGGGACTCTGTGGAATTCCCTGACATCGCTGCCCATATATGGACAGTGTGTCAGGGTCTTCCCCAGAGCAGAGTCCCGGGCTGAGAGCTTGTATCGGCTCTGCTCCGGGACTCTGTGGAATTCCCTGACATCGCTGTCCACATATGAACAGCGATGTCTGGGGCTTCCCCAGAGACGGAGTGCCGGGCAGAGCGCTAGTACAGGCTCTGCTCCGGGACTCTGTGGAATTCCCTGACATCGCTGCCCATATATGGACAGTGTGTCAGGGTCTTCCCCAGAGCGGAGTCCCGTGTAGAGCGCTATTATCGGCTCTGCTCCGGGACTCTGTGAAATTCCCTGACATCGCTGTCCACATATGTACAGCGATGTCTGAGGCTTCCCCAGAGCCGGAATCCCGGGCAGAGCGCTAGTACAGGCTCTGCTCCGGGACTCTGTGGAATTCCCTGACATCGCTGCCCATATATGGACAGTGTGTCAGGGTCTTCCCCAGAGCGGAGTCCCGGGCAGAGCGCTTGTATCGGCTCTGCTCCGGGAGTCTGTGGAATTCCCTGACATCGCTGTTCACATATGAACAGCGATGTTTGGGGCTTCCCCAGAGCCGGAGTCCCGGGCAGAGCGCTAGTACAGGCTCTGCTCTGGGACTCTGTGGAATTCCCTGACATCGCTGCCCATATATGGACAGTGTGCCAGGGTCTTCCCCAGAGCGGAGTCCCGGGCAGAGCGCTAGTATCGGCTCTGCTCCTGGACTCTGTGAAATTCCCTGACATCGCTTGTTCACATATGAACAGTTTGTCAGGGTCTTCCCCAGAGCTGGAGTCCTGGGCAGAGCGCTAGTAGAGGCTCTGCTCTGGGACTCTGTAGAATTCCCTGATATCGCTGCCCATATATGGACAGTGTGTCAGGGTCTTCCCCAGAGCGGAGTCCCGGGCAGAGCGCTAGTATCGGCTCTGCTCCGGGACTCTGTGGAATTCCCTGACATCGCTGCCCATATATGGACAGTGTGTCAGGGTCTTCCCCAGAGCCGGAGTCCCGGGCAGAGCGCTAGTACAGGCTCTGCTCCGGGACTCTGTGGAATTCCCTGACATCGCTGCCCATATATGGACAGTGTGCCAGTGTCTTCCCCAGAGCGGAGTCCCGGGCAGAGCGCTAGTACAGGCTCTGCTTCGGGACTCTGTGGAATTCCCTGACATCGCTGCCCATATATGGACAGTGTGTGAGGGTCTTCCCCAGAGCGGAGTCCCGGGCAGAGCGCTAGTATCGGCTCTGCTCCGGGACTCTGGAATTCCCTGACATCGTTGTCCACATACGAACAGCGATGTCTGGGGCTTCCCCAGAGCCAGAGTGCCGGGCAGAGCGCTAGTACAGGCTCTCCTCCGGGACTCTGTGGAATTCCCTGACATCGCTGCCCATATATGGACAGTGTGCCAGGGTCTTCCCCAGAGCGGAGTCCCGGGTAGAGCGCTAGTACAGGCTCTGCTCTGGGACTCTGTGGAATTCCCTGACATCGCTGTCCACATATGAACAGCGATGTCTGGGGCTTCCCCAGAGTCGGAGTGCCGGGCAGAGCGCTAGTACAGGCTCTGCTCTGGGACTCTGTGGAATTTCCTGACATCGCTGCCCATATATGGACAGTGTGTCAGGGTCTTCCCCAGAGCGGAGTCCCGGGCAGAGCGCTAGTATCGGCTCTGCTCCGGGACTCTGTGGAATTCCCTGACATCGCTGCCCATATATGGACAGTGTGCCAGGGTCTTCCCCAGAGCGGAGTCCCGGGCAGAGCGCTAGTATCGGCTCTGCTCCGGGACTCTGGAATTCCCTGACATCGTTGTCCACATACGAACAGCGATGTCTGGGGCTTCCCCAGAGCCGGAGTCCCGGGCAGAGCGCTAGTACAGGCTCTGCTCCGGGACTCTGTGGAATTCCCTGACATCGCTGCCCATATATGGACAGTGTGTCAGGGTCTTCCCCAGAGCAGAGTCCCGGGCAGAGCTCTTGTATCGGCTCTGCTCCAGGACTCTGTGGAATTCCCTGACATCGCAGTTCACATATGAACAGCGATGTCTGGTGCTTCCCCAGAGCCGGAGTCCCGGGCAGAGCGCTAGTACAGGCTCTGCTCCGGGACTCTGTGGAAATCCCTGACATCGCTGCCCATATATGGACAGTGTGTGAGGGTCTTCCCCAGAGCGGAGTCCCGGGCAGAGCGCTAGTATCGGCTCTGCTCCGGGACTCTGGAATTCCCTGACATCGTTGTCCACATACGAACAGCGATGTCTGGGGCTTCCCCAGAGCCGGAGTGCCGGGCAGAGAGCTAGTACAGGCTCTGCTCCGGGACTCTGTGGAATTACCTGACATCGCTGCCCATATATGGACAGTGTGTCAGGGTCTTCCCCAGAGCGGAGTCCCGGGCAGAGCACTAGTATCGGCTCTGCTCCGGGACTCTGTGGAATTCCCTGACATCGCTGCCCATATATGGACAGTGTGTCAGGGTCTTCCCCAGAGCAGAGTCCCGGGCAGAGCTCTTGTATCGGCTCTGCTCCAGGACTCTGTGGAATTCCCTGACATCGCTGTTCACATATGAACAGCGATGTCTGGGGCTTCCCCAGAGCCGGAGTCCCGGGCAGAGCGCTAGTACAGGCTCTGCTCCAGGACTCTGTGGAATTCCCTGACATCGCTGCCCATATATGGACAGTGTGTGAGGGTCTTCCCCAGAGCGGAGTCCCGGGCAGAGCGCTAGTATCGGCTCTGCTCCGGGACTCTGTGGAATTCCCTGACATCGCTGCCCATATATGGACAGTGTGTCAGGGTCTTCCCCAGAGCCGGAGTCCCGGGCAGAGCGCTAGTACAGGCTCTGCTCCGGGACTCTGTGGAATTCCCTGACATCGCTGCCCATATATGGACAGTGTGCCAGTGTCTTCCCCAGAGCGGAGTCCCGGGCAGAGCGCTAGTACAGGCTCTGCTCCGGGACTCTGTGGAATTCCCTGACATCGCTGCCCATATATGGACAGTGTGTGAGGGTCTTCCCCAGAGCGGAGTCCCGGGCAGAGCGCTAGTATCGGCTCTGCTCCGGGACTCTGGAATTCCCTGACATCGTTGTCCACATACGAACAGCGATGTCTGGGGCTTCCCCAGAGCCGGAGTGCCGGGCAGAGCGCTAGTACAGGCTCTGCTCCGGGACTCTGTGGAATTCCCTGACATCGCTGCCCATATATGGACAGTGTGTCAGGGTCTTCCCCAGAGCGGAGTCCCGGGCAGAGCGCTAGTATCGACTCTGCTCCGGGACTCTGTGGAATTCCCTGACATCACTGCCCATATATGGACAGTGTGTCAGGGTCTTCCCCAGAGCCGGAGTCCCGGGCAGAGCGCTAGTACAGGCTCTGCTCCGGGACTCTGTGGAATTCCCTGACATCGCTGCCCATATATGGACAGTTTGTCAGGGTCTTCCCCAGAGCGGAGTCCCGGGCAGAGCGCTAGTACAGGCTCTGCTCCGGGACTCTGTGGAATTCCCTGACATCGCTGTCCACATATGAACAGCGATGTCTGGGGCTTCCCCAGAGTCGGAGTGCCGGGCAGAGCGCTAGTACAGGCTCTGCTCTGGGACCCTGTGGAATTTCCTGACATCGCTGCCCATATATGGACAGTGTGTCAGGGTCTTCCCCAGAGCGGAGTCCCGGGCAGAGCGCTAGTATCGGCTCTGCTCCGGGACTCTGTGGAATTCCCTGACATCGCTGCCCATATATGGACAGTGTGTCAGTGTCTTCCCCAGAGCCGGAGTCACGGGCAGAGCGCTAGTACAGGCTCTGCTCCGGGACTCTGTGGAATTCCCTGACATCGCTGCCCATATATGGACAGTGTGCCAGGGTCTTCCCCAGAGCGGAGTCCCGGGCAGAGCGCTAGTACAGGCTCTGCTCCGGAACTCTGTGGAATTCCCTGACATTGCTGCCCATATATGGACAGTGTGTCAGGGTCTTCCCCAGAGCGGAGTCCCGGGCAGAGCGCTAGTATCGGCTCTGCTCCTGGACTCTTGAATTCCCTGACATCGTTGTCCACATACGAACAGCGTTGTCTGGGGCTTCCCCAGAGCCGGAGTCCCGGGCAGAGCGCTAGTACAGGCTCTGCTCCGGGACTCTGTGGAATTCCCTGACATCGCTGCCCATATATGGACAGTGTGTCAGGGTCTTCCCCAGAGCAGAGTCCCGGGCAGAGCTCTTGTATCGGCTCTGCTCCAGGACTCTGTGGAATTCCCTGACATCGCAGTTCACATATGAACAGCGATGTCTGGTGCTTCCCCAGAGCCGGAGTCCTGGGCAGAGCGCTAGTACAGGCTCTGCTCCGGGACTCTGTGGAATTCCCTGACATCGCTGCCCATATATGGACAGTGTGTGAGGGTCTTCCCCAGAGCGGAGTCCCGGGCAGAGCGCTAGTATCGGCTCTGCTCCGGGACTCTGGAATTCCCTGACATCGTTGTCCACATACGGACAGCGATGTCTGAGGCTTCCCCAGAGCCGGAATCCCGGGCAGAGCGCTAGTACAGGCTCTGCTCCGGGACTCTGTGGAATTCCCTGACATCGCTGCCCATATATGGACAGTGTGTCAGGGCCTTCCCCAGAGCGGAGTCCCGTGTAGAGCGCTATTATCGGCTCTGCTCCGGGACTCTGTGAAATTCCCTGACATCGCTGTCCACATATGGACAGCGATGTCTGAGGCTTCCCCAGAGCCGGAATCCCGGGCAGAGCGCTAGTACAGGCTCTGCTCCGGGACTCTGTGGAATTCCCTGACATCGCTGCCCATATATGGACAGTGTGTCAGGGTCTTCCCCAGAGCGGAGTCCCGGGCAGAGCGCTTGTATCGGCTCTGCTCCAAGAATCTGTGGAATTCCCTGACATCGCTGTTCACATATGAACAGCGATGTTTGGGGCTTCCCCAGAGCCGGAGTCCCGGGCAGAGCGCTAGTACAGGCTCTGCTCTGGGACTCTGTGGAATTCCCTGACATCGCTGCCCATATATGGACAGTGTGCCAGGGTCTTCCCCAGAGCGGAGTCCCGGGCAGAGCGCTAGTATCGGCTCTGCTCCTGGACTCTGTGAAATTCCCTGACATCGCTTGTTCACATATGAACAGTTTGTCAGGGTCTTCCCCAGAGCTGGAGTCCTGGGCAGAGCGCTAGTAGAGGCTCTGCTCTGGGACTCTGTAGAATTCCCTGACATCGCTGCCCATATATGGACAGTGTGTCAGGGTCTTCCCCAGAGCGCAGTCCCGGGCAGAGCGCTAGTATCGGCTCTGCTCCGGGACTCTGTGGAATTCCCTGACATCGCTGCCCATATATGGACAGTGTGTCAGGGTCTTCCCCAGAGCCGGAGTCCCGGGCAGAGCGCTAGTACAGGCTCTGCTCCGGGACTCTGTGGAATTCCCTGACATCGCTGCCCATATATGGACAGTGTGCCAGTGTCTTCCCCAGAGCGGAGTCCCGGGCAGAGCGCTAGTACAGGCTCTGCTCCGGGACTCTGTGGAATTCCCTGACATCGCTGCCCATATATGGACAGTGTGTGAGGGTCTTCCCCAGAGCGGAGTCCCGGGCAGAGCGCTAGTATCGGCTCTGCTCCGGGACTCTGGAATTCCCTGACATCGTTGTCCACATACGAACAGCGATGTCTGGGGCTTCCCCAGAGCCGGAGTGCCGGGCAGAGCGCTAGTACAGGCTCTGCTCCGGGACTCTGTGGAATTCCCTGACATCGCTGCCCATATATGGACAGTGTGTCAGGGTCTTCCCCAGAGCCGGAGTCCCGGGCAGAGCGCTAGTACAGGCTCTGCTCCGGGACTCTGTGGAATTCCCTGACATCGCTGCCCATATATGGACAGTGTGCCAGGGTCTTCCCCAGAGCGGAGTCCCGGGCAGAGCGCTAGTACAGGCTCTGCTCCGGGACTCTGTGGAATTCCCTGACATCGCTGTCCATATATGGACAGTGTGTCAGGGTCTTCCCCAGAGCGGAGTCCCGGGCAGAGCGCTAGTAGAGGCTCTGCTCCGGGACTCTGTGAAATTCCCTGACATCGCTGTTCACATATGAACAGTGTGTCAGGGTCTTCCCCAGAGCCGGAGTCCCGGGCAGAGCGCTAGTAGAGGCTCTGCTCCGGGACTCTGTAGAATTCCCTGACATCGCTGCCCATATATGGACAGTGTGCCAGGGTCTTCCCCAGAGCGGAGTCCCGGGTAGAGCGCTAGTACAGGCTCTGCTCTGGGACTCTGTGGAATTCCCTGACATCGCTGTCCACATATGAACAGCGATGTCTGGGGCTTCCCCAGAGTCGGAGTGCCGGGCAGAGCGCTAGTACAGGCTCTGCTCTGGGACTCTGTGGAATTTCCTGACATCGCTGCCCATATATGGACAGTGTGTCAGGGTCTTCCCCAGAGCGGAGTCCCGGGCAGAGCGCTAGTATCGGCTCTGCTCCGGGACTCTGTGGAATTCCCTGACATCGCTGCCCATATATGGACAGTGTGTCAGTGTCTTCCCCAGAGCCGGAGTCACGGGCAGAGCGCTAGTACAGGCTCTGCTCCGGGACTCTGGAATTCCCTGACATCGTTGTCCACATACGAACAGCGATGTCTGGGGCTTCCCCAGAGCCGGAGTGCCGGGCAGAGCGCTAGTACAGGCTCTGCTCCGGAACTCTGTGGAATTCCCTGACATTGCTGCCCATATATGGACAGTGTGTCAGGGTCTTCCCCAGAGCGGAGTCCCGGGCAGAGCGCTAGTATCGGCTCTGCTCCTGGACTCTTGAATTCCCTGACATCGTTGTCCACATACGAACAGCGTTGTCTGGGGCTTCCCCAGAGCCGGAGTCCCGGGCAGAGCGCTAGTACAGGCTCTGCTCCGGGACTCTGTGGAATTCCCTGACATCGCTGCCCATATATGGACAGTGTGTCAGGGTCTTCCCCAGAGCAGAGTCCCGGGCAGAGCTCTTGTATCGGCTCTGCTCCAGGACTCTGTGGAATTCCCTGACATCGCAGTTCACATATGAACAGCGATGTCTGGTGCTTCCCCAGAGCCGGAGTCCCGGGCAGAGCGCTAGTACAGGCTCTGCTCCGGGACTCTGTGGAAATCCCTGACATCGCTGCCCATATATGGACAGTGTGTGAGGGTCTTCCCCAGAGCGGAGTCCCGGGCAGAGCGCTAGTATCGGCTCTGCTCCGGGACTCTGGAATTCCCTGACATCGTTGTCCACATACGAACAGCGATGTCTGGGGCTTCCCCAGAGCCGGAGTGCCGGGCAGAGAGCTAGTACAGGCTCTGCTCCGGGACTCTGTGGAATTACCTGACATCGCTGCCCATATATGGACAGTGTGTCAGGGTCTTCCCCAGAGCGGAGTCCCGGGCAGAGCACTAGTATCGGCTCTGCTCCGGGACTCTGTGGAATTCCCTGACATCGCTGCCCATATATGGACAGTGTGTCAGGGTCTTCCCCAGAGCAGAGTCCCGGGCAGAGCTCTTGTATCGGCTCTGCTCCAGGACTCTGTGGAATTCCCTGACATCGCTGTTCACATATGAACAGCGATGTCTGGGGCTTCCCCAGAGCCGGAGTCCCGGGCAGAGCGCTAGTACAGGCTCTGCTCCAGGACTCTGTGGAATTCCCTGACATCGCTGCCCATATATGGACAGTGTGTGAGGGTCTTCCCCAGAGCGGAGTCCCGGGCAGAGCGCTAGTATCGGCTCTGCTCCGGGACTCTGTGGAATTCCCTGACATCGCTGCCCATATATGGACAGTGTGTCAGGGTCTTCCCCAGAGCCGGAGTCCCGGGCAGAGCGCTAGTACAGGCTCTGCTCCGGGACTCTGTGGAATTCCCTGACATCGCTGCCCATATATGGACAGTGTGCCAGTGTCTTCCCCAGAGCGGAGTCCCGGGCAGAGCGCTAGTACAGGCTCTGCTCCGGGACTCTGTGGAATTCCCTGACATCGCTGCCCATATATGGACAGTGTGTGAGGGTCTTCCCCAGAGCGGAGTCCCGGGCAGAGCGCTAGTATCGGCTCTGCTCCGGGACTCTGGAATTCCCTGACATCGTTGTCCACATACGAACAGCGATGTCTGGGGCTTCCCCAGAGCCGGAGTGCCGGGCAGAGCGCTAGTACAGGCTCTGCTCCGGGACTCTGTGGAATTCCCTGACATCGCTGCCCATATATGGACAGTGTGTCAGGGTCTTCCCCAGAGCGGAGTCCCGGGCAGAGCGCTAGTATCGACTCTGCTCCGGGACTCTGTGGAATTCCCTGACATCACTGCCCATATATGGACAGTGTGTCAGGGTCTTCCCCAGAGCCGGAGTCCCGGGCAGAGCGCTAGTACAGGCTCTGCTCCGGGACTCTGTGGAATTCCCTGACATCGCTGCCCATATATGGACAGTTTGTCAGGGTCTTCCCCAGAGCGGAGTCCCGGGCAGAGCGCTAGTACAGGCTCTGCTCCGGGACTCTGTGGAATTCCCTGACATCGCTGTCCACATATGAACAGCGATGTCTGGGGCTTCCCCAGAGTCGGAGTGCCGGGCAGAGCGCTAGTACAGGCTCTGCTCTGGGACCCTGTGGAATTTCCTGACATCGCTGCCCATATATGGACAGTGTGTCAGGGTCTTCCCCAGAGCGGAGTCCCGGGCAGAGCGCTAGTATCGGCTCTGCTCCGGGACTCTGTGGAATTCCCTGACATCGCTGCCCATATATGGACAGTGTGTCAGTGTCTTCCCCAGAGCCGGAGTCACGGGCAGAGCGCTAGTACAGGCTCTGCTCCGGGACTCTGTGGAATTCCCTGACATCGCTGCCCATATATGGACAGTGTGCCAGGGTCTTCCCCAGAGCGGAGTCCCGGGCAGAGCGCTAGTACAGGCTCTGCTCCGGAACTCTGTGGAATTCCCTGACATTGCTGCCCATATATGGACAGTGTGTCAGGGTCTTCCCCAGAGCGGAGTCCCGGGCAGAGCGCTAGTATCGGCTCTGCTCCTGGACTCTTGAATTCCCTGACATCGTTGTCCACATACGAACAGCGTTGTCTGGGGCTTCCCCAGAGCCGGAGTCCCGGGCAGAGCGCTAGTACAGGCTCTGCTCCGGGACTCTGTGGAATTCCCTGACATCGCTGCCCATATATGGACAGTGTGTCAGGGTCTTCCCCAGAGCAGAGTCCCGGGCAGAGCTCTTGTATCGGCTCTGCTCCAGGACTCTGTGGAATTCCCTGACATCGCAGTTCACATATGAACAGCGATGTCTGGTGCTTCCCCAGAGCCGGAGTCCTGGGCAGAGCGCTAGTACAGGCTCTGCTCCGGGACTCTGTGGAATTCCCTGACATCGCTGCCCATATATGGACAGTGTGTGAGGGTCTTCCCCAGAGCGGAGTCCCGGGCAGAGCGCTAGTATCGGCTCTGCTCCGGGACTCTGGAATTCCCTGACATCGTTGTCCACATACGGACAGCGATGTCTGAGGCTTCCCCAGAGCCGGAATCCCGGGCAGAGCGCTAGTACAGGCTCTGCTCCGGGACTCTGTGGAATTCCCTGACATCGCTGCCCATATATGGACAGTGTGTCAGGGCCTTCCCCAGAGCGGAGTCCCGTGTAGAGCGCTATTATCGGCTCTGCTCCGGGACTCTGTGAAATTCCCTGACATCGCTGTCCACATATGGACAGCGATGTCTGAGGCTTCCCCAGAGCCGGAATCCCGGGCAGAGCGCTAGTACAGGCTCTGCTCCGGGACTCTGTGGAATTCCCTGACATCGCTGCCCATATATGGACAGTGTGTCAGGGTCTTCCCCAGAGCGGAGTCCCGGGCAGAGCGCTTGTATCGGCTCTGCTCCAAGAATCTGTGGAATTCCCTGACATCGCTGTTCACATATGAACAGCGATGTTTGGGGCTTCCCCAGAGCCGGAGTCCCGGGCAGAGCGCTAGTACAGGCTCTGCTCTGGGACTCTGTGGAATTCCCTGACATCGCTGCCCATATATGGACAGTGTGCCAGGGTCTTCCCCAGAGCGGAGTCCCGGGCAGAGCGCTAGTATCGGCTCTGCTCCTGGACTCTGTGAAATTCCCTGACATCGCTTGTTCACATATGAACAGTTTGTCAGGGTCTTCCCCAGAGCTGGAGTCCTGGGCAGAGCGCTAGTAGAGGCTCTGCTCTGGGACTCTGTAGAATTCCCTGACATCGCTGCCCATATATGGACAGTGTGTCAGGGTCTTCCCCAGAGCGCAGTCCCGGGCAGAGCGCTAGTATCGGCTCTGCTCCGGGACTCTGTGGAATTCCCTGACATCGCTGCCCATATATGGACAGTGTGTCAGGGTCTTCCCCAGAGCCGGAGTCCCGGGCAGAGCGCTAGTACAGGCTCTGCTCCGGGACTCTGTGGAATTCCCTGACATCGCTGCCCATATATGGACAGTGTGCCAGTGTCTTCCCCAGAGCGGAGTCCCGGGCAGAGCGCTAGTACAGGCTCTGCTCCGGGACTCTGTGGAATTCCCTGACATCGCTGCCCATATATGGACAGTGTGTGAGGGTCTTCCCCAGAGCGGAGTCCCGGGCAGAGCGCTAGTATCGGCTCTGCTCCGGGACTCTGGAATTCCCTGACATCGTTGTCCACATACGAACAGCGATGTCTGGGGCTTCCCCAGAGCCGGAGTGCCGGGCAGAGCGCTAGTACAGGCTCTGCTCCGGGACTCTGTGGAATTCCCTGACATCGCTGCCCATATATGGACAGTGTGTCAGGGTCTTCCCCAGAGCCGGAGTCCCGGGCAGAGCGCTAGTACAGGCTCTGCTCCGGGACTCTGTGGAATTCCCTGACATCGCGGCCCATATATGGACAGTGTGCCAGGGTCTTCCCCAGAGCGGAGTCCCGGGCAGAGCGCTAGTACAGGCTCTGCTCCGGGACTCTGTGGAATTCCCTGACATCGCTGTCCATATATGGACAGTGTGTCAGGGTCTTCCCCAGAGCGGAGTCCCGGGCAGAGCGCTAGTAGAGGCTCTGCTCCGGGACTCTGTGAAATTCCCTGACATCGCTGTTCACATATGAACAGTGTGTCAGGGTCTTCCCCAGAGCCGGAGTCCCGGGCAGAGCGCTAGTAGAGGCTCTGCTCCGGGACTCTGTAGAATTCCCTGACATCGCTGCCCATATATGGACAGTGTGCCAGGGTCTTCCCCAGAGCGGAGTCCCGGGTAGAGCGCTAGTACAGGCTCTGCTCTGGGACTCTGTGGAATTCCCTGACATCGCTGTCCACATATGAACAGCGATGTCTGGGGCTTCCCCAGAGTCGGAGTGCCGGGCAGAGCGCTAGTACAGGCTCTGCTCTGGGACTCTGTGGAATTTCCTGACATCGCTGCCCATATATGGACAGTGTGTCAGGGTCTTCCCCAGAGCGGAGTCCCGGGCAGAGCGCTAGTATCGGCTCTGCTCCGGGACTCTGTGGAATTCCCTGACATCGCTGCCCATATATGGACAGTGTGTCAGTGTCTTCCCCAGAGCCGGAGTCACGGGCAGAGCGCTAGTACAGGCTCTGCTCCGGGACTCTGGAATTCCCTGACATCGTTGTCCACATACGAACAGCGATGTCTGGGGCTTCCCCAGAGCCGGAGTGCCGGGCAGAGCGCTAGTACAGGCTCTGCTCCGGGACTCTGTGGAATTACCTGACATCGCTGCCCATATATGGACAGTGTGTCAGGGTCTTCCCCAGAGCGGAGTCCCGGGCAGAGCACTAGTATCGGCTCTGCCCTGGGACTCTGTGGAATTCCCTGACATCGCTACCCATATATGGACAGTGTGTCAGGGTCTTCCCCAGAGCAGAGTCCCGGGCAGAGCTCTTGTATCGGCTCTGCTCCAGGACTCTGTGGAATTCCCTGACATCGCTGTTCACATATGAACAGCGATGTCTGGGGCTTCCCCAGAGCCGGAGTCCCGGGCAGAGCGCTAGTACAGGCTCTGCTCCGGGACTCTGTGGAATTCCCTGACATCGCTGCCCATATATGGACAGTGTGTGAGGGTCTTCCCCAGAGCGGAGTCCCGGGCAGAGCGCTAGTATCGGCTCTGCTCCGGGAATCTGTGGAATTCCCTGACATCGCTGCCCATATATGGACAGTGTGTCAGGGTCTTCCCCAGAGCCGGAGTCCCGGGCAGAGCGCTAGTACAGGCTCTGCTCCGGGACTCTGTGGAATTTCCTGACATCGCTGCCCATATATGGACAGTGTGTCAGGGTCTTCCCCAGAGCGGAGTCCCGGGCAGAGCGCTAGTATCGGCTCTGCTCCGGGACTCTGTGGAATTCCCTGACATCGCTGCCCATATATGGACAGTGTGTCAGGGTCTTCCCCAGAGCAGAGTCCCGGGCAGAGCTCTTGTATCGGCTCTGCTCCAGGACTCTGTGGAATTCCCTGACATCGCTGTTCACATATGAACAGCGATGTCTGGGGCTTCCCCAGAGCCGGAGTCCCGGGCAGAGCGCTAGTACAGGCTCTGCTCCGGGACTCTGTGGAATTCCCTGACATCGCTGCCCATATATGGACAGTGTGTGAGGGTCTTCCCCAGAGCGGAGTCCCGGGCAGAGCGCTAGTATCGGCTCTGCTCCGGGACTCTGGAATTCCCTGACATCGTTGTCCACATACGAACAGCGATGTCTGGGGCTTCCCCAGAGCCGGAGTGCCGGGCAGAGCGCTAGTACAGGCTCTGCTCCGGGACTCTGTGGAATTACCTGACATCGCTGCCCATATATGGACAGTGTGTCAGGGTCTTCCCCAGAGCGGAGTCCCGGGCAGAGCACTAGTATCGGCTCTGCTCCGGGACTCTGTGGAATTCCCTGACATCGCTGCCCATATATGGACAGTGTGTCAGCGTCTTCCCCAGAGCAGAGTCCCGGGCAGAGCTCTTGTATCGGCTCTGCTCCAGGACTCTGTGGAATTCCCTGACATCGCTGTTCACATATGAACAGCGATGTCTGGGGCTTCCCCAGAGCCGGAGTCCCGGGCAGAGCGCTAGTACAGGCTCTGCTCCGGGACTCTGTGGAATTCCCTGACATCGCTGCCCATATATGGACAGTGTGTGAGGGTCTTCCCCAGAGCGGAGTCCCGGGCAGAGTGCTAGTATCGGCTCTGCTCCGGGACTCTGTGGAATTCCCTGACATCGCTGCCCATATATGGACAGTGTGTCCAGACATCGCTGCCCATATATGGACAGTGTGTCAGCGTCTTCCCCAGAGCAGAGTCCCGGGCAGAGCTCTTGTATCGGCTCTGCTCCAGGACTCTGTGGAATTCCCTGACATCGCTGTTCACATATGAACAGCGATGTCTGGGGCTTCCCCAGAGCCGGAGTCCCGGGCAGAGCGCTAGTACAGGCTCTGCTCCGGGACTCTGTGGAATTCCCTGACATCGCTGCCCATATATGGACAGTGTGTGAGGGTCTTCCCCAGAGCGGAGTCCCGGGCAGAGCGCTAGTATCGGCTCTGCTCCGGGACTCTGTGGAATTCCCTGACATCGCTGCCCATATATGGACAGTGTGTCAGGGTCTTCCCCAGAGCAGAGTCCCGGGCAGAGCTCTTGTATCGGCTCTGCTCCGGGACTCTGTGGAATTCCCTGACATCGCTGCCCATATATGGACAGTGTGCCAGTGTCTTCCCCAGAGCGGAGTCCCGGGCAGAGCGCTAGTACAGGCTCTGCTCCGGGACTCTGTGGAATTCCCTGACATCGCTGCCCATATATGGACAGTGTGTGAGGGTCTTCCCCAGAGCGGAGTCCCGGGCAGAGCGCTAGTATCGGCTCTGCTCCGGGACTCTGGAATTCCCTGACATCGTTGTCCACATACGAACAGCGATGTCTGGGGCTTCCCCAGAGCCGGAGTCCCGGGCAGAGCGCAAGTACAGGCTCTGCTCCGGGACTCTGTGGAATTCCCTGACATCGCTGCCCATATATGGACAGTGTGCCAGGGTCTTCCCCAGAGCGGAGTCCCGGGCAGAGCGCTAGTACAGGCTCTGCTCCGGGACTCTGTGGAATTCCCTGACATCGCTGCCCATATATGGACAGTGTGTCAGGGTCTTCACCAGAGCGGAGTCCCGGGCAGAGCGCTAGTATCGGCTCTGCTCCGGGACTCTGTGGAATTCCCTGACATCGCTGCCCATATATGGACAGTGTGTCAGGGTCTTCCCCAGAGCCGGAGTCACGGGCAGAGCGCTAGTACAGGCTCTGCTCCGGGACTCTGTGGAATTCCCTGACATCGCTGCCCATATATGGACAGTGTGCCATGGTCTTCCCCAGAGCGGAGTCCCGGGCAGAGCGCTAGTACAGGCTCTGCTCCGGGACTCTGGAATTCCCTGACATCGTTGTCCACATACGAACAGCGATGTCTGGGGCTTCCCCAGAGCCGGAGTCCCGGGCAGAGCGCTAGTACAGGCTCTGCTCCGGGACTCTGTGGAATTCCCTGACATCGCTGCCCATATATGGACAGTGTGTCAGGGTCTTCCCCAGAGCAGAGTCCCGGGCAGAGCTCTTGTATCGGCTCTGCTCCAGGACTCTGTGGAATTCCCTGACATCACTGCCCATATATGGACAGTGTGTCAGGGTCTTCCCCAGAGCCGGAGTCCCGGGCAGAGCGCTAGTACAGGCTCTGCTCTGGGACTCTGTGGAATTTCCTGACATCGCTGCCCATATATGGACAGTGTGTCAGGGTCTTCCCCAGAGCGGAGTCCCGGGCAGAGCGCTAGTATCGGCTCTGCTCCGGGACTCTGTGGAATTCCCTGACATCGCTGCCCATATATGGACAGTGTGTCAGGGTCTTCCCCAGAGCCGGAGTCACGGGCAGAGCGCTAGTACAGGCTCTGCTCCGGGACTCTGTGGAATTCCCTGACATCGCTGCCCATATATGGACAGTGTGCCAGGGTCTTCCCCAGAGCGGAGTCCCGGGCAGAGCGCTAGTACAGGCTCTGCTCCGGGACTCTGTGGAATTCCCTGACATCGCTGCCCATATATGGACAGTGTGCCAGGGTCTTCCCCAGAGCGGAGTCCCGGGCAGAGCGCTAGTATCGGCTCTGCTCCGGGAATCTGTGGAATTCCCTGACATCGCTGCCCATATATGGACAGTGTGTCAGGGTCTTCCCCAGAGCCGGAGTCCCGGGCAGAGCGCTAGTACAGGCTCTGCTCCGGGACTCTGTGGAATTTCCTGACATCGCTGCCCATATATGGACAGTGTGTCAGGGTCTTCCCCAGAGCGGAGTCCCGGGCAGAGCGCTAGTATCGGCTCTGCTCCGGGACTCTGTGGAATTCCCTGACATCGCTGCCCATATATGGACAGTGTGTCAGGGTCTTCCCCAGAGCAGAGTCCCGGGCAGAGCTCTTGTATCGGCTCTGCTCCAGGACTCTGTGGAATTCCCTGACATCGCTGTTCACATATGAACAGCGATGTCTGGGGCTTCCCCAGAGCCGGAGTCCCGGGCAGAGCGCTAGTACAGGCTCTGCTCCGGGACTCTGTGGAATTCCCTGACATCGCTGCCCATATATGGACAGTGTGTGAGGGTCTTCCCCAGAGCGGAGTCCCGGGCAGAGCGCTAGTATCGGCTCTGCTCCGGGACTCTGGAATTCCCTGACATCGTTGTCCACATACGAACAGCGATGTCTGGGGCTTCCCCAGAGCCGGAGTGCCGGGCAGAGCGCTAGTACAGGCTCTGCTCCGGGACTCTGTGGAATTACCTGACATCGCTGCCCATATTTGGACAGTGTGTCAGGGTCTTCCCCAGAGCGGAGTCCCGGGCAGAGCACTAGTATCGGCTCTGCTCCGGGACTCTGTGGAATTCCCTGACATCGCTGCCCATATATGGACAGTGTGTCAGCGTCTTCCCCAGAGCAGAGTCCCGGGCAGAGCTCTTGTATCGGCTCTGCTCCAGGACTCTGTGGAATTCCCTGACATCGCTGTTCACATATGAACAGCGATGTCTGGGGCTTCCCCAGAGCCGGAGTCCCGGGCAGAGCGCTAGTACAGGCTCTGCTCCGGGACTCTGTGGAATTCCCTGACATCGCTGCCCATATATGGACAGTGTGTGAGGGTCTTCCCCAGAGCGGAGTCCCGGGCAGAGCGCTAGTATCGGCTCTGCTCCGGGACTCTGTGGAATTCCCTGACATCGCTGCCCATATATGGACAGTGTGTCCAGACATCGCTGCCCATATATGGACAGTGTGTCAGCGTCTTCCCCAGAGCAGAGTCCCGGGCAGAGCTCTTGTATCGGCTCTGCTCCAGGACTCTGTGGAATTCCCTGACATCGCTGTTCACATATGAACAGCGATGTCTGGGGCTTCCCCAGAGCCGGAGTCCCGGGCAGAGCGCTAGTACAGGCTCTGCTCCGGGACTCTGTGGAATTCCCTGACATCGCTGCCCATATATGGACAGTGTGTGAGGGTCTTCCCCAGAGCGGAGTCCCGGGCAGAGCGCTAGTATCGGCTCTGCTCCGGGACTCTGTGGAATTCCCTGACATCGCTGCCCATATATGGACAGTGTGTCAGGGTCTTCCCCAGAGCAGAGTCCCGGGCAGAGCTCTTGTATCGGCTCTGCTCCGGGACTCTGTGGAATTCCCTGACATCGCTGCCCATATATGGACAGTGTGCCAGTGTCTTCCCCAGAGCGGAGTCCCGGGCAGAGCGCTAGTACAGGCTCTGCTCCGGGACTCTGTGGAATTCCCTGACATCGCTGCCCATATATGGACAGTGTGTGAGGGTCTTCCCCAGAGCGGAGTCCCGGGCAGAGCGCTAGTATCGGCTCTGCTCCGGGACTCTGGAATTCCCTGACATCGTTGTCCACATACGAACAGCGATGTCTGGGGCTTCCCCAGAGCCGGAGTCCCGGGCAGAGCGCAAGTACAGGCTCTGCTCCGGGACTCTGTGGAATTCCCTGACATCGCTGCCTATATATGGACAGTGTGTCAGGGTCTTCCCCAGAGCCGGAGTCCCGGGCAGAGCGCTAGTACAGGCTCTGCTCCGGGACTCTGTGGAATTCCCTGACATCGCTGCCCATATATGGACAGTGTGCCAGGGTCTTCCCCAGAGCGGAGTCCCGGGCAGAGCGCTAGTACAGGCTCTGCTCCGGGACTCTGTGGAATTCCCTGACATCGCTGCCCATATATGGACAGTGTGTCAGGGTCTTCACCAGAGCGGAGTCCCGGGCAGAGCGCTAGTATCGGCTCTGCTCCGGGACTCTGTGGAATTCCCTGACATCGCTGCCCATATATGGACAGTGTGTCAGGGTCTTCCCCAGAGCCGGAGTCACGGGCAGAGCGCTAGTACAGGCTCTGCTCCGGGACTCTGTGGAATTCCCTGACATCGCTGCCCATATATGGACAGTGTGCCATGGTCTTCCCCAGAGCGGAGTCCCGGGCAGAGCGCTAGTACAGGCTCTGCTCCGGGACTCTGGAATTCCCTGACATCGTTGTCCACATACGAACAGCGATGTCTGGGGCTTCCCCAGAGCCGGAGTCCCGGGCAGAGCGCTAGTACAGGCTCTGCTCCGGGACTCTGTGGAATTCCCTGACATCGCTGCCCATATATGGACAGTGTGTCAGGGTCTTCCCCAGAGCAGAGTCCCGGGCAGAGCTCTTGTATCGGCTCTGCTCCAGGACTCTGTGGAATTCCCTGACATCACTGCCCATATATGGACAGTGTGTCAGGGTCTTCCCCAGAGCCGGAGTCCCGGGCAGAGCGCTAGTACAGGCTCTGCTCTGGGACTCTGTGGAATTTCCTGACATCGCTGCCCATATATGGACAGTGTGTCAGGGTCTTCCCCAGAGCGGAGTCCCGGGCAGAGCGCTAGTATCGGCTCTGCTCCGGGACTCTGTGGAATTCCCTGACATCGCTGCCCATATATGGACAGTGTGTCAGGGTCTTCCCCAGAGCCGGAGTCACGGGCAGAGCGCTAGTACAGGCTCTGCTCCGGGACTCTGTGGAATTCCCTGACATCGCTGCCCATATATGGACAGTGTGCCAGGGTCTTCCCCAGAGCGGAGTCCCGGGCAGAGCGCTAGTACAGGCTCTGCTCCGGGACTCTGTGGAATTCCCTGACATCGCTGCCCATATATGGACAGTGTGCCAGGGTCTTCCCCAGAGCGGAGTCCCGGGCAGAGCGCTAGTACAGGCTCTGCTCCGGGACTCTGTGGAATTCCCTGACATCGCTGCCCATATATGGATAGTGTGTCAGGGTCTTCCCCAGAGTGGAGTCCCGGGCAGAGCGCTAGTATCGGCTCTGCTCCGGGACTCTGGAATTCCCTGACATCGTTGTCCACATACGAACAGCGATGTCTGGGGCTTCCCCAGAGCCGGAGTCCCGGGCAGAGCGCTAGTACAGGCTCTGCTCCGGGACTCTGTGGAATTCCCTGACATCGCTGCCCATATATGGACAGTGTGTCAGGGTCTTCCCCAGAGCAGAGTCCCGGGCAGAGCTCTTGTATCGGCTCTGCTCCAGGACTCTGTGGAATTCCCTGACATCACTGCCCATATATGGACAGTGTGTCAGGGTCTTCCCCAGAGCCGGAGTCCCGGGCAGAGCGCTAGTACAGGCTCTGCTCCGGGACTCTGTGGAATTCCCTGACATCGCTGCCCATATATGGACAGTGTGTCAGGGTCTTCCCCAGAGCGGAGTCCCGGGCAGAGCGCTAGTATCGGCTCTGCTCCGGGACTCTGGAATTCCCTGACATCGTTGTCCACATACGAACAGCGATGTCTGGGGCTTCCCCAGAGCCGGAGTCCCGGGCAAAGCGCTAGTACAGGCTCTGCTCCGGGACTCTGTGGAATTCCCTGACATCGCTGCCCATATATGGACAGTGTGTGAGGGTCTTCCCGAGAGCGGAGTCCCGGGCAGAGCGCTAGTATCGGCTCTGCTCCGGGACTCTGGAATTCCCTGACATCGTTGTCCACATACGAACAGCGATGTCTGGGGCTTCCCCAGAGCCGGAGTGCCGGGCAGAGCGCTAGTACAGGCTCTGCTCTGGGACTCTGTGGAATTCCCTGACATCGCTGCCCATATATGGACAGTGTGTCAGGGTCTTCCCCAGAGCGGAGTCCCGGGCAGAGCACTAGTATCGGCTCTGCTCCGGGACTCTGTGGAATTCCCTGACATCGCTGTTCACATATGAACAGCAATGTCTGGGGCTTCCCCAGAGCCGGAGTCCCGGGCAGAGCGCTAGTACAGGCTCTGCTCCGGGACTCTGTGGAATTCCCTGACATCGCTGCCCATATATGGACAGTGTGTGAGGGTCTTCCCCAGAGCGGAGTCCCGGGCAGAGCGCTAGTATCGGCTCTGCTCCGGGACTCTGGAATTCCCTGACATCGATGTCCACATACGAACAGCGATGTCTGGGGCTTCCCCAGAGCCGGAGTGCCGGGCAGAGCGCTAGTACAGGCTCTGCTCCGGGACTCTGTGGAATTCCCTGACATCGCTGCCCATATATGGACAGTGTGTCAGGGTCTTCCCCAGAGCAGAGTCCCGTGCAGAGCACTAGTATCGGCTCTGCTCCGGGACTCTGTGGAATTCCCTGACATCGCTGCCCATATATGGACAGTGTGTCAGGGTCTTCCCCAGAGCCGGAGTCCCGGGCAGAGCGCTAGTAGAGGCTCTGCTCCGGGACTCTGTGGTATTCCCTGACATCGCTGCCCATATATGGACAGTGTGTCAGGGTCTTCCCCAGAGCGGAGTCCCGGGCAGAGCGCTAGTATCGGCTCTGCTCCGGGACTCTGTGGAATTCCCTGACATCGCTGTTCACATATGAACAGCGATGTCTGGGGCTTCCCCAGAGCCGGAGTCCCGGGTAGAGCGCTAGTACAGGCTCTGCTCCGGGACTCTGTGGAATTCCCTGACATCGCTGCCCATATATGGACAGTGTGTCAGGGTCTTCCACAGAGCGGAGTCCCGGGCAGAGCGCTTGTATCGGCTCTGCTCCGGGACTCTGTGGAATTCCCTGACATCGCTGTTCACATATGAACAGCGATGTCTGGGGCTTCCCCAGAGCCAGAGTCCCGGGCAGAGTGCTAGTACAGGCTCTGCTCCGGGACTCTGTGGAATTCCCTGACATCGCTGCCCATATATGGACAGTGTGTGAGGGTCTTCCCCAGAGCGGAGTCCCGGGCAGAGCGCTAGTATCGGCTCTGCTCCGGGACTCTGGAATTCCCTGACATCGTTGTCCACATACGAACAGCGATGTCTGGGGCTTCCCCAGAGCCGGAGTGCCGGGCAGAGCGCTAGTACAGGCTCTGCTCCGGGACTCTGTGGAATTCCCTGACATCGCTGCCCATATATGGACAGTGTGTCAGGGTCTTCCCCAGAGCGGAGTCCCGGGCAGAGCGCTATTATCGGCTCTGCTCCGGGACTCTGTGGAATTCCCTGACATCGCTGCCCATATATGGACAGTGTGTCAGGGTCTTCCCCAGAGCCGGAGTCCCGGGCAGAGCGCTAGTAGAGGCTCTGCTCTGAG
This sequence comes from Rhinoderma darwinii, assembly GCF_050947455.1. Taxonomy (NCBI): domain Eukaryota; kingdom Metazoa; phylum Chordata; class Amphibia; order Anura; family Rhinodermatidae; genus Rhinoderma; species Rhinoderma darwinii. Next base: position 86,642,227 of record NC_134694.1, read on the forward strand.
ACTCTGTGGTATTCCCTGACATCGCTGCCCATATATGGACAGTGTATCAGGGTCTTCCCCAGAGCGGAGTCCCGGGCAGAGCGCTAGTATCGGCTCTGCTCCGGGACTCTGTGGTATTCCCTGACATCGCTGTTCACATATGAACAGCGATGTCTGGGGCTTCCCCAGAGCCGGAGTCCCGGGCAGAGCGCTAGTACAGGCTCTGCTCCGGGACTCTGTGGAATTCCCTGACATCGCTGCCCATATATGGACAGTGTGTCAGGGTCTTCCCCAGAGCAGAGTCCCGGGCAGAGCGCTAGTATCGGCTCTGCTACGGGACTCTGTGGAATTCCCTGACATCGGTGTCCACATATGAACAGCGATGTCTGGGACTTCCCCAGAGCCGCAGTCCCGGACAGAGCACTAGTACAGGCTCTGCTCCGGGACTCTGTGGTATTCCCTGACATCGCTGCCCATATATGGACAGTGTGTCAGGGTCTTCCCCAGAGCGGAGTCCCGGGCAGAGCGCTATTATCGGCTCTGCTCCGGCACTCTGGGAAAGCCTCTGACATCGCTGTCCATACATCGACAATGATGTCAGGGGTTTCCCCAGAGCAGGAGTCCCAGGCATGTCAGGAGCCCAGCTGGAGTCCTAGGAAGAGCCTAACACACTGTCCATATATGGACAACGATGTCAGGGAATTCCAGAGTCTCGGAGCAGAGCCGATACTAGCGGCTCTGTGTCCCGCGGGCCGCAGATGACAGCCCCAGGGGCCGAATGCGGCCCGCGGGCCGCGTGCTTGAGACGCCTGATTTAAATGCTGAGAAGGAGAGAAATGGGTGCACAGCACCAAAGCCATTCGTACTCACGCCAAACTCCCGCCAATCACAGGCTGCCGCGGCCGCTGCAGCCAATTACAGGCTGCCGCTGCAACCAATCACAGGCTGCCGCTGCAGCCAATCACAGGCTGCCGCTGCAGCCAATCACAGGCTGCCGCGGCCTCTGCAGCCAATCACAGGCTGCCGCGGCCTCTGCAGCCAATCACAGGCTGCCGCGGCCTCTGCAGCCAATCACAGGCTGCCGCGGCCTCTGGAGCCAATCACAGGCTGCCGCGTCAGGAAAGAAGGTCGGACTGGAGGAAGAAGAGGGACTCGTCACCAAGACAACGACCGGGTACGTATGAAATGCTTTTTATTTTATTTTTAATCAGCAGCCTCTTTTCTCTATCAGTGATTGATAGAGACATGTGGCTACCGATTAGTATAATATTTTTGTAATGTTTTTTCTGCCCGCCCGGGTTCGGTCAAAACGTGTTCGGCCGAACCCGGTGAAGTTCGGATTCGCTGTGAACCGAACTTTTCGCGATGTTCAGACCGAAACCGGGTTCGGTTGTCCCGGTTCGCTTATCTTTAGAGATGGGGACCGGCGCTCACGGATCCATGGCTGTGGGCTGAGGTGAGTAAACCCGACGGCCCGCGGCCATGGACGCTACAGTATCCCCCCTCTTACGCCCCCTCTTTTTGGGGCCAGAGCGAGAGAGGAATTTCTTAATAAGCGCAGGGGCACTGAGGTTCTCTTCTGGCTCCCAGGACCTCTCCTCAGGACCAAACCCTCTCCCGTCCACCAAATAGAAAGTCCTTTCTCCTACCCTCTTGCAGTCCAGGATCTCCCTCACCTCGAATATATCAGAAGAACCGCTGGGAGCAACTGTGGAACTAGAAGTCTTGCTTTAGCGGTTCAAGACCACTGGCTTCAGGAGGGACACATGAAGTGAGTTGGGGATTCTGAGGGTAGGAGGCAGCCACAGCTTATAGGAGACAGGGTTTATCTGTTGCAGAATCTCGAAAATACCAAGGAACCTGGGAGCAAACTTGTATGAGGGTACCTTCAAGCGAATGTTCCGAGAGGACAGCCAGACTTTAGTCCCCGGAAGATACTGAGGCAGCTCTCTTCTCCTAGTATCTGCTTTCCACTTCATGCGATCAACTGCCAGTAAAATAGAGGACCGGGTCTGTTGCCAGATTTGCAAAAAGTCCCCATAAGCAGAGTCAGCAGCGGGTACTTGAGATGTGGTCGACACTGGGAGAGGGACTCTAGGATGTTGACTGTACACAATGTGAAATGGAGTGGAAGTGGTGGACTCACTTGTGTGTTTGTTGTATGAGAACTCGGCCTATGGAAGAAGCTGTACCCAGTTATCGTGCTGTGAAGAGATGAAGTGGCGGAGATAATTCTCCATGATCTGGTTGATCCTCTCAACTTGCCCATTGGACTGGGGGTGATAAGCTGAGGAAAAGTCCAATCTAACATCCAGGAGTTTACGGAGGGCTCTCCAGAACTTTGAAGTAAACTGAACCCCCCGGTCTGACACAATGTGTAGAGGCAAGCCATGCAAGCGAAAGATGTGTAAAATGAAGAGACTCACTAGTCGAGGAGCAGAAGGTAGGCCGGTCAGTGGGATAAAATGTGCCATCTTAGAGAACCAGTCCACCACCACCCAGCATTGGGTACAGACAGAGGTTGAAGCAGGCCGGCAGGCTTGGAGTGAGTAACTTTGTTAGAGGCACACACCGTGCAAGAAGAGACAAAGTCCAGAACATCTTTAGGTAATGTGGGCCACCAGAAGGGACGAGCAATCAGGTCTCGGGTCTTACGGACACCAGCGTGCCCAGCCAGTTTAGAACTGTGTCCCCAGCAGAGAATTCTTCTCATGTCTGCCAACCAAACAAAAGTCCTTCCAGGAGGGATTTCTCTAACCTGCAGAGGATTAGCAGTGAAAGTGCAGGACGGGTCTATGATAGTTTGAAGGGACTCCACCATGTCTTCCGTCTCAAACGATCTGGACAGGGCATCGGCTCTCACATTCTTGTCCGCGGGACGGTAGTGGAGCACAAACTGAAAACTGGTGAAGAACAGCGACCACCTGGCTTCACGTGGATTCAGTCATTGAGCAGACTGAAGGTAGGTAAGGCTTTTGTGGTCAGTGAAGATCAGAATGGGGTGAGCAGCGCCCTCTAGAAGATGTCTCCACTCCTCCAGAGCCAATTTGATGGCCAGCAGCTCCCGATCTCCAATAGAGTAATTGCGCTCAGCAGAAGAAAAAAGTCTTGAGTAGTAGCCACATACTACTGCCTTTCCTTTGGAGCTCCTCTGGAACAGAAGTGCACCTGCACCAACAGAGGAGGCGTCCACTTCCAGTGAGAACTGCCGAGATACATCAGGATGATGGAGGATCGAAGCTGAAGTGAAGGCTTTCTTGAGGCTAATAAATGCGGACTCTGCCTCTGGAGTCCGCACCTTGGCGTTCACACCCTTATTGGTAAGAGTAGAGATGGGAGCCGTCAGAGAAGAGAAGTTAGGAATAAACTGCCGGTAGAAATTGGCGAATCCCAGGAAACGCTGTACGGCCCTTAAGCCTTGAGGACGTGGCCACTCCAGGACAGCTTTCACTTTCTCAGGATCCATCTTGAGACCTTGATCCGATATGATGTAGCCCAGGAAGGGCAGAGAACTCTTCTCAAAGACGCACTTCTCCAGCTTGGCATCTAAAGGATTCTCCCTTAATCATAGTAGAACCTGACGGACATGCCTCCGATGAGTCGTCGGATCTGGGGAGAAAATAAAAATATCATTGAGATAAACAACAACACAGACATAGAGAAGATCTCGGAAGATATCATTAATGAACTCCTGAAACTCCTGTTACACAGTCCGAAGGGCATCACTAGGTATTCGTAGTGCCCGTCCTGTGTGTTAAATGCTGTCTTCCATTTATCACCCCGGCGAATCCGGACTAGATTATAAACCCCCCGCAGGTCTAGCTTAGAAAAAATTTTGGCTCCTCGTATGCGATCAAACAGCTCAGATATAAGTGGCAACAGGTATTTTTTCTTGACCGTGATCTGGTTGAGACCACGGTAGTCAATGCAGGGTCGAAGGCATCCGTCCTTCTTTTTAACTAAGAAGAATCGAGCCTCGGCCGGGAAGGAAGACTTTCGTATGAAACCCCTCTCCAGATTCTCCTTGATAAAGGCTGACATGGATAGAGACTCAGGCAAGGAGAGAGGATATACTCGGCCACGGGGAAGAGAGGCATTAGGAACCAGTTCAATTGGGCAGTCATAAGTCCAATGTGGAGGCAGCGTCTCAGCCTCTCTTTTGCTGAAAACATCTGCATACTGAGCAAACTGGGGAGGCAGACCCGCCAATGACTGAGGTAGAGGAGGCTTGACAGGATGGATCTGCAACATACAACGACCATGGCACTTGGAGCCCCATTGGAGAACCTCTCCAGAATTCCAGTCCAGGACTGGGGCATGTAGTCGAAGCCAAGGCAGGCCCAGTAGAACAGGATTGAAGGCCTTGGGCAAAACAAGGAAAGAAATTAGTTCAGAATGAAGGACTCCAACCTGGAGCTTCAACGGCTTGGTTTTAGAAACGATGGGATCAGGCAGAGGCAGTCCATTAACTGAGGCAAAAGCTAAATACGTGTCTAGGGGGACTGTGGGCAACTGAAGATGATCCACAAGCTCTTTCTGGATGAAGTTTACAGCAGAACCAGAGTCAAGATAGGCAGAAACTTGATGCGTCCTCTCGATGGATACTAGGGTCACAGGAATAGTCAACTTGAAACAGAAGGCTTTATTAGGTACTGTTCCATCTAGGGTTGTCTCTCCAATCAGTCCTAGGCAATGGGGTCCCTCTGGCCTCTGGGGACACAGACGCACAATATGGCCTCCGAGGCCGCAATACTGACAAAGTCAAGAAGTGCGTCTGCGTTGTTTCTCCTGGGTAGACAATTTGACATAGTTACTCTGCATCGGATCCTCTGGTGGGACGACTGAGGAGGATTGCTGAAAAATAGAATCCAGCCTAGGAAGTTCTCTCTCTCGGAGAACCTCTTGGGAACGCTCCCGGATCCTCATGTCAACCCAGGAGGCGAGTAGGATAAGATCGTCCAGGGTAGATGCCAGATCGCGAGCAGCCAGCTCGTCCTTGATCCCTGAAGACAGTCCCTGCCAGAATGTGGCCACCAAAGCCTCGTTGTTCCAGGTCAATTCAGCAGCCAGGATACGGAACTGAATGGCATACTCGCCCACGGAGAGGTCTCCCTGATGTAGGGTCAGCAAGGATGCAGCAGCTGAAGAAACTCTCCCAGGTTCCTCAAAGATTCAAAAGATTGAGCGGAAGGTCTGTAAGAAGCACTGCAAGTCACGGGTCTCTGGTCCCTGATGTTCCCACAGAGGATTAGTCCATGCCAGGGCTTTCCCAGTAAGGTGAGAGATGATGAAGGCGATCCTGACGTCATCCGAAGAAAATTACCTGGCATGTAGTCTGGAGTGGATCAGGCACTGATTCAAAAATCCCCTGCAGGACCTCGGATCTCCGTCATAGCGTGGAGGTAGCAGCAAGAAACACAGGGGATTGGTACCGGTACAGACAGGAAGTGTAGCAGGAGGAATCGCAGGAATGGGTGCGGTGACGACTATGGTTGGAGTAAGCAGCCGATGGGCTATGGTGTTCACCAACAGGAGGAGCTGGTCTTGTCGTGACTGGAGATCCTCCATCTCGGCCAGCATGGCTTGTGTCGTCAAAGTCTCAGGTTGACCAGCGGGGTCCATGGCCTGAGCGTACTGTCACGAAGCGGGTTAGTGGACCCACTAGGCCATACCGCCATAGCGGGGAGGCAACTGGCCAAACAACTGGAAACCCCAACAATACAATGTCCCTCACAAGGGTGCCTGGATAGTCCAGACAGTGGCCGCAGCTCTGGCACTGATGGAGACGGTTGCAGCAGATAACGCCAAACGTGGCGGATGACACAGGTGCCGCAGGTTGCGCCAGACGTGGCGGATTTCTCCGGAGGTGGCAGAAGACACAGGATGTGGCGGATTCCTCCGGACGTGGCAGATGACACAGGACGTGGCAGATTCCTCCAGACTTGGCAGATGACACAGGACGTTGCGGATTCCTCCGGACGTGGCAGACTTGATACTAAAGGCACAGCACGGGAAACAGGAACAGGGAACAAGGTACGGGTAACAACTGGAACGGAAAACACTAAGGGACCATTTGCAAGACAAAAGACAACCTAAAAGCGAACCAAAAAGGGACATAGCCCTTAAAGAAATAGCATACTAAATAATATACAAAAGTACAAAAAATCTTTATTAAATATACTCAACTATAACATGTAGTAGAATAAAAAAGGAATAAATCATACACGGAGATATATACAGCAAGGTCAGATGAAATAGACCATAGACAAAAAAGAGTCAACCATCCAAGGATGACCAGACCACGCTCAAGTAGTCCACAGGACAGAAAATATAAATCGTGGGCATAGGGTAATGAAACCCACATACGATATAGTGCTGCCTACTAGGTATAGCAATGTACAGGATTAGACTAAAAAGTCCACTGCTACCTGCAGAATATATAACAATCAGCAAAATAAAGCTGAAGGCGTCCTAAGTAAACATGCAGGCTAAAATTAGCCACAAAGAGGGGCTAAAAATAACTGGACACAATGGAACAATCATGTAGAAGCTAGAGACCAGCACATACCCTGGGACATGGTGAGGAGCGATGGAGATGGTTTGATTACCATTTGCAAGACAGACTGGGAAAACTAACAACGCTCAGGCAAGGATCAGAAGGCCTGGGGCCTTCTTATAGACCAGGAAATCGTGGCAGTTGATGATGATGACGATCTCCTTGGTGCGCGCGCTGGCCCTTTAAGTCTGGGCACGAGCGTGCGCACGCACCCTACGGGACACAGCAGACCGAAGCAGAAGTGATCGCTGGCGTCTCCTAGGAAGGAGATGGGTATCAGCGCTCACGGATCTATGGCTGCGGGCGTCGGGAGGTCAGTAAACCCGACGGCCCGCGGCCATGGATGCTACAATTGTTAAGTAGAGGTCCCCAAACTTTTTTATCTTTTGAATCACATTTACCTCTCGGAGATGATTGGAAGCAACACCATCAGGTATTTTCATTGGTGTTTTTTACTGCGTTGTTTATGTGTCAAAAATGTTGCGGCCAGTTGTCACTTTAAAGTCTATGGTGAATTATTGAAAAGGCTACATACAACGTGTTTTGGTTTGTACTGTTTTTGGGACGTTTTTGGATTCAGTGGTGTTTTTTTTTAAAACGCAGCATGCTCTATGTATTGGAATTTTTCTGACGTTTCTCAAGTTCTATAGAGAAGCCTATGGGAATATGGCAGAAAAAAAAACAATACCTAAAGCATGCTGCATTTTGAGAAAAACGCCACTGAACCCTAAAAGGCCACCAAAATTCCATAAACCAAACCCCCCCCCCCCCCTATCGTGTATAAAATAGAGTTATAAAATAAGAATACTCACCTCATTGCTGCTCTTCTCCCCTCTGGCACCCATCAACAGGGCCAGTTTTAGACATAGTGAGGCCCTGGGCAAAGTTAAAAGTGGGATCCCAAATGCTGAATTATTGTATCATTAACACAGTCAATTTAGAAGTCGGTGTGCAGAGAACTGCATCACTGATTTCTAGAGCGTCTAGGATTGTTGCAAGCCCCAAAGCAGAGGCGTAGCTAGGTTCTCCAGCACCCGGGGCAAAGATTCAGTTTGGCGCCGCCCCCCAACCTCTTTCCCGACATCTCCTTCCCCCTCGCCGTGTTTGTTTTCTCTACCAATCGACGTGTCATTGCTTTTTATGTAACACATTTGTACATCTTACAAGCAATATGGTTCTATACACAACACCAGAACCAAGCTCAGTACATAAATACAACACCAGAACAAATACAGCTCAATTTAGTGCAACCCCTGCTGTATAGGTGTGCACGGCGTAAAACTACAGCTCCCAGCATGGCCCGAACAATGATAAGGATATGCTGGGAGATGCTGTTTCACAAAAATAAATCCTATCATAATCATCTCGCTGCAGATCATACAGTGACTATAGTACTGATTAGAGGCAGAATAAACATTTACATTAAGTGACTCTCAGATTCTAGTTCTTTTTCTCCATCCGGTCCAGACCTCTATGATGAATTCTCCCGGTCACAGCCCATTTCTGCAGTTTGCCGCTCACATGTCTTCAGCTTCTCACTTTACCAACTTTTCTGCACCTATATATAAATATAAAGTTATCATTATACCACACACTACACCCCTAAATATAATAGTGCCATACACGGCACCTCTAATTATAATAGCACCATACACCGTGTCCCACACACACACTGTGCCCCCTGTAGATAGTGCCTGCCATAGAGCCCCCTGTAGATAGTGCCCCCATATAGCCCACCCCTTTATATAGTGTCCCACAAATAACTCCCCCTATAGTGCTCTACAAATAGCCCACCCCTGTATATAGTGCTCCACGTATAGCCCAACCCTGTATATAGCCCCCTGTAGATATAGCCCACCCCTGTATATAGTGCTCTACAGATAGCCCACCCCTGTATATAGCCCCCCTGTAGATATAGACTACCCCTGTATATAGCCCCCCTGTAGATATAGCCCACCCCTGTGTAGAATGCTCCACATATAGTCCACCCCTGTAAATAGTGTTTCACAGATAGCCCACCCCTGTATATAGTGCTCCACATATAGCCCACCCCTGTATATAGTGCTCCACATATAGCCCACCCCTGTATATAGCCCCCCTGTACATATAGTCCACCCCTGTATATAGTGCTCCACTAGATAGTCCACCCCTGTATATAGTGCTCCACAGATAGCCCACCCCTGTATATACTATATACAGGGGTGGGCTATCTGTGGAGCACTATATACAGGGGTCGACTATATGTACAAGGGGGCTATATACAGGGGTGGGCTTTCTGTGGAGCACTATAGGGGGAGATATTTGTGGGATACTATATACATTGGTGGGCTATATCTACAGGGGGACTATATATACAGGGGGGCTATATCTACAGGGGGACCAGATCTATAGGGGGACTATATCTACAGGGGGACTATATCTACAGGGGTGGGCTATATACAGGGGTGGGCTATATATATACAGGGGTGGGCTATATACAGGGGGGACTATATCTACAGGGGGGACTATATCTACAGGGGGGGACTATATCTACAGGGGGGACTATATCTACAGGGGGGCTATATCTACAGGGGTGGGCTATATCTACAGGGGTGGGCTATATACAGGGGTGGGCTATATACAGGGGTGGGCTATATACAGGGGGGGACTATATCTACAGGGGGGCTATATCTACAGGGGTGGGCTATATCTACAGGGGTGGGCTATATCTACAGGGGTGGGCTATATCTATAGGGGGGCTATATACTATATAGCCCCCCCCCTGTAGCTATAGCCCACCCCTGTATATCGTGCTCCATAGATAGCCCACCCCTGTAGATAGACACCCCCCCCGTAGATAAAGCCCCCCCAGGAAGAAAAAGTCCCCTCCCGTAGATAAAGTCCCCCCGTAGACAAAGTCGTCCCCCCTGTAGATACAGCCGCACACTTTTATTATAATAAAAAAAACCAGAAAAACAATTCAAACTCACCTTATTCCCGCTCCCACGCCGTCCGGCAGCCATGGAGACCTGTTCTCTTCTGCGCAGGTCTCCTGGGGGTTGAACGCAGCGTTTATGAAAGGCGCTGATTGGCTGGGCAGGATGACTTTCCCTGTCAGTCAGTCAGCGCCTTTCATCGACGGAAGCGCCACTGGTACAAAAGGTACCAGTCGCTTCATTCATGGAAAGGCGCTGAATGGCCGGGCACGGAACGTGCCCGGTCATTCATTGCTTCTAATTATACCTGTGTCCTTGCGACACAGGTACAATTATAGTGCAGGAGGAGGTGGAGCTGGCGCCCCCCTCTAAGCTGCGCCCGGGGCACATGCCCCGCCTGCCCCCCCCCTAGCTACGCCCCTGCCCAAAGCATCTGTCCCCCCTCTCACACAAAAAAATTATCTACAGTGAAGGAAATAAGTATTTGATCCCTTGCTGATTTTGTAAGTTTGCCCACTGTCAAAGACATGAAGAGTCTAGAATTTTTAGGCTATGTTAATTTTACCAGTGAGAGATAGATTATATTTAAAAAAAAAACAGAAAATCACATTGTCAAAATTATATATATTTATTTGCATTGTGCACAGAGAAATAAGTATTTGATCCCTTTGGCAAACAAGACTTAATACTTGGTGGCAAAACCCTTGTTGGCAAGCACAGCAGTCAGACGTTTTTTCTAGTTGATGATGAGGTTTGCACACATGTTAGATGGAATTTTGGCCCATTCCTCTTTGCAGATCATCTGTAAATCATTAAGATTTCGAAGCTGTCGCTTGGCAACTCGGATCTTCAGCTCCCTCCATAAGTTTTCGATGGGATTAAGGTCTGGAAATTGGCTAGGCCACTCCATGACCTTAATGTGCTTCTTTTTGAGCCACTCCTTTGTTGCCTTGGCTGTATGTTTCGGGTCAGTGTCGTGCTGGAAGACCCAACCATGAGCCATTTTTAATGTCCTGGTGGAGGGAAGGAGGTTGTCACTCAGGATTTGACGGTACATGGCTCCATCCATTCTCCCATTGATGCGGTGAAGTAGTCCTGTGCCCTTAGCAGAGAAACACCCCCAAAACATAATGTTTCCACCTCCATGCTTGACAGTGGGGACGGTGTTCTTTGGGTCATAGGCAGCATTTCTCTTCCTCCAAACACGGCGAGTTGAGTTAATGCCAAAGAGCTAAATTTTAGTCTCATCTGACCACAGCACCTTCTCCCAATCACTCTCAGGATCATCCAGATGTTCATTTGCAAACTTCAGACGGGCCTGTCCATGTGCCTTCTTGAGCAGGGGGACCTTGCGGGCACTGCAGGATTTTAATCCATTACGGCGTAATGTGTTACCAACGGTTTTCTTGGTGACTGTGGTCCCAGCTGCCTTGAGATCATTAACAAGTTCCCCCCGTGTAGTTTTCGGCTGAGCTCTCACCTTCCTCAGGAACAAGGATACCCCACGAGGTGAGTTTTGCATGGAGCCCCAGATCGATGTCGATTGACAGTCATTTTGTATGTCTTCCATTTTCTTACTATTGCACCAACAGTTGTCTCCTTCTCACCCAGCGTCTTACTTATGGTTTTGTAGCCCATTCCAGCCTTGTGCAGGTCTATGATCTTGTCCCTGACATCCTTAGAAAGCTCTTTGGTCTTGCCCATGTTGTAAAGGTTAGAGTCAGACTGATTAATTGAGTCTGTGGACAGGAGTCTTTTATACAGGTGACCATTTAAGACCGCTGTCTTTAATGCAGGCACCAAGTTGATTTGGAGCGTGTAACTGGTCTGGAGGAGGCTCAACTCTTAATGGTTGGTATGGGATCAAATATTTATTTCTCTGTGCACAATGCAAATAAATATATATAATTTTGACTATGTGATTTTCTTTATTTTTTTTTAAATATAATCTATCTCTCACTGGTAAAATTAACCTAGCTTAAAAATTCTAGACTGTTCATGTCTTTGACAGTGGGCAAACTTACAAAATCAGCAAGGGATCAAATACTTATTTCCTTCACTGTATATACCTATACAATTATTAAAGGAGTTTTCCACTACTTATTATACTTTTATTTTTTAATTCATGGCAATGCTGCTGCCTTGTGATTTTGTCCCCTGACTATAGTTTAAACAATTTTATTTATTCAAAGCAGCTTTACGCTGTATTGTTAATATAGTAGTGTGTTTACAATATTTTGTGCATGCGCACTGAAAGCAGTTTCATTGCGCAAGTCGCGTTAAAAGTCTGTACATTGCGCCTGTCTTCGAGGCATCCTAATCCTCCTCAATACCTGCCCCGTACTTTCTTAAATTACGCCTCAATGCTTGCACTATTTTATTTTCATTCATGGAAATAAAATAGTGCTCGCATTGAGACGTAATCTAAGAAAGAACGAGGCGGGTATTGAGGAGGATTAAGATGCCTCGAACACAGGCGCAATGAACTTACTGTTAATGTGCATGCGCAATGTATTTGCTTTCAATGCGCATGCACAAAATATTGTAGGTTACTGCGCATGCGTCTGTGCAAGGGGAAGAAGACATCATTCAGAAGAGAAGAAGCAAGAAGACCAGAAGAGGAGCTCATCCGGAAGTCACGATTGAAGAAGACTGAACGAGACGTCAGCGGAAGAGAAAAGTTCAGACGGTGGCAGAGTCACGTGACACTAAATGAAATTAGTAGACATCTGCAACTTTGAGATGGTAAGTATATTTATAAAATACTTTAATAAATATTTATTAGGTATTGCTGTATTGTTTTTCAAATATTACCTGCATACTGTTACTGAACACAACTCACTATTATAAGACCAATATTACCAATAATAACACAATATAAGGTCCAAATAATACCACCACACCATTACCACATAGTGATTGAATAATACCTTTGTAACGTTACTGAATAAAAACCACTATACAAGGACCAGTATTACCACCATGTAGTGACCATAAAGCGGTAGATGCCAGATATACATAGGATCTCTGCAGACCATATAAGCGATTACAGCACATTTATATCCAGTGACTCACCGGTGATGTTTTCTCTGATTAGAGTCGTTCAGTTTCCCTTTTTTTTCTCCATCCGGCACAGACCAATGTGACCACTTATCCCAGCCATGACTTGTCTCTGCAGAATTTGACACACAGATATGTTGGTTTCTCTCTTTTCCAGCACCCTCCCCACCTATACCCCATCCTCTAAACAAACTCGTAATCCACAGTGCCCAAGATGGTAATAATGATCTCTTAGTGCTCGACACAATAAAAGTTCCCCATCAATAACCAAGCGCCCTATGTGCCCCCACACAGTAATAATGCCCCCTTTGTGCCCTCTGTAGATAATGGCACAGTGCCAATGTAGATAGTGTCACACACAGCCCCTTGTTGATAGTGCCCCACACAGCCCCCTGTAGATGGCACCACAGCCCCTAAAGATAGAGCCACACACACTCACACACACACAGTCCCCTGTCAATAGCGCCACAGACAGCTCCCTGTTGATAGCGCTATACACAGTCCCCTGTCGATAGTGCCACACACTCTGCCCCCTTTACATAGTGCCACACACCCTCCTTGTATATAGAGGCACACAGCCCTTAAAGATAGTGCCACACAGTCCCCCATTGCAGATAGTGCCACACCCCCCCTTGTAGATAGTGCCACACCCTCCCCCTTATAGATAGTGCCACACATACCCACTTGTAAATAGGGTCACACACCACCTCTTATAGGTGGTGTCATACAGCCCAACAAACAAACAAAATTGTAGTCATCTAGCCCCGTTCCCATGATGAACGGAGTTGGACCACAGCTTCGAGACGCTGAGACAGGTCCCTTGCGTAGGTCGGCGTGATCCAGTAATCCCGTGCTGCCTGACAAATGCTATGTGCCGAGCGGCACGGGCCCCTTCATGTCGTGGGCCCCGTAGCAACTGCTATGACTGCTATAGTGCCAATACTGGGCAGGGGGTCCTGAGAGTATGGGGCAATGGGCAACTAACGCCGGCCCTGCCCATCAAGCTCTGTCAACTTGCAGTGTCTTATACAAGGTCCTGATGCTGAACAGCGTCAGGTCCTCATATGCAATGCATCACCCAATGGCATCAGTGCTGTGTCACATACAACATTCTGATGCTGCCCACTGAGGGGACTGGGAGCAGGGAGGTGAGCATTTTTTTAAATGTTTTATTTAATTGTCTGATGTAGGGGGTGTGGTTAGTCTGATGAGAGGGGTAGTCCGATCTGGGTGGGGGGGCAAGTCATGCTGTGGCCAGATGACAGTACTTTAAAGACTATAGTGAAATATAGAAGACATTACATACAAAGTGTTTTGCTTTGTGGTGTTTTGTAGCGTTCTGGGGGTCAGTGGTGTTTTATCAAAAAGCATCGTGCTCAGGGTATGGAGTATTTTCTGGTATTTTTACAAAATAAAAAATGCCGCTAACAACACTTGTAAAAACCTCCATGAAAAACTTTTCACTTTGTCCATAATGCAAAAATAATCAAAATTTAATTTAACTTACTTTAAGAGTTCCTTACCGTTCCTTCTCTATTGGGATCATTTTCTGCATCGCTTTACACATCTACATACTGATCTCCACATGAGTGGGCTGAACAATCATGGGCAGAGACGTGTTGACCACTACTCACATGAACATACGATATGCTATCATGCAGACATGTAAACCAAGATGCTTTGGGGAACTGAACAGCAGCGGAAAGGTGAGGTATTCTAAAGTATTTTGAAAATGTTTTAATTTTAGTATTTTAGGCAGAGTTTGTGTTTTTTCTTCCACTAGAAAACCCATTTAAACTTCAGGACAAGCTTAGCGAAATCGAGCAGTGTAGGCTCATTAAACCATCCTTGCTTCACTTTTTATGAATCTGACAGGGTTGGATAGACCCTGGCATGCAATGGCTGAACTGTCTTCTTCTCCAACTTGTCAACCAGTATGATGCCATTGTCATGCAGGTAGAGGTGCATAGAAAAAACGTCCTCCTGCCTGTCAAGCACACAGAGAGCGACATTAATTGGGTCGATAAGCTACAGATTGGGGCCCACTCATATAAAGAATAACATAATGAACACATGACTAATAATTACTGTACAAATGTATATGATATAATTGGTTGCAAAATCAAATAATATAATTATTAGACAGTGAGCTTTCTATCAGGGCAAAAGTTTCATCCAGATGTAAAGCTTATATTAGTTAAAATAGTATACGACCCTCTATAATAAAGACAAGCATTTATATACAGTAGTTGTATTTTTTCGTCTTCTCCACTTTCTGCCTGCTTTATTAGGGAGCATGTTAAAGTGTTGTGTATTTTCCTACACTCCATATTTATTTAGTTTATAAGATATTAATTGGTGTGGTTTGTCCAAAAACTCTGTTTATAAATGGTTAATATAAAGAAAGCAATCGCATGCAATCTGACGTTTGGTGTCTGGTTACCGTTGTAGGGTACAAATAAACAACTGGACTGACCTCCCAGTACTACCCGTGTTATCTTACTGCACAGTGTTATTAGGATTAAAGGGATTGTCCCAGAATTAATGAAAAAAAGAAAAGAAAATCAGACAATTATAGTGCATGACAATCTCTTCCTAACAAAGCTAGAACTAGCCCTGTATCTTAGATGGATCGAGATATTTCCATATAAATAGCTCCAATTGCTCTGCTGGTTCTTCTTCAGGCTGACAGCTCAGCAGGTGTGTTCTTCCTGCTGCAGCTCCTCCCCTTCCCATCATAGCTTGTATTGGCAGATCGTTCTTTTTCATTGCTTCTGCCTCCTCTCTAGGAGAAGCTTTACAAATGTCCCCAATACATGTCTCTTTAGAGGGAGAGCCCAGCCCTAAAGACCTAAAGAAGAGGAAGAGTCCGCAACTTACACAAAGAGAGAGGAGGAGCAGAAGGGAGAGCTCAATGCTATTTGTAAGCCATGCGGTATGCAGACTTTTTCTTCATCTAAGCAAACTGCAGGCTCTCCTGTGTGTCTCTTACTGTGTGAGTCTCCATCCACATTACAAGCTGTGTTTCTGATTAAAAGCTTCTTCTTCTCTAATTCTTTACTGACAAACAGAGAAGGCATTTTCCCTTGACAGGTTGCAGTTTGAGGAGTGGAACTGAACATGTGCGTCCTCCTTATTTATCTCAGTAGGAGGACGTGCACTTTACTATACAGATTGAACACCTGGGGGCACTATTATAATAAAGTAAATGGAATATCTCGAACTGGAGCATGTTTGTAACATTAGGTAAAGTGCAAAACGTATTCATTTTTAATGCGGAATTATATTGCTATAACATTTAATATTGGGCCAACCCCTTTAACCTCTTGGTGCATTATCACGTAGATGTACGTGATAAGCGTTATGGGGATGTATGGAACACTCACAGGCTGAGCGCACTCCATATGCTGTGGGTGTCAGCTGTGTTTTACAGCTGACACTCGGACTAACGGCCAGGAACAGCGATCATGCTATTCCTTGCCGTTTAACGCCTTAAATGCTGCGATCAATCATGACTGCACCATCTGTGGCATTGAAAAGAGGGGGGGGCCCCTCCGTCAGTTCATTGGTGCCCCCCCCCAACATGATCGGGGGGTTCTGATGGTTGTCATGGCAGGCCAGGGCCTAGTGAAGGCCCCCAGGACTGCTTTCACTCTGCCTCTGTTAAGCCGTGCCTCTGACAAGACTTAACAGAAGTTCAAGTCCCCTAGGAGGGCAAATAAAATGTCTAAAAAAGAGTTTAATAAAGTTATTAGTAGTGGAAAAAAACATTTAAAAATTAAAAATAAAACCATTTCCCATCTTTCCTCTAAAGTAATGTAAAAAATAAACAAAATTGGTATCACTACACTACAATGGGAGAAAAGGCTGCAATACCTGTGAGTTACCACTAAATGTGTGTCGAACATTCACTGTGAGCAAGAAGAAATGAAGAGTAAGCAGCTCTTGTACGAGTGTTGCGGCCCCTTCAAAACAGCTGATCACCGGGAGTCGAACCCCGACCCATCAGCTATAGGTGGCCTATCCTGAGGATAGGCCATACATTTTTATCCCCTTTAATAGAACATATTGCTAGGTCAAACTGGCAAGTAATCTGTTTTCATCAGAAACTCTTTGTGGATGCAATGACTCTCGATGTGCATTTGCAGAAAGCAAACCTTTGGCAACCATAGAAAGCCTCTACATATAAAATATCTCATGATGAATTTAGATTGTTGCTTACAGGCCACAATGAGTCAACTAATTAACTATTGTATGGTCTTTCTGCTTATGTGCCTATGAGGCCAGAACAATTCTCGTCGTGGGTTGGCACATGTGGCAGACAACCTTAATGTTTCCCTGGGGAAAAAAATGGCATGACAATCACAAGAATTCCAACATGGCGGTGGAAATTTATCCCCCATAAGGAAACATTGAGGGCTCGGTACCCCTTGATTTTATCATATGTTGCTGTGAAACCCTAGCCTTCTCCAATAATTTTGTATGCAAATTCCATCATTTTCTCTATAAATATACCTGAATGGAAGCTAAATGATATTTGTTCCAAGGATTCCCTTATACTTATCTACAAAGTCCCAAAAACATTTTGGATTTTTAACAATATTGATACTTTGTAAAATTACGCAATGACAGAGATAGAGTTAGGCCCCCTTCACATTACATTTTTTTTTCCATTTGAGGTATACGTCGGAGGACCCAACATATACCTCCAACAGAAAGCTGTGGCATATCTCAGTGTTTAAAGGAACAGTGTTACCACAATTTTTTTTTTAATATGTTAAAGATGTTAGTGCTTTATTAAAAACGTTTGGATTAATTTGTGTGTTTGTGTGTTACTTTTTCTTATTTTTACACTTTTTCTTCCCTATGGGAGCTGCCATTTTTTTTTCCATTTCTGTATGTGTCGATTAACGACACATACAGACATGGAATACGGCAGCCACAGTCCCATAGGGACTGCGAACGGGGCCCGTTCCATCCACTTCAATGTACGCCGTCTGTGTGGGAACGGCACATGCGCCGCTCCCACACAGTCCAATTTGAAATGCGCGCCGTCCGGCGCCATTTTCCTGTGGACCGGAAGTCGCGGCCGGACAGTAAGATTACTACTTCCAGTCGCGGCTTCCGGACTTGTGCACTTGGACCAGCGGCAGCAGACTGAGCGGACGGGCCGGAGGGAGCCGCGGCGGCAGGAGCAGGTAAGACATTTCTATGTATGTTCGTGTTTGTGTGTGTTTACTACTGTATGTAAACCTACTACACTGTGTGTTAGCTCAAAAAATGGCGACACACAGTGTAGGAGGTTAGACCGTTCAATCCCCTCGTTTATCCCGGCACTAGCCAGGATAAAGGAGGGGGGGATGCTGAGAGCTCACTAGAGCGAGGGCTTTTTACCCAATTTTGCAGCATAAAGCAATGTGGTTGCTTTACCACATGCAATGCTGCAATTTTGGGAATGGCTCCATCTAGTGACCAGCAATGGGAAATATTATAAATTAGAATCCAATTGAATCCAATTTATAATATTTCCTGACTCGTGAAAAAATAAAAATAAATAGAACAATGTTTAATCACCTATACACTAATTGTTTAACTAAAAAAAATAAAATCATGTTTTGCTGCCA
This sequence comes from Rhinoderma darwinii, assembly GCF_050947455.1. NCBI lineage: Eukaryota > Metazoa > Chordata > Amphibia > Anura > Rhinodermatidae > Rhinoderma > Rhinoderma darwinii. Next base: position 86,660,361 of record NC_134694.1, read on the forward strand.
ACACATTCCCTTTAAGCATACAGTGGTATACGTCACACCAACCCCCTGAGAAAGTGCTACTTGAATTGCTGCGCCCAGGGAAGCTCCTTATGTCACTGTCCACATATTGACAGTGATGTAAAGAGCTTTGCAATGCCTTGGATATGCTCTGGCTAGTGACTCTAGCCCTGGGAAAACTCCTGACGTCACTATCTATTTATTGTCATTCAGTGACATCAAACTTCTGCAGGGCCAGAGTTCCCGGCCAGAGAGCTTCCAGTGCTTTGGCCGAGGACTCTGACACCGTAAAGCTCCTGATGTCAATGTCCCTATATGGACAGTGATGTTAGGAGCCTTCCGGTGTTGGAGTTCCCGGCAAAAGCATTGGAAGCTCTCTGGCAGGGGACTCTGGCCCTGGTGAAGCTTGATGTCACTGTCCTTATATGATCAGTGATATCAGGAGCTTTACAAAGCCAGAGCATCAGAAGCATTCTGGCTTGGGACTCTGGCCTGGGGAAGCTCCTGATGTAAAGGTGCTTTACAATGCTGAAGTTACCATGCAGAGCATTGATATTCTCCCAGGGCCAGAATCCCCGGACAGAGCTCTGGTCCTGGGAAAGTTCCCCGATGTATACGTTTAATGTATACCTGTCACCGATGCCATACAGTTACAACCATCACACATAGGCTCCCATGTTAAAAAAGGTTAAATGGGCGTTATACTTTTTTTTGCGGAACCCCGTAGGATAGAATAACATAGAGCTAATGGAGCCCTATGGACACGTTTAGCATGTATGTTGGACCGTTCCTGATGCACACGCTACATGTAAGGCATAAACATGATGTGAAGGGGGCCTTTTTTACATAGGTGCAAAAAAATAAATAGTCCTTAATTGCTGTTCATCATGTTTAGAGACAACAATTATTTTACCGACACGTATAGTATATTTTCCAAATATTTTTATGTAACACAATCTGACATTGAAGGTCAGAAGATGATATAATTCGAAGTAAATTCAGTATCTCAGTTTACTGTGTTTGCTGTAATTTGCCAGGCAACTTACAAAACCTTTTTAAAAATGTATCGGAATATCCAGTCCTCAATCATTAAAACTAAAGTTTAGAGAATTGTCAATGACAACTTATTTTTTGCTTTCTTATAAAAAAGAAACACTTAGCTGCAAGGTGCAGGTGGACGGGTGACACATGGCAAGGCAGTTGTTGCAATTAACTCTTTCTTTCCTGAAGTGAAATGCAGGAAACAAACTGCAAAAGTGGAGCAACAACAGTTCGAACACATATATGTATATATATATATATATATATATATATATATATATATATATATACATACATACTGTATACGTATACTGCATAATGGTTCCGATACTGATAGGATCATTAACAAGGATACGGCAATGCTGCTTTGGTAAGTCGCTCTTTGTATCAGTCTTTCTCAATTAAACTCGATAATATTAGAATGGTCTAATGAGACAACTCAGAAGTCAGGCCTCACCATATGGTACATTGATATAGTACATATAGTAGTATAGTCTACACAAAAATATTTTGTTTCTTATTTTGAGGGACACATATGGTTTTCTTATTATTTCAAATTGGAGCTGAAATGAATAAAGTTTTTCCTAATTTTTCATGTTCTGTTTTATGGTAATTTGTTCAATGAAAAACATTTACCCCAGAAATGAATCCTCTAATTCTTCTGTGCATAGCAATGCCAAATATGTGTACGTTGTGTAACAAATGACATTGCTTTAGCATTGAGGACAAAGACCCTATTTTAGTATAAAAATGTATCTCCCTCTCTTTAACTGTAGACGTGGCTTCTGTAAATGAGTAAAGGCACAAAACTAGAAAGGGCCATGTTAAAACATGGAGAAGATGGTGGCTGGGGGCAATTATTGTATGCTTGGAGTAACATATTCTGGGTGGCAGCAAAGTACAAATACCATGCAAAATACGTTTGTTTCACACTGTCTAATATTGGTACGTATAGGTTCAGAGATGTGTGCACTTTTAGGGATGGAGGGAGTATTTTTTGTATACTTTATTTTAATTTTCTTAACATTTTACTATGTTTATTTATTATTATAGATTCTTTTTTTTTACTATTGTAGCATCGGTTAGCTGGGCACACATGATCTCTCTATTCCCTGCTGTCCCTGTATACAGTTAAGTGATAACAGAGATCTAATGGTAACAGCCTATTACCAGTGGTTTTTGTACAAAGACATACAGAGAAGTCGAAGATCGCGTCTTCTCTGCATCTCTCCGACCCCACTTGGCACAGAGAATCCCTCTAATGTCATTAAAAGGGGTTATCCAGTGCTGAGAAATTGATGGCATATCATCAGTATTACAGCTTTCTCCCATTCACTACAATGGGAGATGCTGTACTAATGTGAACCGCCATTACAAGTGTGTCGGAGATTCACAGAGTTAGCAGTAAAGGAAATAAAGGGGAAGCAGCGCTCATACGATCGCTGCGGCCCCTTAAAACCAGCTGATCGGCGAGGGTTATCTGGTGTCGGATCACGACCGATCACATATTGATGGGCAGTAGCGGATCCCCATATGGGCGTTTCGGGCGGTCGCCCGGGGCCCAAGGCTTGCAGGGGGCCCATAGCTTCCCACACTGCACACAAGTGAACCAAAACTCTCCAGGGCTGCTGCTGCGGCGGGGGGAATGTGCAGGGGGAGTCAATTGCGGCCAGGGAACAGGGGCACAGCACATCAGCTGTAGAGAGCAGACTGTCAGAGATTGTGATGGGCAGGTGCTGGAGTCTCCCTGACAGTCTGCTCCTCTGTGCTGCTGTGCACTCTCCCTCCTGTCTAAACCTCCAGCAGCTGCCTGATAACGGCAAAACTGAAACTAGAGGGTGAAGGACCTGTGGTGACGTCACAGTCACATGATTAAGGTCCTGGAGGCTGCCAGAGACAAGCACCGCAGAGGAAGAGACTGGTAAGTAAGTAAGAGTGTGTGTGTGTGTGTGTGTGTGTGTGTGTGTTAATGTAAGTCTATATAGTGTGTGCTGTGTATATAGTGTCTATAATGTAAGTCTATGTAGTGTGTGTGTGTGTGTCATAATGTAAGTCTATATAGTGTGTGCTGTGTATATAGTGTGTGCTGTGTTTATAGTGTCTATAATGTAAGTCTATATAGTGTGTGTGGTTTGAATATATAGTGTTTGGTGTTAGTGTGAATTGTATATAGGGTGTTTAATGTAACATTTTTTGTGTGCAAAATAATTTCCCACCCATAGAGCCCTCTGCAGTAAGTCAGATGCTCAGAACCCCCCCCCCCCCCCTGCAGTATAATCTCCCCCATGGAGCCCTCAGTAGTTATTATACTGAAGGGGGGGGGGAGTCAGAGCGTTTGATTGACTGTTCAGGGTTCTATAGGGGAATAACTCCTTCCCCCCCCCCAAGAGCCATAAGGGCGGATTTACACGAACGTGTAATACGTCCGTGCAACGCGCGTGCTTTTCACGCGCGTCGCACGGACCTATACAAGTATATGGGGCAGTGCAGACTGTCAGTGATTTTTGCGCAGCGTGAGTCCGCTGTGTAAAACTGACGACATGTCCTATATTTCTGCGTTTTTTGCGCATCACGCACCCATTGAAGTTAATGGGTGCGTGAAAATCACGCATGCCACACGGAGGCACCTCCGTGGGATGTGCGTGATTTGCTCAACAGCAGTATAACTATGATTGCAAACAGAAAAGCACCACGTGCTACAAACATACAAACAGAGTGTCATAATGATGGCGGCTGCGCGAAAGGCACGCAGCCGCGCATCATATGGTGATGACACACGGAGCTGTTAAGTGCCTTTTGCGCGCGCAAAACGCCACATTTTTTGTGTGCGCAAAGCGCACACGCTTGTGTAAATCCGCCCTAAGTGTCAGACACTTAGACCCTCCCATAGGGCACTCAGCAGTCAGTCAAATGCACTGGGGAGGGGTGTCTGACTGCTTAAAGGGTAACTAACGAAAATTTTTTAAAAAATTACATGTCATAGTGACATGTCAAATGTTCTAATCGGTGGGGGTCCGGGCACTGAGACCCCACCAATCGCTGAAACAAAGTGGCAGAAGCGCTCAGGTGAGTGCTTTGCCACTTTGTTTCTGATCGTCTTTCCTCTGATAGCCGAGCATGCGGTGTATGAGCACAACAGAAAGTCTATGAGTCCGTACACCGCGCAGAGAAAAGACAGTCAGAAATGAAGTGGAACAGCGCTCACCCGGGCACTCCTGCTGCTTTGTTTTAGTGATCGGTGGTGGTCTCAATGCTGGGACCCCCATCAATCAAAACTTCTGACATATCACTCTCACTATGACACGCCAAATGCTTTTTAAAAGTTTAGTTACCTCTTGGGGACTGAATTTATTGGTTTGAGTTAATGTATGGGCCTGGGTCTTAATTTGCTTAGGGGTCTGGGGTATAAGACAATTTATGGTGTTTATTTCTGAATTTTTATGTTGCTATAGATGCTGAAAATGGCTACAGAATCAAGGGGAAAAGATGTCTCATCAGGAAACTCTGCAGTCATCAGGAGAAGTCGCCATAACGGTCTGTGTCAGATGGAGAAGAAAAGAGAACGACCCATCAGTGAAGACATCACCTGTGAGTCATTGCATTTATAGATCTGTCACCTCTCCTGACATGTCTGTTATCGGAAATCCTTGTATTCCACATAAAGTCTTTGTGTACCCAGGACTAATAGACAAATGCGTGTTACCATTCCCCTTGTCAGGAGGATGTGTCCCTACACAGTGTGATACTGTCAGCGATGGTTGGAGACTGTCAGTGTGTAGGGACACAGCCCTTTGACAAGGGGAATCGTAGCACTCATTTGTCAATGCTCACACAGAAAGGTGGTGTTTAATATAGACATGACGTGGCAGGGCGGTGGTGGAGAAGGGGGCCCAAGCTTGTGGAACAGCCCAGGGCCCATGGTTTACTTAATCCGCCACTGTTGATGGGCTATATTGAGGATAGGCCATCAATTTTTCAGGACTGGAAAACCCCTTTATTAACATCATTGGGTTCCCTAGCAACCGGCCAAATACAGAATGAGTGTATAATATGATGGCTCTATTCAGGGGTCGCACTGCGTGTAGGAGTGTGCAGTGCCCTTAAAGCCAGCAGGTGAATGGTAGGGCTTCTGGCACAGCAGAATACCTCTGTAATACGACATCTGATGAAGCATGCTACATGAAATTGAAGGCAAATGGAGGTGCAGTATTGCCCTATATACTTCTATAGGTGCTGTATTAAGTCTAAGTACAACTTGGAGGTTATGCGGAGCCATCATACAATATTGTGCCATTTTTTTCATTGGATTTTGTTATATACCTAATATTTAGGTGCTCACTATGTGACATTTTAAAAATCTAATTTATTGTTTTTTTTTAAATCTTTTTACACTAGTCACACGTGCATCTTCCCATTTTCTACTTCCTGCAGTGGATTGTTCAAGGAACTTGTAACACTTAGATTATTTAATGTATAGATTTTTTCCATCTCCACTGAGCAGAGAATTGAGCTTTATGTTTAATCAATGCTACAGAAACCAGAAGTCTGTAGGGCTGAATTATCACTTGTGACTCCATGCTGGTTTGTCACATGTTGTTCCTCTGTTGATTGAGTTCAGAATCCATCATGTAACCTCCCGTGTTCACCACGGGAGTGTCTGTAACAACACGAGTACAAAGAATTTTTGGCTCATGTTAGAAGAATCCTGTGGACATTTGAATACAATCCTATTCATTCAGGAAATCAATGGGGTTTCAATATCAGCTCCATTGGGAATATTATTTATGTACTTTGTGCACTGGTTTGAACTGAAACCGTCACTCAAAGATAGATAATAGCCTGAAACATATTGCTGAATAGAAATTCTAACTATCCTGTAAATGCAGTCAAAGTGCAGAGCAGCATAGCCTAACATCCCATTACAAGATACTTTTCACAAAAATACTCAAACTGAGAGTTAAAGAGAACCTTTGAGTGCAGCATGTAATGGGGAGGGCTACACAAACCCTGGGGCACTTTACATTATTTTTCTACCTCCCTCCGTTATTCAGATATCGGTGCCGTTATATTTGGCACCTGATATTTAAATAACCCCCTGAACTGTCAACGGGGCATGTACTGGCAAGGGGGCGTGTTATTATGGCTGTGACACTGTCCAATCAGATATGGATGGTGCCACAGCAAGAGCGAGCAAAGAAAGTGCACGCTCGCTCTCTTCAGCTTTGAAGATCAGTCTTTTCACCCGAACTTGTAAGGGGGCGTGTCACTGCGACGGACAGTGTAAGAGCTGTGGAGAGGAGAGCGCTCATCTCTTCAGCTCTTGTGAGCAATCAGTCTTGTACTTTGTCTGCCGAACTGGCAAAGGGGGCGTGTCTCTGCTACGGACAGTGTAAGCGCTCCCCAGCACTTACACTATCCGTAGCAGTGACACGTCCCCTTGCCAAAACCCCAGAGTTTGTGCGGCCCTCCCATTACATGCTGCACTCAGCTGCACATGTATGGGGAGGTGAAAGGTTCTCTTTAAATAAGCATAATTTGCCTTTTTTTCCTGGCAAAGAAATATTAGTATTAGAAAAAACAATTATTGAGTTTGTTACAGAAACATTAAAAACACATTGGGACAGATCACTATTGTTGTTGCTCCAGAAATCGGGCTTAAGTTGCACCAAAAAAATGGCATAAAGTAAGCCAACCAAAAGATGCTACAAGGAAAAGAAAAGTGTTTAACATGTCTTGCAAAATGCGTCAAATTCACCATACAGTGTGTGCCACTTTGATCAATTTTGAGCCTCTTCTGATTGCCTGGTCTAAGTTTACGCTGTCTAACTATTAGAAAGCATTAGTTAATCTGCCCCATTGTGCTACATTTCAGTGCTTTAAATAAGCCATTGCTACAGGGTGCCACCAGCTTCTTATTTACTGTATTAGATTATTACATAGAGTCACCTATAGGTAACTAGCTGTAAATACTACTAGGTCATCAGAAAGTAGAAATTTGGCAAGACTTATAGGGGTGGTCACAGAATTGAAAATTATTACATAGCCGCAGGATAGGTGATAACTGTCTGATTGTTGGGGGCCCCACTGCTGGGACCCCCACCGATCTTGAGAATTGGGGTCACGACCCCCCATATCTTTCACACTGCACCACACTATTGTATGGGACGACTGTCAAGCATGAACCTGCTGCTACATTCAATGTCTATGGAACTGACGGAAACAGTTGAGCGCTGTTCTCAGCTATTTCTGTCATTCCCATAGACATGGAATGTACTGTGGATAGGTGATAATTGTTAATTTTAGGAATAGCCTTTTAACGAGGATATGAGTATTTTAGCACAGTGGTTAAATGCTGTTTACATTCATCCTACAGTGCACTAACACACTTGTGAGAAGGGATCTGTGTCCAACAGAGAAAACGTGTATGGATATTTTAAGGTGAAAGAAGAGCCCAAAAGGGATACATTCCTCAGAGACTCATCCTTATTAGGGTGGATAGCCTAATTACATAGGATAGAGAGCTGTAAGGAAAAGCAGGGTCTCATCTGAATAATAACATCCTATTGTGTGATTATTGGCTTCAGGATGGGCACTGACTGCAGAGGGCAACCGTGCAAGAAATGTGTCTGGGCCCCACTCATGCTCTACTCCCACACTGGACACATGGCGCTCACGCAAAACTCACGCACTAGAGAAATGCTGCACATGTCCTACACACAATGGGCATATGCCGTAGACCCACCACACCCTGGACACATGCCTCACAAGCGTCAATCTATCACACCACACACCAATCACTTACCAGATTTCTTTTGTTCAGTGCTGACTTTTGGAAGAATTCATATAGACAAGAGAGAGACATGAAAAGGAAGCAACACCTCCAATGCTACTAAGACACTCCCCGATACCGGTAAGCCATGTCCCTCTCGCCGCTGCAGAAACGTCCTCTAGCAACAGCCATCTCCTGCTGCTATCCCTATTGTGCCAGAGTGGGCCTCCTTCCCCTCTGAACACTGTGCAACTGCGTTGTAATTGACAATATTTCATGTATCTTGTATCTAACTATAAGTATTTACAAAGCTGTGTACAAGGACCCTATCCTTTTATTCATATTTTTAACTTGTTCTGCTCCTGTTGTGACACTTTTACTATTGGATTGATTTATTGAATAATTGATTGATTGTTATATGGATTTCAATTAATTTATTATTCATTTACTATTCTTGTTTGTGACCACGACGGTAAGGTCTGGTAAGAGACTAATGCTAGGGTCACAAAAATCCAACACTATTTGACTTTTTTGAGATCATGATATCACAATTGCATGTACACATACAACTTTATGTTATCCTGTATGTGATATCACAATGTGTTTTCCCCAGGCATGTGCAGGTGCAATTATCACCATGAATTTAGTCAACGTGGAGCCCTGGCTTTAATAAAAATCTCCTTGCTCAATGCTGTGCATGCATAGCTTGGGCAGAGGACTGAACCATTCCTTCGTCCTGTGCCACAAACAATTAAAGCTGCCAGAGTGGCCACCCTTTTGAATAATTGTGTAGTACTCACACTCTTAATCCACATTTAGAATTTCGGCACAACCCCTTTCAATCTCTGAGTCATCACATACACCCTGTTCAAAAGTATTCTGAAACCTTATTTTTTCAATGTTTTTAAACATTACAGCCTTAATCTAAAATAGATTTATTTATTTTTTTATCATGAATCTACTACATACAATACAATACCTCATAGTAAAATCAGGCTTGTATAAATGTGTGCAAATTTATTTTAAAAAAAAATATCAAATTTACATTAGGATTGAGAGAACTCTTCGCTCTGCACCAGTTACTGCCTTGATTCTTTTTGGGTATGATACAAGCTACAAGCTTAATACACCTGTGTTTTGGGTTTTCCCCCATTCTTCTTTGCAGATCCTCTGAAGCTCTCTCAGGTTGGATGGGGAGTGTTGCTGCACAGCTATTTTCAGTTTTTTTCAAGGGATGTTAGATTAGGCTTAAAGCGGTTTTCCCATGAGAGATATTTATGACATATCCACAGGATGCGTCATAAATGTCAGATAGATAACCCACCTCTGGGACCCACACCTATCTCTAGAACGGGCCCCCTAAACCCCGTTCTACTGCGCTGTGTTGCGGCAGAAGCAGCTGAATTCCGACCATGAATTAGGAAACAGCATAGATCGCTGAGCTTCGCTTTTTCCGTGAGTCCCATAGAACTGAATGGTAGTTACGGAAACAGTGTAGCTTGCATGCTATGCTGCTTCCATAACTGCCATTCACTACTAAGGGAGTAACAGAAACAGCGTAGCTCAGCAAGCTACGCTGTTTTCGTAACTTCTGACTATATAGTCAGGAAGTGGCCGGGGAGGCAGAGGGAGCAGAAAAAGGGTAGAACGGGGTTTAGGGGACCCCGTTCTAGAGATAGTTGTGGATCCCAGAGGTGGGACCTGCATCTATCTGACATCTATGGCATATCCTGTGGATTTGATATTGAGCAAAAAATAGAAAATTTGGGGAAATTTTGAAGCAGCACAAGTCCCGAGTTTCTGGTGCGGTGCACGCTGTCAAGCCAGGCGAACCTTCTCTGGCATAATGTAAATTCCAACAAAGTAGTAGGACTACTATGTTATTCTGCTGGGGGACTAGTCAGTATCAAAGGGAAGATGAATGGAGAAAAGTACAATGAAAACCTTGATGAAAACCTACTCCAGATTGCTGTAGACCTCAGACTAAGACAAAGATTTACCTTCAAACGGTTAAGGTCATGAAGTCATCCTAGAGATGTTTCTATAACTTAAGCGACCACCTGCGGTAAATTCAATGGATTGGACATGATTTGAAAAAGCACACATCTGTCTATATAAGGTTCCACAGTTGACACTGCATGTCAGAGCAAAAGCAAAGTCATGTCAAAATGCAAAATAATTTTCTGCAGACCTCCAAGACTAAGGGTAAGGACACAAGTAGTGACCATCATGCGGCTAAGACACAGCGGCTGCTACATGTTTTTTTACCCTGAGTATCATAGCAAAAAGTCTGATTATTAATTTATATGTGCTTTTTCAGGTCTTTTTTTTTATTAATTATATTTGCTGAAATTTCTGTAAATCCGAATTTACATTGTCATTAATGAGGTATTGCGTGTTGATCAATGAGGGGAAAAAAAAAAGGAAATTTATTCATTTTAGAATAGGGCTGTAACATAGAAAGACGGGCTCTGCACTTTTCATATTACAATCCAGTGGAGAATGATCACATATCAGGCCACATTTACAAAAGTTGTAGCTCTTTAAACTCTTCACTTTTATTTTGTGTTCATTTATTGGCTTTGCTATAACTAGTTGCCTTACTAAAATAATTTCTCCTTTAGCATTGGCTTATTCTAGAGCCATTGTATACAACATAGTGATTAACAGTGGCACCGGTCTCAAGCTGACAATTTATGATTTATTGTTTCAGCTCTGCTTATGATATCTTCCGGCTGTTACTGCGTGTTTTCAATGCTAATCTGATCTCTGGGTATTCTACAAAAAAATAAATATCTATCACTAATGCTGTTTTAGAATGAAACTTACATTATTAACCACTGACTGCTGACCATTATTAACCATGAAACTAGAAAAAAATGATACCTTTCAGATTTGTATGTAGCTAAATGTCTTTAGGGACATTGTATTTGTGATGACCATTAGAATCGGTAATGAATAAAAGCGTGTAAGGCTGTCCATCTTTCTGTGGCTTTCTTCTTCCTGCTTAATTATGTCTTGCTTCCTTTTTATGTATTTCTTGTAATTTCTTGTGTTATGTGTATTTGTTTCTTTACTGAAGGGGACTAAGAAAAACGTTAACACAGTACACACACCCAAAAACATATCCACAGTACAAAAAACAATATTACGTACATAATATATAATATAATTCAGTATTATATATTATAATATAATAATACATAAAATGAGTATTTTATAGGTGTATGTCTTAACTTTATTAAACATATCAGAAAATCATAAACTTTACACAAATCATCTTAAACACTTTATGACGCAGCCTGTTTTGGCCTAGCGGACACAGATGATTTTTTTCAAATCTGACATGTGTTGCTTTATGTGGTAATAACTTTGGAATGCTTTTACCTATCCAAGCGATTGTGAGATTGTTTTCTCGTGACATATTGTACTTTATGTAAGTGAAAAAATTTGGTCGATAAATTCAATATTTATTTGTGAAAACCGTCAAATTTTTGAGAAAATTTGCATTTTTCTAAATTTAAATGTATCTACTTGTAAAACAGATAGTAATACCACACAAAATAGTTACTAGTTAACATTTCCCATATGTCTACTTTATGATTGCATAGTTTTTTTCACGTCCTTTTAGTTTACTAGCTTAGCAGCAATTTCTCACATTTTCAAGAAAATGTCAAAAGGCTATTTTTTTAGGGACCAGTTCAATTGTGAAGTGGCTTTAAGGGCCTTATATATTAGAAAGTCCCCATAAATGACCACATTTTGAAAACTGTATCCCTCAAAGTATTCAAAACAGCATTCAGAAAGTATTTTAACCCTTTAAGCGTTTCACAGTGGAGGTGAAATTTACTACATTTTTTTTGCGGAAATTCATTTGTAAATTATTTTTTTCTATAACACAGAAGGTTTTACCAGAGAAACGCAACTCAATATTTGTTGCCCAGATTCTCCAGTTTTTAGAAATATCCCACATGTGGCCCTAGTGTGGTAATGTACTGAAGCACCGGCCTCAGAAGCAAAGGAGCACCTAGTGGATTTTGTGGTGCCTAAACAGTTGAAACCCCCAAAAGTGTCCACATTTTGGAAACTACACTCCTCAAGGCGCTTTTCTAGGGGTATAGTGAGCATTTTGACCCCACAGATTTTTTTGTAGAATTTAGTGGAATTAGTTTGTGAAGATGAAAATCTACTTTTTTTCTACTAAAACATAGAATTTTTTCATTTTTACAAGGAATAAAGGAGAAAAAGCACCCCAACATTTGTAAAGTAATTTCTCTAGATTACGGCAATATCCCATATGTGGTCATAAACTGATGTTTGGACTCACAGCAGTGCTCAGAATGGAAGGAGCGACTTTTGGAGCACAGATTTTGCTAGAATGGTTTTTCAGTGCCATGTCGCATTTGCAACGCCCTGGAGGGACCAAAACAGTGCAAACCCCCAAAAGTGACCCCATTTTGGAAACTACACCCCTCAAGGAATTTTTCTATGGGTATAGTTAGCATTTTGACCCCACAGGTTTTTTGTAGAATCTAGTGGAATTAGGCCGTGAAAATGTATTTTTGTCCACTAAAATGTTGAATTGTTACATTTTCACAAGGGATAAAAGAGAAAAAGCCGCCCAACATTTCTAAAGCAATTTCTCCCGAGTACAGCAATACCCCATGTGTGGTCATAAATGTTTTTTTTATTAGAAACGAATTAACCCTATCAGGACTGATCCTTTTTTGCGTTTTAATTTTCGTTTGTCACTCGACGCCTTCCAAGAGCCATAACGTTTAATTTTTTCCATCAATAGAGTGGTGCGTGGGCTTATTTTTCGCAGGAAGATTTGTAGTTTCTATTGACACAATTTAAAGTACCATTTAATGTACTGGCAAACTGAAAAAAAATACTTTGTGGGCTGAAATTGGAAAAAACTGTGATTCCTCCATTGGTTTTTGTGTTTTGTTTTTACGACAACTTAACTTTATTCTGTGACTCAATATGATTACAGTGATACCAAATTTATATAGTTTTTTTAAATATATTTTACTACTTTTACAAAGAAAAGACTATTTGTTAAAAAAAAATAATTGTTTTGTATCACCACATTCTGAGAGCCAGAACTTGTTTTATTTTTTGGTCGATTGAGCGGTGTGAGGGCTTATTTTTAACGGGACGAGCTGTAGCGAGCTGTAGCTTTTGTTGGTACCATTTTATGGTACATACAACTTCTTGATCACTTTTTATTAAAATTTTTTTTAGAGCTAAGGTGACCAAAAAAACGTGATTTTGGCGTTTTAAATTCTTTATTTCTTACAGCGTTCACTGTGCGCAATAAATTGTGTTTTACTTTACTTTATTTACTTAAAGTCGGTACGATTACAGGAATAGCATATGTATATAGTTTTTTTATGTTTTGCAGAATTTGCACAATAAAATCAAATTTTTATAAAATTATTTATTTTTTGTGTCACCACATTCTGAGAGCCATAACTTTCTTATTTTTCAGTCAAAAAAGCTGTGTAAGGGCTTGTTTTTTGCGGGACGGGTGTTTTACCTAAACTTTGGCCACCCTTCTCCACCACTTCCCTGCCGTGCCATAACTATTGTTAACACTACCTTTTTCTGCAAGCATTAACAAATGGGTATTACGATTCTCCATGTCAAAGGGCTGTGTCCCTACATACTGAAAGTCTCCAACCATCGCTGACAGTATCACACTGTGCAGGAGCACATCCTCCTGACAAGGGGAAAGGTAACACCCGTTTTCTATCAGTCCTGGACTGCACAATGTCTTTTTGTGAAATACAAGGATTTCCTATAATAAACATGTCAGGAGTGTTGACAGATTCTCTATAATCCAGTGACTCACAGATGACCTCTTCTCAGATTCTATTAGTTTTTTCCCCTTTTCTTCTCCATCCGGTCCAGACCTCGTAAACAACTTCTCCCGGCCATGACCCATTTCTTCAGAATTTGCCGCTCAGATGTCTTCGGCGCCTCACTTTTCCAACAATTCCACACCTATAAACAAAGATAAAATTCTCATGGTGCCACATACTGTGCCCCTAAATATAATAGCACCATACACTGTGCCTCTGAATAAAATAGTACCAAACACTGTGCCCCTGAATATTATTGTGTTAAACACTGTAAAGTAAAGTACCACATACACAGTGCCATCTTTAAATAGCGCCACACACAGCCCCCTGTAGAAAGTGCCACACAGCTCCCCTGTAGATAGCATCTCACACAGCCCCCTGTAGATAGCGCAACACACAGCCCCCAAAGGATAGCGCCACACACAGCCCCTTGTAAATAATGACACACACAGCCACCATATAGATAGCGCCAAACAGCCACCCCGTAGATAGCATCACACACAGCCCCGCTATAGATAGCGCCACACAGCCCCCCTCTAGGTAGCGCCAAACAAATCAACCAGTGTACCATACACTTTGAACTGTGTACCCAGGAATTCTGCTTTGACCGCCCCAAGGTGGCCTACGTAATTTCCTTACAGGAAAAGCTCTGGCCTGGGCATCAGCTTTCTGGGAGCAAAATGACCGATTGTGTTTTTCATGACCTCCTTTCTTTTTGTGAAATACAAGGATTTCCTATAATAAACATGTCAGGAGAGGTGACAGATGCTCTATAAATCTAGTGACTCACAGGTGACGACTTCTCAGATTCTAGTATTTTTTTTTCTCTTTTCTTCTACATCCGGTCCAGAGTTCATGATGACTTCTCCCGGCCATGACCCATTTCTGCAGAATTTGCCACTCAGATGTCTTCGCTACTCACTTTTCCAACATTTCCACACATATAAATGAAGATAAAATTATCATGGTGCCACACACTGCGCCCCTGAATAAAATAGTACCACACACTGTGCCCCTGAATATAATAATACCATACACTGTACCCCTGAATATAATTGTGTCAAACACTGTAAAGTAATGCACCACATACACCGTGCCCCCTGTACAAAGTGCCACACACAGCCCCCTGTAGATAGCGTCACACACAGCCCCTGTAAATATCACACATCCCCCCTGTAGAGAGTGTCACACACAGCCCCTAAAAGATAGCGCAACACAGTCCCCCTTTAGAGATCGCTACACGCAGCCCCTATAGATAGCACCACACAGCTCCCCCTTTAGATAGCACCACACAACACTCCCCCTATTGTAAATAGTGCCACACAGCCCCCCTTGAATATAGTGCCACACAGCCCCCTTTGAATATAGTGCCACAAAGCCCCCCTTGAATATAGTGCCACACAGCCCCCCTTGAATATAGTGCCACACAGCCCCCCTTGAATATAGTGCCACACAGCTCCCCCTTGTATATAGTGCCACACAGCCACCCATTGTAAATAGTGCCACACAGCCCCCTCCCTTGTTTATAGTACCACAGAGCACTCCCCCTTGTATATAGGGCTACACAGCGCACGCCCTTGTATATAGTGCCACTCAGCGCTCCGCCTTGTATATAGTGCCACACAGCACTCCTCTCCATTGTATATAATACCACACAGCGCTCCCCCTTGTATATAGTGCCACATAGCGCTCCCCCTTGTATATAGTGCCACACAGCGCTCCCCCTTGTATATAGTGCCACACACGCTACCCCTTGTATATAGTGCCACACAGCGCTCCCCCTTGTATATAGTGCCAAACACGCTCCCCTCCCCTTGTATTTAGTGCTACACAGCACTCTCTCCTCTTGTATATAGTCCCACACCGCACTTCCCCCTAGTATATAGGGCCACACAATGCTCCCCCTTGTATATTGGACCACACAGCGCTCTCCTCCTGTATGTAGTGCCACACAGTGATCCCCTCCCCTTCTATATAGTACTACACAGCACTCTCCCCCTTGTATATAGGGCCACACAGCACTTCCCCTTGTATATAGGGCGACACAGCGCTCCCCCTTGTATATAGTGCTACATAGCACTCTGCCACCTTGTGTATAGGGCCACAGAGCGCTCCCCCTTGTATATAGGGCCACACAATGCTCCCCCTTGTATATAGGGCCACACAGTGCTCCCCCTTGTATAAAGGGCCACACAGCGCTACCCCTCTGGTATATAGGGCCACACAGCGCTCCCCCTTATATATAGTGCCACACAGTGCTATCCCCCCTAAAAAATATATTGTACTTACGTTGCCCCGCTCCCACTCCGGCCAGACTAATGCGCATCCTCAGGGCCGGACGCATGCGCAGACCAGCATGATGCAGTACATCATCACGCCGGCCTGCGCAGGGAGTCTTCCTAGCGCCTTATAGGCTGCAGGCCTATCCTGGCCTGCAGCCGATAGTATTCATTTGTATCTCAGACTCAGATACAAGTGAATGGGGCTGTCGCTAGCACTGGGGACCCCTCCGGTGCTAGCAATGTCACCGGGCATGAGGGGGCCTGTGTGGTTCAAGCGGCCATGGGCAATCAGGATGTGAGGAGAGACAGTGCTTTTCAATGACAATTGTTTGGAATGTACACTCTGTAAAAGTAGAAAGGCCAAGAGTCTCATATGTAAATATCTCCTTTGGTTTCCATATTCTTTGGGAATTTTAATTATCCTGCAGGTCATCTTCAGTTTGTAAAACTAACCTATTTTCCTCAAAAACTTCTGAGGTGCTCATGGGCTTTTCTTCTAACCCTGTAGATGTTTCTAAAAGTAATCCATCATCATTTTCCACCTGCTGATTTGAAGGGTTTAAATGACTAGGATGGAATCCCTCGGCCCCAGCCTGAAGTTGTGATATTAGTTGTTGTTTTTTGCAGTCAAGCTATTCAGGTTGATAGAAGTATTCTTCATCATCTAAAGTATCAGCAGAGTTTTCCTCAGACCTATTATCTAAATAAGTCTGTGGCATAGTGAGGGTATATTCACACTGAGTTTTTTCTAGGCAGTAAAATCAGATTTTGTCCTGCCGGCACTTTGCCACGGTTTTTTGTGGCGTTTTTCAGCGTTTTCCAGTTAGTGTCGCGGGCGAAAAGCCTCCCATTGATTTCAATGGAAAGTCAGAGAAGAAAGAGCATGTTGCTTCTGTTTCCCGCGATAGTTTTTTTCCGCTCGCAGAAATAAAACGCCTATGTCTCCCATTGAAATCAATTGGAGGCGATTTCAGGCGTTTTTTGGCTCAGTTTAAAAACAGCGTAAAAAAACCTGTGTGAACTAGGCCTGATATTTTTCTGTTTCCTTTTATTTGGCGAAATATTGCTCTCTAAGGCCTAATTCACACGAGCGTGTTAAACGTCCGTGGGACGGCCGTTGAAACAGCGGCTGTCCCACGGACCTATGTAATTGAATGTGGCCGTTCACACAGCCGTTGTTTCAACGGACCGTGTGAAGGGTCCGTGAGAAAATAGGACATATCCTATCTTTTCACGCATCCCTCCATTGACTCATCTATGGGGGGTGTGAGACGTCGCGTCCCGCAGCGTCGAGCACGGATGCACTTAGGTTGTGAAAAACTGCAGTTAAATAAGGCCTATTGGTAAGTTATTAACGGGAAGCAGTAAGTTACAGTGGATTGCCCTTGAATGCTTATGTCCTGTCTCTGGTTTTACACTGTATATATATTCTTGCCCTACTTGTTTTATTACCCTCTAGACTTCTATTTCCTAAAAAGAACGAAGTTTTCCTGGACCATCTCATTTGACAAGTTTCTCACCAGGGCAAGATCACCAGGTTAAATTACTTCTCCCTTCACTTTCTGATCATAATATATTTTATCGCTCGACTGGGTTGCTTTGTGGGTGATAAGTTGTTGTCCTAGATTGTGCTATTCCAGAGAGTTGCCTCAATCTTATGAACAGCTGATTCTCAAATTCCCTACCCTGATTATGATGCAATTTTTCAGAAAAGCCAAATCTAGGTATGAAATCATTGAAAATCTTTTCTGCTGCTGTTCTTCGTGATTTGTTGCGTGTAGGATATGCTCGTGCAAATCGAGTGAAGTGTTCAACAATTACCAAGATATAATCATAATCTCCCTTACTCCTCTCTAAATAAAAGACGTCCACTGAAACCAGTTCAAATAATGTATTAGTTGTAATAGATCCTAAAGGGGCTTTATCGGCCATAGTGGGATGTTTCTATTTGAGACACAAATATTTTTTTCTAATATAGTCCGTTATCTCTCATTGCATAAAAGGCCAATAGAATCTCTATTTTGCCAGTTGGATGACTTTGTCTGCTCCACAGTCGCCCATGTCATTATGGAGATGTTTCATTACTAAATTATTTAATTCCAATGAAACCATTTTATTATTTTATTTTAATACGATTCCAACTTTCAATTTTAAAGGGTAATTACACTTTCAGAAAAATTTTGACACGTCATAGTAACATGTCAGAAGTTTTGAAAGGTGGGGGTCTGAGCACTGAGACCCCCATCGATCACTAAAACACAGCGGCAGAAGCACTCGGGTGAGCGCTGAGCCGCTCTGTTTCTGATCGGCCTTTCTCGGAAAGCCGAGTAATTGGTGTACAGGCCCTTTCTATTGAGCCCGTACAGTGTCAGTTGTTATACTGTAAGTCTTTCTCATTCTCTACACTGCCTAGCGAGTCTGAACAAAGTTTCTGCATCAGCATTATATTTTCTGGACAATAGTTGATGTCAAAGCAGAAATCAGCTAGCTCTTCCACCCAATGATGCCCAAAACTATTTAGTCTTGCTGCACTAAGAACACATGCTAATGGATTGTTATCAGTATATACTGTAAATGAAGGAGCATAGTTTAGGTGGTTTCAGAATTTATCACAAATTGCTCACTTTAAAGCTAAGAACTTTTGTTTTACTGATTGCAGGTGGTAATTTTTCTCTGTATTTCTTCCATACCCCATAGCGTGTATTTTGCCTGCTTAACGTTGATAAAGTACAACTCCTAAACCTTTTCGTGAAGCATTTGTGTGTAATACAAATGGCAAGTTAAAGTCAGGGAAAGCTAGAATCAGTGGCTTAGTCAACATCTGTATAAGCTTTTCTATAGCCTGCTGATGCATTCATTTCCTTAATAAAAGCAGTGCTAGCATTTTTCTCTACTGTGGTTTATGCATAACTTATATTAGAACCCGTTTAATGACACAGTATTTTGTCCTCTAAGTGTACCCACACAGTATAATGCGCCCTAAGCGTGACACACAGTATAGTGCCCCCTGTAGTGCCCCTACACAGTATAATATCCCCTTAGTGGCCCCACACAGTATAATGCCCCAATAAGTGGCCACCCCACAGTATAATATCCTCCCTCCCCTCCCCTGGGTGCCACACACAGCCCCCCTTATTGATAGGGGCCCCTGTAGATTCTGCCAAACAGCCCCATGTAGATAGTGCCATACAGCCCCCCACCTCCCCCTTGTAGACAGTGCCCCTCACCACCTCCTTGTAGATAGTACCATACAGCCCACCTCCCCCTTGTAGACAGTGCCCCACCTCCCCCCTTGTAGATAGTGCCTTACAGCCCCCACCTTCCCTTGTAGCTAGTGCCATACAGCCCCCCACCTCCCCATATAGACAGTGCCATACAGCCCCCTACCTCCCCCATGTAGACAGCGCCATACAGCCCCACACCTTCCCCTTGTAGACAGCACCATACGGCCACACACCACCCCCTTGTAGACCGCCATACAGCCCACCTCCTTGTAGACAGCACCATACAGCCCCCTACCTCCCACTTATAGACAGTGCCATACAGCCCCCCATGACCCCCTTGTAGACAAATAAAACAAAAAGGACGCAGATACTATTTAATGTGGCGTAACTACCGCTGTAGCAGCCATAGCGGGCCACTGGGCATGGTGGGGCGTACCAGCAGGTGGCACGGGCTCCCTCATGCCACGGGCCCCATAGCAGCCACTATGGCTGCTACAGTGGTAGTTATGCAGAGAGCAGAGAAGGGGCGAAAGGCAGCTTCAGAGTGGCAGAAACACAAGCAGGGGAAGAGAGCCAGCGCAGCGCCCCCTTCCACCTGCTGCAGTGATATGCCCTGTACGATGGCACAGATCACACATCCCAAAGGCCGACTCTGATTATATCTTTTTTTATGGCTAGTAAACACCCTTTTTGATTCCTCATTACACTTTTAAAATACGCCTTTCTGCAATAAAGGCTAGATAGTTTTTGTGAGTTTAACAACCTGCAGAGTCAAGGCTGCCAAAGACATCATCAGTGATAGTTAAGGGAACCTGTCACCAGAATTTCACCTATTGAATTTTCCTCACCCCTCGCTGGCCACTGCTGACAGAAGGGCATTGCCGTTATCCCCTCTCCTAAACTCCTCCTCCTCCGACCGTAAATAACGGTCTGCAAACATCTCGTGCCTTTTATGGTAATAATCAGTCAGCCTTGTTCGTTCTTCTTATGCCTGCCCACTGCCGAAAACTGGCCCACCTGAATGCCAAAATCTTGTCTGAGAGAGCGCGCATGCGCCTGTCATGTATGGTCCTATACCCTTGCCTGCTTCATCTGGGCCTTAAATCTAGTTACTGCACATGCACCGCTATAGTGTCCTGTTTTGCGCATGCACCGAAATAGGGTATCTATGCGCAGGAGCAGGATTTCTTGTGTGGCGGGGGGAGGCGAGGAGCTGTCAATCAAAAGTAAGGAGGTGGGGTTAACTCAAAAAGGCTTGAGGAATGAAGATGATTCTTTTTAAACAAAGATATGACCCTTCTATGCTCATTAGCATATGGCACGGGAACACTAAAAAAATTAAGGTACAGAGCCGACTTAGAAGATAACTATAGGTTACATAAAAATGATTTTTCACCCACCACCACCTGGTATTGCTGGTTTAATAGGTGAAATACTGGTGACAGGTTACCATTAATCTGAAACATATCGTTTAATATCCCTCCAAATATCACCATGTTTTTCACTTAATCCTTGGTATAGTGTGTGCAGAAATACCCCTTGCACTAGATTCTTGTCATACATTATTCCACCAATCTGTTGAGAAGACCACAGCACCTTTTGCTTTAGTCCCATAACTCTATGTGCAGATTGATTTGATCAATCTGTTTACATAGGTTAATGCAGGTGATCACAGAATTATTTTCTGATATCAATCCACCAAGGATTTTAAACTCCTTTTATTTATCCTCGGTAATAATAAGATGTCCACAACTGTTTCCTGCATTTAAAGACTGTGCTAGCTCTTATATGTGGGTGCTGTATGTCATACGGTATCATACCTCCATCCTCTGTGACACATACAGCTTCTCCTTGGAGATGTTCAATTATGTACTCACATATCTCCATCTCACTTGATCCTGTAGCTGGAGGAGACTTCTTTTCAACTTCATCCCTTAGCAAGACTGCCAGAATGTGTTGCTGTTTTTCAGAAAGCTTTTGTAGGAGCTTTTTTATCTCCCATTACAGTCCACTCCACTGGTGCTGAGACATAATGCCATAATGTGCTCTGTGACCTCAGCTATTCACTCTCACGTAACTGTAGAAGTCGTTTTTTCACTTTTTCCCTATAACTGAAATAGTGCTAATCCTGGACGAGCCCCCAATTTGTTACATGTATTAAGCTGTGTGGAAGCAGGATGATGCCTATAGTCGGTCTACAGTATCTGTATAAATAGAGGCGAGACACAGAGATGTAGCTTACTCAGTTATAAACTCTGTTTAATGTCTTCTAACAAAGTAAATGGACATACAAGTAGTGGTGTACATCTGTCATATCCATGTCAGTCACATCACAATTATCAACTGTCGATGGATATCAGTTGGTTGTCGTAGCAACACAGGCCCAACAGGCCCAAATCAGGTAGAATCTAATAAACTGGCTGCAATACGTTAAGATCGAAATCTAAACAGATTATATTTCCTATTGATTAATGTATTATATGTTATCTCATCCATTATATGTTAATATAATGGATGTTATAACATATAATCCATTAATCAAGAGGAAATATACTCTGTTTAGATTTAGATCTTTATTATGACAAGATTAATTAACCTATAACTAACGTGTATAAACTGAGGAGAGACGCAGAGATGTACGGTAGCTTGCTCAGTTATAAACTATGTTTAATATGAGCAAGATCGTCCTCTCGAGTATTTATAGGCATGTGGAGCTCCCCCTAGAGGCAAGTTCCAATAAGTTTTCTTAGGATATCTAATCCTATATGTTTACACATACAGTCGAAATGGTTAAAGAGGATCTGTCACTAGTTTAATGCCCTATCTCCTAACTAATCTAATAGGCGCTATGATGCTGATAACTACAGTGTAATTTTCTTTTTTAAAAAACGTTTATTATTTGCAAAGTTATGAGCATTTTTCTAAACATGCTAATTTGGCTATACTTGCCAAATGGGAGGTTACTTGTTCTTTTCACTTTGGGTGGTGTAATATTTTCTGTATGACGCTGTCCAATCAGCTCATACAGTTCTCCTCTTCCCAGCCCAGTGTGATCTCAGCTTCAATCGTGAGATTACGCTGTGCTGTCACTTCTGGCCGCAGATCCTTCAACACAGCGACTGTTTTTAAGGTTTTTCATAACGCATTGCGATGTAAATTTTATAATAAATACACTATTATGTATACAGTATTTAAACACCAATCAATATTCCCATATAAGCAAATCCATAAATCCATGAATACACTAAGCCAAATCAATAAACGTCATGCAGGATAATGATAAAAAGTTCAATAAAAAATCTACATTTTAATAGGTATTCATTAATAAAACACATATGATAAAAATTCGAAAAAAAACGCACAGACACACAAAACATATAAACGGGTGGATCACCCTGGTGAGGTATAAACAGTGTATGAGTAGAGCAATAATGTAGTCAAAGTACATAAAGTATGAAAAAGTGATGCATGCACTGGATATCAAGGAACATATGAGACAGATCCCCACAGGAATCTCTCTAGTAACAACCGAGGTAAAAGGAATCATACCACAGGAAACCGGTAATGTCCAGGCTAAATATAAGCCGAAAATGTAAGGACAATGGGGGAGAGGAGATAGATAATTACCAGGGGATCCACCAAGCCCAAAGCCCAGGCTTGGTGTATTCCCTGGTACTTATCTCTCTCCTCTGCCCCATTGTCCTTATTTTTTCTGATGCGTGCCATTTGTTATTTTTAATGGCTTGGACAAGAAACCAGATGCCAATACTCTTGCGATGGGGTTGGGGTATAATTCCATTTTGGCAGAAACTATATTGTCTTTGAAACCAAATATGTACAACACTGCCTCCAGGAATACCCAGTGCACTCTACCAAATGCTTTTTTTTTATCATCTAAAAATAGGAAAACTGTGTGGGTCCTAGAGAGCTTAGCAACTTGGAGAAGATCTATTATACGCCTGGTGTCATCTTTACATTGTCTTCCGGCAACAAAACCGACGGTCTGAGGATAAAGGTTCTGAAGATTTTGTGAAATCTTGTGGCCAAGATTTTAGAAAATAGTATTAGATCGTTGTTTAGTAATGATATAGGATTAAAGTTAGATGGCAAATCACGTTACTTCACTCTTTGGGGTAAATGCGACTTTTTGATTACTTTTCTTTCCATTTCTTGTGGGAGATGAGGTGAATAATAATTCTGCCATTTAAAAAAAATTTGACATTGTGTTCACTGTAAGGGGGAAATAATATTATATTTTAATAGTTTAGACTTTTACCGAAACAACAACACCAGTAATGTTAATTTTTATTTATTTTTTTACATTGGTTTTGAGGGAAAATGGGAAAGGTTATTATTCCCTCTAGAGGACTTAAACCTTGCACAATATACTGCACTGTATTACATATTTTTTACCTACTCCTATTAACCACAAAGCTACCATGTCAACCATCGGCACCCCACGATGGCGTCGCGGGGGTCGATGGACCATTGGAGGAGGCCAGCCCTTTCTTTTTAAATGCATCTGAGGGGTTACGCTGAAGTGCTGGCTGTAACATACAGCTGACACACGCATCTCATGGAGTGGGCTTAGCCGTGATCAGCTGATCGTGGCGTTGACTCCCATATGGCAGGGTTTGTCTATAGTGAGGAAACCTCTTTAAGCTATATTTATTAAAATGTAATCACTTACTTTCACATATTTAGTGCAAAATATCCAAACCTAGTAGGAAAACAAAACATCGATAAAGAAATGGATCTAAGCTTTTACTTTTTGTGATGACATTGAACAGGTTTTTTTTTACGTGTTAATGTCAACAGAAATACTGCACACCTAACCTACTGTATGCCTACCTATATTCCGGGCAAATGACTAATGTTTTCTGTCAGGGAGGCCACAACCTCCTCTCACTGTAAATTTCACACTTATTTCTTCCCACATCAAAAACATTTTCTGCAATGTGTTATGAAATTATGAGCACACACAAAGGCAAACCAAGAGCTGTTAGAAAATAGACCCTCAGAGCAAGACTGTCAGGTGCCTGGGAGAGAAGAAAGAAGGGAAAATGTAGACCAAAGGCAGAAAAGCTCGATGGGAGAGATCTTAAAACAGGGTCAGCATTGCCTAAGCTTCACAGAAATGATGTCATTTTATGTTTCAGACGCCACAATCAGAGCAGACTGCTCTAGAAAAAAGAGAAAAAAACATATGAGTAATTTTTAGGGGAAAAGGGTCATTTAGAAAATACAGATGGAGTACACTTTAGTTCACACTGTATAATGTACAATGTTAAGGAAAGTCACTTATATAACATATCAAATGAAATTAATTTAAATAGATTCTATAGGATAAAAAGAAGATGTCCATTCTGTCACAACAGTTAACAAAATAAAAAGCTGACTACCCACTTATAAGAGGTTCATCTGATTTGTGAGTATGAATGACTGCTCTGCAATTATTTCTCCATCGATACTCTGTCCAATGGATAGGTGAAAAATGCTAGATCGGTGGTTGTTCAACCACTGTAACTCCCACCGATGGCCAGAACCGGGTACTCCAGTCCCCCGTTCCCCCATGCCAGGCAAGCACGGTTCCACTCCATTCAAAGTCCATGGGGCTTTTCCGTCAGCCAAACAGACTATGAATGAAGCAGTGCTGTGCATGCCCGGCCTCAGCTCCATTCAAACACCTCCTAGCCACTGACTTGTGGATTGGGGGAATGGGGAACTAGGGTCCCCCATTCTGGCAATTGGTGGAGGTCCCAGTGGTCAGACCCCCACCGATCTAGCATTTTTCACATATCCAGTGGACAGATGACAAATGTTAAAGGCTGGAATACCTGTTAGGGGACAGCAATTTTATGTTCTAGTTTTTTTTTATCTCCACATTCAGAAAGCCATAACTTTTTTATTTTTCCATCGGTGGAGGGCTTCTTTTTTGCAGAATAAGTCATATGTTTTAAATGGCTCGATTTAGGGGTACATATACTGTATGTGATGTATAACTTTTATTACTTTTTAGAAAAAATAAACAATTCCGCCAATTGCATGATTTTGGGTTTTGTTTTTGTGACGTTCACAGTGCAGTATACATGACATGTTAACCTAATTCTGAGGGTCAATGCGATTATGGGTTAAGTAAATTTATAGTTTATTTTTATGTTTTACTACTTTTACAAAGTAAAATCCCTTTTTTTTAAATAAATTTTTTTTTTTTGATGCTGCATTCTAAGACCCATAGCATTTATATTTGTTTTGACGGAGTTGTATGAGGGGTTGTTTTTTTGCAGGATGATTTGTAGCTTTTATTGGTTATTTTGGGGGGCATGTGACTTTTTGATCACTTTTTATTCTGTTTTTGTGAGGCAAGATGAACAAAAAACAACAACTCTGGCATTGTTTTTCAATTATAATTTTTATGGTGTTCAGCTTGCAGAATAAATAATGTCATCATTTTATATTTTTAAGTTGTTACAGATGCGTTAACACCAAATCTGTGTGTGTTTTTTTTATTTTTTTGTCTAACTACTTAGAGCCTAACAGAACATTCGCTTCCTAATTGACTATTCCTGTGACCGTGGTATCCGGCGAGAGGACGCATCAAGTTTTTGCCTATCTTGATTCTGGCTCTGCTGAAAACTTCATCCAGAGAGAGCTGGTGGATCATCTTCAGTTGCCCACAGTTCCCCTGGAGACATCTTTGGCTGTTGCCTCAGTTAATGGACGGCCTCTGCCTGATCCCATTATCTCTAAAACCAAGCCGTTGAAGCTCCAGGTTGGAGTACTTCATTCTGAATATATTTCTCTCCTTGTTTTGCCCAAGGCAATCAATCCTGTTCTGCTGGGCCTGCCTTGGCTTCAACTACATGCCCCATTCCTGGACTGGAATTCTGGAGAGGTTCTCCAATGGGGCTCCAAGTGCCATGGTCGTTGTCTGTTGCAGATCCATCCTGTCAAGCCTCCTCTGCCTCAGTCGTTGGCGGGATTGCCTTCCCAATTTGCTCAGTATGCAGATGTTTTCAGCAAAAGGGAGGCTGAGACGCTGCCTCCACATCGGACTTATGACTGCCCCATTGAACTGGTTCCTAATGCCTCTCTCCCCCGTGGACGGTATATCCTCTCTCCTTGCCAGAGTCTCTATCCATGTCGGCCTATATCAAGGAGAATCTGGAGAGGGGTTTTATACAAAAATCTTCCTCCCCGGCCGGGGCTGGATTCTTCTTCGTTAAAAAGAAGGACGGATCCCTTCGTCCCTGCATTGACTACCGGGGCCTCAACCTGATCACAGTCAAAAACAAATACCCGCTGCCTCTCATCTCTGAGCTGTTTGATCGCATATGAGGGGCCAAAATTTTTTCTAAGCTAGACCTGCGTGGGGCTTACAATCTAGTCCGGATTCGCCGGGGTGATGAATGGAAGACGGCATTTAACACCCGGGACAGGCACTACGAATACCTGGTGATGCCCTTCGGACTTTGTAACGCTCCCGCAGTGTTTCAGGAGTTCGTTAACGATATCTTCCGGGATGTAGTCTATATCTGTGTTGTTGTTTATCTCAATGATATTTTGATTTTCTCCCCAGATCCGACAACTCATCGGAGGCATGTCCGTCATGTTCTACTACGATTGAGGGGGAATCATTTATACGCCAAGTTGGAGAAGTGCGTCTTTGAGAAGAATTCTCTACCCTTCCTGGGCTACATCATCTCGGATCAAACGCCTCAAAATGGATCCTGAGAAAGTGAAGGCTGTCCTGGAGTGGCCACGTCCCCAAGGCTTAAGGGCCATACAGCGGTTCCTGGGATTTGCCAATTTCTACCGGCAGTTTATTCCTAACTTCTCTTCCCTGATGGCTCCCATCTCGACCCTTACCAAGAAGGGTGTGAACGCCAAAGTGTGGACTCCAGAGGCAGAGTCCGCATTTATTAGCCTCAAGAAATCCTTCACTTCAGCCTCGATCCTCCATCATCCTGACGTATCTCGGCAGTTCTGACTGGAAGTGGATGCTTCCTCTGTTGGTGCAGGTGCACTTCTGTTCCAGAGGAGCTCCAAAGGAAAGGCAGTATGTGGCTACTACTCAAGACTGTTTTCCTCTGCTGAGCGTAATTACTCCATTGGAGATCGGGAGCTGCTTGCCGTCAAGTTGGCTCTGGAGGAGTGAAGACATCTTCTGGAGGGCGCTGCTCACCCCATCCTGATCTTCACCGACCACAAGAATCTTACTTACCTTCAGTCTGCACAACGACTGAATCCCCGTCAAGCCAGGTGGTCGCTGTTCTTCACCCGTTTCCAGTTTCTGCTCCACTACCGTCCCGCGGACAAGAATGTGAGGGCCGATGCCCTGTCCAGATCGTTTGAGACGGAAGACTCGGTGGAGTCCCTTCAGACCATCATAGACCCGTCCTGCATTGTCACTGCTAATCCTCTGCAGGTTAGAGACATCCCTTCTGGGAGGACTTTTGTTAGGTTGGCAGACAGAAAAAGAATTCTCCGCTGGGGACACAGTTCTAAACTGGCTGGGCACGCCGGTGTCCGCAAGACCCAAGACCTGATTGCTCGTCACTTCTGGTGGCCCACGCTACCTAAAGATGTTCTGGACTTTGTCTCTGCTTGCACGGTGTGTGCCTCTAACAAAGTGACTCACAGCAAGCGTGCCGGCCTGCTTCAACCTCTGCCTGTACCCAACGCCCCCTGGCAGCACATTGCGATGGACTTCGTCACAGACCTTCCCCCCTCAGCAGGATGTAACACTGTCTGGGTGGTGGTGGACCGGTTCTCTAAGATGGCTCATTTTATCCCGCTGACCGGCCTACCCTCTGCTCCTCGTCTGGCGAGTCTCTTCATTCAGCACATCTTCCGCTTGCATGGCTTACCTCTTCACATCGTGTCCGATCGGGGTGTTCAGTTTACCTCTAAGTTCTGGAGAGCCCTCTGTAAACTCCTGGATGTGAGTTTGGACTTTTCCCCTGCCTATCACCCCCAGTCCAATGGGCAAGTTGAGAGGATCAACCAGATCATGGAAAATTATCTCCGCCACTTCATCTCTTCACAGCACGATAACTGGGTACAGATTCTTCCATGGGTCGAGTTTTCTTACAACAACCACACAAGCGAGTCCACCACTTCCACTCCGTTTCACATCTTGTACAGTCAACATCCCAGAGTCCCTCTTCCTGTATCAACTTCATCTCAGGTACCCGCTGCTGACTCTGCATATGGGGACTTCCTGCAAATCTGGCAACAGACCCGGTCCTCTATTTTGCTGGCGGTAGATCGCATGAAGCGAAAGGCGGATACTAGGAGAAGAGTGCCGCCTCAGTATCTTCCTGGGACTAAAGTCTGGCTGTCCTCTCAGAACATTCGCTTGAGGGTGCCTTCATACAAGTTCGCTCCCAGGTTCCTTGGTCCTTTCGAGATCCTGCAACAAATCAACCCTGTCTCCTATAAGCTGCGGCTGCCTCCTACCCTCAGAATCCCTAACTCCTTCCATGTGTCCCTCCTGAAACCAGTGGTCCTGAACCGCTACAGCAAGACTTCTAGTTCCACAGTTGCTTCCTGCGGTCCCTCTGATGTATTCGAGGTAAAGGAGATCCTGGACTGCAAAAGGGTAGGAGGAAGGACTTTCTATTTTGTGGACTGGAGGGGGTTTGGTCCTGAGGAGAGGTCCTGGGAGCCAGAAGAGAACCTCAGCGCCCCTGCTCTTATTAAAAAGTTCCTCTCTCACTCTGGCCCCAAGAAGAGGGGGCGTAAGAGGGGGGATACTGTAGCATCCATGGCCACGGGCCGTCGGGTTAACTCATCTCCCGATGCCCGCAGCCACGGATCTGTGAGCGCTGGTCCCCGTCTCCCTCCTAGGAGACGCCAGCGCTCACTTCCGCTCCGTTCGGCTGTGTCCTGTAGGGTGCGCGCGCACGCTCGCGCCCGGCCTTAAAGGGCCAGTGCGCGCAATAAGAAAATCGTCATCATCATCATCAAATGCCACGATTTCCTGGTCTATAAGAAGGTCCCTGGCCTTCTAATCCTTGCCTGAGCGTTGTTAGTTTTCCCAGTCTGTCTTGCAAATGGTTCCTTAGTGTTTCCCATTCCTGTTGTTACCCGTGCCTTGTTCCCCGTTCCTGTTTCCCATGCTTTGCCTTAGTATCAAGTTCTGCCACGTCCAGTGTCATCCGCCACGTCCAGAGGAATCTGCCACGTCCGGTGTCATCTGCCACGTCCAGAGGAATCTGCCACGTCCTGTGGAATCTGCCATGTCTTGTGTCATCTGCCACGTCCTGTGTCATCTGCCACGTCCGGTGTCATCTGCCACGTCCAGAGAAATCTGACACGTACGGCATCATCTGCCACGTCCAGAGGAATCTGCCACGTCCTGTGTCATCTGCCACATCCAGAGGAATCTGCCACGTCCTGTGTCATCTGCCACGTCCGGAGGAATACGCTACATCCTGTGTCATCTGCCATGTCCGGAGGAATCCGCCACGTCTGGCGCAACTTGCGGCTCCTGTGTCATCCGCCACATTTGGCGCCATCTGCTGCACCCATCTCATCTGTGCCAGTGCTGTGGCCACCATCTGGACTATTCAGGTACCCTTGTGCGGGACATTGTATTTCTGGGGTTTCCTGTGGTTTGGCCAGCTGCCTTCCCGCTACGGCGGTACGGCCTAGTGGGTCCACTAACCCGCTCCGTGACAGCTGCGTCAAGTAATCATGAAAGACCGAGATGGTGCCTCTGGTGGTGGGGCTGGTTCTAGTGGTGTGAGTGTGCTTTATCTTGGAGGACCAAAGACACGCTAGATCAGTCGGGTCCAATAATGCTCGTTTTGAAATTACATATGGGAGAGAAGGAACTATTGAGCTGTATCCATCTGCTTAAAGAGGCTCTGTCACCAGATTATAAGTGCCCTATCTCCTACATAATGTGATCCAGCCCATTGTCACAGTGTGATTGTGCAGTGAAAGAAGCTGGGCTGGAACAATGAGAAGTGTATAATGCTGATTGGTCACTGATTGGTCAGCGTCATACACTCCTATGTACAACTCCCAGTTGGTAAAAAGTAAAAACACGCCCAGTTGGTCATTAAGAAACGAATTAGAATAAATCTAAAATTGCTCATAACTTGCTCAAAAATTATAGTTTTTCAAAATAAAAACTACTGCTGTTATCTACATTACAGCGTTGATCAGATTATGTAGAAGATAGAGCACTTATAAAGTGGTGACAGAGTCTCTTTAAGTGAACCGCCTTATAATAAAGAAGAAGGTCTGGAAGTCCAATACCATCTGATGTGGGCTTGGGAGTAAGTAGTATATATGCTATTCTAGGTGACCTCCCTTTCCAGAGAAATCTCGAGAACATGCTCCTGATCGTATCGAAGTAGGATTTAGGTAAAAAAAATTGGTACAGTTTGTAGTATATTAAGGAACTGGGGGAGAATATATGAGTTTAAGTCATTTTTTCTTCCTACCCACAACACAAAGGGAACACTGAGAGAATCCAACAGAGTTTTTAGTTTGCCAATGAAGGCAAGAAAATTTGTCAAAAATAGTTTAGATAAATCATTTCTTAAATAATAGCCTAGATATTTAATTTGGGTTCCAGGCCATTGAAAGGGAGCTAATTTATTAAGGTCCTCATCCTCACTGTTAGGAGCAGAAATATTCAGTGCCTCAGATTTGGCGTAATTAATCTTAAAATTGGAACACCGTCCCATGCATTCAAAGATCTGTAAAACATGGGGGAAAGCTTGTCTGGGGTTAGAGTTGACAAGCAAGAGGTCATCCGCAAAAGCGGCTGTTTTATGGTTAAAAGAACCTAATTGTAAACCCTCAATAGTTTCACTCTGTGTCAGTTTCTGTATAAGCGTTTCCATTGTTAAAATAAACAGAGTTGGGGAGAGTGGGCATCCCTGGCGTGTATACAAATGAGTGAGTAGACCTTATAATACACAGGGGTGTTATGTGCCGCTGAGATGCTTCACTTAATCTCAGAAATAGCCAAAATGTAGAGATAGGCACACCAAAAAATGATTGACAACAACCTGTTAAAGTTGAAAAAAGGTATATTCTTTGTATAAATATAATGATATAGAAAATCACTATAAAAATAGTGCAGAAGTGTAAAAAAGTAGTCACCCCATATGGAGAAGTCCTTTCATTCAGATAGGCCGGTAAGATGTCTTGTTTTCCAGACAAGAGTTTTGGAGGACTTCAGCAGAGACCTACATGGAGGATAAGACGGTGTTTAACTACGCCAGGTGCGATGTTTTTCGGGGGACCTCTCCCTTTCTCAAGCGCTTGAGAAGCCAAATCTAGTAAGAGTAGCATGAATATTTGACTACCTAACTCTGTCGAATGCCTTTTTGGCATCAGTTCCCATTAATACCAGAGGGAGATTCTTAGAGGAGGCATAATGGATCAGGTTAAAAAGTCTGGTCGTGTTATGTTTTCCTTCTCTTGAAGGAACAAAGCCCACCTGTTCCGGAGAGATTAATTTGGAAAGTAGTGGTTTGACTCTATTTGCCAGTATTTTGGGCCACCATTTTACATCAGTATTAAGGAGAGATATTGGTCGATAACTCCCGCATGACGAAGGGCCTTTTCCCTCTGTAGGTATGACTGTGATAAATGCCCCTAGGGCTTGTGGGGGGAGGTGGGCGCCATTGAAAAGATCACTACAGACAGTAAGAAAATGTGGCAGAAGGATCTGGTTAAATTTTTTGTAGTAGCTAATAGGTAGATCATCCGGCCCGGGAGCTTTACCATTTGGGATTGTGCTAAGGGTATTGGTCTGTTCTTGCAGTGTAAGGGGCTTTAGTAAGCTTTGCTTATCATCCCTAGTCAGGGATGGGAGATTGATAGAGTCTAAAAAGGAGTTTGTGGTTTCTTCTGCTAGTGGATGTTCAGGCAAATTATACAGGGAGGAATAAAACCATACAAACTCTTCTGTAATGCCCTTAATATCCGACGCCATTGTGCCACATTGAGATTTAATACTGTAGATATGAGATTTTTCTATTCTCTTTTTACAAAGGGCTGGCATGACCTTGGAACCCCTATCTCCGTGTGCATAAAATTTAAAGGCACCTCTTTGATATTGTTTTGCAGATTTCATATTCAATAGGTTCCTCAACCGACTACGTAGATCAACAAGATCTTCTTGAATAGAAACCACTTTAGAGCGCTTCCCGATTCTCTCTAGAGCAGAAATTTGAGGTAGTAGCGAATTTCAGACCGTTGCTTTTTGAGTCTTGCACCTAGAGCAATTTGTTCACTTCTGATAAAGGCTTTATGTGCCACCCAAACAATGGGTGAGGACACATCTGGGGTTATATTTCTGTTAAAGAAGTCCATCAGAAAGGATCACAAAACCTCCATATGCCGCGGGTTGTCTAATACAGTTTCGTTAAGCACCCAGGTCCATTCTCTCGGCGGAAGGCTAAAGAAGGCTATAAATAGGGAGATAGGGGTGTGGTCAGAAAGTGTGATAGGGCCTATGGTAGTATTAATAGCTGAATCTAAGTATCTTCCTGATAGCATTAAATAGTCTAACCTGTGGTGGGAGGAATGAGTCTGTGAAAATAATGAGTAATCTCTGGCATGAGGGTGATGGAGACGCCAAATGTCTATTAAGTCGAGTAAGTTCAGGCTCCTCCTAAGTTGTCTTAAGGCTCTGTGAGTGATAACAGATTTTTGGGATCAAGTATCAACAAGTGGATCCAAAGCAAAATAAAAATCTCCACGAACTACCATCATACCTTCAGCAAAGTTTTTAAATTTTTCAAGGATGTCATGGGATATTTACATGGAACGCTATACTCACTCCTTTAGAGGCAGAGGTGGGGTAGGTGCTGTGGAACCATTTCGGATAGCGAGAAGAGGTGAGATTAGGAAGATGGTGTAGTTTAAAATGTGTTTCTTGCAATAAAAGTATATTGCTCTGGTTCTTTTTAAGGAGGGATAGTGCTTGGCTAAGTTTCCTAGGGTCGTTAAAACCTTTGACATTATAAGAAGTAAAAGTTATATCTTGGTGTGTCATGGTGAGAAAATAAGGTGTGGAGAAAGTCTGAACCCAATATATACAGGTAGATTGAAATAGTAGGGAATTAAGTGTCTAAACCTGTAGTACCTGATGAAAACTTCTCTAGGTATCTCACATGTGTGTAGAGGAGTGGGAGCCAATATACCCCTTAGTGGGGTAAGCAGACCGTTATAAACAGTAACTAGAAACATAGGAAACCTGTAATAAGATAAAATGATGTACATCATAAGTGTAAAGGATCTGCCAGGCACTATGTCTGGGTATACTCCCAGGATTAATCAGTCGACACCTGAGGCCAGACCTCTGAGACTGACACCTGCTCCCACCAATCAGGGTGGCAGGCTCAGGAGTGGGAGAGCCTATCGCGGCCTGGTCAGTCAGAGTTAGCTCCGCCCCCTGTCCATTTATACCTGCCGTTTTCTCTTCCTCCTTGCTTGTTATTCTCTTGGATTCCTGGCCCCACTGCTGCCTTGCTCCAGCCTGCTTCTGCCGTGCTTCTGCCTTGCTTCAGTTCCGTTTATCCTGCGTTGCTCTGCCCCTGGCTTGCTTCTGCTCCGTGCTCCCGTTTGTATACTCCACTACTTCCTGATCCTGACTGGCTCTTTCCCGCTCCGTTTCCTCGCGGCGTTCCGTGGGCTACTGTATTCCCTTGCGTGTTCCCTGTTTGTACCCCCTTGCACTTAGACAGCGTAGGGACCGCCGCCCAGTTGTACCCCGTCGCCTAGGGCGGGTCGTTGCAAGTAGGCAGGGACAGGGCGGTGGGTAGATTAGGGCTCACTTGTTCCCTTCACCTCCTTCCGCCATTACATAATAACAAGCCCTTACCTAGTCTACCATTTCTTCTACGCTGACGCTATAATGGACCCCCTTGAGACCCTAACCCAGCAGATGCAGGGCCTCTCCCTACAGGTCCAGGCCCTGGCTCAGAGGGTCAATCAGTCTGACGCTGCCTTTGTAGTACCCCTCACCTCACCTTTAGAACCCAACCTCCAGTTACCTGACCGGTTCTCAGGGGACCGTAAGACTTTTCTCTCCTTCCGGGAGAGTTGCAGACTTTATTTCCGCCTAAGACCTCACTCCTCAGGTTCCGAGAACCAGCGGGTGGGTATCATTATATCCCGACTCCAGGAAGGGCCCCAAGAGTGGGCCTTCTCCTTGGCTCCTGACGCCCCTGAACTTTCCTCCGTTGATCGGTTTTTCTCTGCCCTCGGTCTCATTTACGACGAGACTGACAGGACTGCCTTAGCCGAGAGTCAGCTGGTGACCTTACGTCAGGGTAGGAGACCTGTTGAGGAATACTGTGCTGATTTTAGAAAGTGGTGCGTAGCTTCCCGGTGGAACGACCCGGCCCTAAAGTGCCAGTTTAGGTTAGGATTATCTGACGCCCTGAAGGATCTGCTGGTTAGCTACCCCTCTTCTGACTCCCTAGACCAGATTATGGCCCTAGCAGTACGACTTGACCGACGTCTCAGGGAACGTCAGCTTGAACGTTTCAATGTTTTCCCCTCTGACTGCCCTGCGATTCCCCCCGAGGTCCCGTCTCCTCGCTCTTCCACTGAGGACTCGGAGGTACCTATGCAACTCGGGGCCTCCATGTCCCCTCGACAACGTAGAGAGTTTCGCAGGAAGAATGGTCTCTGCTTCTATTGTGGGGACGACAAGCATCTACTGAACACCTGTCCCAGGCGCAAGAATAAGCAGCCGGAAAACTTCCGCGCCTAAGTCATCATCGGGGAGGTCACTTGGGCGCACAGGTATTTCCCGTTAATACTAAACGCAATAAGATTTTGCTTCCCTTTCAGGTCTCGTTTGCTGGCCGGTCTGCCACTGGCAGTGCCTTCGTGGATTCGGGCTCATCTGCTAATATCATGTCTGTGGAATTTGCTATGTCTCTAGAGATGCCTTTTATTGATTTGCCTTATCCTATCCCGGTAGTGGGTATCGACTCCACTCCTCTTGCTAATGGTTATTTTACTCAGCATACTCCTGTTTTTGAACTCCGTGTTGGCTCCATGCATTTGGAGCAGTGCTCTGTACTGGTGATGCAGGGATTATCGTCCGATCTGGTATTCGGTCTTCCCTGGTTGCAGCTGCATAATCCCACGTTTGATTGGAATACTGGGGATCTCACCAAATGGGGTAGTGAATGCCTGATGTCATGTCTTTCGGTTAACTCTATTTCTCCCCGGGAGGAGGTAAACACGCTTCCTGAGTTTGTTCAGGACTTCGCTGATGTGTTTTCTAAGGAGGCCTCCGAGGTGTTGCCCCCTCATAGAGATTACGATTGCGCCATAGATTTGGTGCCTGATGCCAAGCTTCCTAAGGGGAGGATATTTAATCTTTCATGTCCTGAACGTAAAGCTATGAGGGAGTATATCCAAGAATGCCTGGCCAAGGGTTTCATTCGCCCCTCGACTTCTCCTGTAGGTGCTGGCTTCTTCTTCGTGGGGAAGAAGGATGGTGGTCTTAGGCCGTGCATTGATTATCGGAACTTGAATAAGGTCACAGTAAGGAACCAGTATCCCCTGCCTTTGATTCCGGATCTTTTTAATCAGGTTCAGGGGGCCCAATGGTTCTCTAAGTTCGATCTACGGGGGGCGTATAACCTTATCCGCATCAAAGAGGGGGATGAGTGGAAAACTGCGTTCAACACGCCCGAAGGTCATTTCGAATACCTAGTCATGCCCTTTGGGTTGTGTAATGCCCCTGCCGTCTTCCAGAATTTTATTAATGAAATCCTGAGAGATTACCTGGGTAATTTTCTTGTAGTGTACCTTGATGACATACTGGTGTTTTCCAAGGACTGGTCCTCGCACGTGGAGCATGTCAGGAAGGTCCTCCAGGTCCTTCGGGAAAATAATCTGTTTGCGAAGACCGAAAAATGTGTGTTTGGGGTACAGGAAATACCATTTTTAGGTCAAATCCTCACTCCTCATGAATTCCGCATGGACCCTGCCAAGGTTCAGGCTGTGGCGGAATGGGTCCAACCTGCCTCCCTGAAGGCGCTACAGTGTTTTTTGGGATTCGCTAACTATTACAGGAGATTTATTGCCAACTTCTCGGTCGTCGCTAAGCCTCTTACGGACCTCACTCGCAAGGGTGCTGATGTCCTCCATTGGCCCCCTGAGGCCGTCCAGGCTTTTGAGACCCTCAAGAAGTGCTTTATCTCGGCCCCCGTGCTGGTTCAGCCCAACCAAAGGGAGCCATTTATTGTGGAGGTTGACGCGTCCGAGGTGGGAGTGGGTGCCGTCTTGTCCCAGGGTACCAGCTCCCTCACCCATCTCCGCCCCTGTGCTTACTTCTCTAGGAAGTTTTCGTCCACGGAGTGTAACTATGATATTGGCAACCGCGAACTTTTAGCCATTAAATGGGCTTTTGAAGAGTGGCGTCACTTCTTGGAGGGGGCCAGACACCAGGTAACGGTCCTTACTGACCACAAGAATCTGGTTTTCCTAGAATCTGCCCGGAGGCTTAATCCTAGACAAGCTCGTTGGGCACTATTCTTTACCAGATTTAATTTCTTGGTTACCTATAGGGCTGGGTCCAAAAATATTAAGGCTGATGCACTGTCACGTAGTTTCATGGCTAATCCTCCTTCTGAGAAGGATCCTGCTTGTATTTTACCCCCTGGTATAATTGTTTCTGCCACTGATTCTGACTTAGCCTCTGACATCGCGGCTGATCAAGGTTCAGCTCCCGGGAACCTCCCTGGGGACAAACTGTTTGTCCCCCTGCAATACCGGCTAAGGGTGCTCAGGGAAAACCATGACTCCGCTCTATCTGGTCATCCTGGCATCTTGGGTACCAAACTCCTCATTACCAGAAACTATTGGTGGCCTGGGTTGCCTAAAGACGTTAGGGCTTACGTCGCCGCTTGTGAGGTCTGTGCTAGGTCCAAGACCCCTAGGTCCCGACCTGCGGGCTTACTACGTTCCTTGCCCATTCCCCAGAGACCTTGGACCCATATCTCCATGGATTTTATCACCGATTTGCCTCCATCTCAGGGCAAGTCGGTGGTGTGGGTGGTAGTAGACCGCTTCAGCAAGATGTGCCACTTTGTGCCCCTTAAGAAACTACCTAACGCCAAGACGTTAGCTTCTTTGTTTGTGAAACACATTTTGCGTCTCCATGGGGCCCCAGTCAATATCGTTTCGGACAGAGGGGTACAATTTGTTTCCTTATTTTGGAGAGCTTTTTGTAAAAAATTGGAGATTGATCTGTCCTTCTCCTCCGCCTTCCATCCCGAAACTAATGGCCAAACGGAAAGGACTAACCAATCCCTGGAACAATATTTAAGGTGTTTCATTTCTGACTGTCAATTTGATTGGGTCTCATTCCTTCCCCTCGCCGAATT
This sequence comes from Rhinoderma darwinii, assembly GCF_050947455.1. NCBI lineage: Eukaryota > Metazoa > Chordata > Amphibia > Anura > Rhinodermatidae > Rhinoderma > Rhinoderma darwinii. The sequence continues at coordinate 86,697,927 of NC_134694.1, forward strand.
TTCCCTGAATAACCGGGTCAGTAACTCGTCAGGGGTCTCCCCGTTTTTCTGTAATTTCGGGTTTAATCCTAGGTTCTCCTCCGTTTCCCCTGGTGGTTCCAATAATCCCGAGGTAGAGGACGTTCATCGGGAACTGTGCACAGTCTGGGCCCAGGTTCAGAAGAACCTAGAGGCGTCCCAGAGCGTACAAAAGATTCAGGCTGATTGTAGACGTTCTGCTAACCCCCGGTTTGTCGTCGGGGATCTTGTGTGGTTGTCGTCGAGGAACTTGCGCCTTAAGGTCCCGTCCAGGAAGTTTGCTCCCCGATTTATTGGACCTTATAAGGTCATTGAAGTCCTCAACCCTGTATCCTTCCGTCTGGAGCTGCCCCCATCCTTTCGTATACACGACGTCTTCCATGCCTCCCTCCTGAAACGCTGCTCCCCGTCCTGGTCCCCCTCGAGGAAACCTCCTGTTCCCGTTCTCACCCCTGAGGGGGTGGAATTCGAGGTGGCCAAGATTGTGGACAGTAGGATGATCCAGGGCTCCCTCCAGTACCTGGTCCATTGGAGAGGATACGGGCCGGAGGAGAGGACTTGGGTTCCTGCTCGAGATGTTCACGCTGGGGTATTGATCAGGAGGTTCCACCTTCTCTTCCCCACTAAACCGGGTCCTCTTAGTAAGGGTCCGGTGGCCCCTCATAAAGGGGGGAGTACTGTAAAGGATCTGCCAGGCACTATGTCTGGGTATACTCCCAGGATTAATCAGTCGACACCTGAGGCCAGACCTCTGAGACTGACACCTGCTCCCACCAATCAGGGTGGCAGGCTCAGGAGTGGGAGAGCCTATCGCGGCCTGGTCAGTCAGAGTTAGCTCCGCCCCCTGTCCATTTATACCTGCCGTTTTCTCTTCCTCCTTGCTTGTTATTCTCTTGGATTCCTGGCCCCACTGCTGCCTTGCTCCAGCCTGCTTCTGCCGTGCTTCTGCCTTGCTTCAGTTCCGTTTATCCTGCGTTGCTCTGCCCCTGGCTTGCTTCTGCTCCGTGCTCCCGTTTGTATACTCCACTACTTCCTGATCCTGACTGGCTCTTTCCCGCTCCGTTTCCTCGCGGCGTTCCGTGGGCTACTGTATTCCCTTGCGTGTTCCCTGTTTGTACCCCCTTGCACTTAGACAGCGTAGGGACCGCCGCCCAGTTGTACCCCGTCGCCTAGGGCGGGTCGTTGCAAGTAGGCAGGGACAGGGCGGTGGGTAGATTAGGGCTCACTTGTTCCCTTCACCTCCTTCCGCCATTACAATAAGAGTGTGTACCAGAGTAACAGTGTAAAGAAAGAGAAAAAGATTATTAATGTAGCACATTAAACAGAAATCAAATGCATTGTAAGAGACAGATCTAAATTGTTACAGTCAATATAGTTTAGATATCTATTGCAATTCAACGCTTAAATAAGCATGTATATGTATACGGCACCAGTATAATAGATGTGCAAAGAATCGGCTTACCATATATAAAGCGTTGTTCTTCTTGAGACTCCAGGTGGTAGCCGAGTCTGGCGTGATAAATGGTCTCTAAAGGTATTAGTGGATAATAGCAGAAACATTATGTCATTACACACTATGAGAGTTGTATAACCTTACTTAAGCTATTTTGACGCTGCAGAACAATAAGCAAACTGTGTGTGTAGAAACCTCCCATAAAATACCGCAATGAATGCATAATACAGCAAATAAACAACAGTTCATGCAGTCAGGTTGGAAGAAGTTGTACGGCATATTGTGTTTAAGTAATCATTCAGAATCCATGTAGATCTTCCTAGGAGTAATCTTGCCCGTGCGTTTTCTAGCTTTAGTAGCCTTCCTCTGGCTAGCTGTTTTACATGCAGTGGGAGGGGTGATTGATGGTAGGCATCCTAAATCTTGGATAGCAGAACAGTCTGGGACTGAGAGATTAGGCAGATTTAGAGCTTCCAAGGCCTCGGGTAAGTCAGAGTGTTGATGCAATATCAATTGTTTTCCCTCTAGCGAAAAACTCAGGCTGAAAGGGAAGAGCCATCTGTAGGAGGCGTTCTTTTGCCTGAGGGCATCCGTCAGAGATTTCTGCATTCTCCTTTTAGAGGGTGTAACATTGGTCAAATCTTCGAAAATTAGAACATTTTCACCTTCCCAGAGAATTGATTCAGACTCCCTAGGCACTCTCAATATGTCATCCCTTGTTCTAGAGTTAAAGAGGCGGCAAATGATGTCTCTTGGTGGTTCGCCAGGTTTTGGTTTAGGTTTTAAAGCTCCATGTGCCCACTCTATTGCAATGTCTCCAGAATAGGTGTCTCCTAAAATTTGGATGAAGAGCTGTTTAACTGAGGTATGTCAAGTTTCTTGGGGGACCGATTCCGGCATTCCCTTGAGTCTTAAATTATTGCATCTACCTCTGTTGTCCTGGTCCTCCAGCCAATCGATTATCTTGTTTAGATGGCCCTGACAGGCAGCAAAGAACGAGGTCGAGGCTTCTGTGTACGAAATGACTTCAGCTTGTGAGATTTCTAGCTGTTCAACTCTGTGTCCAATTTTCCGGACTTCCTGCATAATCTCCTGTAGGTCATTTACAATAGGATGCAATACTTTGGTAAGAGCTCTGTTGATGAAGGATCTTGAGATGGGAAGTTCATTTGTGGGTAGAGAACCTCCCTTTGGCAATGTGTCTGCATTCTTCGCTGAATATAATTTGTCAGAATGTGTAGCCATGGCTGAGGTTTTCTGAGAACCTGCTGGGTGTTTCCTGAGGTAGCTATCCAAATTGTTATTCTTGGTCGCAGGGATATTTTCTCTCATTTTCTGCTAACCAATTTTGACCTTTGTCAATCAAATGAAGAGACTTGAGGTGCCGTCACATAAATAGTAATTAGTTTAGATAAGTAGCATAGTCTGTCCTTAATGAGCAAGTCCGATCACTCCAGTGCAAGAGTAAGGGGGAGACAAGGGGGGGTCAATAGAAATCCATAGTGGAAGTAGTAATTCCAAACGTCACACCGTCAGGTATAAAGGGCGTGTATTAGTATACTCAATAGGCCTGGCCACCCTAAGAGTAGAGGTGAAAAATATTTCCAGTTCTCTCTAATCCCCTGAGGCTTTTCAGGATCTATTCGGCCTTAATATGAGGTTGGGATGCGTGGAACGTGGCCAGGGCTTCCAGCAATGCTCACTGGATCCGCCCTCTGGGTCCGTCTGTAATTGGGGCCGCGACTTCAAATCACGGACTGGGTCGCAATGACAAAGTTGTTATGTTCATCCTAAAATTACTCAGAGATGAGTAAATGTGTCTCCTGGTCACAATCGCTGGGATCTATAGCCGTTAAAGTGCAGGAAAGGGCAAGAGACTACGGTACCGCCCGCCGCTATAAATTTAGTCCGTGGCTTCAGGCCTAACTGTAGGCCGCAAAAGATAAAATGTCCCCCTAGAAATAATTTAGTTATCCCAGGATACCTGACAGTCTGCTGGTGCCTCCTGAGGACTTTGGCAGGGGTTTTGCATGGTGTATCCAGTCAGATGGAGTTTGATTCCCCTCAAAGTAGCGGAGCTCCAGGAAAAAGCATCTGGTCTGGTTGATGCTTAAGCCACACCCCCAAAGTGTAGAAACATTTCAAAGATGATCTAGAAATGTGAGGCCCCCAGAGCTAAATTTGTCAAGTATCATAGCAAAGGGTCTGAATACGAATGCGAAATTTGACTTTTTAATTTTTAATAAATTTGCAGAAATTTTCAAATTATGTTTTCACTTTGTCATTATGGGGTGTTGAGTGCAGAATTATGAGGAAAAACTTGAATATCTTTTTTATTTTAGCACAAGGCCTCAACATAACAAAATGTGAAAAAAGTGAAAGGGTCTGAAGACTTTCCGACTGCACTGTACTTATACTTGACACTGCTTACACCGGATGGATTAAGTAAGGTATTAACATAATTAGTTTGTTTAAAAATTCCTTTTTGGGGGGTATTTAAAAAGATATGGCTACACTTATTCATTGCTTGAGAAAGGCTCTAATGTGTAGATGAACCAAAATGTCGCTATGTAACTGTATTGGTGCAATAAAGATTGACTATGATCTTCTACCTCCCAACCTTCTTTTCCCCTCTTGCGGTTATAGGCAGAGCTCTCTTTTTGTATCGATCTCTTTGTTGTGTAAGATTGTTGAGTAGTGTAGTTCCTTGTTTGTGTGTTGTATCTGTACCGTCATAAGCTATCTGTTATTCCTTTTCTGCAACCTCGCTCACCCTCTGTATAAATAAATTTTAGAAATAAAATAATAACAATATCAACACAGTTGGGTCTGTCAGTTTTTTGAAAGTTACATACTGAAGCATTGCCAATGACCACTTTACACATTTGCGCAGCTCTTACTTATTTGATTGCAAGCCCTGTATCAATTTTACATAAGCTTTGAGTTATATTGTTTGCCCATTCTGCACATTTTCAATTAAATATCCTGCATATTTAAAAAATCAAGTCTGTAACGTAACCTTGACAAAGCTCATATATCTGCAAAGCAGAAGATCTTGTTTCAAACTTGATCTACTAGAATTTTAGCTAAGCACAATACTTGGCTCATTATAATTCCAGTACGTATCATTGAAATAGGTTTGAGTCCAAGGTTAACAAGCCAATGTAGCTGAAGATGGCTGTGAAACAATTCTTGTCAGAGCTAAATGTGCAAGATTACTTAGATACGTTTGCACCTTGACTGTCATCATTTTGCAGATCTGTTCAATATTCATAAGAACCTCAATATTGTCATTCAGATCAGCATAAAAGACAAGTGAATAAGATAAAGTCATGCGGAGTACAGCTTAAAAATGTTGGATCCCCTACAGTGTCCTTGTCAATTAATGTGCACTTTTTTACTCATGTCATATTTGTTAGGGAAAGTTTTGTGTGGGGAGATCTCCTTGAGATATGGGATATGAGAAGGTGTCTGTTACTCCATTGCTTAAGTGTGATAAGAAGAAGGGCTAGTGGTAGAAATATCTGACATGTGTATGTACCAATAACAACATATTGAAAATACAAGAATTTCGGAAATTATACCATTAAAGTGAAACCCCAGGCAAAATGTAACTTTTACATAACTTGCCTAACTATGGTCAATGAACATACTCAAGTATACTTTTTTCATTCATTGTCCGCCACTTGGTTATTTTCTACGGCAGTAGCTCCCTATGCGAACTCTTACTGCCCCACAATTCAAGGAGAGAGCAGCAGCAGTTGTCAATACCCGCCCCTCTTCTGTCAGGGCTGTACAGCTAGGTAGTGGTTCAGAACGCACTAGACCAAGGTAGGTGCATGGATAGGGTCCCAACCCAATCGTATATCAAAGAAGTATTCGACGCACAAGTTAGAAGTTTTGAAAATTCTTGAAATTTATTTATCAGTAGTAGTTGATGCCTGAGGCTTAGTGCATGCGACGTTTCGGTCGTAACAAGACCTTCATCAGGCACTTTGCCTTTCTGGTTACTGATACCAGTGCCTGATGAAGGTTTTGTTACAACAGAAACGTCGCACGCACTAAGCCTCTGGCATCAACTACTACTGATAAATAAATTTCAAGAATTTTCAAAACTTCTAACTTGTGTACCGAAGACTTCTTTGATATAGAGGGCTGTACAGCTATTCGGTGAAGCTTCAAGGCGTTGATGTCATCACTTCCCACCCCCTCCTGTGGCTGCCGCCATTGTAAAGCATAGGTCAATAATGGTGTCAGTGCACTGCAGCTACAGCAAATAGCTGCATGGTACTGATGGAGGGGTCAGGTTTTGGCAACTGCTGGCACTCTCACTAAATCATGGGGCAGGTAGTACTTCACCTTATTTCCTTATTTCCCTATTTCCCATTTTGCAGTCCCCTGTCTCCCTCTTGTGGCTTTCAGGCGGCAGCTGTTCAGAGAAGCACATTTTGCTCAGTCAGCATCAAAAGGAAGACTGACCACCAACCTCTTTGGAAGGCTCCGACGGAACGTTGCATGTGTCACAATGAGGGCCCTCAGTAGTCAGACAAAGGGTCCTCAGCCAGACAGACAAGCCCAGACTAGGCCCGGGCAGAGTTGGACAGATAGACAACCTCTTTGGAAAATGAACACTTTAAAGGGGTTTTCCGACATTAAACCGTGACTGGACCGTGACTTGCGGACGGCCCACAAATGACACTCCGCGGCCATCTGTGCCGTAATCACGGGACATACAAATGGCTACGATGAGGCCTTACAGGACTTCGACTTTTATTCTTAGAAATTAACATGGATAGGTGTATGAACAATGACAACAATAAACAACACAGGCATTAAATCCATATATACCATGAGCACTATTTAAAATATGTTAATTTTGTCTATTTACATGCAACCAATGACTTAATATTTCAGTAGTTTATCCAAATTTTGTCAGGACAGACAGTTTTAGATAATAAATAACATGTGATAAGAAAATAAATCATAGACAGTTACTGAAATGGAAATTTGTTTAGCAGCATAAGATATTTGCTGATCTATTCTGCACTTTAAGAACCCAAAATGATCGCAGGTCGCATATACTGTATACAGTATTTGTAAGCTGTTATGTGTTCTATATGTTCTTGGCAACTGTAATATCCCTCAATTTCTCATTATGAGTTCATTATGCTATTAACATAACTGCTTTCGCTGCACAATTTCACGGATTGTTACGATTAGATACAGCGTGCACTAATAATTATAAAACATTGCTATTAATATTGTTAATATTGTTAAATCATTCACAATTATGTAGTTAGCACTGTAACTCTTTAATACTATTGAAACAGTATTGGATATTGCTATGGTTATAATGCTTTAAGGAATGCACCTTGAGGTCTAGTGATTGGTTGCTAACATTTATCCGATTTTTGTTTTTTCAAATCTATAAAATGCTCGATATAAACAATAAACTTAGATCAGAAACTGAACCTACACAATATTTTACTGAAGAGTCAACCAGCTGTTTGATAAACAAAATTCTATAACATATTAGGGCTTGTCCACACACAACGGAATTGCTGCAGAAAATTTCTGCATCAATTCCGTTGAAAGTCAATGGCTTTCCGCTGCAGCAAAAACGCATAATCTCCTGCGGCTTTTACGGCAGAAAATGGTGCGAAAATTGCTGCGTTTTTCCCAATGTTAGGAGATGGAGACATCTCCTCTGAAAAACGCAGCAATTCTGCACACTTTCCGTAGCAGGAATTGACATGCTGCAGTCTGAAAAATATGCATCGCAAGTCAACTTCGGCTCGGAAATTTTACACAGCATGTGGATGAGATTTGTTAAATCTCATCCACTATGCTTCTACTGTATTCTACTGCATTTTTTTTTCTATCCGAAACTCTGGCCGGAAAAAAATGCAGCAATTCCGGAGTGTGTGGACGAGCCCTTATGGTGCCATGACTTGGATCAGAAAGCCGTCTGGACCAGGAGCAGGAAGGACTGGGAGACAGAGTGGCCACGGTATAAGTTAACCTTTAATACCTATACTTATCCTGCCTTTTTGCTACTTAGTGTATGTATGGCAAGGTGTATCCATGATGCTGTTTTCACTCTCAGAATTGTTTCACTGTTTAAACGGAGTCTTCGGTGGAGGGTTTGAGGAGTTTTCAGCTATGAGACTTAATTTTGTAACTACTTCTTACTTGCTTTCTATCTCATGATTGAGGAGTTGTTCCAAATGGGGGATGCCCCAAAAAGTTAAGGCTTACTGACTGACCATTGGGGCAGATAAGAGTGGGCAACTAATTCTAGCATGTGGATCGGCAGGCTCCAGGTGCATACTTTGCGGGCTTAAGGTACATACTTTGTGGACTCTAGGTGGATACTTTGCGGGGTCAGGCACATCATTGCGGGAGCTGTGCACAGATTTTGTGTGAGCTAAGCACAGATGACAGGAGTGGAAACACTTATCTCTTTGGTTTGATTAAACAGTTAAACAAAAAAAGGCAGAAGTCTTTGTTGTTGTCCCCACCTCCTCTTCCACCTGATTGTGTTGACCTGTGTTCACAATGAGTTTTTTGCAGGAGGAAAATTCCTCCTGCAAAAACTGCTCCAGATGGTTTTTGCACAGTGGTTTGACAAAAACTCGTCAAAACACTCGTCAAGGTTTTTTTTCCTCTTTCTGACTGATTGAAATGGGGTTTTGGAGGCGGAAACCGCCTCAAGATGGGTCATGACGCTTCTTTTTACCGCGACGCGTTTTTTTTTACTCGCGGTAAAGAAACTCGTCCAACTCGCATTGAAATCAATGGGAGGCATTTTCGGGCGTTTTTTGAGGAGTTTTTTGGCGCGGTTTCCGCGTCAAAAAACTCGTAAAAAAAACTCATTGTGTACAGGGCCTGCAAGAGGATCTGTCACTAGTTTAGTAATGCCCAATCTCCTAGCTAATCTAATAGGCGCTGTCACACTGATAATGCTTAAATCAAAAAATTGTAAGGATGCACTCCAATTCGTTGGTGCTATTCAGGTTTGGGTTGTACCCCACTAACAGATGTATAGAATAAACCCAAAAGCACTCCAAGCACACTCGACTATATTGATTTTCAAGGAAGAATTATTTATTTTCATTCGTTCCAAATAGTATTTCTCAGAACAGAATTTATTCAGTTTGGAGCGTCTGGCAGACGCCGATATACCACTATACTCCTCCAAAACCTCATGCAGCGATTGTGAGAAAGGCCTTGGTTGGGCCGAAACTTTATAAACGCCTATCGCTTGCCTTAATAAATTCTGTTCTGAAAAATACCATTTGGAACGAATGAAAATAAATAATTCTTCCTTGAAAATCAATATAGTCGAGTGTGCTTGGAGTGCTTTTGGGTTTATTCTATACACTGATAATGCTGGTTGAAATTGTGTCCCAAGAAAGTTTATTATTTTGAAAGTTATGAGCTTTTTTCGAAATATGCAAATGAGGCAATACTAGACAAGTGGGTCTTCTGAATGCCTGCTTTAAATCACACACAAACGTTACCGAAGTGTCAGGATTCTGAATAGACATCACGTCCCGGTTAGTAGTGATGTCTATTAACTCTCCCAGGGCCGGCCTTAGGTTGGATGGCGCCCTGTGCGGGATTCTCTATCGCTGCCCCCCACAAAACAAAGAAACGTAACCACATACACACACACATATATATATATATATATATATATATATATACACACGCACATACTGGAACATATATACTATACATACACAGAAGCACATATTTAGACATACAGGCAAATATTCATATATATATATACATAGATACTGTACATACATAAACACACATACACACACGAGGCATGTATACACACATAATGGGTTTTATACAAATACATATAGGTAAATATATGGACATACAGGCCCAAATATACCTACGCAGGCACATATATACACAGAACAGATAGTTACAGTCCTATGTAACACCACAGATAACACAGTGATATCTCTCTGAGTACAGATAATGTAGTAGATGTTACCTGCAGTTCTATGTAACACCACAGATAACACAGTGATAACTCTCTGAGTACAGATAATGTATTAGTGTTACCTGCAGTCCTATGTAACACCACAGATAACACAGTGATAACTCTCGGATTACAGATAATGTATTAGTGTTACCTGCAGTCCTACGTAACACCACAGTTAACACACAGTGGCTCATGCAATATTGTTGGAATGCACATATGCCATACATACACGGATAGTGTTAAGAGATTAAAGGGATTGTCCGGGTTTAAACTTTTTATGTTGCAGCAGGAGAGGAGGGCTTCAAATAAAAAAGCAGCCCATACTTACCAGGGCCGGGGTCAGCACCCGGCGAACCCATGCGAGTGCCGGGGCCCACTTCCCTTGGGGGGCCCACTCGGCCGCCAGGTGTTGACGCTGCCGTCGTCACGGCATCGCTGTCCATGTATGGAGAGTGATATCAGGAGCAGAGCAGGAGTGCTAGTAGTGCTCTGCCCGGGACTATGGCTCTGGGGCTCCCTCAGAAAACACTGTCCATATATGCACACTAACGTGAGGTGCTGCTCCTGAAGCGGAATCCCCACCCAGAGTGTCGGCAATGCTCTGGCTGGGGATTCCACTCCTAGAGGGAACCACAAAGGTGCAACTACCAGGGAGGGGGGCTGTGTGGAACTACCAGGGAGGGGGGCTGTGTGACACTACCAGGGAGGTGGGGGCTGTGTGGCACTACCTTGGAGGGGGGCGCTGTGTGGCACTACCTTGGGGGGGCGCTGTGTGGCACTACCAGGGAGGTGGGGGCTGTGTGGTACTACCTTGGAGGGGGCCCTGTGGCACTACCAGGAAGGGGGGCTGTGTGGCACTACCAGGGAGAGAGGGCTGTGTGGCACTACCTAGGACAGGGGGCAGTGTGGCACTACCTAGGACAGGGGGCTGTATGGCACTACCTGGGACAGGGGGCTGTGTGGCACTACCTGGGACAGGGGGCTGTGTGGCACTACCTGGGAGGGGGCTGTGTGGCAGTACCTGGGAGGGGGGCTGTGTGGCACTATTTACTAAGGGTGCTAAACTTATGGGGGTACAAACTGGGGGACTAACGTCTATATGGGGGCACAAAATGCAATTTTCTGCCATTTTACTGCCGCTGTGAGTTCCCCCACAAAGGGGCTTACTAAGTCTTGTGTCGCCCAAGGGCCCACATAAACCTGGAGCCGGCCCTGATACTTACCACTCTCCTTCCAGACGGTCCTGCGCTGGGGGCTTCTGTCATCTCTGTTCTGTGTGTACACAGAGTGACTGCAGCGGTGACATCATGTCGACAGTACATCACCACCGCAGCTAATTACTGGTCTCAGCTAAACACCGCTGAGGCTATTAATAGGCTGCAGCGATGGTGTACGGTCAACATGATGTCACCGCTATATACAAACAGAGAACAGATCTGACGGGGGCCCCCAGCGCAGGAATGTCTGGGAGGAGAGAGGTAAGTATAAGTTATTTTTTTTATTTTAACTCCTCCTGCTGCTTCAAGAAAATGTTTAATTTGTATTCCGGACAACAACTTTAAAGGCTATGCCCACCTTTGAATGTTTTTTTTATTTATTTATTTTTTAAATAATCTGTGTGTTTTGTGCAACTTTCTAAATAAATACTTTTTATTAAAAACTATTTTTACTTTTTGAGATACAGCTGCTTTGTATTCTGTATACAGAGCAGCCGTATCTAGCGCTGAGACCTGAATCCGTCAGGCCAGTGGGACTGACGGGTTTAGTGTCAGCAGGTCCTGTGCCTCTGACACGCAGGATCCACCTGTTATCGATCACATCTAAGTTATGAACCGTCGACACGCAGGACCCGCTGACACTGAACCCGTCAGTCCCACTGACCTGACAGACTCAGGTCTCAGTGCTATACACGGATTCTCTATATACAGAATACAAAACAGCTGTATCTCAAAAAGTAAAAATAGTTTAATAAGGCTCCGTTCGCATGTGTGTCAGGGCTCCGTTCAGGCATTCCATCTGAGCTTTCCGTCAGAAAGGAACCCTGACTGAATCAATAATGTAGTCGACTGCGCTTTTGATTCCGTCAAAATGACGGAACCCTTGCACAACAGAGACAAACGCAAACCATTTGCATCGGATCCGTCACCATTGAAATCAATGGTGATACAAACGGAAACCTATGGTTTCCGTTTGTTTCAGTTAGGGCTCCGTTCTGGCGGAAAGCTCAGATGGAACACCTGAACGGAGCCCTGACGCAGATGTGAACGAAGCCTTAAATGTAATTACAAAGTTGCACCAAACGCACTGATTTTTATAGGAAAAAATAAATGTCAAAGATGTACATAGCTTTTCACATAATCTGAACAGGGTTTAAAAGGGCAACAAATGGTAAATCTGCACTATGAAGGCACTGAATTCTGTGCCCATTTGATATTTATTAACACTTTAGTGCCTTTCAGTGCCACCATGGTGTCCATTTGCCACCTATTTCCCCTTTAGCGTCCTTCTGTTTGGTGGCCCCTTGATGCCCATTTGCTGCCCCTGTAGCCTTTAGCATCTGTTGTCACAGAAGAACAATAACGGGGCAACAAAATGGCAAATGGGCCTCAAGGGGGCACTGAATAGAAGGACACTAAAGGGGCAATAAGTGGCAAATGGGCACCAAGGTGGCACTGAATCCTCTTTCCATTTACCATTATTGCCCTCTTTAGAACCCCATCAGTTCCCACAAAATCCAACTAAAGTCCACTCAGTGACTTACCTGCTGGGCGTCCGGCAAATGCTTCCTGCTGGAGCTGGAGCCGCCCTGGAGAAAACGTTCCCTCAGTGTCTCCACCAGCCTTGGAAGCGCACAGGAAGCGCGGTGTCCCCTACCTGTCTTGCGTCCTGAATGATGTCATCCCGCCTGTCTCATCATTCAGGACGCAGGACAGGGTGAGCGAACGAGTGGTGGCCGGGGCGCGGGACATCCGGTATGAGGTCGGTGCAGTAAGTGAGTGGCACCTGATGCGCTGGCGTCCCGAGTAGTGGCCATGGTGCGTGGCATGTACTACCGGCAGCGCCCCCCTTACAGTGCGGCGGGCGGCGCCCTGTGCGACCGCACTGCTCACACGTACCTAAGGCCGGCCATGCTCAGGACACTTGAGTAACGTTAATGTGTGTGTATGTGGCTGCACATAGTGATCTAGTAAGAACACTATGTGCTGTGTAAATGAATGGGGAGAAGTGTATGACGCTGATTGGTCAGCGTCATACACTTCTCTCCACAATGCCCACTTGGTCAAAAAGTAAAACACGCCCAGTTGGGCATTAAGAAACTCATTAGCATAAAGCTAATATTGGTCATAACTCCGTCAAAAATTATAGTTTTTCTAAATAAAAAACACTGCTGTAATCTACATTACAGCGCCGATCACATCATGTGCAAGATAGGGCATTTATAATGTGGTGACAGAGACTCTTTAAAGTGTATGTTCACAAATGCCGGAAGTCTAGCAAGCAAAATGGGGGAGCTAGAGTCCTTGGTACTGTGTTGCTGGAACATGGCTAGACTCTTCACATGACTGGGCTGTAAATCTACAGGGTTTTACAAATAGGAAATAGGAAAGGGGGTGGTGTATATCTGTATGTGAGAAGCGATATGAAGGCGAGTGTGAAAGAGACCATAGTGGGTGAAGATTGTGAGGAGGTTGAAACTTTGTGGGTGGAATTACAAAGGGAGGTAAACACTGCAAAAATTACTTTTGGTGTAATCTATAGACCCCCCAATATAACTAAGAAGATGTAAGGTCAGCTATATAAACAGATGGAGCAGGCAGCACAGGCGGGTACTGTAGTGATAATGGGAGATTTAAATTACCGGGATATTAATTGGTGTCATGGTTCGGCTTCAACTGCGAAGTGGAGAAATTTCCTCAACCAGTTGCAGGAAAAGTTTATGGGCCAGTTTGTGGAAGACCCGACTAGAGGTGAAGCTCTGTTGGATCTGGTCATTTCTAATAATGCAGAGCTTGTTGGGAATGTCAATATTTGTGAAAACCTTGGTAACAGTGATTACAATACAGTTATATTTTACCTATACTGTATAAATCAAACAGGCTGGGAGGGCAAAAACACTTAATTTTAAGAGGCCAATTTCCCCAGGATGAGGGTTGCAATTCAGGATATAGACTAGAAAGAACTAATGTCAAATAATGGTACAAATGATAAATGGGAGATCCTAAAATCTACTTTGTATAATTATAGTGCAAAATTTATTCCTATAGGTAACAAGTATAAATGACTAAAATGAAACCCCACATGGCTTACACCTTTTGTAAAAAGGGCAATACATGACAAAAAAAGGGGCATTTGAAAAATACTAATCTGAGGGTACAGCTGTAGCCTTCTTAAATTATAAAAAGCTTAAAAAAAATCTGCAAAAAAAGTAATAAAATCATAAAAAATACAAAATGAAAGGCAGGTGGTCAAGGATAGTAAAACAAATCCCAAAAAATTCTTCAAGTATGTAAATGCATAAAAGCCAAGGTCTGAACATGTCGGACGCCTAAATAGTGGTAATGGGGAGTTGCAAGAAAAAATACAGTTTTGCGGTTAAGCAAAAAGAAGTGCCTTTATTACCAGCCAAGCTATAATGATATGTATAGGTTAAAACATAACTTTTATTAATTAGAGTTAAATATAGTTAGGACACACAAGAATGGATTTAAAATTTAACCAAAGTTCACTGACAGTTGTGAATTTTGCATCAGTCAGATGCAATCAGTATATGATATAATCTGTCTATGTATGTGTCACCTACGGCGTCTGCAGAACGCCGGGTGACACAGATGAGTAGCGTCTGTATCTATGTCAGTGAGAACTCTGAAGTTTTAAAATTAATGACGAAGCCCCCCCGACATGTTTCGCTGCATCCGCAGCGTCTTCAGGGGTAAATGGGGCAACTGAACGGCGCGTGGAGGGTCCGTCCCTCTTAAGACCTCGGGCCGCCATAACAGTGGGCGTAATAGATAAGGGACCAATCAGAAGGGTTGGTACTATCCAGTCATGAAACGCATGACGACCGGCTTGGTCAGCCATACAGAGACTAGAAGAGAAAGTGCCAATCACGCAGGAGCGGGGGCGCCTGCGCGGTCGGGATTGAACTGCGGTACGGTGAAATTAAACTAAGTGTGAGGGGGCAAAGGCTGCGCATGTCACCACACTTAGAGAATCAGAGGTGAAAAAAGAGAGAGAGTGAGTAAATATTATCGGCGACAAGCTTAAGAAAAACTGTATAGTGATGTGTGTTGACAGTATCTCTGCACAATATATGGAAGAGACCATATAATAGTTTAGGATGATGCTAAATATAATAATAATGTTGAGATAATAAAAGAAACGCTCAATTATAATAAGGGTGTATATTAGGTCACTTCCAATAGATATAGGAATGTGAAAAAATAAATTATATAGAGTGAATGAGGAAGGAAAAAGGGGGGGGGAGGGGGGGAAAGGGGGGGGGGAAGGGGGGGGGGTGAGGGGGGAATGTAATGTAGTGTGATGCTGAGAAAAATGATAATGAATGTAAAATTAGAATGTGATGCTAATGAGTGAAATTGACTAATGTGAAAAAAAGTTATATTATAAGGATTGTATTAATTAATAAAGGAGAGGTATAGGGATAGATATCCTACATTATGAATATAAGGTCCTCAAAAAGAAAAAGTCTAATAAAGTTATTAATGGCATGGACAGGAGAACATTATAGATATAAGAGTAATAGTAACAAAGATTGAGAAGACGGACATTGTAAATAATCCATAAGGCTAGAGTAGCATATAGGATACGCCGTATTAATAAAAATTCTGGAGTAGTGTCCATATTGTCTGAGTATTAATTCATAAATATCAATAATCATTAGCTGTAGAGTCACAGATTTACGGAAATGTATATAGATGGCGATCAGAGGGGAATTTTCCCAAAACAAAGGGGGAAAATAAAGAGAAGAAGAAAGGTAAGGGTTAGATTGAGGATATAGAGCCTATCAGAGAAAAGCTGTATAGTTAAAGCCTTCATTTAGACCAAGGGGGCTCAATGAGCTCAACCTGTGAATCCATCGGGCTTCTTCTTGAAGTAATTTCTTATCCAAGTTACCAGCTCTAGGTCCCAATTGTAATTGGAATAAATGAAAAGAAAAAAGACACGGCGCCACCTTGTGCAGATCAATTGGTAAAGGTGAGACAGTACGGCAGGAAATGTGCTCACCTGGAAAAAGAGTTTTTGAAGCATGTAAATATAAGCCACAGTGCTGCTGCCAGATCCGAGTCGGTAACCAGAAGGGACCGCTTGAGTAGAGACAAATGCAGGAGAAAAATGTGGATCATTCCAGGGGCGCTGCTGTGTGGTGGGAATAATGGGAGCGATATCCAGAGGTATTGGTAGGTTCAGTTTAATTGAACAAGTTGGCTACGCGTTTCAACGACGGACAGTCGTCTTCATCAGGCCATGTGCACAATTACAAACAACATAGTTTATATAGCATCTAAGTTCAATTAGCCATGTGTCAAAAAAACCGCCAAATCTGTAAAAGGTCAAGGTGCGATAATGACGTCACACCCGGTTTTTTTCACATTCAAAGCGCAAAGCAACAAATAAATAGATACATTTTAAAATTAGCATACAATCTAAAAGGTTAAATATAAAAGAGCAATTTAAACAGACGAGAGGACAAGAGTGAGAAACAGCGATAATACATACATAAATACATTGTTAGGTAAAATATTCACCATAGTCTCATGTCATTATTATACAAATATAGAAACATACAAAAGTCGGTTAACATGGTGTGGTAAGACCAATGGGATAAGTAAATGAAATAGTAAAAGTTGATTTGACATGGGGCTACGGCAGGAATCAATGTATTGTTGGGTTACAGAGCGAGAAGCCGGGACGCGGTTTCGTTGCCAGGGCAACCAAGCAAAGAGCGAAGCGACGGAACCAATGTAGTGGTCCGTGCTTGCTGCGGGTGAGATCTTGGGGCTTAAAAAGGTTAGAATGTATATTGTGCATAGATAATGTACTAGTCTTAATCAATCTTATGAAGTAACAGGGATAGATCGAAAAATTACAGCGCTCTTAAAAATGAGAAGTTCAATCTTAGGTAGTTCTATTTTAAGTAGAAATACGGAGTGTATTTTATTTCAGGCTCCAGTATGTAGTTCTATTGAAGGAATATTAGATTTTGAGTATTATGAATTCTTTTAAAAACAGTTAAAACTCGCAATTATATTTCCAGGTTCTAATGTCGGGCAGCGGGACCAAAGGATCACAAACCGGACGGGAACGGGACGGGCAAAGCAAGCTACAGGTGAGTAGATGATTAGGAAAATAATTATTAATCTTCAAGTTTGGGAAAAATTATTAATCTTCATATTTGGGAAGGTTAATTGAGCATTATTGTATATTTAGTGTTCACAATGAGGGAAGTCACTGTATTAGTGAACTCAAGTGGATAGTGAGGTAATAGAAGGAGAATGTATGGTATATTAATGAATATTTTTATTTAAGATAAGTAAATATTTGTATTGGACTCCAAGTATTAAGTTTCCAAAGTAACGGAAACTAAAGAAGTGGGTTAATCTAATGTACATTAGATTAACCCACTTCTTTAGTTTCCGTTACTTTGGAAACTTAATACTTGGAGTCCAATACAAATATTTACTTATCTTAAATAAAAATATTCATTAATATACCATACATTCTCCTTCTATTACCTCACTATCCACTTGAGTTCACTAATACAGTGACTTCCCTCATTGTGAACACTAAATATACAATAATGCTCAATTAACCTTCCCAAATATGAAGATTAATAATTTTTCCCAAACTTGAAGATTAATAATTATTTTCCTAATCATCTACTCACCTGTAGCTTGCTTTGCCCGTCCCGTTCCCGTCCGGTTTGTGATCCTTTGGTCCCGCTGCCCGACATTAGAACCTGGAAATATAATTGCGAGTTTTAACTGTTTTTAAAAGAATTCATAATACTCAAAATCTAATATTCCTTCAATAGAACTACATACTGGAGCCTGAAATAAAATACACTCCGTATTTCTACTTAAAATAGAACTACCTAAGATTGAACTTCTCATTTTTAAGAGCGCTGTAATTTTTCGATCTATCCCTGTTACTTCATAAGATTGATTAAGACTAGTACATTATCTATGCACAATATACATTCTAACCTTTTTAAGCCCCAAGATCTCACCCGCAGCAAGCACGGACCACTACATTGGTTCCGTCGCTTCGCTCTTTGCTTGGTTGCCCTGGCAACGAAACCGCGTCCCGGCTTCTCGCTCTGTAACCCAACAATACATTGATTCCTGCCGTAGCCCCATGTCAAATCAACTTTTACTATTTCATTTACTTATCCCATTGGTCTTACCACACCATGTTAACCGACTTTTGTATGTTTCTATATTTGTATAATAATGACATGAGACTATGGTGAATATTTTACCTAACAATGTATTTATGTATGTATTATCGCTGTTTCTCACTCTTGTCCTCTCGTCTGTTTAAATTGCTCTTTTATATTTAACCTTTTAGATTGTATGCTAATTTTAAAATGTATCTATTTATTTGTTGCTTTGCGCTTTGAATGTGAAAAAAACCGGGTGTGACGTCATTATCGCACCTTGACCTTTTACAGATTTGGCGGTTTTTTTGACACATGGCTAATTGAACTTAGATGCTATATAAACTATGTTGTTTGTAATTGTGCACATGGCCTGATGAAGACGACTGTCCGTCGTTGAAACGCGTAGCCAACTTGTTCAATTAAACTGAACCTACCAATACCTCTGGATATCGCTCCCATTATTCCCACCACACAGCAGCGCCCCTGGAATGATCCACATTTTTCTCCTGCATTTGTCCCAATTGTAATTGGGTAATTCCCCAAATTTGAAGGTTCTTAGTATTTCCATTATGTATGGATCTGATGTGTCTGGAGAGTGGAGTGTCCTCACCAATGACAACTGTGCTGAGATGTTTTGAGATCCGTCTACGTAGTTGCTGTATGGTTTTACCTATGTACAATTTGGGACAAGGGCATTGTATCGCATAAACAACACCACTGCTTTGGCAGTTGATGAATTGTTTGATGGTATAAGATTTACCATCAACAGGATTAATGAAGGACTTAGTGGTTGGCATCAGGGGGCAGAACGAGCATCTGCCACAGGGATGAGACCCTTTGATGGGGGGAGGAAGCCAAGTACTTTTTGGAATGGATGGTTTGGAATAGTGACTGTGCACAAGGTACTCTCTTAGATTTTTACCCCTACGAAACGTAATATTGGGTGTGTTCGAGATAACATTAGCAAGATCAGGATCAGCCTGAAGGATCGGCCAATGTTTTTGGAGTATCCTGAAGACCTGTGGGGAACCCACGTCAAAATTCCCTATGCATCTAATGGTGGATGTAGAGATATCTTTTTCTTTCCTCCTTCCATAGAGTAGCTCCTCCCTAGTGGTCGCTCGGGCCCTAGCGTACGCCCTATGTAAAAACTTCTTGGGATATCCCCTCGCACGAAATTTGTGATAAAGCTCATCACATTCAGATTGAAATGATACCTCCTCAGAGCAATTTCGCTTCGCTCTGAGGTACTGTCCTATCGGTATGCCCCTTTTAAGGGCTGGAGGATGGTAGCTTTCCCAGTGAAGAAAGTTATTAGTGGCGGTGGTCTTACGGTAAATATCAGTATGGACACTGCCACCAGGATCAAGGGAAATCCTAAGGTCGAGAAAATTAATCTCTTGTTCATGTATTTCAGATGTAAATTTCATGCCTATGTCATTGACGTTAAGAATCTCCATGAAGTCTAAGAAGAGTGCTTTATCCCCATCCCAAAATATAAGAATGTCGTCAATGTACCTGCCCCAAAATGAAATGTGACAGGTAAAACGAGACAAGTCCTCAGTGAAAACACAAGTATCTTCCCACCACCCTAGGAAAAGGTTGGCGTACGTGGGTGCACATACTGTGCCCATGGCCGTACCTTTTATTTGCTGATAAAATTTACCATCAAAAATGAAATAATTGTGAGATAGAAGAAATTGGAGTAAAGAAATAATAAGTGCATTATGTGCTTTAAACTGAATTCCCTTGGTGTTCAAAAAGTGTTGGACAGCAATTAAACCCAGATCATGTCTAATATTTGTATATAGAGATTCAACGTCAATGCTGGCTATTAGAGTGGAAGGTGTAACTGAAATTCCCTGGATCCTGGTGACAGCGTCCTTTGTGTCTCTAAGATAGGAAGGTAAGGTAGAGACAAAGGGTGCAAGCATCTCATCAACATATGAACTGATCCCCTGCGTAAGATTGTCGTTGCCCGAGACAATGGGTCTACCCGGTATAGGACGAGTTATTTTGTGTACCTTAGGTAAGGCATAAAAAGTGGACAGAGTAGGGTTGGCATCATACATCCTTTTGAACTCATCCATAGTGATAAGATCTTGAGATTGCGCTTGAGTTAACACAGAATGTAATTCTTTAAGAAAGACTTCAGTGGGGTTCTTCTTGAGGATGATATAAGTAGATCTATCGTCCAAAAGTTTATGAACCATGTTTGTATAGTCTACCCTGTCCAAGATGACAATATTGCCCCCTTTGTCCGATGGCTTGATGATAATGGATTCATTCTTATTAAGTTCAGACAAAGCGGCCTGCTCCATCTTATTAAGATTGCCAAGGACTTTAGATTTATTAAATTTTAATTTGTGTAAGTCTGCACTGACCATCTTAACAAAAATGTCTATGTGACCATACTGGGAGAAGGATGGTGTCATGCGTGACTTTGGTCGCAGAGATGAAAAGGGGCCGGTGGCCGCAGTGGCTCCGAATTCATTCTCATCAAGAAGTGCCTCTAAATCAGTCAAGGTTCTCAGTTCATTATAAGTAGATGAAGAGATAGGAGAGGAGTTAGTCCCAAAAAGTTTGTGTAAGGCTAATTTTCGCGCAAATAAATTCACATCTTTAGTCCAGTTAAATTCATTAAATCCAGGAGTAGGGGTATAAGACAGGCCCTTCTGCAAAAGTGTCATTTGATGGGGATTCAGATTATAAGATGAAAGATTGTAGATTTGCATACCACCTTCACATGTGGTGGAAAGACTGGAGTCAGGATTATTTAATTCGTCTGACTCCAGTTGATGTTGGGTGGTCCTAAAAAAGGAGAAGGAGTATTCAGGGCAGCTGATGTCCTCCCAATCCCACTTGATGTAGATGTGTTTATCCCCAATAGACCCATGTTTTTTCCCGCTGTTAATGGTGCGGCAAGAGCACTGGTAGTGAACATGGTGGGTAAAGCAAAGGATGAAGTAGAGGAGGGTGCCAAAGCAGGTGCCCTGGATATAGTCTCTTGTCCTGATGGACCGGGACATATTTGTCTATTTCCCTTTGGTGGCAAAAAAGTTCTTTTTGGGGGGTTATATCTTTTATTATTAGTTTTACGCTTGGTCCCTAATCTCTTATCATCAAAAGAGGGTCTGGGGTCGTCGGTACCTGAGATGTCAGACTCAGAGTAGTCTGTAGATCTAGCCTCTCTATAGGTACCAGTGGGAATATGTCTGCGAAACGTATATGCCTGTCCTGTTTCAAAATCCTTGCGATCGCGTATATATTTACGATGTTTTCGCTCTTTTATATCTCTTTGCAAATTTTCAATATTCCTCTGTAATTTAATTTCACAGTCGTTGAAATCAGATGTTGTACTGAAAATTTTTATGTCCTCAATCTCCTTAGAGAGCTGCAGTTTGATTTTTTCAAAGGCGCGTTTTTCAAAGTCAAGAAGATATTGTAACATGCGCAAGGAATTATCGGTCAGTAAATCTTCCCAACCTTTAAGAAAAATGCTATCATTACGAAGTGCATTAGGTATGATGTTAATACGTAAACCTCTGTAAACGATTTTTTGTTGAACATATGTATCCAAGCTAGCAATTTCCCAGTAGGATCTTATATATTGTTTATATGTTTTTTGAAGGTCCTTGAAAGCAGTGTTTACATCAAGGTGGTGAAAAGGTAAGTTGTCAATAGAAAAAACACTAGCCACTTCCGCAGAAAAGTCACCAGAGTGTAGTTTCTGAGATAGAAAACTCGCCATCCCCTATTAGTTAGGGAAATACAAAAAGTGACTTTATCCACAGTGGGGAATGGGTCAGGAAAGGGTAATTAACCCAAAATGATCTAACAGGTAATAGGTAGGAGAAGACCCAGCAGGCTGGCGGGCATTAAAATAGCAAGAAAAAATACAGTTTTGCGGTTAAGCAAAAAGAAGTGCCTTTATTACCAGCCAAGCTATAATGATATGTATAGGTTAAAACATAACTTTTATTAATTAGAGTTAAATATAGTTAGGACACACAAGAATGGATTTAAAATTTAACCAAAGTTCACTGACAGTTGTGAATTTTGCATCAGTCAGATGCAATCAGTATATGATATAATCTGTCTATGTATGTGTCACCTACGGCGTCTGCAGAACGCCGGGTGACACAGATGAGTAGCGTCTGTATCTATGTCAGTGAGAACTCTGAAGTTTTAAAATTAATGACGAAGCCCCCCCGACATGTTTCGCTGCATCCGCAGCGTCTTCAGGGGTAAATGGGGCAACTGAACGGCGCGTGGAGGGTCCGTCCCTCTTAAGACCTCGGGCCGCCATAACAGTGGGCGTAATAGATAAGGGACCAATCAGAAGGGTTGGTACTATCCAGTCATGAAACGCATGACGACCGGCTTGGTCAGCCATACAGAGACTAGAAGAGAAAGTGCCAATCACGCAGGAGCGGGGGCGCCTGCGCGGTCGGGATTGAACTGCGGTACGGTGAAATTAAACTAAGTGTGAGGGGGCAAAGGCTGCGCATGTCACCACACTTAGAGAATCAGAGGTGAAAAAAGAGAGAGAGTGAGTAAATATTATCGGCGACAAGCTTAAGAAAAACTGTATAGTGATGTGTGTTGACAGTATCTCTGCACAATATATGGAAGAGACCATATAATAGTTTAGGATGATGCTAAATATAATAATAATGTTGAGATAATAAAAGAAACGCTCAATTATAATAAGGGTGTATATTAGGTCACTTCCAATAGATATAGGAATGTGAAAAAATAAATTATATAGAGTGAATGAGGAAGGAAAAAGGGGGGGGGGAGGGGGGGAAAGGGGGGGGGGGAAAAGGGGGGGGGTGAGGGGGGAATGTAATGTAGTGTGATGCTGAGAAAAATGATAATGAATGTAAAATTAGAATGTGATGCTAATGAGTGAAATTGACTAATGTGAAAAAAAGTTATATTATAAGGATT
Source organism: Rhinoderma darwinii (assembly GCF_050947455.1). Taxonomy (NCBI): domain Eukaryota; kingdom Metazoa; phylum Chordata; class Amphibia; order Anura; family Rhinodermatidae; genus Rhinoderma; species Rhinoderma darwinii. The sequence goes on from NC_134694.1 coordinate 86,720,757, forward strand.
GTATTAATTAATAAAGGAGAGGTATAGGGATAGATATCCTACATTATGAATATAAGGTCCTCAAAAAGAAAAAGTCTAATAAAGTTATTAATGGCATGGACAGGAGAACATTATAGATATAAGAGTAATAGTAACAAAGATTGAGAAGACGGACATTGTAAATAATCCATAAGGCTAGAGTAGCATATAGGATACGCCGTATTAATAAAAATTCTGGAGTAGTGTCCATATTGTCTGAGTATTAATTCATAAATATCAATAATCATTAGCTGTAGAGTCACAGATTTACGGAAATGTATATAGATGGCGATCAGAGGGGAATTTTCCCAAAACAAAGGGGGAAAATAAAGAGAAGAAGAAAGGTAAGGGTTAGATTGAGGATATAGAGCCTATCAGAGAAAAGCTGTATAGTTAAAGCCTTCATTTAGACCAAGGGGGCTCAATGAGCTCAACCTGTGAATCCATCGGGCTTCTTCTTGAAGTAATTTCTTATCCAAGTTACCAGCTCTAGGTCCCAATTGTAATTGGGTAATTCCCCAAATTTGAAGGTTCTTAGTATTTCCATTATGTATGGATCTGATGTGTCTGGAGAGTGGAGTGTCCTCACCAATGACAACTGTGCTGAGATGTTTTGAGATCCGTCTACGTAGTTGCTGTATGGTTTTACCTATGTACAATTTGGGACAAGGGCATTGTATCGCATAAACAACACCACTGCTTTGGCAGTTGATGAATTGTTTGATGGTATAAGATTTACCATCAACAGGATTAATGAAGGACTTAGTGGTTGGCATCAGGGGGCAGAACGAGCATCTGCCACAGGGATGAGACCCTTTGATGGGGGGAGGAAGCCAAGTACTTTTTGGAATGGATGGTTTGGAATAGTGACTGTGCACAAGGTACTCTCTTAGATTTTTACCCCTACGAAACGTAATATTGGGTGTGTTCGAGATAACATTAGCAAGATCAGGATCAGCCTGAAGGATCGGCCAATGTTTTTGGAGTATCCTGAAGACCTGTGGGGAACCCACGTCAAAATTCCCTATGCATCTAATGGTGGATGTAGAGATATCTTTTTCTTTCCTCCTTCCATAGAGTAGCTCCTCCCTAGTGGTCGCTCGGGCCCTAGCGTACGCCCTATGTAAAAACTTCTTGGGATATCCCCTCGCACGAAATTTGTGATAAAGCTCATCACATTCAGATTGAAATGATACCTCCTCAGAGCAATTTCGCTTCGCTCTGAGGTACTGTCCTATCGGTATGCCCCTTTTAAGGGCTGGAGGATGGTAGCTTTCCCAGTGAAGAAAGTTATTAGTGGCGGTGGTCTTACGGTAAATATCAGTATGGACACTGCCACCAGGATCAAGGGAAATCCTAAGGTCGAGAAAATTAATCTCTTGTTCATGTATTTCAGATGTAAATTTCATGCCTATGTCATTGACGTTAAGAATCTCCATGAAGTCTAAGAAGAGTGCTTTATCCCCATCCCAAAATATAAGAATGTCGTCAATGTACCTGCCCCAAAATGAAATGTGACAGGTAAAACGAGACAAGTCCTCAGTGAAAACACAAGTATCTTCCCACCACCCTAGGAAAAGGTTGGCGTACGTGGGTGCACATACTGTGCCCATGGCCGTACCTTTTATTTGCTGATAAAATTTACCATCAAAAATGAAATAATTGTGAGATAGAAGAAATTGGAGTAAAGAAATAATAAGTGCATTATGTGCTTTAAACTGAATTCCCTTGGTGTTCAAAAAGTGTTGGACAGCAATTAAACCCAGATCATGTCTAATATTTGTATATAGAGATTCAACGTCAATGCTGGCTATTAGAGTGGAAGGTGTAACTGAAATTCCCTGGATCCTGGTGACAGCGTCCTTTGTGTCTCTAAGATAGGAAGGTAAGGTAGAGACAAAGGGTGCAAGCATCTCATCAACATATGAACTGATCCCCTGCGTAAGATTGTCGTTGCCCGAGACAATGGGTCTACCCGGTATAGGACGAGTTATTTTGTGTACCTTAGGTAAGGCATAAAAAGTGGACAGAGTAGGGTTGGCATCATACATCCTTTTGAACTCATCCATAGTGATAAGATCTTGAGATTGCGCTTGAGTTAACACAGAATGTAATTCTTTAAGAAAGACTTCAGTGGGGTTCTTCTTGAGGATGATATAAGTAGATCTATCGTCCAAAAGTTTATGAACCATGTTTGTATAGTCTACCCTGTCCAAGATGACAATATTGCCCCCTTTGTCCGATGGCTTGATGATAATGGATTCATTCTTATTAAGTTCAGACAAAGCGGCCTGCTCCATCTTATTAAGATTGCCAAGGACTTTAGATTTATTAAATTTTAATTTGTGTAAGTCTGCACTGACCATCTTAACAAAAATGTCTATGTGACCATACTGGGAGAAGGATGGTGTCATGCGTGACTTTGGTCGCAGAGATGAAAAGGGGCCGGTGGCCGCAGTTGCCGCAGGGGCTTCCTCCCCCCATCAAAGGGTCTCATCCCTGTGGCAGATGCTCGTTCTGCCCCCTGATGCCAACCACTAAGTCCTTCATTAATCCTGTTGATGGTAAATCTTATACCATCAAACAATTCATCAACTGCCAAAGCAGTGGTGTTGTTTATGCGATACAATGCCCTTGTCCCAAATTGTACATAGGTAAAACCATACAGCAACTACGTAGACGGATCTCAAAACATCTCAGCACAGTTGTCATTGGTGAGGACACTCCACTCTCCAGACACATCAGATCCATACATAATGGAAATACTAAGAACCTTCAAATTTGGGGAATTACCCAATTACAATTGGGACCTAGAGCTGGTAACTTGGATAAGAAATTACTTCAAGAAGAAGCCCGATGGATTCACAGGTTGAGCTCATTGAGCCCCCTTGGTCTAAATGAAGGCTTTAACTATACAGCTTTTCTCTGATAGGCTCTATATCCTCAATCTAACCCTTACCTTTCTTCTTCTCTTTATTTTCCCCCTTTGTTTTGGGAAAATTCCCCTCTGATCGCCATCTATATACATTTCCGTAAATCTGTGACTCTACAGCTAATGATTATTGATATTTATGAATTAATACTCAGACAATATGGACACTACTCCAGAATTTTTATTAATACGGCGTATCCTATATGCTACTCTAGCCTTATGGATTATTTACAATGTCCGTCTTCTCAATCTTTGTTACTATTACTCTTATATCTATAATGTTCTCCTGTCCATGCCATTAATAACTTTATTAGACTTTTTCTTTTTGAGGACCTTATATTCATAATGTAGGATATCTATCCCTATACCTCTCCTTTATTAATTAATACAATCCTTATAATATAACTTTTTTTCACATTAGTCAATTTCACTCATTAGCATCACATTCTAATTTTACATTCATTATCATTTTTCTCAGCATCACACTACATTACATTCCCCCCTCACCCCCCCCCCCCTTTCCCCCCCCCCCCTTTCCCCCACTCCCCCCCCCCTTTTTCCTTCCTCATTCACTCTATATAATTTATTTTTTCACATTCCTATATCTATTGGAAGTGACCTAATATACACCCTTATTATAATTGAGCGTTTCTTTTATTATCTCAACATTATTATTATATTTAGCATCATCCTAAACTATTATATGGTCTCTTCCATATATTGTGCAGAGATACTGTCAACACACATCACTATACAGTTTTTCTTAAGCTTGTCGCCGATAATATTTACTCACTCTCTCTCTTTTTTCACCTCTGATTCTCTAAGTGTGGTGACATGCGCAGCCTTTGCCCCCTCACACTTAGTTTAATTTCACCGTGCCGCAGTTCAATCCCGACTGCGCAGGCGCCCCCGCTCCTGCGTGATTGGCACTTTCTCTTCTAGTCTCTGTATGGCTGACCAAGCCGGTCGTCATGCGTTTCATGACTGGATAGTACCAACCCTTCTGATTGGTCCCTTATCTATTACGCCCACTGTTATGGCGGCCCGAGGTCTTAAGAGGGACGGACCCTCCACGCGCCGTTCAGTTGCCCCATTTACCCCTGAAGACGCTGCGGATGCAGCGAAACATGTCGGGGGGGCTTCGTCATTAATTTTAAAACTTCAGAGTTCTCACTGACATAGATACAGACGCTACTCATCTGTGTCACCCGGCGTTCTGCAGACGCCGTAGGTGACACATACATAGACAGATTATATCATATACTGATTGCATCTGACTGATGCAAAATTCACAACTGTCAGTGAACTTTGGTTAAATTTTAAATCCATTCTTGTGTGTCCTAACTATATTTAACTCTAATTAATAAAAGTTATGTTTTAACCTATACATATCATTATAGCTTGGCTGGTAATAAAGGCACTTCTTTTTGCTTAACCGCAAAACTGTATTTTTTCTTGCTATTTTAATGCCCGCCAGCCTGCTGGGTCTTCTCCTACCTATTACCTGTTAGATCATTTTGGGTTAATTACCCTTTCCTGACCCATTCCCCACTGTGGATAAAGTCACTTTTTGTATTTCCTTAACTAATAGGGGATGGCGAGTTTTCTATCTCAGAAACTACACTCTGGTGACTTTTCTGCGGAAGTGGCTAGTGTTTTTTCTATTGACAACTTACCTTTTCACCACCTTGATGTAAACACTGCTTTCAAGGACCTTCAAAAAACATATAAACAATATATAAGATCCTACTGGGAAATTGCTAGCTTGGATACATATGTTCAACAAAAAATCGTTTACAGAGGTTTACGTATTAACATCATACCTAATGCACTTCGTAATGATAGCATTTTTCTTAAAGGTTGGGAAGATTTACTGACCGATAATTCCTTGCGCATGTTACAATATCTTCTTGACTTTGAAAAACGCGCCTTTGAAAAAATCAAACTGCAGCTCTCTAAGGAGATTGAGGACATAAAAATTTTCAGTACAACATCTGATTTCAACGACTGTGAAATTAAATTACAGAGGAATATTGAAAATTTGCAAAGAGATATAAAAGAGCGAAAACATCGTAAATATATACGCGATCGCAAGGATTTTGAAACAGGACAGGCATATACGTTTCGCAGACATATTCCCACTGGTACCTATAGAGAGGCTAGATCTACAGACTACTCTGAGTCTGACATCTCAGGTACCGACGACCCCAGACCCTCTTTTGATGATAAGAGATTAGGGACCAAGCGTAAAACTAATAATAAAAGATATAACCCCCCAAAAAGAACTTTTTTGCCACCAAAGGGAAATAGACAAATATGTCCCGGTCCATCAGGACAAGAGACTATATCCAGGGCACCTGCTTTGGCACCCTCCTCTACTTCATCCTTTGCTTTACCCACCATGTTCACTACCAGTGCTCTTGCCGCACCATTAACAGCGGGAAAAAACATGGGTCTATTGGGGATAAACACATCTACATCAAGTGGGATTGGGAGGACATCAGCTGCCCTGAATACTCCTTCTCCTTTTTTAGGACCACCCAACATCAACTGGAGTCAGACGAATTAAATAATCCTGACTCCAGTCTTTCCACCACATGTGAAGGTGGTATGCAAATCTACAATCTTTCATCTTATAATCTGAATCCCCATCAAATGACACTTTTGCAGAAGGGCCTGTCTTATACCCCTACTCCTGGATTTAATGAATTTAACTGGACTAAAGATGTGAATTTATTTGCGCGAAAATTAGCCTTACACAAACTTTTTGGGACTAACTCCTCTCCTATCTCTTCATCTACTTATAATGAACTGAGAACCTTGACTGATTTAGAGGCACTTCTTGATGAGAATGAATTCGGAGCCACTGCGGCCACCGGCCCCTTTTCATCTCTGCGACCAAAGTCACGCATGACACCATCCTTCTCCCAGTATGGTCACATAGACATTTTTGTTAAGATGGTCAGTGCAGACTTACACAAATTAAAATTTAATAAATCTAAAGTCCTTGGCAATCTTAATAAGATGGAGCAGGCCGCTTTGTCTGAACTTAATAAGAATGAATCCATTATCATCAAGCCATCGGACAAAGGGGGCAATATTGTCATCTTGGACAGGGTAGACTATACAAACATGGTTCATAAACTTTTGGACGATAGATCTACTTATATCATCCTCAAGAAGAACCCCACTGAAGTCTTTCTTAAAGAATTACATTCTGTGTTAACTCAAGCGCAATCTCAAGATCTTATCACTATGGATGAGTTCAAAAGGATGTATGATGCCAACCCTACTCTGTCCACTTTTTATGCCTTACCTAAGGTACACAAAATAACTCGTCCTATACCGGGTAGACCCATTGTCTCGGGCAACGACAATCTTACGCAGGGGATCAGTTCATATGTTGATGAGATGCTTGCACCCTTTGTCTCTACCTTACCTTCCTATCTTAGAGACACAAAGGACGCTGTCACCAGGATCCAGGGAATTTCAGTTACACCTTCCACTCTAATAGCCAGCATTGACGTTGAATCTCTATATACAAATATTAGACATGATCTGGGTTTAATTGCTGTCCAACACTTTTTGAACACCAAGGGAATTCAGTTTAAAGCACATAATGCACTTATTATTTCTTTACTCCAATTTCTTCTATCTCACAATTATTTCATTTTTGATGGTAAATTTTATCAGCAAATAAAAGGTACGGCCATGGGCACAGTATGTGCACCCACGTACGCCAACCTTTTCCTAGGGTGGTGGGAAGATACTTGTGTTTTCACTGAGGACTTGTCTCGTTTTACCTGTCACATTTCATTTTGGGGCAGGTACATTGACGACATTCTTATATTTTGGGATGGGGATAAAGCACTCTTCTTAGACTTCATGGAGATTCTTAACGTCAATGACATAGGCATGAAATTTACATCTGAAATACATGAACAAGAGATTAATTTTCTCGACCTTAGGATTTCCCTTGATCCTGGTGGCAGTGTCCATACTGATATTTACCGTAAGACCACCGCCACTAATAACTTTCTTCACTGGGAAAGCTACCATCCTCCAGCCCTTAAAAGGGGCATACCGATAGGACAGTACCTCAGAGCGAAGCGAAATTGCTCTGAGGAGGTATCATTTCAATCTGAATGTGATGAGCTTTATCACAAATTTCGTGCGAGGGGATATCCCAAGAAGTTTTTACATAGGGCGTACGCTAGGGCCCGAGCGACCACTAGGGAGGAGCTACTCTATGGAAGGAGGAAAGAAAAAGATATCTCTACATCCACCATTAGATGCATAGGGAATTTTGACGTGGGTTCCCCACAGGTCTTCAGGATACTCCAAAAACATTGGCCGATCCTTCAGGCTGATCCTGATCTTGCTAATGTTATCTCGAACACACCCAATATTACGTTTCGTAGGGGTAAAAATCTAAGAGAGTACCTTGTGCACAGTCACTATTCCAAACCATCCATTCCAAAAAGTACTTGGCTTCCTCCCCCCATCAAAGGGTCTCATCCCTGTGGCAGATGCTCGTTCTGCCCCCTGATGCCAACCACTAAGTCCTTCATTAATCCTGTTGATGGTAAATCTTATACCATCAAACAATTCATCAACTGCCAAAGCAGTGGTGTTGTTTATGCGATACAATGCCCTTGTCCCAAATTGTACATAGGTAAAACCATACAGCAACTACGTAGACGGATCTCAAAACATCTCAGCACAGTTGTCATTGGTGAGGACACTCCACTCTCCAGACACATCAGATCCATACATAATGGAAATACTAAGAACCTTCAAATTTGGGGAATTACCCAATTACAATTGGGACCTAGAGCTGGTAACTTGGATAAGAAATTACTTCAAGAAGAAGCCCGATGGATTCACAGGTTGAGCTCATTGAGCCCCCTTGGTCTAAATGAAGGCTTTAACTATACAGCTTTTCTCTGATAGGCTCTATATCCTCAATCTAACCCTTACCTTTCTTCTTCTCTTTATTTTCCCCCTTTGTTTTGGGAAAATTCCCCTCTGATCGCCATCTATATACATTTCCGTAAATCTGTGACTCTACAGCTAATGATTATTGATATTTATGAATTAATACTCAGACAATATGGACACTACTCCAGAATTTTTATTAATACGGCGTATCCTATATGCTACTCTAGCCTTATGGATTATTTACAATGTCCGTCTTCTCAATCTTTGTTACTATTACTCTTATATCTATAATGTTCTCCTGTCCATGCCATTAATAACTTTATTAGACTTTTTCTTTTTGAGGACCTTATATTCATAATGTAGGATATCTATCCCTATACCTCTCCTTTATTAATTAATACAATCCTTATAATATAACTTTTTTTCACATTAGTCAATTTCACTCATTAGCATCACATTCTAATTTTACATTCATTATCATTTTTCTCAGCATCACACTACATTACATTCCCCCCTCACCCCCCCCCTTCCCCCCCCCTTTCCCCCCCTCCCCCCCCCTTTTTCCTTCCTCATTCACTCTATATAATTTATTTTTTCACATTCCTATATCTATTGGAAGTGACCTAATATACACCCTTATTATAATTGAGCGTTTCTTTTATTATCTCAACATTATTATTATATTTAGCATCATCCTAAACTATTATATGGTCTCTTCCATATATTGTGCAGAGATACTGTCAACACACATCACTATACAGTTTTTCTTAAGCTTGTCGCCGATAATATTTACTCACTCTCTCTCTTTTTTCACCTCTGATTCTCTAAGTGTGGTGACATGCGCAGCCTTTGCCCCCTCACACTTAGTTTAATTTCACCGTACCGCAGTTCAATCCCGACCGCGCAGGCGCCCCCGCTCCTGCGTGATTGGCACTTTCTCTTCTAGTCTCTGTATGGCTGACCAAGCCGGTCGTCATGCGTTTCATGACTGGATAGTACCAACCCTTCTGATTGGTCCCTTATCTATTACGCCCACTGTTATGGCGGCCCGAGGTCTTAAGAGGGACGGACCCTCCACGCGCCGTTCAGTTGCCCCATTTACCCCTGAAGACGCTGCGGATGCAGCGAAACATGTCGGGGGGGCTTCGTCATTAATTTTAAAACTTCAGAGTTCTCACTGACATAGATACAGACGCTACTCATCTGTGTCACCCGGCGTTCTGCAGACGCCGTAGGTGACACATACATAGACAGATTATATCATATACTGATTGCATCTGACTGATGCAAAATTCACAACTGTCAGTGAACTTTGGTTAAATTTTAAATCCATTCTTGTGTGTCCTAACTATATTTAACTCTAATTAATAAAAGTTATGTTTTAACCTATACATATCATTATAGCTTGGCTGGTAATAAAGGCACTTCTTTTTGCTTAACCGCAAAACTGTATTTTTTCTTGCTATTTTAATGCCCGCCAGCCTGCTGGGTCTTCTCCTACCTATTACCTGTAATGGGGAGTTGGTCACAGGGGATCAAGTGAAGGCAGAGTTACTAAATGTTTTTTTTAGCTCTGTATATACAACAGAAAAAAGAGCAGCTGATGTAGCCGGTGCCAGTGCTGTTAATATATCAGTTGATATACTGAATTGGCTAAATTTAGATATGGTCCAAGCTAAGTTAAATAAAATAAATGTGCACAAGGCCCCGGGACAAGTTGTGTTACACTCTAGAGTTCTTAAAGAGCTTAGTTGAGTTATTTCTGTCCCACTTCATAATATTTAGAGATTCTCTAGTGACTGGTATAGTGCCAAGGGACTGGCGCAGGGCAAATGTGGTGCCTATTTTCAAAAAGGGCTCTAGGTTTTCCCCGGGTAATTATAGACCAGTAAGCTTAACATCAATCGTGAGAAAACTATTTGAGGGGCTATTGAGGGACTATATACAAGATTATGTGACAAAAAAATAGTATTATAAGTGACAGCCAGCACGGTTTTATTAAGGACAGAAGTTAGACTAACCTGATTTGTTTTTATGAAGAGGTGAGCAGAAGCCTAGACAGAGTCGTCGCTGTGGATATAGTGTTTTTGGACTTTGCAAAGGCATTTGACACTGTCCCTCATAGACGTCTAATGGGTAAATTAAGGACGATAGGTTTAGAAAGTATAGTTTGTAATTGGATTGAGAATTGGATCAAGGACCGTATCCAGAAAGTTGTGGTCAACGATTGCTACTCTGAATGGTCCCCAGATATAAGTGGTGTACCCCAGGGTTCCGTGCTGGGACCACTATTATTCAACTTATTTATTAATGATATAGAGGATGGGATTAATAGCACTATTTCTATTTTTGAAGATGACACCAAGCCATGCAGTAATGTTCAGTCTATAGAAGATGTAAATTGCAAGCTGATTTGGACACACTTAGTGTTTGGGCATCCACTTGGCAAATGTGGTTTAATGTAGATAAATGTAAAGTTATGCATCTGGCTACCAACAATCTGCAATCTGCATGCATCATATGTCCTCGGGGGAGCTATACTGGGAGAGTCACTTGTTGAGAAGGATCTGGGTGTACTTGTAGATCATAAACTAAATAACAGCATGCAATGTCAATCAGCTGCTTCAAAGGCCAGCAAGATATTGTCGTGTATTAAAAGAGGCATGGACTCGCGGGACAGGGATGTAATATAACCACTTTATAAAGTATTAGTGAGGCCTCATCTAGAATATGCAGTTCAGTTCTGGGCTCCAGTTCATAGAAAGGATGCCCTGGAGTTGGAAAAAATACAAAGAAGAGCAATGAAGCTGATAAGGGGCATGGAGAATCTAAGTTATGAGGAAAGATTAAAATAATTAAACCTATTTAGCATTAAAAAGAGACGACTAAGCGGGGACATGATTAACTTATATAAATATATGAATGGCACATACAAAACATATGGTAAAATCCTGTTCCATGTAAAACACCCTCAAAAAACAAGGGGGCACTCCCTCTGTCTGGAAAAAAAAAGGTGCAACCTGCAGAGGCGACAAGCCTTCTTACTGTGAGAACTGTGAATCTATGGAATAGTCACCGCAGGAGCTGTCACAGCAGGGACAGTAGATGGCTACAAAAAAGGCTTAGATAATTTCCTAGAACGAAAAAATATCAGCTCCTATGTCAATGTGTAGAAATGTTTCCCTTCCCTTAGTTCAACTTAATGGACATGTCTCTTTATTCAACCATACTAACTATGTAATTATGTAATTAATCCGTTATATGTACCCCATAATGGTACCTTCGAATGTAACACATCAGGCAAAAAACAAACCCTCCTAAAAGCTAAGTCAATGGTAAAATAAAAAAGTTATGGCTTTTGGCATGTCGCGATGCAAAAATTATTATTTTCCATGAAAAATCTTTTTATTGTGTAAAAATAGTATAATTTAAAAAAAACTATACATATATCGTAGTAAACAAAACAACCCATAGAATAAAGTATAACATCTGAGGTTTTTTCTCCCCCCCCCCCAAAAACAATTAATAAAAGTTAATAAATGAGTCATAGGAACACAAAAGTGGTACTATTTAAAAATATAGCTCGTGTCGCAAAAAACAAGCCCTCATATGAATGTCGACAAAAAAAAAAAAAGTTATGGCTCTCAGAATGCGACGAAAAAAACAAAAATAGAAAATTCTGCTTCCCAGAGGCAAAAGTAGGCTGTGTCCTTAAGGGGTTAAAGAATTGTAATGAATATAACATTTTCAGTAAAAGCTTCTGTTATGTTTTCCTATCCCGAATAAGCACAATAAAATGGCTTTCAGAACATATGCACCAGTAGAAAAATATGTATCTTATTCAGTCTCTAAATACACAAACTTAAATTAATCTCTGATAATTCTCATCTCCCACATGTTTGACCATAGGCCAAATCCCTCTGCAGGGGAAAATATATTTATCAGTATTTGCTATCTTACATGATTGCAGATGTTGTCTGCAAATGACTTTCTCTATATAAAACATAGGTCAACCATGAATTGAAAGTGCTAGGCTACATCCTTTTCAGTATAAGGGTATGTGCACACGTAGTGACCAAAAACGTCTGGAAATACGGAGCTGTTTTCAAGGGAAAACAGCCCCTGATTTTCAGACGTTTTTTGAGCAACTCGCGTTTTTCGCTGCGTTTTTTACGTCCATTTTTGGAGCTGTTTTCATTGGAGTCTATGAGAAAACGGCTCCAAAAACGTCCAAAGAAGTGTCCTGCACTTCTTTGACGAGGCAGTCATTTTACGCGTCGTCGTTTGACAGCTGTCAAACGACGACGCGTATATTACAGGTCGTCGGCACAGTACGTCGGCAAACCCATTCAAGTGAATGGGCAGATGTTTGCCGACGTATTGGAGCCGTATTTTCAGGCGTAAATCGAGGCATAATACGCCTCGTTTACGCCTGAAAATAGGTCGTGTGAACCCAGCCTTAATAAAAAAAAGTTTTTTTTAGTTCATAATCTGTTATTTTTCCACTGAAAATGTAAACCGCTAAAAGGATGAAATGGTTCAAACAAGTGCAAACAATGTTCCCGTACGACCTGCAGCAGCACAATAATGGGGTATCTCTGCCCCTGTGAACTAGTAGGACAGGTGACATTTTTAATTTAATCAAACTAATTAACTAGAGTCTCCTCCTTACATAAGGATGTCCAGTCCCTCCCACCATGTGGTTTTATTTCTGTCCTTTGGACTTGGACAAGATGGGTTTGCACTGCTTGTTGGCATTGTGTTACTGTTTTCATGTTGTTATACTGAACTTCTGACATTCCTGGGGATGTACTAGGGGTGTTTTAACCTTATGCAGTCTGGGAATGCTGCTGCAACCTGCATGTATGGTTTAGCTGTTGTTACAAAAATGCACCTTAAACTTTTTCCTCCCTCTAGGAAGCTGAGGGCGGAAGTGCCCGGAGAGTTCAGCATTTCTCATATAAGAGTCTTTAACCCCTTCCCGACATTTGACGTCATAGCCGAGTAGGCAAAGTATTGAACGGGCTCCATACGATGCGGGTGTCGGCTGTATGTTACAGCTGACACTTCACAGTAACGAGCGGGATCGCGCACGAGCGCGAAACTGCTCGTTTAACTCGTTAAATGCCATGGTCAATATCGACCACGGCATTTAAATTGTTAGAAAGGGGGGCAACCTCCTCTTGCAGCTCATTGTGCCCCCCGCAATGCAATCGCGGGGTGGCGATGGTTGCTATGGCTGCCTGGGGGCCTAATGAAGGCCCCCAGGTCCACCATCTTTGTGCTCCTATTAAGCGTTGCCTCCGGCAGGGCTTAATTGAAGCCTGTCAGAAAGACGATATACTGCAATACATTAGTATTGCAGTATATCGTGTAAACGATCTGACGATCGCCTGTTGAAGTCCCCTTGGGGGACTAATGAAAAAAGTAAAAATTAGTAAAAAAAAGTTGTTGTTTTTGTGTAAAAATTTAAATTTAAAAAAAAAAAACCTTTTCCCATTTTCCCCCTAGAGCATAGTAAAAAAAATAAATAAATAAACATAGTAGGTATCGCCGCATCCGTAAAAGTCTGAACTATTACAATATATCAATATTTAACCCGCACGGTGTACGCTGTAAAAAAAACAGGTTCAGCGCCAAGGTGGAAATATTCTCTCTCTTTGTCAGGGTGACAATCCCGTGGAAGTGGATGCCCTGTCCATCCCTAGGAGGTTCAGGCTGGCCTACGTTTTCCCCCCCGGTTTCCTTGATACCCAGGGTATTGATGAAAATCAGGCAAACCAGGCCACGGTAAATGCCATCATACCGTTCTGACTACAGAGGTCATGGTATTCCCACCTCATTCAGATGAGTCGAGGGCGTTACTGGAGACTTCCCCCAGTGCAGAACTTGGTGTTTCAGGGCACTCAACTCTGCCAGGACCTGAAGACATTCAACCTGACAGCCTGAAGGTTGACCAGCCCCTTTAGAAGCGAAAGGGCTCTCAAATCAATTCATGAAGACCTGCCCACAGTCCAGGTCTGGAACTACCAAGAAGGCTTACACAAGGGGCGAATTGATTGTTTCAGCTGTATATTCCATTTAAGGAGTGGATAGTTGCAACCCGCGACTTAACAACATCCTACACTTCCAGCAGGAAGGATTCAGGAAAGAGCTGAGTCTATCGACCTGGAAGGTCCAAAATTTAGTCCAGGCCGCATTTTGGGTAAGATCCTTGTCACAAGAGCCCTTAGTGAGAAGGTTCCTGAAACAGTCTGCTAAATGAGACCTGTAATCCTTAGATCTATTGCAAAAGGAGACTTTGCATTAGTCCTAAGAAGTTTATCATCAACTACCTCTGAACCTCGGGAAGAGGTCCCACATAATTACTTAGGTTATTTCCTTCTGGTCATGATCAAGGGTGGACAAAGACGGTGGAAAGCCCCGTGTAGGGGGTGGGGTGTGTGGGACCCCATACTCTCCAATGGTTTACCAGGAGATTGTAATGATGGAGGTAAGGAAACATACAAGTGAGCCCTAATCTACCCACCACTCAGTCCCTGCCTACTTGCAACGACCCGCCCTAGGCGACGGGGTACAACTGGGCGACGGTCCCTACGCTCAATAAGTGCCCAACAGACAAACAGACAAGGGTACACAGAAGCAAGGGAAAAGGGGCAGTTGCCCACGGCAACACCGTAAGCAACTAGAGTGGTGAACGAGCCGAGTCAAACCAGGAGTGTACAAGGTACCAAACGCAGAGCAGGAGAGTAGTGAACAAGCCGAGTCAAAACAGGAGTGTACGAGGTACCAAACGCAGAGCAGGAGAGTAGTCAGTAAGCCAGGGTCAATATGAAGCAGGGTCAAATGGTTCAAGAAGCTGCAGCAGGGCCAGGAAACAAAACGAGAAGAATCACAAGCAAGGAGGAACAGGAAAGGCAAGTATAAATAGACAGAGGGCGGGAGCTAGCTCCGTCTGGCCAGGCTGTGATAGGCTCTCCCACTCCTAAGCCTGCCATCTCACAGACATAGAAGCAGGTGCAGACTGATTACCTATGGGCGTAGATACAGAAGCTGTGCCTGGCAGATCCTTAACAGAGACACTAGGTTGTGTCATTCCAACGGTGCACCAGTAACTGTGAGCACGGTTTCGGTCCCTCAATTATATTATACTGGGCTCCTGTGCATCGGCATGGTCCGCACATGAGAAGTTTCCGCCCCTAATCATAACATCTGTCAGAACAGGGGAAATTCAAGCCTTGTCATCAGTGGATCCATACATGAAATTCCTCCAGGACAGGGTCTTGCTGAAGCTACTACCAAACTTTACTCCAAAGTTCCTCACTTGTAACCAGAAATCAGGTCAACTCCCTTCCATTGTTCTGGCACCAGTCTTTCTCTCATGAGGAACATAATCTCTATTCCTATATCTCTGCTGTTGTCTTGAGATTTAGTTGACTTGGAGTAAGAGATTAGGAGATTGAGAATTTATTGTTTCCGTAAAGGAACAAAGACTTAAAATCCACTAAACCTACCCTGGGTAGGTGAAGTGTAAAGCCCAGTAGTCTGGCTTACAGTGTTAGAGCTCCTATTCACCTCATTTAGTCTAAAACTAATCTACTAGAGCAGTGGACACCACTTGGGCTGAATAAACACTGATCCCGCTTTGTCAAATTTACGGTGCAGCTTGGAGCTCGCACTTAATATTTATCAACCATTATGGGCTGAATTTTGGTTCTCTGAAGAGACGGCTCTTGAGCAGTTAATCTTGGGTACCACCACTCAAGAAAGCCCTCCCTATGGGGTTACTTCTTGCTTTATCCCCATTATTGTGGTGTTGCAGGACGTAGGGGAAGAGTCAATTTCTAACGTTAATCTGTTTTCCCTTAGTCCTAGCAGCAGCACAAGCTTCCCGCCCTAATTAAGCCTACTACTTTATAATAAACACATGATAGGAGGGAGGGGCTAGACGCCCTTCTGTAGGGAGGAGACTCTAGTTGATCAGTTTGATTAAATTTAAAATTCCATCTGTCCTACTAGTTCTCAGGGGCAGAGATACCCCATTATTATTGTGCTGCTGATAGGACTAAGGGAGAACAGATTAACGTTAGAAATCTACTCTTCTGTCCTGAGCCCGATGTAGATCTTAATGATTACAAGGACCACTTATACAACACTGACTGAAAAGTGTAACGCCCATGGCCACGGACCGTCGGGATTACTCACCTCGCGACGGTCGCAACCATGGATCTGTGAGCGCTGGCCCGCATCTCCTACTCAGGAGACGCCAGCGCTCACTTCCGCTTCACTCTGCGGTGTCCCGCGCACCTGAAAAGTATGTAAAATTAGCCCATAATCACCCTGGACTATAAGAAGGGCCCTGCCCCTTCCTTCATTGCCTGAGTGTTTTTGTGTTTACCCGTGTTAGTCTTTGCAAATGGTCCCTTAGTGTTTTCCAGTTCCCAGTGTTCCCATACCTGCTACCTGTATCCTGTATCCCGTGTTACCTTGTTTCTGTGTTGTAGAGAATTGGAGTTGTGTTGTGCCATATACTACGCCTGTTGTGTTGCCTACTGCCAAAGTCCCATCCCAGCCTAAACATCGCTGCTGTCTGAATTACCACAGGTACCCTTATTCGAACTATAGACATTGACTTGGTATCCTGTTGGCCAGCTGCTATACCGCTACGGCAGTACGGCCCAGTGGGTCCACATACCCACAGAACGTGACATAAAGACTTTGGTACTGTGTAAAAATGTATGTAAGCTCATAACGCTATTTAAAACATCCCAATAATAATAATAATAATCATTCATCATCATCACAATAGAGCACAGCCAAGAAAAAGACAATTGTGATATCAAACCAGTAAAACACAGCCAAAAAATAAACAGAAACACTATTATGACATAATATGAATAGAACAAAGTAAAAAATAAAGACAATCACTATTATAACATTATCACAATAGAACACAGCCTAGAAATAAAAATGCAAACACTATTATGACAATATCACAATGAAACATAGCCTAGGAATAAAATCATTGTGTGATCACAATTATTGTGTAACACAACCTATAGATAATAAATATAGGGATTAGTGTGATATCACAATGGAATGCAGCCTAGTGAAAACAAAAACATTATGGTGACATCATTCCAATAGAACTCGTCCAAGGAATAAAAATAAACACATTGTGTCATCATCCCAAATTACATCCTATAAATGAATTCAGAGAGTACTGTGACATCATAACAATGGAACACACCAAGGAATAAAGACAAACATTATTGTGATATACCGTAAAAACTATGACACATAGTATAGAAATAAAGACAGGTGACGTCAATATTATAACTTAGCAATAGCTGTGTGTACAAATAGAGAAAAACTATTTTGTCATTATTACAATAGATCACAACTTTTAAATGAATACAGTGACTACTCATTATCACTATAGCATTCAGCTAAGGAATAAAGACAAACGGTAGTGTAACCTTATGACAATAGAACACAGCAAAGGAATAAAATCAATCATTTTTGATACATCATCATAAACAAACTCTGCTTCGGAAGAAAAACAAACACAATTATGACATTATGTAAAAAAACTAAAAAAATAACTGCCTAGAAATAGAGACAAATCATAGGATGCTGACAACCTAAAGCGAACAAAAAAGGGACATAGCCCTAAAAATAATAATAATAAACTATGGAATATACAAAAGTACAAAATCTTTATTAGAAATAATACAACAGATAACACGGAATATAAAAACGAATGAACCACATATGGAGATAAAGACAGTGCGGTCAGATGTAAAAGACCATAAACATACAGAGTCAGCCAACCAAGGGAAGCCGGGAAACGCTCATGTAACCCACAGGGAAAGAATCGTGCATATAGAATGACTAAGCCCAGATATATAGAGAAGTACTGTCTATCTACACACACAATATGTAAGAACAGGCTTGGGAAAATCCCAACAAAATACCTGGGCAAAAATGGTCAGGCAAGGTAAAACTAAAGTGATAGATAGAAAAACAGTAAATGTATCATACAGAAAACCTAATGCCAGCACGTACCCTGAGACATAATGGAGAGCGGAACCAACGACCCAGAACGGAAGGATGAATAGCGCTATTCATCCTTCCGTTCTGGGTCGTTGATTCCGCTCTCCATTATGTCTCAGGGTACGTGCTGGCATTAGGGTTTCTGTATGATACATTTACTGTTTTTCTATCTATCACTTTAGTTTTACCTTGCCTGACCATTTTTGCCCAGGTATTTTGTTGGGATTTTCCCAAGCCTCTTCATACATATTGTATGTGTGGGCACCATGAGAATTTTATCTTCATTATAGGTGTGGAAATGTTTGAAAAGTGAGAAGCTGAAGATTTCTGAACGGCAAACTACAGAAATGGGCCGTGGCCGGGAGAAGTTGTCATGAGGTCTGGACCGGATGTAGGAGAAAAGAAGAAAAAGAACGACTAGAATATGAGAAGATGTCACCTGTGAGTCACTCAATGTAAATGTTTATTCTGCCTCTAATCAGTACTGCAGTTACTGTATGATCTGCAGTGATATGAAGGGCGGTATGATTTTTTTTAGTGAAACACCAACTCCCAGCATATCTTTACCATTGTTCGGGCCATGGTGGGAGCTGTAGTTTTACGCTGTACAAACCTATACATCAGGGGTTACACTGAATTTGCAAATGATCTCTGTAGTGAGCTGTATTTGTGCTGTATTTATGTACTGACTTTGTTTTGGTGCTGTATTTATGTGCTGATATTAGTTCTGCTGCTCTATCTATATATTGAGCTTGATCCTGGTGCTGTATATATTTTACTGAGCTTAGCTCTGGTACTGTATATATATGAACTGAGCTTGGTTATGGTGCTGTATATATGTACTGAGCTTTGTTCTGGTGCTGTATTTATGTATTGGACTTTGTTATGGTGCTGTATATATGTACTGAGCTTGGCTCTGATGCTGTATTTATGTACTGAGCTTGGTTCTGGTGCTGTATATTTGTACTGACCTTTGTTCTAGTGCTCTATACATGTACTGAGCTCTGTTCTGGTTCTGTATATATGTACTGAGCTTGGTTCTGGAGCTGTATATATGTATTGAGCTTTGTTCTGTTACTGTATATATGTACTGATTTAAGCTCTGGTACTGTATCTATCAACTGAGCTTTGTTATGGTGCTGTATATATGTATTGAGCTTGCTTCTGGTACTGTATTTATGAACATAGCTTTGTTATTGTGCTGTATATATGTCAGATCTTGGTTCTGGTGATGTAATTATATAGGATATGGTTATAATATCACAATTTCAGAGCAGATGGAATTGCTGCAATTCATTGTCTATTCAATTGGAACCTATCAGGTAGTTTTAACCCCTTTAACCGCCATCATGCAATAATACATGACCTGACAATATTTCCAAACATTTCCCTGTATGTTTGTTTCAGATGCAGCAAAATCTATAAAGTCAACTTTTAAAAACGGCATACGCTGTATGCTAGGTCATGGGGCGGTGCCGCTATACTGAAGAGTCCTGACTCCAAACCCAACTTTCCATGCTTGATTGACATCTTCCTGGCTGTTCTACATCACTACCAGTCCCCTCCAACTTTCTCGGATGTGCCATGGCCTTGTACTCCATGAGCAGGCACCAGGCAGCGAGGTGTACTCTGCAACGGCGAGTTGGAGGAGGCTGGTAGTAATGTAGAACAGCCAGAAAGATTTAAATCAAGATCTGGGGGGGCGCCATTTCAATTTTCGCTTCTGGCAGAAAAGCTAGAATCGGCCCTGCTCAGGAGATCACAGTGCAGAAAATGTATAGCTGCAAGCACTAGACATTTGAAACATCTTATAATGACAACTGTAATTTTATGTGAGGAGGCCAGTTGGAGTTGGGAAGAATGTATACTAGATAGTTGTACCCTGTTCCAATTCCTGCATCTAGATTCTCGAGTACTACTATATTAAACTGTTGGAAGCATGCATTAATGTATTGTTACTGGTTGTCAGTGGCATAACTACCGCTGTAGCAGCCATAGCTACCCTCATCTCCCTGGTTGGCTCGGCTGCTGGGGGCGTACGATTGAGGAGTGGTCAGGTATCACCTTGATTACGATAGGACGCTATCGAGGGTTGGCGGGGTGTATCGGCGGCGGTCATTGGTGACCGCCGTTGATACACTGAGCAACCTATGGAAAACGGCAACCATTTAATCTAATCGATTCCACACATGAAACCATTTAAGAGGAGGGACTATTTAGGGCTTTCTGGGTGAGTCGGACATCTACCCCAGACGAAGCATTAGCGAAATGCGCGTCGGGTCTAGCAGCGGACCCCGGTCTTGATCTCCTGGCTATTCCCGTACTTGACAGGTGTAGGTATTTTGTTGCTCAAATGTGATATTTTCATTGCCTCTATACCTTTCATTGCCTATATACCAATCTGTGCAAAAAAAAATATATATATATTTTCTACTGCCTGTTCTATTAACTTAAATATTTATATAATTCAGCATTTTTTTCAGGGATCCTGTGACCGGATTATTATCTGGTTGATCCGCTGCATGAATGTTCTGATTCCATCTTTTATCTGCGAGGGTTATACGTTTTTATTGTGTTCAATGTTGTTTGTTTATATGTGCCTATTTGACTTCAATAAAGGACTTTTTTGTATTTTTTAAAGTATATGGTCGTGACCATTTTTTCTTTGCTGGTTTGATCTATTAGTCACGAGGACCACTGGTATATTTGGGGTTTTGCTCGGTTGGCTTAAGGCCCGCAGCCTGACTGACATCCGGTAACAATTCATTAATGCATGCTTCCAACAGTTGAATATAGTAGTACTCAAGAATCTAGATCCAGGAATTCAATAGTGGCTGCGTCATTCGGACACTAATGCTATTGAACACTTTGACAGAGCAGGGAGGTATCTCCCTGCTCTGCCATAGGCTACTTACTGCATACCGTGGCATAGCTCTAGGGGTCGCAATTGTGGGGCTATGGGGGGGCCCCCATAGCCACACAGCACTGACCGCGCTGGTCCCGCTTCCTGATACTGTAGCTGACGGCTCCCTCCTCCAGCATTCACTCTGCCGTGGGTGGCTCGGCGCAGGCAGAGTGATGTTGTGACGTCATCGCTCCTGTCTGTGCCAAGTCACTCACAGCACAGACCGGAGGAGAAGGATCCGCCACCCGTTGTGGGAACGGGGATAGGTAAGTAATTGTTATTATTTTTCTATTGCGCACTATGGGGCATTATACTGGGTATGGGAGGGGGGCTGATATGGTGGCAGCTATAGGAGCATTTTACTATATGGGGGCATTATATTGTATGGGTGGCATTATACTGTGGGGGCAGCTATGGGGGCATTATACTGTGGGGGCATTATACTGTATGGGGCATTATACTGTATGGGGTGTTATACTGTGGGAGCATTATACTGTGGGGACAGCTATGGGGGCATTATACTGTATAGGGGCATTATACTGTATGGGGGGGCATTATACTGTATGGGGGCATTATACTGTATGGGCAGCATTATACTGTATGGGGCATTATACTGTGGGGGAATTATACAGTGGGGACAGCTATGGGGGCATTATACTGTATGGGGGCATTATAGTGTAAGGCGGCATTATACTGTATGGCGTGGCATTATAATGTATGGGGGCATTATACTGTATGGGCGGTATTATACTGTATGGGGGGCATTATACTGTATGGGGGCATTATACTGTATGGGGGCATTATACTGTGGGGACAGCTATGGGGGCATTATACTGTATGGGCGGTATTATACTGTATGGGGGGCATTATACTGTATAGGGGCATTATACTGTATGTGGGGCATTATACTGTATGGGCGGCATTATACTGTGGGGACAGCTATGGGGGCATTATACTGTATGGGTGACATTATACTATAGGGGCATTATACTGTATGGGGGGCATTATACTGTATGGGGGGCATTATACTGTATGGGGGGCATTATACTGTATAGGTGGCATTATACTGTATGGGGGGCATTATACTGTAGGGGGGCATTATACTGTGGGGGCAGCTATGGGAGGCATTATATTGTGGGGGCAACTATGGGGGCATTATACTGTGTGGGGGCAGCTATGGGGGCATTATACTGTGGGGGGCATTATACTGTGGGGGCAGCTATGGAGGAATTATACTGTGGGGGCAGCTTTGGGGTCATTATACTGTGTGAGGGGCACTATGGGAGAATGATATGTTGTGGGCTGAACCGTGTGTGTATGGCCGGGGATTGGGTGGGATTAGAGGCGTGGCTTAAGAAAAAAAAATACTTTACTTTCAAGTGATACTTGAAAGTATAGCACTGTCTACAGGGGTCACTGTATAGCACTGTCTACAGGGGGGTGTATAGCACTGTCTACAGGGGGCTGTATAGCACTGTCTACAGGGGGGTGTATAGCACTGTCTGCAGGGGGCACTGAATAGCACTGTCTACAGGGTGGGGGTGTATAGCACTATCTACAAGGGGAGCTGTATAGCACTGTCTACAGGGGAGGCTGTATAGCACTGTCTACAGGGGGCGCTGTATAGCATTGTCTACAGGGGAAACTGTATAGCACTGTCTACGGGGGGGGCTGTATAGCAGTGTCTACAGGGGGGCTGTATAGCCAAGTCTACAGGGGAGGCTGTATAACACTGTCCACAGGGGAGGGTTGTATAACACTGTCTACAGGGGGGGGGGGTGTATAACACTGTCTACAGGGGAGGCTGTATAGTACTGTCTACAGGGGGCACTGTATGGGGAGGCTCTATAGCCCTGTATACAGGGGGGGCCGTATAGCACTGTTTACAGGGGGTGCTGTAAAGCACTGTCTACAGGGGGGGCAGTAAAGCACTGTCTACAGGGGGGCTGTATAGCACTGTCTACAGGGGAGGCTGTATAGCGCTGTATGGGGAGGCTATATAGCCCTGTCTACAGGGGGGGTTGTATAGCACTGTCTACAGGGGGGGCTCTGTGTGGCACCCAGGGGAGGGGCCCCGGTCAAAAGTTTGCTATGGGGCCCAGTGTTTCCTAGTTACTGGTTGTTCTTTATCAACATATACACTGAATATCAACTTTATCAGAGACACCCATCTAGTAGCGTGTTGGACCTCCTTTTGCCCTTCAGAATTGCAGCAATTTGTCGTGACATAGATTCTATCAGTTGCTGGAATCGTTCTGCAGGAATATTGGCCCATGTGGACAGTATAGCTTCTCGCAGTTGCCGCTAAAATGTCCTTCTGCTATAGGGTAAATTAAGCCATGAAGGGATAAACTTGGTGCACCAAAATGCTTAGGTAAGCTCTAATGTTCAAACGTTCATCCATAGGTTTCAGAGGACCCAGGGAGGGACAAGAAAATATTCCCCACAACATTACTTCACCTCCACCTGCCTGAACTGTTGACACCTGACAGGAAGGGTTCATCGACTCATGCTGCTTGCGCCAAAGTCTCACCTTCCATCAGCATGGTGCAAAAGATAGCCGGATTCATCTTACCAGGCAATATTTTTCCACTGCTCAGTGATCTAATTTTTGAGTTTTTTTGCTCACTGGGGTCTTGCCTTTCTGTTACTCTTAGACAGCAATGACAATCAAACTAGTCGCCTGCTATTATAGCCCATCCGTGCTAAGGAAAAACTAGTTCGGACCTCTTAGTTGGAGCACCAATGTTGTATTTGGGTGCTATTTGCTTGACTGTGCACCGCCGCATGTCAGAGTGATTCTTTTATCGATGTGTTGTTGACGTCCACAGGATCCCCTTTTGCTGGATGTTTGTTCTCGATTACACCATTCCAGATATAGTCTTGACACCGTTGAACGAAATGACACCTGTGTTCTCTCAAAGGAGAGAGGAGAGGGGCTGTAATGATCTCCTTACACATCACGTCAGTCTCTCTCCTTTCTCCATTGACAAAATGCAGGAGTAATTTCACCAGGAAGAGCATCGAATTTGATTTTCCAATCTTCTGTTACCTGAATCACTCCTGCTCTCAAAGAGAAGAATTTAGGTAATAGATAACGTAATCCCTTAATATAAAAGACAATATACGTCAAATTCCCTACACTCAAAACATGTCAGTACTCCAATATTTAGTCTTATAACTTTCATATGAACAAGAAATATATTAGAAAAAAGCTGAAATAATCATCTCAGACTGCATAGAATATTATAATTTAGAGTAGAGTTTCCAAACACCAGTCCTCAAATAACCCAAGCTAGTCACATTACAAGGATTTCCCATTCAGGTAAAAGCTGTAGCAATTGTTTAACCCCTTCGGGACAAAGCCATTTTTTTATTTTTCATTTTAGTTTTTCACTCCCCGCATTCCAAGAACCATAACTTTTTCATTTTTCTGTCAATAGAGTGGTGTGGGGGCTTATTTTTTGCGAGAGGAGTTGTAGTTTCTTTTGGTATCATTTATAGTTCCATATAATGAACTGGGAAACTGAAAATAAATTATTTGCGGGCTGAAAATGGAAAAAACTGCGATTCCTCAATGGTTTTTTGGGTTTCGTTTTTACGGATTTCCCCATGTGGTAAAAACAACAACAACTTACCTTTATTCTGTGGCTCAATTCGATTACGGTGATACCAAATTTATATAGTTTTTTTTTTATATTTTACTACTTTTATTGATAATAAACTTTTTGTTAATAAAAAAAATCTTTTGGTCGCCACATTCTGAGAACCATAACTTTTTTATTTCTTCACTGATTGAGCGATGTGAGGGCTTATGTTTTGTGGGACGAGCTATAGTTTTTATCGGTACCATTTTTTGGTACGTAGAATGTTTTGATCACTTTTTATAAAAAAAATTTTAAAGCTCAGTTGACCAAAAAACAGCGATTTTGGCGTTTTACATTTCTATATTTGTATGGCGTTCACCGTGCAAGTTAAATAATGCTATACTGTAATAGTTCAGACTTTTACGGATGCAGCGATACCAGTTTTGTTAACTTTTTTCACTACTAAAAACTTTTTTTTACTCTTTTTTACACACTTTATTAGCCCCCCTAGGGGACTTGAACTAACGTATTGCAGTATATCGTAATTTTTACAGGCATCTGTTAAGCCCTGCCGTAGGAAAGGCTTAGCAGAGGGGCCTTCACTTGGCTCCTGGGCTGCCATAACAACCGTCGTCACCCCCCAATCTCACTCCGGGGGGCGATGAGCTGTCAGAGGGGGCCGCCCCCTCTTTTCAACTTCTCAGATGCAGCGGTCGCGATTGATCGCAGCATCTGATCGCTGCTCCCGGATGTTAGTCCCGGGAGTCCGCTGTCAAATACAGTCGACACCCGCAGCATATGGAGCGCGCTCAGCATGCTCCAAACATCACCCCTCGCACCCGGACGTAATGACACGTCAGGGTGCGCGAAGGGGTTACTGACAGTCCCCATAACTAGATTAGCTGGGCAATAACAAGAAAATACAGAATTGACCTGTTGTTGTCACGGTTTGGAGATACGGATATACATTTAAAAATTATATTAAAGTTCCATTTATAATATTGTCTCAGGGATGTCATATTTAGATACGATTGATTGACTGATATTGTATTTAATTTGGGGAATCTAAGAATTGGCCTGAATGTCAGCAAACCACATCTTTCATTTACATCTATCTAGTCTATAAATTGGATGTAGCTCTATGTTCTCCATATAACATAGAACATATCTTACAGCATTACACTGGTTAACAGCTGCTCTCTTTCTTGAATATTATTTAGGTTTGTCACAGCCACACCCATTGCTGCTAAATAGCTGATAGGATTTCTGTTTTTTGTTTTGCTTTTGTTTTTTTGCTTTTGCAGTTGAATGAATTAGAGAAATATAATTTAAGATATTATGAAATTATCCACAAAATTTGAGGTCAAGAATAACACCACAAAAAATGTTTCTTTAAATGGGACTCTACCTTCGTTACCACTCTTTTTACTGTTTCAGTGCATATAAAATGATAGTTAAACTAACTTTGCTAAATCTCCTACCGTTTTTTGTCGACAGTTCCACAGCAGACCTACACTATATGGACAAGTGTTGGGAAACACCTCTTAAAATTCAGGTGTTTCATTTAGTACCATTGCCTTAGGTGTATAAAATCAAGCACCCAGCCATGTAGTCTGCCTCTACAACCATTTGTGAAAGAATGGGTCGTTCTAAAGACCTGACTGAATTTGAGCGTATTACTGTAATAGGATGTCACTGTTGCAACAAGTCAGTTTTGGAATTTTCTTCACTCCTAGATATTCCACAAACAACTGTTAGTAATATTATTGCAAGGTGGAAGCATTTATGAACTGCAGCAACTCAGCCACAAAGTTGCAGACCATGTAAAATTACAGAGCGGGGTTGCCGAATGCCTAGGGGCATAGTGCATAAAAGTCGACAAATGCTCTGGCAACTCAATAACTTACTACTGCTACTTGCATTCTCTGGTATTAACATCCACACAAAAACTATGAACTGGGGGCTTCATGGAATGGGTTTCCATGGCCGAGCAGCTGCACGCAAGCCTTACATCACCAAGCACAATGCCAAGTGTCGGGTGGAGTGGTGTAAAGCCGCCGCCACTGGACTCTGGAGCAGTGGAAACCTGTTCTGTGGAGTGATGAATCACGCTTCTCTATCTGGCAGTCTGATGGAGGAGTCTGGATTTGGCGAATGCCTGACTGCATGATGCTAACTGTAAAGTTTGGTGGAGGAGGGATAATGCTATGGAGTTGTTTTTCAGGGGTTGGCCTAATCCCCTTTGTTCCAGTGAAGGGAAATCTTAATGTTTCAGTATACCAAGATATTTTGGAAGATGATCATATCCCACAGAGAATGTAAGTCAGTCTTAAATAATTCTATGTGTAGAAAAGTCCACATTCAGTTCATCAGGTCTCAATGTGTTTAATGTTTCTATCCTTTGGACTTCTCTCTTCTTCAGAATTTTGACCCTATTGCCCCCTCTCCGGGGCACGGGGATCTGATCAACTATGTATAGTTTAATATATTTTTCTGTATGTTTAGCCTCACTGTAGTCTTTTTCTAATTGTGTAGCGATGCTGGTTAAGTCTGGTTTTAAACTCTAGTGAGGTCTCACTGACATAGAGGAGATGGCAAGGGCATTCCAGAACATAAACTACATGGTCAGAGTGGCAGTTTAGGTAAAAACGGATATCATTAGAGTTTTTAGTCAAAGAATGAATACATTTTGGTCCTTTTTGCATCAATGAACACTTGATACAATTCAAGCAGGGATTGCAACCAGTGTTGCATTTCGTTAGGTATGTTTGTCTATTAATTAAAAAAAATTCCGATATCGTATTTTACCTTTCTATCTTTTAAGTTAGGTGACCTCCAGTATGAGAACAATGGAGCATTCTGTATTATTTTGGTCATATTTGGCTACTTTCCGTGTATATGGAGACCAAAGGTATACAGGATAGTATTTTAGTCCTGTTTTTAGTTCCTAATAAGGTTTCTTAGAATAACGCATCTGTATAAATTTGTTCTCCGTGTTATGGAGAGTATTGCCTATTTTAGCAACTTATTCTTGTAGCCCGTATAAATTGGCTAACCGGAAGGCTCCTGATCATTGGTTTAGGGTGGTTACTGTCGAATGATAACAAATTATTTTTGTCAGTAGACTTGACGTTGAGCTCAGTGGAAAAAATTCCATCCTGGAAATTGACCAGAATGTCAAGGAACTGAATTGAGCTAACAACATAAATTGTAATGGTATTCATGTCATCTGTCCAGATGAGAAAGATGTCGTCTATGTATCTTCACCACCTCAGAACATGGCTGAAGTGGTGGGAGATATAGACGTACGTCTCCTAAAGGGCCCGCATATACATATTGGCATATGTGGGCATCACATTTGACCCCATGGCTGTACCCCGAACTTGTACAAAGAACTCGACACGAAAGAGAAAATAGTTATCGGTTAATATGATTTCTAGGAGATCAAGGAAGAATTTTTGTCCCCTCGTTGTGTAATGTGACTCTGCGAGGTAATTAGATGTAAACCGTAAACCTCTACCATGTTCAATTGATGTATATAAACTCATGACATCAAAAGATGCTAACATTATGTGTTGTCTTGAATTAAAACGTCGCACCAGGGCGAATAAAGAAAACTATTTTTTCACTTTTAATTGGAGTGCTGCCTATATTTGTATACCCAAAGATAAATAGATAGATAGATAGATAGATAGATAGATAGATAGATAGATAGATAGATAGATAGATAGATAGAAAGAAAGAAATATATTTATTGGAGACATATTTTTTATTACTACTGTTCTCCCTGCCTGACAGCCTGCCAGGAAAGGGAGAAGTTACAGCAGGGCACCGAGGAGGGGAAGGGGGCCACGAGGGGTGTGTGGCCTGAGGAAGGGTGCCGTGAGTCGGGCAGGCCCATTATTTTCAGCCATGTGGCCCGGCCCCTGACGGCAGTACCAGTAGTACTGCCCTGCTCAAAGGTGAATGTTTTTTGCTGTTTTAAGATATGTACCCAAGCTATTCCTCATTTTGGATACAGAAAGCCAAAGCATTTAACAGACAATTACATTTTAAACAATATTATATGGAAACTGTCCATTGCTCTGAATGGAAATGTTATTTCACTACTCAGGTATAGGTAGAAAATGCATTTAATTTCTAAATACATATTATAATTGCAAGTTTATCAATGCAGAGTTGCAGCCGTCGTTATGATTATCAGCAACGTAACATGATTGTTCTGCTCTATTTCCCAAACCGTTTATTAAAACATCACATTATAATTGATCTTCATCAGAAAAATCTACAGTGGTGAGATAATGTGATTCTTGTAGATAAAAACAGGCCATAATTTACAGGAACACATAAGCCTCCTTGTCTCTTAAAGGGGGGAGCATATTTGTTTTCTTTTTGTTAGCACACTTAGGAATTCAGTGCATTAAGCCTAGATGTATTACTAGTTAAATGTATTTTCCACTCCACGGCTGTATATCTGAGTTTATTCATCCACTTTAAAAAAGAACCTTATCCTCAAGAGAACTAGATTTAAAGTATTTTTATCTCGTTAATGCACGGTGAAATGCTTTTACATGAGATTGAGAAAGGGGATTTGTAAAGCATGGAAATACATTTCATATAAGTAAGTTACAGGTAAATTAGTAAATGCCACAGAGGCCACTTGTTAAGTTAAATATGCATACTTTTAATACATTGTTTTTTATCAACAAAAAAACAAATGATGATATATTGCTTTTTATCATTCACAGCTGGTTTAGACAATAGCATTTTTCAGAAGACAATGAGGTCTATATAAAGTTAGATTTTTTAGAAGTGGTGCTGCCTAACTATTAAAGGAACACTAAACATACAAAATACACACAGAAAAAAAAAATCCCTACAATTTCTCGCTTAATCTCCTGTTTTCCTTTGATGTTATTTTGCCTTATATTGCAATTAATATGCAGAAATATACATTCTAAAGAAATCTTCTCTATGTCCAACGAGATCATCCATTTCCCCCTTCCTACTCACAATCTAGTGTTTGACTATAAGACAACTGGCTGCAGCAGAAGCCTCCACCCTTTACCCTGTTTGCAGTAGGACAAAAGGATTGTTAAGCTCCACCCCTTTGTTAAGCCCACTGCTCAGTCATTGACCAGCCAACAATAGAACAGATCTGCAGAAAATGAACCCCTGCATTCTGTTATAGAATTGCTAGAAGAGCGATTCCCCAAAGGCTACTGGAGACTGCTGGGAAAGAGCGTGCATATAAATCTGTAAACTCAAATCTGCCACAACTTGAGATCAATAGAGTCTAAGGCTACTCTATGGTATTCATCAGAGCCCAAAGCTAGGCGGGATGTTTTTTGCTGCATAGAACCCAGGATGTTTTAGCAGAGTTCAATGTTGGATAAAAGGTGCAATGCAGGAAAACCTAAACAGGAAACTGGACAACCAGAGGTTAAACTGAAAGTCTAAATCTTAAGCAAGTGGATACCAGGTAAAGCAGAGGTTAAAGCCAGGCGGGAACAGATAATCCAAATCAGCAAACAAGGTGTTAACTACAGACAAGTCGAGGTCAGTATTCCAAGAAGTCCAAAAGTCAGAGGTATGGGGTTTAGTCAGAAGCTTGATCAAGACACCGGAAGGTAAGGAAAATCACAAGCAAACTGATTGAGAAGTACAGGTATAAATAGTATACCAAATCTGATAGGCAGAAAGATAGAGAAAAGAAATAGGCTCAAGGAAAAAAACAGAACTGCCCAGAAGCCAGAACAGTAGTCATGGAGATCATTATGGGAATAGGCGTTTCCTGACAGTACCCCCTTTCTATGAGGGGCCAAGGTTTTAAAGGAAACTTTAAATTAAAGATCTTCACCAACCGACTAGCATGCACTGAATGGGCAGGAGCCCAATTTCATTCTTCTGGCCCCTACCCATTCCAGTGCACCAAGTACTGGAAAGTACCCCTGATCCTTCTAGTATCCACAATCCTCTGGACCGCTAACTCCATATCTCCTTCTACCTAAACTGGAGAAGGAGGTTTCTTGAGTTTATTAGATGGCGTAAAAAAAGGAGAGATTTGTGAAAAACATTAGGAATTTTAAAAGATGGAGGAAGAGCCAGACAAAAAGATACAGGGTTAATCACATCAACAATTTCATATGGACCAATAAACCTAGGGGCAAACTTACGAGACGGCACGTTCAGTTGCAGATTTTTAGTAGAAAGCCACACCCTTTGACCCACGCTAAACGCAGGACCCAACGTACGTTTCTTGTCAGAATTTTTCTTTTGAATAACTGGGGAGTTCTTCAGGTTCAATTGAACCTGAACCCAAACTGTGCACTGTTTATTTGATTCAACTTGTATCTCAGGGTTATCACTAGAAGAGGTGGAAAATGAACCAAAACGAGGATGAAAACCATAATTACAGAAAAACGGCAAGGTATCAAGAGAAACATGGTGGCGATTATTTATTGCAAATTCTGCTAAAGGAAGATATGAGATCCATTCAACTTGTTTATCAGCAATATAACACCTAATATCATTTTCTAAGGTTTGATTAAATGCTCCGTTTGACCATAAGGGTATGTGCACACGATGAGAGGCTTCTACGTCTGAAAAGAGAGACTGTTTTCAGGAGAAAACAGCTGCCTCGTTTCAGGCGTAAAAGCTCCTCCTCGTAATATGCGAGGCGTCTGTGACGCTCGTAAATCTTGAGCTGCTCTTCATTGACTTCAATGAAGAACGGCTCAAATTACGTTGCAAAGAAGTGCCCTGAACTTCTTTGCCGAGGCAGTCAATTTACGCGTCGTCGTTTGACAGCTGTCAAACGACGATGCGTAAGTTACAGGTCGTCTGCACAGTACGTTGGCAAACCCATTCAAATGAATGGGCAGATGTTTGCCGACGTATTGTAGCCCTATTTTCAGGCGTAAATCAAGGCATAATACGCCTCGTTTATGCCTGAAAATAGGTCGTGTGAACCCAGCCTTAGTCTCAGGGTGAAATGCAGAACAGAACGATAACTGTACACGAAGTTTCTTACAGAAAGCTCTCCAGAAACTAGCCACAAATTGTACACCTCTAGCAGAGACAATATTTTCCGGAATACCATGCAGATGAACCACTTGATCTATAAATAATTTAGACAAAATTTGGGTTTCAGGGAGTTGAGGTAACGGGATGAAATGACACATTTTACTGAAATGCTCCACCATAACCCAAATGACAGTTTTTCCTTCAGAGCGAGGCCAATCGGTGATAAAATCCATAGATAGATGAGACCAAGGTTTCTGTGGAACAGACAGTGGCAGCAGTTCACCCATAGATCGAGTTCGAGGAGTCTTAGAGCAAGCGCAGATATCACAAGCAGAGACATAAGAACTCACATCACGAGACAAAGACGGCCACCAATAGAGCCGCGAGACAAATTTTTTTCGTGCCCGTTATCCCTGGATGGCCACACAAATTATGTAACTCATAGAGAAAACGAAATCTGAACTGAGGAGGTACAAATAACTTCCCAGCAGGAATGGTTTACAGAGCAAGTTGCTGACATTCTTTAATCTCAGTTGCAAGATCAGGTGATATTGCAGAAACCACTATCCTCTTAAATTAAATAGGTTCAGGATGAATATTGGGGACCTGTGAGGAACAGAAACTTCAAGATTATGTTTCGGCCCTGACATTTTTAGACCCGAGTATGTATGCTACAATAAAGTAAATCCCGGTAAGAAAAAACAAAACAAAAAACAAGGCTCACCTAGCCAGTCTGGGATTGAGGCTTTTGGCTGATTCTAAAAAGGTCAGGTTTTTATGGTCAGTAAGTACAGTAATTTGATGTCTAGCTCCCTCTAGAAAGTGATGCCACTCTTCAAACACCCACTTAATAGCAAGAAGCTCTCAATTACCTATATCAGAATTTTTTTCAGTGGTAGAGAATTTGCGAGAAAAAAAAGCACAGGGACGCAAATTAGTCAATATAGAACATCCTTGAGACAACACAGCCCCCACACCTACTTCTAAGGCATCAACCTCAACAATAAAGGGACTAGAAAGGTCAGGCTGAAGAAGTACAGGTGCTTCCATAAAACACTGTTTTAAGGTTTCAAAGGCGGAGACCGCACTCGTTTTCAAAATTACAAGATCAGAACCCACTTTCGTAAGATCCGTCAAAGGTTTGGCAATGGAGGAAAAATTATAAATATATTATCGGTAATAATTAGCAAAACCCAAAAACCTCTGCAGAGCTTTTAGCGAAGTGGGTTGGACCCAATCAAGAATTGCCTGAACCTTAGCGGAATCCATACGAAAATCATGAGGAGACAGCAAATAACCCAAGAAATTAACTTCCTGAACTCCAAAAAGGCATTTTTCAAATTCTGCATAAAGACCATTTTCCCTCAGTACTTGAAGGACGGACCTTAAACATGAGAACATGTTGAACATGAGAGGACCAATCAAAATAAAACACAAGAAGATCGTCCAGATACACAACCACAAAGCGTCCAATAAAATTTCTGAAAATATTGTTAACCAGGTTTTGGAAAACCGCTGGAGCGTTACTTAAACTAAAAGGCATAACCAAATACTCATAATGATCATCTGGAGTTTTAAATACTGTCTTCCATTCATCTCCTTTGCGGATCTGAACCAAATTATAGTCCCCGTGTAAATTTAGTTTAGAGAACCACTTGGCTCCTGAAGTCTGATTAAATGTGTCTAGGATGAGTGTAAGAGGATATTGATTTTTAACGGTAATTTTATTTAATTCACAATAGTCGATACAGGGTCTTAAACCGTCATTTTTCTTTTCAACATAGAAAAAACCTGCACCCTCCGGTAGATGTATGAATATGACCCTTACGGAGACTGTCTTTAATATAATTTTTCATGGCCTGTCTCTCTGGAGTAGAAAGATTATAAATCCGTCCGCTAGGCAGCTTAGCATTAGGGAGAAGTATAATGCAACAGTCGTACGGCCTATGAGGAGGGAGAGATTCACAACCGATTTCAGAAAAGACATCCTCAAAATCTTGACTACACTCAGCCAACGATGGTGCGTTGCAAGTGACATTAGTAGTAGACAAAGATATGCAAGAATCATAACATTTAGAATTCCATTTAATCAAATACACTTTTACCCAATCAATGAACTGATTATGTGTCTGCAACAATGGAATACCCAATATTACCTTAGAAGGCACATTTTCTAGAATAAAGAAAGTGATTTGTTCAGTATGCAAAGTACCCACTTCCAAAGTAACAGGCAGAGTAGATAACTTGACTGATCCCTCAGAGAGAGGGGTATTATCAATAGCAGAGACTTTGATTGGGGTACTCAAATCAACAAGGGGGATTGCCAATCTCTTTGCAACCTGAACCACAATCTACTAAAGCTTGACGAGAAACACAAATATTATTAAACCATACATTAAGAGGCAAAAGGACTTTTTTAGAAAATGTGGGAAAAACTTGACTGCCCAGATGGCATTTCCCAGGGCCACCTAGGTTCTGCAGTTTTTCCGGAGCTGGATGTTCTGGACACTTGGAACAGTTCTTGAGTGTACAACCAGCGTCCATGCATTAGAAACACAGTGCCTTGCGTTTCCGAAGAAGTCTCCATTCTTGAGAAGACACAGTGGATCCCAAGTGTATGAGCTCTTGTACATCAGATGAAGGACTCTCATTGCAGAGAAGGGGAGCGGCCATCACAGATCTCTCATTTTTGCGCTCACGTAGTCGTAGGTTCAGACGCACTACAAGGGTCATGGTATCCTCTAGAGTCAGGGGTGGAGGGTAATTTATAAAGAGATCTTTCAAGGTTTCTGAAAAGCCTTGACAGAAGTCTAAATCAATAAGCAAGTGGATACCAGGTAAAGTAGAGGTCAAAGCCAGCAGGAAACAGATAATTCAAATCAGCAAACAAGAGTTTAACGAGAGACAAGCCAAGGTCAGTATTCCAAGAAGTCCAAAAGTCAGAGGTATGTGGTTTAGTCAGAAGCTTAATCAAGACACCAGAAGGTAAGGAATATCACAAGAAAAGACTGAGTGGGAAGGACAGGTATAAATACTAAACCAAATCTGATTTTTTTCACTTCTATTTCATAGCAAAAATAAAATGAAAGCCATCAACATGATTTCAGCAATCTTTCTATCTAGGTGAAGAAATCTGTCAAAAGAATAGTATGGGAATTCAAATGAATTCCCACTCTTTCCTTCTCTTTTCACTCAATAGCGATACACTGGAACCGGGCCTCATGGCCTATGCCCAACCAAACACAACACCCTGGACTGGTAAAATTTTTTTATATAGCTCACTAAACCTAACCTACCTAACGCTGTGGCTTAACTACAACGCCTATGCATCCTTCATCACTATATGGTTCCTAGTAAGAAGAACCCAGCGTTTCTGGCCTCCATCAAAATGGTGCCCTGGGTAAGACTCCCTACCGCCATGTTGCAAGCAATAGTGGAGGATGATACCTGTCAACCAGACCCATAATGCAAGAAGTAAACACAATAATATACATACTTCACTCTAAATAGCAACACTTTGCACCCCGCCCAACACTCTGGATATTCTCCAGTCCAACAAAGAGAATTCACACAGGTATACATTCCTTAAAGCCATCAACTCAACATTACTAACACATATGCATAGATGGGCCCTTCACAGGCTGCCTCTATCATATGTACACACTCTGCTCTTTTATTAATCATCTCATATCATTCTACATGTAGAAGGTAGCAATTTCAAAACCAGTATGTATTTATTGTTTATGCAGCCTACTAATATATACACAGTTGAGCCACATTATTATGACCACCTCCTACTTTTGGCATCGGCAGCGCATAGCCCATGAAGGAAGTGATTAGTTGTGGGATGGCTTGGTGGGTATATAAGGTGTGCGATAGGCTGTCTAAACACATATCGCTCGTTGTTGCCATGGGTAACAGGGATGATTTATCAGAGTTGCAAAAAGGGATGATTATTGGCTTTCGGACCAAGGACAGTATTTCTCAAACAGTGCAGTTTGTGAACTGCTCGCATGCTGCTGTGGTGAAAGTGTATTGTGAGTGGACATATGGCACCAATTAGAATAACCGACATGGAAACTGCAGAGCACCACGTGCCATTGATATGAGTGGTGAACGTCTTCTACGAAGGTGCACGAGAGCCGAACGACACACTGCAGAGGAGCAACTCACCGTGAAAATCAACCAGGGGGTTACCTGACGTGTGTCTAAAACAACAAATCAGCAAACTTTACTGACTATGGGGCTCCGAAGCAGACGGATGATCACTGCTCCTATGCTAAGAATGGAGCATTGGAATAAGACTTCAGTTTGCACAGTAGTATCAGAATTGGACCACAGATAATTGGCAAAAGTTGCCTCCGATGAGTCCCGTTTTATGCTTCATCGAATGGATGGACATTGGCGTATCAGACGAGAAACATCAGAGAACAAACACCCTCCAACCATTGGTGGAATACTCAAGCTGGTGGCGGTAGCGTTATGGTCTGGGCAATTTTTTCATGGCATTCTCTGGGCCCACTCATCCATGTGGAAGGCACTCTGAACAGATTTTGGTATGAATCCATCGTTGCAGATAACGGCCACCCATACATGCTGTTTGTCTTTCCTGGGGCAGATGGATTCTTCCAGCAAGACAATGCGACAGGTCACACAGCTAGAAATGTCCAACAGTGGTTGGAAGAGCACGATCAAGACTTCCCAGTGCTTCCCTGGCCCCTAATTCACCAGACTTGAACCAAATTGAGCATCTGTGGGACTATGGATGCTTCCCCACACACTCTCCAGCAAATATGGGATGCACTGCAGTCAATATGGCTCCAGATACCGGGGACAACCTACCAACACCTTATTGAGTCACTCCCAGTCCGTCTAGCTGCTGTCTGTGCTGCACACGGCAGTTACTCTGGATATTAGCTGGTGGTCATAATAATGTGACTCGGCTATGTACAGTGAAGGAAATAAGTATTTGATGCCTTACTGATTTTGTAAGTTTGCCCACTGTCAAAGACATGAACAGTCTAGAATTTTTAGGCTAGGTTAATTTCACCAGTAAGAGATAGATTATATTTAAAAAAAAACAGAAAATCACATTGTCAAAATTATATATATTTATTTGCATTGTGCACAGAGAAAAAAGTATTTGATCCCTTTGGCAAACAAGACTTAATACTTGGTGGCAAAACCCTTGTTGGCAAGCACAGCAGTCAGACGTTTTTTGTAGTTGATGATGAGATTTGCACACATGTTAGATGGAATTTTGGCGCACTCCTCTTTGCAGATCATCTGTAAATCATTAAGATTTCGAGGCTGTCGCTTGGCAACTCGGATCTTCAGCTCCCTCCATAAGTTTTCGATGGGATTAAGGTCTGGAAACTGGCTAGGCCACTCCATGACCTTAATGTGCTTCTTTTTGAGCCACTCCTTTGTTTCCTTGGCTGTATGTTTCGGGTCATTCTCGTGCTGGAAGACCCAGCCACGAGCCATTTTTAATGTCCTGGTGGAGGGAAGGAGGTTGTCACTCAGGATTTGACAGTACATGGCTCCATCCATTCTCCCATTGATGCAGTGAAGTAGTCCTGTGCCCTTAGCAGAGAAACACATGCTTGACAGTGGGGACAGTGTTCTTTGGGTCATAGGCAGCATTTCTCTTCCTCCAAACACGGCGAGTTGAGTTAATGCCAAAGAGCTCAATTTTAGTCTCATCTGACCACAGCACCTTCTCCCAATCACTCTAAGAATAATCCATATGTTCATTTGCAAACTTCAGACGGGCCTGTACATGTGCCTTCTTGAGCAGGGGGACCTTGCGGGCACTGCAGGATTTTAATCCATTACGGCGTAATGTGTTACCAATGGTTTTCTTGGTGACTGTGGTCCCAGCTGCCTTGAGATCATTAACAAGTTCCCCCGGTGTAGTTTTCGGCTGAGCTCTCACTTTCCTCAGGATCAAGGATACCCCACGAGGTGAGATTTTGCATGGAGCCCCAGATCGATGTCGATTGACAGTCATTTTGTATGTCTTCCATTTTCTTACTATTGCACCAACAGTTGTCTCATTCTCACCCAGCGTCTTACTTATGGTTTTGTAGCCCATTCCAGCCTTGTGCAGGTCTATGATCTTGTCCCTGACATCCTTAGAAAGCTCTTTGGTCGTGCCCATGTTGTAGAGGTTAGAGTCAGACTGATTAATTGAGTCTGTGGACATGAGTCTTTTATACAGGTGACCATTTAAGACAGCTGTCTTTAATGCAGGCACCAAGTTGATTTGGAGCGTGTAACTGGTCTGGAGGAGGCTGAACTCTTAATGGTTGGTAGGGGATCAAATACTTATTTCTCTGTGCACAATGCAAATAAATATATATAATTTTGACTATGTGATTTTCTGTTTTTTTTTAAATATAATCTATCTCTCACTGGTAAAATTAACCTAGCCTAAAAATTCTAGACTGTTCATGACTTTGACAGTGGGCAAACTTACAAAATCAGCAAGGGATCAAATACTTATTTCCTTCACTGTATGTGCTAGGAAAGTACTGGGGAAGGTAGGTCAATATTGCTCAAGTTATATACAGAGGGGAAACTATTTTACTGTGTTTAAACTAGCAGTGATATCAAAACAAAACATCGTCCTCCAAATTTTACAGCAAAGCATCTACCAATTTTATTGTATCTGATCTTCACTGTATGTTGTTCATCCCTAAACCCAGCATACTGCATATCCTGCAGATTCATAAAACAACAAAATCTCAAGCACACAACTTTTTCAGAATAAAAACTCCTATTGACTGCTATAATTAAATAACATCAAGCACAAATGAACCACTGGGCAAGAATAGACACAAATAATTGGATAGAATAGTGTGACTGAACTTTAATGGCCTCAATGTGTAAAGTTTTGACACATCCTAAAACTATTTTATGTATTATACCGACTTGGAGCACAATAAAAGATAATACAAACAAAATTACAGTTCAATAATACTCGCTCTTTGACTGATAAAAGTGTTACTTTTTCTAAAATGTACACTACAGGGCATTTTCTCAACAAAAAGCAGCAACACAGTGTTATTCAAATAAACTAGGTCTTTACCAACTGTGGGCATATATAATTTGATCACATGCTGTCTTCAACAGAACCAACTAATAAAACAATTTAACCCACCTGTTCAATTTGTTACAAAAATTACACTTAATTATGTTTCTAGAGGCCACGGTTTAATTCAGCTAGATGGGCATTGTCTGTTTCATCTTAACTTTATGACTTGCTTGCTAATTTCTGTACAAAAGAGCTGTGCTATTATTTAACTTTGCATTTAATTCCCTAAGTGCATGAACGCGAATTAGTTTTGTTCAGGCAAGTAATAGATTACACTTTTATATTGTACTACTGTTCCCCAATTTCTGTAGTAATTCCGAAAAAAGAATGACATAAGAGTTCAAGCAAATTAAAGTATAGTTTATATGGCTTCATATAAGTTGGCCAAGAATAGTGCATTCATGTATAGTTTATTCAGAAAATCATATTGACAGGATTAGTTAAAAGGGTTTTTCAATAATTTACTTTTAGCAGGGCCGGCCTTAGGATAGATGGCGTCCCGTGCAAAACTTTCTTTTGGCGCTGGCAGCACGAGCCCCATTATGCCGCGGGCCCCATAGCATCCGCTATGGCTGCTACAGGGGTAGTTATGCCACTCTAGAGAAGGAGCACCCGGGTGGAAAGTTAGCTGCAGAGTTGCCGGGCCCGTCAGAAACACAAGCAGGTGAAGGGAGCCAGTGCAGTGAACCCTTCCACCTTCTGGAGTGATGCGCCCTGTGCGATAGCACAAGTCACAAATCCCAAAGGCCGGCCCTGCTTTTATGGCATGTAAATCAGACAGATCAGTGGGGGTTCCAGCTGCCGAGAGCAAGTTTTAGCTTCAAGTAGAGGTGACTGCATATGTGAGACTATGTCTGTGTTCCCACCAGCGCTTTCACATTCCATCAGGGGATCCATCATGATTTACATCTTCTTTAAAAGTAAGAATAGCGCAGCAACCCATACAAATTTTACTATTCTAGCTCAGTGGCATACCTAAAGTCCTATGAGTCCCATAATAAACCGGCTTGTTGCTCAGACAGCGGGCCCCAGGGGTGTTGTTAGGGTATATAAAAACAGGCACAAGACTCAAGGAATATGTTTTGTGCCCCCCCAATAAATAAATAAAATATATCTCAAAGACAACACAGCTACTATAAGACAAATTTCTACTTATGACAATAAACCTCTAAATAATAGTCATACAGTTACCAAATAATACCACTATAAAAGGAACAAAATATACCACCATACATATTACCATCATACTGTATAACAATGCTAATATTACCAATAATACCACTAAACAAGGGACAAATAATAACGCAACACCATGACTACATATTACCACAACATAGTGACAGAATATTATCACCATACTGTAACTAAATAAAACCCACTTTACAAAGTTCAATACTACCATCATACAGTGACCATATAGTGGTAGATACCAGTCCTACACAGTAGTTCTGCAGACCATATTAGTGAATACAGTACAGTTAAATCCAATGACTCATAGGTGATGACTTCTCCGGTTTGAGTCGTTCACTTTCCCATTTCTCTCCATCTGGCCCAAACTGCAATTAAAATACTTCTTCCAGCCATGACTCGTCTCTGCAGAATTTTCCACACAGACATAGTAGTTCACTTTTGTGCTACCATATAGTAATGTCTTTTGTGCAACAAAAAAATCTGAGAAAAAAAATAAAAAAAGGCCATACTTACTGATACAAGGGTAAGCTCAATCACCAGTTCCCAACAGCATGCAGACAAGCCACAATGCTACATAGAGGGAGATTGCTCATGTACAAAATACTGATGAACAACCACTCTCACATCTACAACTCATGAGGGTGTGGCTGTGTAGTATTATCATTGCACACAGATAAAGCTTATACAAGGGTGCCAGTCACACAGTTATGTGTAGTGCACCATATTGGCTTGCAGCATACACGTCCATACTATTAGATTAGGTGGGCTGCTCAGCACTATCTAGGTGCACCACACTAAGTACTGACACCCCACTATCCCCCAGCATTAAAAAGTCTGGCTGCATCCTGAAAAAATATACATGATAAACATGAGGTAATAGTTGATATTTTGGCCAAAATACGCAAGCTCGCATCCCACGTCAAGGGTCCGTATCGTCTTGCAAGTCCCTACACTCAAACAAGTTACAAACCATCTTTTGTGCATCCCATTAATAGCGTGCCGAGACGCTGACATACTCAGCCTAAGGGCGGATTTACACGAACGTGATATATGTCCGTGCCACACGCGTGTTTTTCACGCGTGTCGCACGGACCTATGCAAGTCTACGCCAAACGCAGACTGTCCGTGATTTTTGTGCAGCGTGGGTCCGCTGCGTAAAACTCACGACAGGTCCTATTTTTCTGCGTTGCTCGCGCATCACGCACCCATTGAAGTGAATGGGTGCGTGAAAATCACATGCACCACAGGGAAGCACTTCCGTGGGACGCGCGTTATTCGTGCGACAGCAGTCAAAAGTATGTTTGCAAACAGAAAAGCAACACGTGCTTTTCTGTTTACAAACATCCAAACGGAGTGTCATAATGATGGCGGCTGCGCGAAAATCACGCAGCCGCACATCCTATGTGATGACACACGGAGTGGTTAAGTGCCTTTTGCGCACGGCAAACGCAGCGTTTTTTGCATGCGCAAAAACGCACACGCTCGTGTAAATCCGCCCTAAAGCAGACTGTGGCTTACAAGAATAGGTGGCAGGTCCCTGTAGTTTTCAACTGGATCTGTGTCCTAAGGACGCGGACACAGATGAAAGTGGAGTTTACCCGGGGATCTAGGGTATGTGCCCTGGATGGCCAGTGACAGTGCCACCACTCATGTACCCCCTTACCCTCTGGGCCCAGTCAAACCCCCTGTGACTGAGATTGTTACACCACTATTTTTGCTATTCTTGACACCAAGATAATGGAATTCCCATTGGAGCAACTAATTCAGCACAGCGCTATAGCTTTAGGTAAGACTATAAGCCGTAGCGCAGATGTGAACAGACGCTAATAATAATAATAATAATAATCTTTATTTATATAGCGCCAACATATTACGCAGCACTTTACAATTTAGAGGGGACATGAAACAAACGATATCAGACATTACATAGTGACAAAGTTAATTTACAATTCAAACCTGGGGAGTGAGGACCCTGCTCGCAAGAGCTTACAATCTATTAGGACATAAGGGAGACACAAAGTGTAATAGTGTTTGTTCTGTACAATGGAAGACATGGAAGACATATGGCTCTGTACACCCATATAGAGCCGTAGTACGGCACCCATACACATACAACAGAAAAAATATTTTGACATGCTCCATCGTATTATGGAACGGTGCACCAAATGATGGCACACAGAATGCCTGCAGCTTCGTCATTCGGGGACTAAAGGAATTGTTTCTCTGTACAGACTCCTGCATGTGGCTCTATCATGTACAAGAGGCCCAACTATTCTCTGAAAACTGGGAGAAGGGCATCAGAATCAGTAGATATCCCAGCTGCCGGATTCCATCCTATGTGAGTTTTAAGTTATGTCAGATTAACAGGTAATAAAATGTAATAACCATTAAGCCCACTGATACTAGAATGCTTTTGAAAAAGCAAAACTTATTAACAGTATGCAGACTGTAAACCAATGCTTTAATGGAATGACCAAACCAGGCCTATTCATTTTGTAATTATTTAGATTTTTCCTTGAATAATACAGATATATGTTTTCGAAAAACCTTTCAACTCCTTGACCTTTTTTTTAACTCACCTTTATTGGAGATAGTCTTTTCTCAAAAGGTCTGCTTTTATTTCCCAGAAGCACACTGTTTAAGTAGTGGATAAGAAAGTGGATAGTAGTGGAAAAGTAGTGGATAAGAAAGTTGATCATTTTGATTACAAATATAATTTTATTACAACCTTTAATGCTGGGAGTAAATCGATTAGGTCAATTCTGTGTAAGCATTGGCACATCCTTTGTAACGATCCGGTACTTAAGGGGTTACTCCCCCCTTTACCTAAGGTCACTTTTAGAAGGTCCAAGACTCTTAAAAATTTATTGGCCCCAAGTAAATTGCAAAACCAAGGAAATCTAAGCATCTCAAGGCTACAGCCATCAATATTAGGCTCATTTCGTTGTGGTTTGCCCAGGTGTATGTGCTGTTCCAACATTACACATAAGGTCACCAATTTTACGTCTATAGTAACATCAGAATCATTTGGCATAAAAAGTTTACTAAATTGTGGCAGTGAATATGTAGTTTATCTGCTACAATGTACTTGTAAATTACAGTATATAGGACGTACTACCCAAACCCTACGTAAAAGGATCAATAATCATAGGTCAAATGTTAGCAGAGGTTTTTCTAAACACAGTGTATCCCGACATTGCCTATATAGACATAACTGCAATTTCGACTGTATAAGCATCACTCCCATTGAGCAAATACCTGCAGACTATACTAATAGATTCTTATGTTTAAAACAGCGTGAGAATTATTGGATCTATAAATTGTGTACACTTCACCCTGAAGGTTTGAATGATATTAGTGAGTCCTCTTTAGATTAGTTCTGATTCTTTAATAGTTTTGTCTCCCGTATATACATATAACCAGTAATTGCCCTCGTA
The DNA here is from genome assembly GCF_050947455.1 of Rhinoderma darwinii. Classification (NCBI taxonomy): domain Eukaryota; kingdom Metazoa; phylum Chordata; class Amphibia; order Anura; family Rhinodermatidae; genus Rhinoderma; species Rhinoderma darwinii. The sequence goes on from NC_134694.1 coordinate 86,763,949, forward strand.
GATACAAAAAAACATACAAAAAAAGTCACATATCCAATATAGGTTTATTATATTATATTTTATTCTAACATCAGGCGTATTTCTCATAAACAGATGTTCTGTTATATAATTGTTTCTTTTGTCACTGCAGTGATATCGTCCATATTCCCTGTAATATATATATTGCTTCATATTTTGGGTTGAAAACCCATGTTATTAATGTTATTATTGGTATTGATATAACATATTATTAATATTAATACAACATATAATTAATGTGTAATTATGGCATCAGATCATCTTAGATGTCATTCTTCCTTTGGTTTACGAGAGTATTATAGTAATTGTTTTTTTTAGATTGGCTTGGAATTTTTTATTATGAATTATAGTTTTATACATACATATTTTTTATTGGTTCTGATGTTCCATTGAATATAGATTTTATTCTAGTTTTAAATTCTTGATCGCCTTTTTACGATTTTCGAGTCAATAATTTGTGACGTTTTTTCAAAAAAATATATATTTTTTTATAGGCATAGTGATACTTTGCTTAATTTGTATTTTATATAAATTGTGTTACTCATCTAACATGGTACTCGCGTACCGATGTATCAGCATAATAGTGGTGTTGTTATGACTACGAAGACGCCACTGATCTTTCCTTCTTTGCGGTGATTAGTATTCTAGTCTCCTATGAATTTATGCATAGTTATATTATCGCAATTTTTATGCAGTATCATCAGATTTAATTATTAAATGTTATTTTCGTTTTTTATAGACGTAGAAATTTTTCTGCCCTTTTGAGAATTATATAGTATTTTAACTCACCGCTAACCCTAATTGCCGGCTTTTTTGTTGTCATCAATACGGCTTGTATATCAAACATTTTATATATCTTATAAATTGGGATTATATTATTATGTTCTGTCACTTTTTCCTATATGTTAAATGTAATTATGTTAAATGTAACTACCATATTGCCCTTTTATCTAATTGACGCATATTTCTTCAATCATTCGTGTTTGCTTTTTGGTCTATTCCTTGTAGCAAACTCCCTGTGTCCCCTCCCCATTTCCTCCTGTGATTGGTCGGTTTTTGATTACTGACATGTGTATATATATGGGAGATGTTCATTTGTGTATGTTCATGGCCTGAGGAAGACGCAATTCCTGCGTCGAAACGCGTAGCCTACCACTTAATAAACATCGATATTGATATTAGCAGCGCCTTGCATCGGTCCCCCTTTTTTCTATCCTTTACTTTTAACTACTAGTTGACATCTAATAATCATTTGTTTAGACAAAAATACGTAAACTGAATGTGTTCAAACATAATGTTTAGAAGACATTAGAACTTCTAAGAACTAGGTTTTTCTAGAAAGCTTAGAACTTTCTTTTAATACTTATTTATTAGGAACACAAAGGGCATGAACATTAATTATATAACAATACAGGTAAAACAGATCATCCATTAATGCCACATGATATCTTCTTAGGTAAATTGTTTAAGTACATTTAAACAATGTACACAAACTATAAGTGAAAAGAAATAAAATAATAAAGTTACATTTAGGATTGGGACCACATGGGAGCATCTAACCCCCCCCCCCCCCCAGAATATAGGGTCAGATTTAGTAACACTGTCTTAAAGGATATGGAAACCTTTGAAGACTGTTTTATTTCGTTTTTACTTAAACAATGTATGATATTGATTAGTGCAACTATGTGATTGTTTTTTCTTTTATTAAACAAATGTTTTTGCGTTTTGAGATAGATATATAGAAGCTAATGTATCCTGGATACATAGAAGCTGTATATCAAAAAGTTAGAAAAAAAATGTAATAAAAAAGCAATCACTAAAACACTATCATACATTGTTTTAGTAAAAAAAAAAAAAAAGTCTTCAAAGGTTTCCATAGCCTTTACACTTAGACAGCTTAAAACTAGACTTGATGTGCCAGTGGAATGATGCAAAACAAGTGTCTAAAACACTTAATAAACGTGGTGCCACAATTCTGGCTCAATTTGAATAGTAATTCTGCTCCATATTCTTGTGATTTCTTGTATGCACTTGAGAGACATGTATATTTTCTCCAATTAGTTAACTCATCCTATCAAGAATTTGTTTGTAATGACTGAAAACTCGACCCAGTTCCAGACAGGGGTTACTTGTGCCCACCAGGGCAATGGTTCTGGGGGTCCACCCCCCAATCTATACACTGAATGGCCACTTTATTAGAGACATCTGCACTTTCATGTTTGGAGCTTCCCTTTATGGAAATTAGACATGTTAGGCACAGTACAAAATGGAGTGAGCAAGTTTTCCGTTAATTAGTCTCTGTGTAAATCCGCATTAGAATGGGAAAATCAAATTATCTGTACGACTTTGAACGAGGCATGGTCATTGGCGCTAGACTAGCCATGGATAGTATTTTACAAACCTTATGGGGATTTCTCGTGCAATAGTGTTAAAAGTATTTCGAGAATGATGCAATAGATGAAAAAGATCCAGTGAAAGGGAAAGCTGTGGACGTCAACAACTCATTGACAAAAGGGTCAGGGGATGAGGTCTAAAACTGGTTTTGGTGAATAGGCGGTATGTGTACTGTATATGTGTTGTCTTTCTCCCTTTTGCTTGTCTGGACAATGAATCGGAATTTCCTGCGGCGCTGCCATAATAAGCTGCTGAAGCTCGAATCAGGAAATGTGCATATTTTTTATATAGAAGTTATGTTGCAGTTTTTTTGTGTTGCCACTCAATCACTTTGTTGCATTGTGTTATATAAGGGACTGGGTGTAGTAAATGCTTCAGTGTGTGGTTGAGCCACATGGAGTGCAGGGGGAAATGTAACACTGGAAGAAAGACTAATAGGCATGGATCCAGTCACTGAGAAGCTGTGGGCTGAAGGAAAAGGGATAGAGGCAGTGTGGAGATCACAGCCTACTTTTTCCCCTTACAAATTTCTTTATTATGAAAAAAGTTACACATATTTGGTATTTACGCATCCGTAATGACTATAAAATGATTACATTATTTAACCCGCATGGTGAATGTCGTAAAAATTAAATAAGAAACAATGCCAGAATTGCTGTTTTCTGTTCATCCTGCATTTAAAAAAATTTGATAAAAAGTGATCAAAAAGTCGCATGTAGTCCAAAATGCTAAAGATAGGAACTACAAGTTGTCTCGCAAAAAAATAGCCCTCACACAGCTGCATCGGAGGAAAAATAAAAAAGCTATGGTTCTTAAATTATGGTGACAAGAAAACAAATAATTTTGAAAAAAAGTGGTTTTACTGTGTAAAAGTAGTAAAACATAAAAAAATATATAAAATTGGTATTGTCGCAATCGTAACGACCCGCTAAATAAAGTTATTATTTTATTTATACAACACAGTAAACACCGTAAATTTAAAGCGCAAAAAATTGTGGCGAAATTGATGTTTTCTTTCTATTCGCCCCAAATAAAGTTAATAAAAGTAAATCAATAAATTATATATACCCCAAAATGGTGCTTTTAAAAAATACAACATGTCCCGCAAAAATCAAGTCCTTATACAGCTATGTCGACAGAAAAATTAAATGAAATGAAAACTTAACAAATAGCTTTGTTATTAAGGCTTAAAATAGGCTGGTCACTAAGGGGTTAAAAGAGCATGGATATATAGAGCAAGGGATTTCTTACAAAAAAAGTCAGGAAACTGAGGTGGAGGCGGAGAGCTGTGTGAAGTAAGACAGCCAGAATGTGGTCTCAGGAAGACTGACAAAGACCTGTGGTAAGAGATAGTACTTATCTTTTAAACTGTTGTAGTACCGTTTAAAGAATAACTAAACATTCAACAAACTTCTAACATGCCATAGTGACATGTCAGAAGCTTTGATCGGTGGGCATCTGAGCACTGAGACCTCCACCAATCGCTAAAACAAAGTGGCAGAAGTGCTCGTGTGAGCGCTGTGCCGCTTTGTTTCTGATTGGCTTTTTCTGGAAATCAGATGCAGCGGAGTACCGGCTCATAGACTTTCTATTGAGCCCGTATACCGCTACATTGATTTTTAATTTTATGCTTTATTACTGTATAAGAAATAATTTTATATTAATCTGAAAACAGCATTGGGGATGTGTTCCTATAGATTGTAATGATATATTTTACACAGCTTATTGGCCATGTACTCTAACAAAATGTTAATGCCGAAAAAGGAATGAGAATTGAATGAAATAGGCATCTACTTTTTCATTAGCTTCCAGAAGAAATAGTTTCCAAAACAAACTGGGAATAATGTGCAAACACATTTCATTATTTGCATATCATTTCAAAGATTGCAGTTGCATGCATGTACAAAGCACATAATTTCACATGGGAAATTGCTGGAAAAATATTTGTAATTGGCTCGTCATTAGCGTTCATCTCTGTTATTTGCATATACTATGACTCCATACTAATGTTAAAAGTTTTCATGGTCACTTTTCATTTTTTTTTTAGGAAAGCTAAGTGCATTTTCCTTTTGTAAATAAGCTTAGCATTAACACTGTCATATGACATTCTGTGGGCAATTTTCTGGTCTGTAAAAATATCACTATAAAATATAATCTAATTTTATGTTGTGACTAGACCAAAAAAGATATTTCTTCCCCGCCGAACATTAGCTACGCATTTACTTGATTGTTCCTAAGCTTTACTGTATTGCACTCTCTCATTTTAGCCAGCATTGTTCCTTTACTTTTAATATGTTATGTAAATATGCAAATGATATACAGTTGAAATTCACGAGAATGAAAATCATTGTTTACATGTTGGAAGTGCTGCAGGTCTATATTGTTGACAACCATGGTTTACCTACGAGAAATTTGACTATCATACAAGTGTTCAGTTGAAAGTAGTATACCTGAAAACATATAAATCACTCAAAAGGGTCATGATAAAAATGGAAAATTGGGAGGGATGCTTTGTATCTAATTTTCTGATCAAAAGATGTGAATTCTTTGTGTCACCAGTAGTAAGCCCTGGGGGCAAAGAGGTGCAGTAAGAGTCCTCAAATTATCCCAAAGTGTGAAAGTCGGATGAATGAGATGGAGCATCACACCCAGAGACAGAAGTTTAGAAGAACAAAGTGGAGTTTAGAGGTCATTGACATGGGTTCCAGTTTAAAATAAATTGTAGCAAGTGTCCTAGACCCAGGTTTTAAGTCACAGCAAGCCCAGGTTAAAAACATAGGATCGGATACAAAGAGACCAGATGAGGTCCCCACAGGAATACACAGAACATCAGACCCAAGCACAAGAAAGCATGTCATATACAGCAAGAAGGAAGAAAGGGTTAACCATTTTGCTTTCAGGATTATTTTCACACTATTGATAAACACAAATATACGCAGAATTATAAACTATAAAATTCATAGTATATTATATTTTCTTAAAGTAGATGCCTGGCACATTGTGAAAATGCCACCCAGCACTTTGCAATAATGGGAGCCTTCATGAAATTTTGCATCAAAGTGTAAAGTGACCAAGAGTGGGGTATGATGGGTGAGACCCCGCATGTGTGTCACAGAAAGATATGAAACCCAGCAGAAAGTTAGAGTGCCAACTTTAACTGTTACTTTGAATGTATAAATATATACAGTTCTTATGCCAGAGCTGAATTCTAAGAGGCAGAACAATTAGTTACAAAATAGATACAATTTCTATTGCTGTTGAGAGGCACTAACTTAGTTACGGACCAGGTAGGTAAAATAGCTGGTTTGTTCTGATGTGACCGGCCCACACATTTTTAAGGACACTCCTCCTTTATACAAGGGCTATATTCTTGGGCCTAGTAGTCCGTAAGATAATGCTGCATCAGTATAATTCAGGCCTAGTGCCCCTTTAATTGGTGGTTGCTGGCTGCTAAACATACAGGCCCTATAGATCTCCACACTGACCAGCTCTCCACTTAGTCTTAAACTGTTCTGGCCACTGACCGTCACACCTTCCCCTGATTGTCTTGGGGCCATGTCTCTGCTATGTCACCTACATGATCCAGCTCAGCTATCCATACAATGGGGCCTCACACACCACCCCTGCTCGCTCCTCAGGAACTGTTGCCACCCAGGTCCAACGATGGATACTGACTAGTACGGTTCTCACCAGTTTTTCCAATCTCTTTAGTTCCAGCTTACAACAGTCAGTAAACTGACTTTTTCCAGTTCCTCTGCAACTTTTGCTCCTTCCCTTCTCACAATGACATCTCTTTAAATCTTCACAGAACACAGTTCAGGTCACGCCAACATCCTCCCAACACTGAACATGGACTGGTGGGTTAACCGCTCTTTTTTAGTTCATACACTGCACCCACCCAGGCATGATGACATATGCACCCCATGTGCCATCACCCTGTTACAGAGCAATCAATGCAGCCAAATTGGCGCCTAGGCCATACATCCTAGATCCCGTTGCGTCGTGTATGGGTCCGTCGCTGCTGATTTTGGCTATTAACCCCATAGATGAAGCGATCAATTGCGATTGCCGCATTTAGGGGATTTGTAGCACATCGGCAGCCTCCAAAATGCGATTTTGGGGGCTGCCGATTGTTGGCAAGGCAACCGGAGGCCAGACAATGTCCTCATTGGCTTCTATTACGTCACTGTCAGTGTCAAACTGACAGTTAGAATACAATACACTACGTAGGTACAATTTACCATTATTTAATTTGCATGTGAACGCCGTTAAAAATAAATAATGTAAAACGACAAAATCGCTGTATTTTGGTCACCTTATCTCTCAAATTTTTTTTTATAAAAAGTGATCAAAAAGAGTTGTATGTACCTAAAAATAGTACCAATAAAAACTACAGCTCGTCCCGCAAAAAAATAAGCCCTCACACCTATTAATCAACAAAATGTGGTGAAACCAAATTTTTTTTTTTAACAAATAGTTTTTACATTGTAAAAGTAGTAAAATATAAAAAAAACTTTATAAATTTGGTATCACCTGAATTATAATCATGCTTGATAAAGACCCATTCATGGGTTGAAACGTTGCAAGTGTTTTTATGCTTTGCGAATAAATCAAATGCACTTTATTGGATTATCTTGAGTGCTGCAGTTACTTTCTTTGATTGCGTAATCGTAATGAGTCGCAGAAAAAATTTAAGTTGTTGTTTTTACCACACAGTGAAAGCCGTAAAAACGAAACCAATAAAACAATGGAGGAATTTCAGCCTGCAAAAAAATGTATTTTCAGTTTCCCAGTACATTAAATGGTACTCTATATGGTGTCAATAGAAACAACAACTCCTCACGCAAAAAATAAGTCCTCACACCACTCTATTGACGAAAAAAGAAAAAACTTTATGGCACTTGAAATGCGGGGAAGGAAAAACGAAAATGAAAAAGTAAAATATTGGATCAGTCCTGAAAGGGTTAATTAATTTCTAATTTAAAAAAAAAAACAAACATTTATGACCACATGTGGGTTATAGCCGTATTAGGGAGAAATTGACTTACAAATGTTGGGGTGCTTTTTCCTCATCCTTTGTGAAAATGAATTTTTTTTAATTTTAGTGGAAAAAATGTTGATATTCATTTTCACGGCCTAATTCTAATAAATTCTGCAAAAGAACTATAGGTTCTAAATGCTCACTATACACCTTGATAGATTCCTTAAGTGGTTTACTTTCCAAATAGGATCACTTTTGGGGTGTTTCCACTGTTCTGGTCCCTCAGGGGCTTTGCAAATGCGACATGACACCCGAAAACCATTCCAGCTAAATTTGAGCTCAAAAAGCCAAATAGCGCTCCTTCTCTTCTAAGCCCTGCCGTGGGTCCAAACAGCAGTTTATTACCACATATGGCATATTGCCGTAATCAGAAGAAATTACTTTACAGATGTTTGGGTTCTTTTTCACCTTTATTCCTTGGAAAAATTAAAAATGTATATGTTTTTTCATCAGAAAAAAAAAAAAAAGATTTTCATCTTTTCATCACAGGCTAACTCCAATAAATATAGCAAAAGACCTGCGTAGTCAAGATGCTAACTATACCCCTAGATAAATTCCTTGAGGGGTCTAGTTTCCAAACCAGGGTCACTTTTGTCACCACAAGACCTCTTCAAACCTGACATGGTTCCTAAAATATATTCTAAAAAGAGGAGGCTCCAAAGTCCACTAGGTGCTCCTTCACTTCTGAGGCCTGTGTTTCAGGTCATTACCACACTAGGGCCACATGTGGGATATTTCAAAACACTTCAAAATCTGGGCAATAAATATTGAGTTGCATTTCTCTAGAAAAACTTTCTGTGTTACAGAAACAAAAATGTATTACAAATTAATTTCGGCAAAATTTCCCCTCTACTTTGCTTTCATTCCTGTGAAACGCCTAACGGGTTAAAAAAAAACTTCTGAATGCTGTTTTGAATACTTTGAGGGGTGTAGTTTTTAAAATGGGGTGATTTATGTGTTCTATCTAATATCTAATATATAATGCCCTCAAAGCCACTTCAGATCTGAACTGGTCCCTAAATAATAGCCTTTTGAATTTTTTTTGCAAATTTGAGAAATTGCTGCTAAAGTTCTAAGCTTTTTAATGTCCTAAGAAAAATATAAAAATAAATTAAAAAAATGATACAAACATATAGTAGACATATGGAAAATGTTAACTAGTAACTATTTTGTTTGGTATTACTATCTGTTTTACAAGCAGATGCATTTAAATTTAGAAAAATTCTATTTTTTGCAACTTTTATCCAAATTTTGGTGTATTTCACAAATAAATACTGAAGTACAATATGTCTTGAGAAAAGATTTTCAGAATCGCTTCAATAGGTAAAAGCATTCTAAAGTTATTACCACATAAAGTGACACGTCAGATTTGAAGAAACCGGCTTCGTCCTCAAGGGCAAAACAGGCTCAGTCCTGAAGGGGTTAATACCCCAACTGTCATAATTTACATAATGCTCCTCCTTACCAGGTTCCCTCTAAGGGGTTATCCCACCTAAAGTATTCATTTTAATTCAAATCTACATGTAAAATAAAGAATATTTGCAATGTAAAATGTGTCCAAATAATACTTGTGTCAACTAATAACTTACATTGTCATCAGTTGTAGAGCATCCTATAATTTTTGTTGTCAGCGGAGATGAGGGGTGAGTAAATGGAGCGAAATGGGTAGAAAATATATATATAAACGGTGATTTGGGCGGCAAAATACTAGTATTGCAAAATACTAGAAATGTAGATTTTTTTGGGGGTTTCATGGGATAACACCTTTAATCCATTTTGCAGTTTTTGATTTTAGTTTTTCCCTCCCTGCCTTTCAAAAGCCATACATTTTTTAGTTTTTTGTTGACCTATCCGTATTAAGGAATGTTTTCTGAAAGATGAGTTTTTGTTTTTATTTGAAACACTTAACATTTAAAGGGGTTTTCCAGTCATACAACATTTTTGTACAAATACTTGTAGATAAGAGAGATGAAAATGTGGCACTCACCCGTTTGCAATTCTTCTTAACTTTTATTGTAACATCTTGGCAAAGATAAAAGCGTTACAGGTAGGACAGCTAGTTGTACAAATTTTTGTACAAATACTCTATGTCAAAATTAAATAAACTTCCTAATATGCATTGTGTCAAAAATCGGAACGCATTTGTTTCTACCTCTGGCTGGCCAGAAAATCAGCACACATTTTTTTTCTACCTCTGGCCGACCAGAAGTTCTGCTTTTCATTCTAGTGTTTTTTTCTTCGGAACCGGCTCGTGCACGAGTGTTGTTATGCAGACAGACCTGTGTCGATACCTCACTGAGTATTGACACAGGTCTGGCATTGAAGCATAAGCAAAGAATGAATGGCGCTGGCATTGAGGAGGCTATGGACTAAAAGGATGCCTCAAACCCAGGACTTCTGACGTATACCAATGTTTGAGGCATCCTATTGGTCCACAGCCTCCTCAATCTCCGCCCCATTCATTCTCTGTTTATGCTTCAATGGCGGCACCATTTACTTTGCTTGCATGCTATTCCTCAGTGCTTGTGCGCTGCTCGACCCTTTCGTGCACTGCTCGCTCCTGTCACGGTCACAGGGTATGTGGACCCACTAGGCCGCTCCACCATAGCGTAGAGGCAGCTGACCAGGTCTCAGTCTATACAAAAGTCTATAGCAGTTCGTAACACTCGGGTACCTGAACTAGTCCAGACAGTGGCTGTGGCTTCAGCATGGATGGAGCTCGGTGCAGCTGGTTGCGCCAAACGTGGCGGGCAGTACAAGATGTGGCAGAAGACACTGGACGTGGCAGAAGACACTGGACATGGCAGAAGACACTGGATGTGGCAGAAGACACTGGACGTGGCAAACAACAGCAGGTGTAGTAGGACACGGCTCCAACACTAGCAGGCACAGGAACAAGAACACAGCACGGGATACAGGAACAGGTAACAGGGCATGGGTAACAACTGGAACGGGAAACACTAAGGGACCATTTTCAAGACAGACTTGGGATAAATTAACAACGCTCAGGCATGGATCAGAAGGACTGGGGACTTCTTATAGACCAGGAAATCATGTGGGTTGATGATGATTGTTTTCATGTGCGCACGCTGGCCCTTTAAGAGCGGGCACGAGCGTGCTCACGCACCCTACGGGACACAGCGGACCGGAGCGGAAGTGAGCACTGGCGTCTTCAAGGTAGGAGTTGGGACCAGCGCTCACAGATCCATAGCTGCGGGCGTCGGGAGGTGAGTAAACCCGACGGCCCGCGGCCATGGACGCTACAGCTCCTTATGTTAGAAGTCCTGGGTTTGAGGCATCCTATTGGTCCGCAGCCTCTTCAATGCCTGCCCCGTTCATACTTTGATTATGCTTCAATGCCCACCCCATTTTCTTTGTGTTCCTTCATTTAACTCAGTGCTCGTGCACTGCCCACCGCAAATATTGTGGCTCCCTGGAAAACCCCTTTAATGACATATAATGTACTGGGAGACTGCAAACAAAATTATTTGAAGGTGAAATGGGAAAAAAACTGCGATTTTTTTTTTGGGTTTCGTTTTACAGCATTTATCATGTGGTAAAAACTACATGTTAACTTTATTCTGCTGGTAAATACGATTACGGGGATACCAAATTTTGTATTTTTTTTACAATGTACTACTTTTGCAAAGGAAAAAAAACATTAAAGCAAAAATGTGTTTTGTGTCCCATAACTTTTATGTTTTTATTAAAAGGTATGCACCACTTAATAAATTAGGCGCATTTTACTCCAGTGTTTTTAGATTAAGACTGGCGTATGAAACGCCAGTCTTAATAAATTGCTCCCATAGTGTTCAAATCTGGTGTTTTGGGGATCCTCTAGTTAAACATTAGCATACAAAATGTACATTCCAGATTTTTCTTTGTTTCTGGAGTTTGAAGTGACATCTAAATATATCAGAAAAGCATTTTGATATCTAGCAACAGACAACATGGCTCTTCTGCAAATGCAATCAGCCCTTTGACTAAGCTCTCCTCATACTCGCGTCCAGCTAAAGAAGATGCCAAAACAATTGTATACAGGGAATCAGAAGAAAAGGCTCCATAATAAGGCACCACATCAAGAACACTTTGTAGTTGGTGAACATATATCCAAAAGTGTCCAGATCTTTAAAGAAAGAAAGAAAAATATCTATTAGACATTACTGAGATTATAGTAAATGTTGCTGCCCCTTAAAAAAAGAATCAAACTTTGTTATATACCCAACTTTAACCCCTTCGCGCACCAAGACATGCCATTACGTCCTGGTGAGAGGGGTGATGTTTGGAGCGCCCTCACGCACAGCGCACTCCATATGCAGCGGGTGTCAGCTGTGTTTTACAGCTGACACCCGGGACTAAAGGCCAGGAACAGTAATCACACTATTCCTGGCTGTTTAACCCCTCAAATGCTGCGATCAATCCCGACCACAGCATCTGAGACACTAAAAAGAGGGGGCGGCCCCCTCCAACAGCTTGTAGGCGCCCCCACAATGCGATCGCTGGTTTAAGTCCCCTAGGTGGACTAATACAATGTTTAAAAAAAAATGAAATAAAGTTTTTAGTAGTGTAAAAAAAATTATATATATTAAAAGTTCAAAACATTTTTCCTCTAAAAAATGTAAAACATAAAAAAGTAAACAAAACTGGTTCCTCTGCACCTGTAAAAGTCAGAATTTTTACAATATAGCATTATTTAACGCACACAGTGAACACCGTAAAAAGTTTAAATTTTACAATTTTAAAATTGCTGTTTTTTGGTCAACTTAGCTCTAAAAAACAACAAATGTAATAAAAAAATGATCAAAAAGTTATATGTACGTACCAGAAAATGGTACCAATAAATACTACAGCTCGTCCCGCAAAAAATAAGCCCTCACACCGCTCAATCGATACAAAAATAAAAACGTTATGGCTCTCGGAATGTGGTAAAACAAAGCAAATTTTTTAAATAAAAAGTTTATTTTATTTTAAAGTAGTAAAATAGAAAAAAGAGGAGATTTATATTCAAGACAACAACCCTAAACATAAAGTCAAAGCTTTATAGGAGTACCTTAAAAAAAATAACAACACAAATCATAGTCCAGGTCTCATTTCAACTCAGAATTTGTAGCTTTATAGGTGTTCATCCAAAGTTCCCATGCAACCTAAAAGAGAGTATGAAGAGTTTTATAAATAATAATGGGGGAAAACTGCAGAGTCTATATGAGTAAATACTAAATGCTAGAATTGCTGCCATAGGTGTCTGTACTAAACTAATGATTTCAGGTATTTTATGTTTAATCATTCCAATGAAGATACTGAAAGTGTAGAAGATACTGGTTAGCAGAATGTTTGTTCACAACTTCCTGAAAAAGATTAGATACAATTTCTGCACTTTGGTTTTGTCTATGCTCCCTAGTAGAAATATTCTACAAAGCTGTTTAAAGCAGTGTAGACTAATGTTTTTGACAATTCTATCATCAGTATTTCTTATTTTTCAAAATACATTTAATTTCCATGGCTTTTTGCAACATAATTGCATCACTTCCATTAACCAGATGTCTTGAAATGGCCTTCTTAAGGGCATGACCACACGTGGCGGATTTCCTCCGCAACTGTCCGCATCAATGCCGCACCTAATCCGGGTTGCGGATTACGGCTGCGGATCTGCACAAAATGTGCAGAAAATTGATGCGGACTAGCTGCTGCGGACTGCGGGAAAAGTGCTTCCCTTCTCCCTATCAGTGCAGGATAGAGAGAAGGGACAGCACTTTCCCTAGTGAAAGTAAACGACTTTCATACTTACCGGCCGTTGTCTTGGTGACGCGTCCCTCTTTCGGCATCCAGCCCGACCTCCCTGGATGACGCGCCAGTCCATGTGACCGCTGCAGCCTGTGCTTGGCCTGTGATTGGCTGCAGCGGTCACATGGGATGAAACGTTATCCCTGGAGGCCAGACTGGAGACAGAAGCAGGGAGTTCTCGGTAAGTATGAACTTATATTTTTTTACAGGTTGCTGTATATTGGGATCGGTAGTCACTGTCCCGGGTGCAGAAACAGTTACTGCCGATCGCTTAACTCTTTCAGCACCCTGGACAGTGACTATTTACAGACGTCTCCTAGCAACGCTCCCGTCATTACGGGAGCCCCATTGACTTCCTCAGTCTGGCTGGAGACCTAGAAATACATAGGTCCAGCCAGAATGAGGAAATGTCATGGCTCAAAAGCAAGACGCATCCGCAGCACACATAACATGTGCATGACAGCTGCGGACCTCATTGCGGAACTTAGAATCTCCATTGAAGTCAATGGAGAAATTCCGCCATGAGTCCGCCACTGCTCCGCAACAGACAGAGCATGCTGCGGACACCAAATTCCGCTCCGCAGCCTATGCTCCGCAGCGGAATGTTACGCATCGTCTAAACGAACACTTCTAAATAGAAGTGGAAGTCAATGCAGAAACGGCTCCGCTGCGGATTAACGCTGCGGAGTGTCCGCAGCGGAATTTAAGTGAAATTCCGCCACGTGTGAACCCAGCCTAAAGGTCAGGACAATCTGTAACATGTCTAAAACTTTAAACAAAAGAAAAAGCTTAGTAGCACTATTCTCAAAATGTTAATTCCGCATCTAAATAAGGTTATCGATTCTAATTGCTTTCTTTTTTTATTCGGTCAATTAATCTAAAAGCTAAAATATATCCTAGTATGCTTCTTATGAGTCATTTCAAATTATTTGGTCTTTAGGTTTTAAATAACAGTAATAGATGAATCCGGACTTCCAGAAGATGAAAATATACAGGGGGAGATTTATTAAGACTGGCGATTCATACGCTTGTCTTGATAGGAAACTAGCTGGAGCAAGACAAACTTATTAAGAAGCACATGTACATACGCCACTGAGTCAAATCTATGTCAGTCAGGAGCTGGCATAGATTCATGCTATAATTTCTGCCAGTTTCTGGCGTAAATTATAGTAAATGTGTCGGGCCGTGGTGTCTCCATCCTTCAACTAAGCTCTGCTCACTTTTTGAAAAGTGTCGAGAACAGCAGAAACAGTTAACTAAGGGCGGGTTCACACATAGCGGAATTTCACTTAAATTCCGCTGCGGACACTCCGCAGCGTTAATCCGCAGCGGAGCCGTTTCTCCATTGACTTTCACTTTAATTTAGCAGTGTTCGTTTACACGATGCGTACAATTCCGCTGCGGAGCATAGGCTGCGGAGCGGAATTTGGTGTCCGCAGCATGCTCTGTCTGTTGCGGAGCAGTGGCGGACTCATGGCGGAATTTCTCCATTGACTTCAATGGAGATTCTAAATTCCGCAATGAAGTCCGCAGCTGTCATGCACATGTTATGTGTGCTGCGGATGCGTCTTGCTTTTTTAACTTGACATTTCTTCATTCTGGCTGGACCTATGTATTTCTAGGTCTACAGCCAGACTGAGGAAGTCAATGGGGCTCCCGTAATGACGGGAGCGTTGCTAGGAGACGTCTGTAAATAGTCACTGTCCAGGGTGCTGAAAGAGTTACGCGATCGGCAGTAACTGTTTCTGCACCCGGGACAGTGACTACCGATCCAAATATACATGTATCTGTAAAAAAAACTATAAGTTCATACTTACCGAGAACTCCCTGCGTCTGTCTCCAGTCCGGCCTCCCAGGATGACGTTTCAGTGTAAGTGACGGCTGCAGCCAATCACAGGCCAAGCACAGGCTGCAGCGGTCACATGGACTGGAGCGTCATCCAGGGAGGTCGGGCCGGATGCCGAAAGAGGGACGCGTCACCAAGACAACGGGCGGTAAGTATGAATTTCTTTGACTTTCACTAGGGAAAGTGCTGTCCCTTCTCTCTATCCTGCACTGAATAGGGAGAAGAGAAGCACTTTTCCTGCAGTCCGCAGCGGCCAGTCCGCATCAATTTTCTGCACATTTTGTGCAGATCCGCTGCAGAATCTGCAACGCAGATTCTGTGCGGCATTGATGCGGACAGTTGCGGAGGAATTCCGCCATGTGTGGTCATGCCCTTATGCTGATATGCAGTACAAATATAATGCTACTGTACACCTAAAAAAATGCAGCAATATACTAAGTGTACACATAATGTCGCTAAACTGTATATACAAATGATGCTACCATATACTACAAACAAATAATTCTTCCATATTAGAAACACATAACTGATGCTGCAATACTGTACAAACAAATACTGTAACGTCGCCATGTACTGTACACATGATCAATACCTATATGGAATAATTAAATTATACTGTCATATTAGGATCTCAAAGAATATCAATATTTAATGCTAAATAGGGACTCAAGTTGCATTGACATATTACCCGTTTTGCATGTTTGACGGCGTTTAGTTTAACTTAGGTAACCTGGTAAGTGAAGGACTACGGAAGCCTATTTGAGTCAGATCTGAAGAGCTGCATATATATATATATAAAAACCAACTGTCTCGATCGATCGGTGTTCGAGATGTCATTGTAGTTGATAGACAAGGAATTGGTAAATTATTTTGATAGATACAAATATTTAGTGGTTAACATAAACAAATAATAATAAACCGTATATTATCGTGATGAAAAGATGGCATATTCTTATAATAATGACTTTGTGTGGTTGTTACGTAAAAATGCACGAGCATGATCACTTCAATTATACAATGGAAGGCTTTAAGGCCCCCTGCACATAGCCGTAGCCGTAATCCCGGTCCGTCATTACAGCTTTGGCCGGCCGCGGACAGTCATCTGCATTTGCGGGCTGTCCTCCCATTAAAAAGTATAGGAGCAGGGTCCGTAAAATAAAAAAATAGGACATGTCCTATTTTTTGCGGAGCCTTTCTACGGCCCGGACACCTTCACGTAAATATATGGGAAGGTGTCCTTGGGCAATAGAAATGAATAGATTCGTACTTTGATCCACAATTACGATCCATAATTGTGGATCAAAATTATGGCCGTGTGCATGGGGCCTAAGTGTGTGATTTTTTTAACTATTGCCCATCCTGCATGTATACAACATACTGCCCTGACTCCTCCCTGGTTGTGATGCAATAATAATAATAACAAAGTTCTGCATTGTGGTGATAACATCACAATCGATCGCTCATGTGGCAACAAGGGATTAAATGCTGTCTCCCATTTATGAGAATATCATTCTCCCATATTTTTACTCCTATGAACCATGGTGTAAAAATAAATTCCTAGCAGCCGTTTTAAAACAAATAAAATATTCCAGCAGTAAAACCTAATCCTCCCCATTTTCTTCCTGCTTTCCTGTGACTGTATTCACATGTGGAGGTTTTGTCACATTTTGCAGTGGCCAGATCATGTTACACAGTGTGGTTGATCACTGTGCAGTTTCCAGGACATGCTGAGTTTTCTTTTGTTTTGTTTTTTTTAAACGCAGAATACAATATTAATAAAATTAATAATAAAAATTTGGCCAAAATTTTCCCATTTGCGACAAAACCACAGAAAAATGTTGCATGTATTTACTGCCCACCATTACCACCTTATGTCAATACCGAAAATCTGCATCAGATTACAGGACCAGCCATGAGGATGATATTTGAACAAATCTCATCCACATGATGTGGAACATTTTCTGCACGGAAATCAGAGCATGCCAATTGCGACGCATGTGACGCATGTAGTGAAAAAAGTCGGCAGCATGAGGGACTCATTTTTCCATACCCTTTTCTATTATATCACCACCTCTTTGAAACAAAACCTATAACCAAACAGTATGACAAATCTGAAGAGGAGGATACAGGCTAAAACTAACTTCAGTAGCAGTTATTCCTTGGTAAAAATCTGCCATCCCACCTACAGTATGTACTGCAAAGGTACAACAACAACCTTCTCTAGGTACTGCTTGTCCAGTATACATACAATATACTGAACTGACACCCTTTATGCCTGTGACGTTCTGTTGTATTGTGATGATGACATTACAATATATGACTCATGTGGCAACAAGAGATTTAAAGAAACATGCACCCTCTTTATACCATCATCCCATTTCTGGGAATAAATCATAAAACATTATATTTAATGTTATATTAAATTTTTCTCCGCTATAAAAATTTGCTTATTCAACCTAACCATGTCCACCTTCTTCTTGTTTCAACTTTTTTTTATAATTACCTGAGAAATGTGAGAAATCTGATGAGAATTATACAATCTTAGGCCTTATTCACACGCAAAAAAAAGACAGTTTTTGATGAATGTCCATGTCGCGTCTGTGTGGTTTCCGTGTGTCATCTGTTTTTCTCTTCCGTTTTTCTCCTGTACATTCCCCTCTTGTTTTAACTTGACTTTTTTTCCTGCTTGTCTGTAACAACTGATGACGTCCATGTGATATGAATTTTTTCATAACTTAGATGTGATCGGTAACAGGTGGGTCAGTCACGCTGATCAGATGGATTCGAGTTTGCGCGCAAGTTACAGCTTCTATGTATCCAGGATACATAGAAGGTGTATCTCAAAAAGAGATTTTTTTTTCTTCAGTCTTCTACACTTCACTGACTGTCATCCTTAGAGTGCAGTCACGTGGCGTATTGCCTCGTATTTTTGCAGCGTAAAAACATGCAGCGTAAAACTTTACAATGTAATCCTATCGGAAAAATATTTTGCAGGTCAGACAGTTTTCTCAATTTATTGCAGTTATGAACTTAGATGTGATCGATAACAGCTGGATCTTGCGTGTCAGAGACGTGCAGGACCTGCTGTCAAAAAAGCCGTCAGTCACCAAAGCCGTCAGTCACGCTGACCTGATGGATACGGGTTTCAGCGCAAATCAGAGCTTCTATATATGCAGGATACATAGAAGCTGTATCTCAAAAAGTTATAATATATACTTTTTTTTAAAAAAAACAATTAAACTAACCACTATAAGGGTCAGTTCACACAGAGTTTTTTGACACATTTTTTGAAGCGGAAACCGCGTCAGAAACCGCGCCAAAAAACGGCCGAAAATACCTTCCATTGATTTCAATGGGAGGCAGAGGCGTTTTTTTCCCGCCAGTGGAAAAATCGGCTCGCAGGAAAAAGAAGGGACATGCCCTATCTTCGGGCGTTTACGTCTCAGACCTCCCATTGACATCAATGGGAGGCAAAGTAAGCGTATTTCGCAGCGTTTTTTGGCCACGGCGCTCAATGGCCACAGGTGAAAACTGCCGCGAGCAGCAAAAAAGCGGCGTGCAAGCAGAGCAAAATCTGCCTCAAAATTCCAAACGGAATTTTGAGGCAGATTATCTGCCTGCAAAAAACTCTGTGTGAACCCAGCCTTATACATTTGTTTAACCTGTGTGTATGTCCCTGCTCACAGAATTAATATCTACTGGTGATTTCAGAGTGGAATGTCTTTAACAAGTTTTGCTTTGTCCAAAGCATTATATCTAACTGAAGAATAATATCCTAAAAGAGGAAATATAGATTAAAGGATAATTTACCAATTTTTAAGTCCAGTTTATTTGAGGAGAGAATAGGGTAGGAGTTCCATTTTTGTCACGGCTTCCAAATAACAATAGGGTTGGCAGTCACTGGCCTACTCTGTTATTCTACCATCATTATTTTGTCATCTTATCAATTACTGTTGAAGTTACCTTGTGTCCCAGATAGCAAATGTTGACTGAATTTTGGTGACTTGCAGATTCTTCAGAGGAATTTGGAATATGCTTTATTCAGATTATATAAACTGAATGAATTATGGAGAATTTCAAATGACCTCAAAAATAATTTATGAGAACAATCATATTGTTTTTGGACTAAATCTCAATAATGAAAGATGAACTAGAATGTTTCCCATCAGTCAATGGCATTTTCTCTTTTCTAAATAACTTTAGTCCTCATGCCCTGGAGACAATTCAGCCGACACCATCATGACTGGGGCTGTTTTGATCAGTGTTTGTACATACTGTATGAATGCCACTGTGTATTTTGCTATACATAGGCATAAAATAATGATTGATTAGGGTCATATAAATGTAAGAGTAACATTACAAGTTCATCTATAATGATGACATTATTTTCTCAGCATGTTTGCGTGCCAGTTTGTGCTTCACAGTTACAGGCACACTAGTACACTAAGTGCATTATATGTAATAAGGAAAAGTTCATCACATTACAGTTAAAGATTAATATGGGGAAAAAAAATTTATTAAATGCTTGCATGCAAATAATGAAGTTTTACTTGGTAAAACTATTTCCACAGTTATACTCTACTTGTCCTGTCTAATTGTTTTCATAGTAAAATACAAAAACTGGCTGTTACATGCAAAGTTTAGCATTTGAGTCAGTGATTTCCATCCTCATTACTATGGGGGAACCCCTGAAAAATATTTCCATTCCTGGGAAACCCCTGCTCCAATTTCTACTGTAAAGAATCTTGGTGTAGGGGTGGGTAAAGCATTCTATAATCTATATTTTGGATAAGATTTGTTGACTGCTTGCCTGACCCCATGCTAAGCGTCTTCCCTACTGTAAAAGTGACAGCTCTGCGGCTGCTTTATTCTGGGGAACCCGTGACCAGGTTCCCTGGTTGGTGAATGCTGATTTGAGTCATTTAAGGGGCTCTATGGAATTAAGAAAATGCTAACCTTTGCAATTTACGGTCAGTTGAAATTTGCATCCTGAGATGTCATGGACCACCACTATGTGTTGGCAAGTAATTTTAAGAATCTGCAGTAAACCAAAGACTCTTGGTCACACTTGGTGGGTCAGGATAGAATTGCAATGTAATGATGCACAAATAATAGAGGGTGCTGAGTGTTGAATTGGTTAATGGTATATCTACATATGCAAATGTCCACACACCAGGAGTAGGAGCAGCACAGCTGAAAATAGACCTCGCAAGGACCAAAAGTGTGACAGTATCCAGGAATCCGAATTGTAGATCCCGCAATCATAAGCAAAAAGGGAAGAGAGGCAGTGCCCCAAAGTAGATATCAAACGGTTTATTCACCAATGTCTTCAAAAGATGCGATTTTTCAGCTGCTCAATGCAGCCATTGACAATGGCTACATTGAGCAGCTGAAACGTTGCACCTTTTGCACATATGGGTGAATAAACCGGTTGATATCCACTTTGGGGTGCTGCTTCTCTTTCCTTTTTACATATGCAAATGAATGTCATCAGAACTGATAGATTATATTGTATAATATGATTTCAAAATCATCAGCTACTGAAACGTACTTTGTTATACAACACATAAACGCAAGAAAAGTGTTTTGTATTGACAAGAGAACTAAAGGTGTTGTCCCGATTTGGACAATCCATTTTTGTCTGAAGGGTTATGCAATAATAAGATGATCACAGGGACTGCCAGCAATCAACTGTAATCTATGTGGGAACCTGGAAACATGTGTTCTATTTCCCTACAGCGCCACCACAGAGGAATTGAAGCATTACACTATTTCCATTTATTTCAATGGGCTGTCAGGTCTGGTGCCGTGCCCTGAATGAGGAAGTATTAAGAGATTTTTCACATGGCAGTATTTAGGTCAGTATTCTGTATCAGTATTTGAAAGAGAAAACCAGGAGTGCGTTCAGAATACGTAAGAGGTGCACATCTTTCCATTATACTTTTTCTCTGTTTTTGTTTACATCTTAGTTTTGGTTTCCAAATGCTGATGCAAAATACTTACCAAAAACATTTCCTAAAAGGTACTTTGAAAATGGGTTTTTTAGTCGACTACGCTATTGATTCCGTCGGAAAACCGGAAACCAGCCGGAATGGTGACGAACGGAAAGCATTAGCGATGTTTCCGTCACCATTGAGATCAATGGTGACTGAAACGGAAGCTGTGCTGTCAGTTTCACTTCCCGTTGCGGGGTTCACCCGACGGAACCCTCCGACGGAACCACGGAACGGAAATGAATGGTGATGTGAACAGGCCCTTAAAGAGAAAAAGCCACCCAACATTTGTAAAGAAATTTCTCTTGAGTACGGCAATACCCCACATGTGGTCATAACCTTATATTTGGACACACAGCAAGGCTTTAATGGGAAGGAGCGTAATTTGGTTTTTGGAGTACAGATTTTACAAAATTAGTTTTCTGTCACCATGTTTCATTGAGCTAAGGTACCAGTACAGTTGAAAGCACTGAAAAATTACCCTATTTTGGAAACTACATCCCTGAAGAAATTCATCTAGAGGTATTTTGAGCATTTTGACCCCGCAAAGTGTTTTACAGATATTAGTGCACAGTGGATGTTGCAGATTGAAAATTGCCATTTTTCCACTGATATGGTATTTCAGTGACCAATATGTTGTGCCCAGTTTGTTCCACTGGAGAGACACACCCCATAAATTGTTAAGCGGGTTCTCTAGAGTACAGTAATCAGGGCCACCATCAGGGCAGTACTGCAGTCAGGGGCTGGGCCATAAATTTTATAAAAAGTGGGCCAGAAGGGCCAGCTGGAGAGTGAGATGTGCCCACTCCTCCTCCACAACGGCGTGACAGTGTGGTGAGGAGACAAGGAGTGGAGACATCACAGCAGCAGGAGTTTAGAGCTCAGCCTCAGAAGTCTTCTGCCTTCATAAAAGGCAAATATCTTACCCACCTCTGTATTATATCCTCTTTAACATTGCAGCATAAGATTGTATCAATAGCAGCAGCTCTATGACGGCTCTTATCTCCTGTGCTGTGTAAGATATAACAATAAACCTGTTTTCTCCTTCTGTTTACACAGCCCAGGAGATAAGACCCATCACAGAAGCTGCTGCTAGTTATACAATCCTATGCTGCAGTGTTAAGAGCAACTAAGGCTTCGTTCACATCTGTGCCAGGGTCCCGTTCCATCAGAGCTTTCCGTTGGAATGGAACCCTGGCTGACACAAACGAAAACCAAATGTTTCCGTTTCCAACACCATTGATTTCAATGGTGACGGATCCGGTGCTAATGGTTTCCGTTTCTCTCTGTTTTGCAAGGGTTCCGTCATTTTGACGGAATCGATAGCGTAGTTGATGGAACAGAGCCCTTGCGTAGATGTGAACGAAGCCTAATACAGACGTGGGTAAGATTTTTGCTTTCTATCTAGAATTAGATGATAATGGGGGCAGGGAGATGATAAAGGCAGGGAGATGGTATTGGGGGCAGGGAGACGGTATTGGGTTAGGAGGGAAATTATGCTAGAGTGGGAAGGAGTTAATAATGGAGGGGGAATGACACTGGAGGAGGCATTATACTAGGGGGATAATAATTTTTGGAAAAGAGATGATATCTGAAGGGAGGGGAGAAATTATACATGGGGAGGGGTAGAGGAAGGAGAGAGGATACCTGGGAGAAGATTATACCTGGGTAGATGGGGACAGCTTATGCCTCAGGCATAGTCCCGAATTTGCCAGGACTGTCCTGAATCTACAGAGACAGTCCCGGCAAATTACTGTCCCGTAGGTGTCCCAGCAACTGCCATATTCAATTGTATCTGCATCCTCGGGACGCAGATACAATTTAATACTATGAATGAGCAGGAAACTATCCACTTCCTGCTCTGCCATTCACCCCTCCAGGAGTGGAATCCCCAGCCAGAGAGTTGCTAGCGCTAAAGGTAGTGCCACACATCCCCCCTGTAGATCGTGCCACACATTCCCCCTGTAGATAGTGCCACACACACCCCATGTAGATAGTGCCACACACACTCCCTGTAGAAAGTGTCCCACACAGCCCCCTGTAGAAAGTGTCCCATAAACCCCCCTGTAGATAGCTCCACACACAGCCTCCAGTAGATAGTGCCACACACAGCCGCCAGTAGATAGTGCCACACACACACCCTGTAAAAAGTGTCCCACAAAGCCCTCTGTAGATAATGCCACCCCTCTGTAGATAGCATCACATACTCAGCCCTTTGTAAATAGCATCACACACATCCCCTGTAGACAGCGCCCCACACAGCCCCCTGTAGATAGCACCCCACACAGCCCCCTGTAGATAGTGCCACCCCCTACTGTAGATAAAAGTCTGAATGCTATGGTACACAGGTAGGGGTCAGGTGGACGGTGTCTGTGTTTTTTTCTGCATAGAGGTATGAAATTATTTAGAGGTCTGGTGTCTGAATTAATTTTGTTGTGTGGGATTTACACAGATAATGTGTGTGCTGCGTCTGATGAGAATGCAAAAACATCATCCAGGCGTGCCGCGGCGGTGGGAGATCTTAGGAACTGCAGCAGCCAGAACTACATTTTGGTAAGTGACTCTGCTGTATATAGGACTTCAACAGCTTCAGCACAATGATTTTTGTTTATGTTGCCACCCCTCCCCTACACCCCGACAGATTCTTTGCACACACATTGTTTCCCTTTTTGCCCCACACAGAGCCACTGTCTCTTCCCTGTCACTTTACAGAGCACATGTGGGGTTGTGTCTCCCCCTGGCCACCACTGCTACTTTCAGTTCTCCCAGTCCTGGCACTTAGTGTCTCCCGTTTGCCCTCCGATACCCACCTCCTGTCTCTGTCCTACCCCTCCAAAGAAACCCTGCTAGCTTGCTTTTCACTGTGCCCTACCTCCTGCCCCTTTACACTCCTTGGCAGTATGTGGCCCATAAATTCCTGATGGTAGCCCTGACAGTAATACCCCATATGTGGTCATAAACTGATGTTTTGGCATGCTGTCAGGCTCAGAAGGACCGCCATTTGGCTTTTGGAGCGTAGATTTTGCATGGTAGTAGTTTTGTTTGGGGGTTTTACTGGTATTTCAGCTTATAATGTGGGGGCATATGTAAGCTGGGCGGAGTACATCAGGGTATATGTAAGCTGGGTGGAGTACATCAGGGTATATGTAAGCTGGGCGGAGTACATCAGGGTATAGTTGCCAGGGGTTCGGCCAGCACTAGGCAGTAGTGGGTGCACAGGTAGGTACCCAATCCAATATGTTTAGCGAAAGAAGTACTCGGCACACCAGATTGGAGTGAAATTCGTAATTCTTTTTTATTTATATGTCAATATGCATGTGCAACGTTTCAGTCTAGTTATGACCTTCATCAAGCACCGAAACGTCGCACATGCATATTGACATATAAATAAAACGAATTAAGAATTTCACTCCAATCTGGTGTGCCGAGTACTTCTTTCGCTATACATCAGGGTATAAGCAAGCTCTGAGGAGTACATCAGGGTATAAGTAAGCTGTGTGGAGTACATCAGGGTATATGTAAGCTGTATGGAGTACATCAGGGTATATGTAAGCTGGGTGGAGTACATCAGGGTATATCTAAGCTGGGTGGAGTACATCAGGGTATATGTAAGCTGGGCGGAGTACATCAGGGCATAATAGGATGATGTAATAATGGGGTGGATGAATAATCCATGGATTGGTGTGGTACTCTTTGAACAAATCCTTTATGCACAGGCCGGGTTCTTTGTGTATTAAACAAAATATCTGCGCTCCAGTATTGCCGAATCTTTGACTTCTTCACTAGCCCTATCAGCAGCACAAGGCCCTAAAGTTTCCTCATCTCTGCTGTATCTACGGGGTCCACCCTGTGAGGGCTTGTTTTTTGTTGAACGAGCTGTAATTTTTGTTGGTTCCATTTTGGGGTACATGCAAAAAAATTTTTAGCACTATTTATTCCAATTTTTGGGTGACGAGGAAACCAAAACAAGCAATTCTAGCACTGTTTTGTTTCTTCTTTTTTACAGTGTTCCCAGTGCAGTATAAACAACACATTAACTTTATTCTGTGAGTCGATACGATTACAGCGATACCAAATTTATATTTTTACGTTTTACTACTTTCCCACAATAAAAATACTGTTTTCTAAAAAAAATCATGTTTTAGTGTCGCCATTTTCTGACAGCCATAACTTTTTTATTTTTTAGTAGATATCACTGTGGGAGGGCTTGTTTTTTTGCGTGACGAGCTGTAGTTTTTGTGAGTACCATTTTGGAGTACTTGCGACTTTTTGATCACTTTTTATAAAAAAAATTCTGAGACAAGGTGACCAAAAAAAGAAATCCTATCATTGTTTTTTTTTACGGTGTTCACCGTGTGGTAAAAATAACGTGATATTGTTATAGTTAGGGCCGTTCCGAACGTGGCTATTATGTATGTTTTTTTTTAAACTATTTTCATTTATAAAGGACTTGATCAGGGAAATTGCGATTATTGATTTATTACTTAAAACTTAAAATGTATTTGTTTTTCTTAAACTTGAAGATCTGATCTTCTGGTCCCCAGTACAATACACTTTACTACTTATGTAACTGTCAATCTTCAACTGACAGTGAAGGGCCTGTTCACATCACCGTTCGCTTTCCATTCCGGGGTCCCGTTTAGGTTTCCGGCGGGTGAACCCGACAACGGAAAGTGAAACCACAGCTTCCGTTTCAGTCACCATTGATAGCAATGGTGACGGAAACATCGCTAATGGTTTCCATTCGTCACCATTCTGGCAGGTTTCCGTTTTAACGACGGAATCAATAGTGGAGTCGGCTGCGCTATTGATTCCGTCGTTAAAACGGAAACCTGCCAGAATGGTGACGAACGGAAACCATTAGCAGTGTTTCCGTCACCATTGAGATCAATGGTGACTGAAATGGAAGCTGTGGTTTCAGTTTGACTTTCCGTTGCGGGGTTCACCCGACGGAAACCTCCGACGGAACCCCGGAACAGAAAGCCAACGCTGATGTGAACAGGCCCTAAGTCTATTAGGTCCTGTCTTGGGCTTCTGTACCTGGCCAACCAGAAAGCCGTTGCTAGGCTGGGGTACAGAGGGAGTCCCCTCCCTCTGTCAACCACTTCAATGCAGCAGACGCCATTAAAGGGGTTAAATGGTGGCGATCGTACCAGACCCGTCATTTTGCGGGAAGGGGTTTATATAAATAATACTTACAATTTTTCCTCTCTTTTATTTCTATGTGTTTGAGCAGTCTACAGTCACATGTGGAAGAGCAAGAAAAAGGAGTCCTGCATGTACTGCTACTCTGTTATTCCTCCTACAACTTTATGAATAGATTAACAACTGGGTGTTACCAGTTGGGGGAGTATCCCTACACAGCTTGAAATTGTCCAATCAGTTCTGACTGTCTCATACTGTGTAGGACACACCCCTTTGACAAGGGGAATGGTAACACCCAGTTGGCAATTTATTCATACTTTTTTAGGAAGAAAAACAGAGGAACAGCACAATGCAGAGTTCTAAAGAAAGATTTTACAGAATTGAATTTTATGTGAAATACAAGTATTCACTAAAATAGAGTGACAGGACAGGTGACATGTAATCTTTAACTTTTTCACTGCCATAGACCACCAGAGGTGTTATCTTTAACTCTGAACTGCATTAGCCAACTAGGTTTGTTATTATCAACCCCTTTCCTTCCCTAGATAATCAGGGACATTACCCTTAGCCCCTTCACTACCCGTGACCTCCAGGGTTGTAACTATAAAATCCTTCACTGTCCAAGATCACAAGGGCTGGTAACATTAAACCATTTACTTCCCTAGACCACCAGGGATATTACCCATCGCTGCAGGGGAAATTAAAACTATCCAAATTTTTTTCAAGTAAAGTAACAGCAAAAAATATTTTTCTACAATCATTATTTTTGAAAATTAGAATATATAAGTTGTAGGTATGCTGGTAAAAGGAGAGCCACACATTGTTTTTGCACAGGTTGTCTGTGTTCGCCTCTGAAACACAATTTTTTTAATGTGTTGAATATGAAAATTCTAAGTTAATGACTGTATTTGCTGTATATCTCCACATGTGCAGTATGTGTTATTTATGTTATTTCCAATTATAGTGCTGCCTACAATGAAAACTATACATATCAACCGCTTCCTCTCACATGTTAATGTTAAGAGCAGGTACAAGTTTCCCAGTCATCGGGACATATTAGGAAAATTATATATGGTCATCTCTGCTAATGATTCCTGTTGCTAAGAGTGGTTTCCACAAAGTCTCTGGTTTGCCTTGAATCAGTTGTCCCGAGGTTTGCAAACTCATTATGTTGCATCCTAATGCATCATTACGTGAATTGAACATTCAACAAAATTCGAGAAATTTATGTTGGGTGCAAACTTTAAATAATAGCAAACTTCCTAAAAAATACTATTTAATGAATTCATACTTTATAAATGAATTAACTATTTCATGAATTATTAAATTAATTATTTCAAAGGCTATGTAAACCTTCAATTTTTTATTTTTTTTAATAAACAGGTCAGTCAATGTCCTTGACTGTTTGGCCAGCTGCTATCCTGCTACGGCGGTATGGCCCAGTGGGTCCACATACCCACACATCGTGACAATCTGTAGCTAAAAACCTAAAACTAATTTTTAATAAAGACTAATTAAAAAAGTTACACCAAACACACTGACTGACCTGTGTATATATATATATATATGTGTGTGTGTGTGTGTGTGTGTGTGTGTGTGTGTGTGTGTGCGTGTGTGTGTGTGTGTGTGTGTGTTTATATTAAAAAAAATGTCCCTCAAATGTGCACATAGCCTTTAGGGCATGCCCAGACGCGGCAGATTTCTTCCGCAACTGTCCGCATCAATGCCACACAGAATCTGCGTTGCAGATTCTGTTGCGGATCTGCCCAAAATGGGCATTAAATTGATGCGGACTAGCCGTTGCGTATTGAGGTGAAAGTACTTCCCTTCTCTCTATCAGTGCAGGATAGAGAGAAGGGACAGCACTTTCCCTAGTGAAAGTAAAAGAATTTCATACTTACCGGCCGTTGTTTTGGTGACGCGTCCCTCTTTCGGCATCCAGCCCGACCTCCCTGGATGACGCGGCAGTCCATGTGACCGCTGCAGCCTGTGATTGGCTGCAGCCGTCACTTAGACTGAAACGTCATCCTGGGAAGCCGGACTGGAGGAAGAAGCAGGGAGTTATCAGTAAGTATGAACTTCTATTTGTTTTACAGGTTGATGTATCTTGTGATCGGAAGTCACTGTCCAGGGTGCTGAAACAGTTACTGCCAATCGCTTAACTCTTTCATCACCCTGGACAGTGACTATTTACTTACGTCGCCTAGCAACGCTCCCATAATTACGGGTGCACACACGTAGTCACCCGTAATTATGGGTGCACACACGTAGTCACCCATAATTATGGGTGCACACATGTAGTCACCCGTAATTATGGGTGCACACATGTAGTCACCCGTAATTACGGGAGCCCCATTGACTTCCTCAGTCTGGCTGTAGACCTAGAAATACATAGGTCCAGCCAGAATGAAGAAATGTCATGTTAAAAAACCAATACGCTCCGCAGCACACATAACATCTACATAACATCTGCGGACTTCATTGCGGAATTTTGAATCTCCATTGAAGTCAATGGAGAAATTCCGCAATGAGTCCGCAACCAGTCCCCCACACGTCCGCAACAACCATTGTATGCTGCGGACACCAAATTCCGCACCGCAGCCTATGCTCCGCAGCGGAATTGTCCGCAACGTGCAAACGAACCCTACTAAAAAGCTGTGGAAGGCAATGGAGAAACGGGTCCGCTGCGGATTTCCGCTGCGGAGTGTCCGCAGCGGAATTCCAGAGCAATTCCGCCACATCTGGCCATGCCCTTAGAGTTTACTTACATGTATGAATAAGTCAGTATTTGCAAAAACTTCCTTGTGGGCCTTCACTACTATGGGGGTAAGGGGAAATTAGAAGCGAATAGCAACCAGCCAGAGCAGAATGAGGCCACTTTCACACTATGCAGATTTGGCCAGTATTTGACATCTGTACTTTTATGTCAAAACCCACGTTGCTTTGACAAAGGAGAAGTATACATCTTTCCATGAAATTTTTTTGGCTAAAATATACACGTGCAAAATACAGAACAAAGCAACTGTTAGGGTAAGTTCACACAAAGTGTAAATACTGAAGATTTTCCGCAACAGATTTAGTTGCGGAAAATCCGCAGCCCAATACAGTAGCAACAAAGTAGAATTGAAACAAATCTCATCCACATGCTGCGTAAATGATGAGCAGAAACCTCGCTCAGAAATTGACCTGCGGTGTGTTTTTTTTTAATCAGCAGCATGTCAATTGTATTTGCGTAATCGGTAATATGGGATTAAACGTCATCCCAGGAGGCCGGTCTGCAGGCTGTCAAAGGGTAAGTATGTGTATTGTTTTGTTTTGTTTTAACTTTCAGTTTTCCGCAGCGGACATTCCGGACGAAAAACTGCACCACAATATGGTGACGTTTTTGGGACGGAATTCACCACCATGGCGGATACGCTGTGTACCTTTACGCAGGTAATCCGCTCTGTGTGAACGTAGCCTAAGAAGGTGGCCTCCTGCTGATTTTACATACTGATATTTTCCCATATCAGACTGTTGTCCATATGATTCATCATAGAAACAATTATTTGGCCATTCACTTACAGTACATAGATATTTTTTTGCCTCGAATGGGAATAATTTTAGTAGTAAAAATCATTCTATAAAACACATTATTCCCTATAATAAACCCTCCCTAACTATCACCATTTATACATTACAATAGTAGCTGTAAATGCTATAATCTGATTATCACTATGGCCGTATAACAGTTTTATTATAAATTACTCTTTGCATGTTAAAGGGGTATTTCAGACAATAAGATCACCAGAATCCGTGATCCCAGTTTTGCATACAGCCCACCTACAAGATTGCCGAGTTTGTATGGATCACCAGTTAAGTACGTGCACTACTACGCCATACAACTCTGTGGAGGTAACGGAAACCGCAAAGTCGAAAGGCATGAGTTCTATTCTCCATGTGGTACCTAATTCTTCTCAAATGCCACAGTAGCATGCAACAATTTTTTTTAAATGGATTCTCACAGAATCCAATAGAAAAATAAACTATGTTATGAACTGTAAACCAATATGGGCCAATGGATCCTGAAGGTGAATGAAGCCTAATATTAATAGAAGTTCTAAACTTTGCAGCTGCTTCCTCTTTTAATCGCAGGGGAGGCGACTGCCAAGAACAGCAGCTTGGTTTCCAGAACTATTAGACAAAAATGGGATCTTGTTCCTTTACTGTAGCATAGACACCCTGTTCTGAGATGCAGAGACAAATATAATATCAGTGACCCCTAGCATCTACATTAATTATGCATATTGGTATTTGAACAGTGTTGGTAGACAAATGCATGTCCCTCCCAAAATTCAAAGTGAATCTGTACAGTTGGTCCCACTTAAAATTTTGTGTATGGTAATGAGTAGAGATGAGAACATTTTCCAAAATGTCGAATCGGCTGTCCAATTCGATTTAGTTCAAGTAAATTTGCTGCGAATCACAAGTGCCCCGATTTCTCTGTCTGACGTTCTGATGTCTTGTAGGATTGTATAAAGTCCAAAAAGACATCAGAGAGTTAAACAGAGCAGTCAGGACACTTGCGATTCCACCCCTAAAATAAAAAAAATATACCATACTCACCCCTCCTGGTCTCCCATAGATTGGCTGCAGCGGTCACATGGTACAAAACGACAGTATCTCAGGAGGCCGCCAGGAGCGCGTCACAGAAGTGGTTGGTCACATGGGACAAAAACACGTCATCTCAGGAGGCCGGCAAGGATGCGTTGCTATGGGAGACCAGTTAAGTATGGTATTTTTTTCATCTACTCTTCTCCCCTCTTCCTTATTCTAATCTGTATAATGGCAGCCAGCGGACACTATTTTGCCGATTCCTGCACTTCAAACCCCAAAAGTTTTGAATTTTGTTGAACGCAACATTTTTGGGAAATTCTGACCAAATTCGATTATTTTAGGGCAGCATAGTATGTAAGGGCATCATAGTATTGAGACAGCATAGAGAGAAAATTCACGGCATTCACCAAGATTAGATGCAAAACCAGTCTTAAACACTTTATAAATGTGGCGCCAGAATTCTGCCTTGATTTATATAGTGAATCTGCCCCATTCTGTGTAAAGAGTGTTAGATCTTTAAACTTCTTTGCTCCAAACCCTGTACTGATTCTTCGATACATGTGATTCTAACCACATTATATATATTCTGATTATCTTTGATCTTACGATAGGGAATATAAATTCATGTATCAGTGAGGTAGCCTTTACTTAATTTTTTAGGTATAAGCGTAAGGTGTTTAGATCCAGCTAAAAAATTCTACTTTCACATTGAAGTCTAAGATGGTACAACAATCTGCTACTACATAGATGTCATATGAACTCTACATAGAGTTCTAAATCTGACATCCAAGCAACAATGAAGAGCTCTCAAGGCAATTTAATTATGTTGGCTTTAAATTGCTCAATAACAAAGTAATAAAACTCTAGTCCTCCAGTAGATTATGTGGTTCATCAGAAGGTAAACTGTTTGTACAGCAGTTAGTGATAAAAATTGTGAAATTAAACTGCTAATGTGTAAAAATAAGCAGAAGTCAATCACTTTTAGGGCGGGTTCACACATGGCGGAATTTCACTTAAATTCCGCTGCGGACACTCCGCAGCGTTAATCCGCAGCGGAGCCGTTTCTCCATTGACTTTCACTTTAATTTAGCAGTGTTCGTTTACACGATGCGTACAATTCCGCTGCGGAGCATAGGCTGCGGAGCGGAATTTGGTGTCCGCAGCATGCTCTGTCTGTTGCGGAGCAGTGGCGGACTCATGGCGGAATTTCTCCATTGACTTCAATGGAGATTCAAAGTTCCGCAATGAAGTCCGCAGCTGTCATGCACATGTCATGTGTGCTGCGGATGCGTCTTGCTTTTTTAACTTGACATTTCTTCATTCTGGCTGGACCTATGTATTTCTAGGTCTACAGCCAGACTGAGGAAGTCAATGGGGCTCCCGTAATGACGGGAGCGTTGCTAGGAGACGTCAGTAAATAGTCACTGTCCAGGGTGCTGAAAGAGTTAAGCGATCGGCAGTAACTGTTTCTGCACCCGGGACAGTGACTACCGATCTCAATATACATGTATCTGTAAAAAAATATATAAGTTCATACTTACCGAGAACTCCCTGGGTCTGTCTCCAGTCCGGCCTCCCAGGATGACGATTCAGTGTAAGTGACGGCTGCAGCCAATCACAGGCCAAGCACAGGCTGCAGCGGTCACATGGACTGGCGCGTCATCCAGGGAGGTCGGGCTGGATGCCGAAAGAGGGACGCGTCACCAAGACAACGGCCGGTAAGTATGAAAGTCGTTTACTTTCACTAGGGAAAGTGCTGTCCCTTCTCTCTATCCTGCACTGATAGGGAGAAGGGAAGCACTTTTCCCGCAGTCCGCAGCAGCTAGTCCGCATCAATGTACTGCACATTTTGTGCAGATCCGCAGCAGAATCTGCAACGCAGATTCTGTGCGGCATGGATGCGGACAGTTGCGGAGGAATTCCGCCATGTG
Source organism: Rhinoderma darwinii (assembly GCF_050947455.1). Classification (NCBI taxonomy): domain Eukaryota; kingdom Metazoa; phylum Chordata; class Amphibia; order Anura; family Rhinodermatidae; genus Rhinoderma; species Rhinoderma darwinii. The sequence goes on from NC_134694.1 coordinate 86,796,694, forward strand.
TGGTCATGCCCTTATATATAAGCCTTGCAATTTGCCAGTTTTAAACAGCCACTCCTTCCAAAATAAGCAAATATATAACAGATACAAAAAGAAACACTTTCATACATAGAAAAGATAAGAGGGCGGTTATAATAGAAGTTCTATTCTCTATTTTTAATTTGCAAAATACATGTAAAAACTTTATATAGTCAGCAACCATAACCCATTCGCAAAGAATAGGGCTGTCGTAAACAGCCCATGAGTTGATTTGGCTATTTTCGACATCCCCATCCAAGTCCATGGAGAGGAACCGTGCATGCTTGTCATGCTTTTCAGCCAGAGAATGGGGACTGAGGGCTCCTCATTCTCTGCAATGGTGACGGTCTCAGAGGTCAGACCCCCACCGTTCCTACTTATATAAACTGCTGTCTGATCGACAAGTTATAAAAGTTTCTAAATGGGTTGCTGTGGGACCAGGCTTGGACAGGCCCAGCAGGCAGCCGGTCAAACCTTCGGTGGACCCCTGTCTCCTTCCCCCCAGGTGCGCAAAGCACTGCTACTGACATACATAATATTATACTCTGCCTCCCCTTCAGTGCTGTCTGAGAAGAGAAAAACATACACAGTGCCAAATGGTGCAAGATAAACCTAATAGGTAAGGTAATAATAGTGATGGTAAGTTATTACACTCACCTAAAAGTAGTTTGTACTGGCAGGTACAACTTAGAGATATAGACAGTAATAGAACAAGGTTGCAGCTTTCAGTATCCAGATGCCGGCATTAATTGCATTTTGTCGCAAGAAATATATACTTTTATATTGTCCCCTTCAGTGCAACTGCAATACCAGTCACTTATACATCAACATAGTGACCTATGTTTATTATATGGACACATAGCTGAGCGGCATCACATGACATCTACAGGCGTAGGCACCAGGCAGCCGCTTCTCCCCCTTCTTAAATGCTATGTAAACCTTTGAAGGTACTTTTTTTTCTAAGGAGGGTAGGCTGGATACGGAAGTCTATGTAAGTTTGGCAGAGCACTGATTGCGCTGCTTGTAGTGGCAATGACTCGGTACCTACATGCTTACTGGTGACAGAGTCATACTTAGACTGATGGTGGGGTTGGGTTGTTGGTTGAGACTATAGGGGGAATCAGGGCATAGAGCATTTGTCAGAGGTAGTTGGCACTGCTGGGGGACGTGTTTATTCTGAGAATCGAGTTTTTGATTGTGTGTTTGTAAGAACACATGTTCAAGTAGCTAAATAGACAGGCTGAGAATTATCAGACGGCAGTGTAACGGTTGGATGGTCACTGTTCATAGTGTCAGATTTCTTACTAGTTTTAGATGTTGAGATTTGGGAGTGTCATCCTGAAGTAGTCTTCCTAGTGAAGCAATGGGGATCCAGGAGTAGATCAAAGCCATTTACATTGGTATTGGGGCAAAAAGATAGACCCATTCTTAGAAGGGACAGTTCAAAGGGGTTAAGGGTATATTTGGAGAGGTAAAAGATCTATATTGTATCTTTTTTTCTCCTATGGGGTAGGGATTATTCTTTTTTTTGGTTGTTTTTCTGGGTTTGAAAAAAAGCTCTTTATGGTTCTGGGTGCACCTTCGATTTTCCCTAGAAAAGAACTGCGGAAAAAAGAAATGGAACCAATGCTGAGGTTCCTGCTGTCACATTGTCTATCACAAATGTGGAAGGAGAGGGTGAAAGTGATAGTGAAAAGTTGGTAAATTGGATGATTTTGGGAATTTGTTCCAATGGGATGTGCTCTTTCAGTAGTAAGTAGTCATCACTGGGATCATCATGTATTGTGATAAGTGAAATATTCGAAGATATTGACACAGGGGTGGGTGTCCAGTGTTGGTGGGTGATAAAGGTCCCCTATACTGGTGGGTAGTATCTTAGGTATGCCCTTGGTGATCTGTTTGCCCGTCCGAACCTTGGTCAGGGTTGCGCGTCTAATGTATGGGTATGCAGTGGTGTTGGTGGAAGGGCAATCAGGTCTTTTGGTTTTATTACTGTTATTAGTGTATCCACACAAGGATTTAGCCCCATTGCCATTCAATGGTGGTAATCCACTGATTATTTTGTGCGTAATTTGCGAGAATAATGAACATGTGCCTTCTTCTCGCCGATTACATTTTTGTGCTACATGTAAAAAATTTGCACAGATTTTTTGGGGAGAATTTGAATAGGGTAGAAAAATACCCCATTCACTTGAATTGGGAGCAGAATGTTAGCAGATTTGATGAGGATCCATGCCAAAATCCTCATTAAATACTCAACGTGTGAAAATAACCTTACAGTTTGGGAGCCACAGACAAATTGAATTTCACACTGAATCTATTCCCATCTTTATTAGAATATAGAAAACATTTGTACAGCAAGATAATGACCACAATCACAGTGCTGTGAAGACAAAGAAGCACTGATCAAACAAAGACACTGCTGGTGTTCTCAGATCAATGGCTGAGCCACTATAGAGTCTAAAGACCACCATTAAATATGTGTGTGATCACAAGAAGCAGAAAGTGCAGCATGGAAAAATATCCCTAGAGACAGCAAGTCTTTTAGACAGAGGGTGCATACTTGAAATAGTAAAAGCGCACACACACACGCACACCTATATATATATATATATATATATATATATATATATATATATATATAAGCTCAAAAAGATAGTAGGAGCAGCACAGTGTAAATACCAAAAACGGCTGGTGCTAGCTTCAAAAAAAGGAGGGACGCACTCCTCATGAATGTACAAAAAATAGAGACCAGAAGCAGCACTCAAATAGCAAAAAATGTGAATTTATTTACCCAACAAAGCAACGTTTCACTTCCTCCATGGAAGCATTTTCAAGCAATCAATAAAAACCACATAATGACATATATAGGAAGAGCAAAGCTTAATTAACAAGTGTTCTAAATCATAGTAGTTATACACTATATGTAAAAATATAGTAATGTGTAACAATGTAACGAAATATCAAGTGCATATGTGCATGAGTCAATCACTGACAATAGGTATAGACGCTTTAACATTTCTGTCAAGTGAAATATGTGTATATAGAACAGTGAAACACATTAATTGCATATTAATAAATAATGACAATACAATACACAAAAGCTGACACTCACCAATCTGGATAAACAAGGAAGTTCTAGCCACGAGATATACAAACTGCGATTTCGGCGCCATCGTCACCGATCTGCGCATGCTCCAACAGTAACTAACTATTGGATACTGCTAGCATGTGTGTATCAGGTAGTGATGACAACGCACATAGATGTAACAGCTGACCCGAATGTGTAACTGCTTGGAGATCAAGATCCCACGCAGACGCACTAGAGTACAAAGCTTCAAATTACGCCATATTTAATAAGGGCAAATATGCCAATGTATTAACAATAGTCAGACTATAATAACGACTTAAGTTAAAGTTGAGAATATCATGCTCCCGGATTTATAGGTGAAGTATATAAGAGCTATAACCATTCATACGTAGTAGTTTTGTCAGCATTTAACTCCTTGCGTCCCTAGAGACAAGAAAACATCCGCATATAAAATACAGAAGTCACAGGTCTCACAAAGCGTACTCCCACCGATGTATCGATTCACCATCAGCACAAAGGTACAGGATATCACTTATTACCGGGATCTTTGGGAAAAATGAAGATCGATACCACACATCCAGCTCTAAAAACTCCCCAATATAGAGCAAGCATTCACAACTATAGTGATGACCAAAAAACATCAAATATACTGACAGCTAAATACAGTAAAATAGTGAAAAGTCAGCACCCTATATTCAAACACATGATTCAAACAGTTTATAAATTATTTAATTTTTCAAAATTTTTATTTGAAATCAGTTGTTTAGACAAAAAACATATGTAAATAGCATTCCTTGTTCCAGTTGGCTAACGTCTTCCATAAACAATTTCAAGTCTCCAATCTACAAAAGAAAAAGGAAGACAGATAAGTACATTAAAATCAATCATACTGAAATAACTACTATTCCCATACATCAAAACAAATATTTTTCAGAGTAATGAATGGAACATAGAAAGGTATCACCAGGCAAGAGAATTCCCAAGGGTAGCACAGGTACGATTAAACAGAATATGGGTAGACAATGGAAAGCTTCATAGACAATGACCGGACTCACTCGTCCTAGAAATAAAGATAAACATTATCTGAATACATTCAAAGGGTAATCCATATTAAGACCGTTTGGATGGAGAGAATTCAATCTATTGATCCATTGAACCTCCCGTTGTTTGAGGATCAATTCCCTATTACCCCCTCTCTTAAGGGGGGGGATCCCTATCAATAATGCAGAATCTAAGCTGGTGTACACTGTGTCCCATCTCCACAAAAGGTCTAGGTACAGGAAGTTCAACTTTCTTCGTCCGTATGCTCGATTTATGATTGTTAAGTCTTAATCTACATTCAGTTGTGGTTTCACCCACATATATCAAGTTGCAAGGGCATTGTAGGATGTATATTACAAAATCACTTCTACATGTGTAGTGTGAAGTAATGTTGAAGGTTCTACCAGTGGTGGGATGTGTAAATGAATTACCTTTCAGAATAGTTGCGCAACTGTCACAGGACATACAGGGGAAGCAACCATTACGAGTCAAATCCCGTGGTGTACTTTTGACCCGACTGTTCTTTATACTGACATCACTCCTAACAAGTTTATCCCTTAAATTCCATGATCTCCTATACGAAAACAAGGGGGGCGATTGAAATTCTGTCACTCCATCATAGAAATTACTTAAGATCCTCCAATGTTTTTTAATGATCCCTGCCACACCCGAACTGTATATATTAAATGTAGAGACCATAGGGAGTCTAGCAACGGTCTGCTGATTTTTCCTGCTACCCTGTCTCAGTTGTGTCCTATCAGCTCTCTGCACTTTATAGGTGTGTTTCCTCAAAAGTCTTACTGGATACCCTCTGTCCAGAAACTTCCCTACCATCATGTCAAGTTTATGTTCTAAACAAACCGGGTCATCAACAATCCGCTTTACCCTCAAAAGCTGGCTATACGGTAGAGAATTGATCATACCCCTAGGGTGATGACTATCGAAACTAAGTAAGTTATTACAGTCAGTCTCTTTAACCCCTTAATGACCGCCGATACGTCTTTTTACGGCGGTCATTAGTGGGCTTTATTCTAGAGCGCCGCCAAACTACGTCGCTGCTGTAGAATAAAGTAAACAGAGCATGGAGCCGTGAAATCTCCCTGCTCTCAGCTGCCAGAAGCAGCTGAGGACTGGGGGCGTCCCTGCTCTGCCGGGTGAGATCGATATTAGTATCGATCTCACCTGTTTAACCCTTCAGATGCGGTGCACAATAGCGAGCACCGCATCTGAATGGTTTTGGAGAGAGGGAGGGAGCTCCCTCTCATCTCACTGACACCCGGCGATAAAATCGCCGAGTGTCTGTGTCTTCTATGGCAGCCGGGGGTCTAATAAAGACCCCCAGGTCTGCCTGCAGCGAATGCCTGCTAGATCATGCCGCAGGCATGACCTAGCAGATGCCTGTCCGTTTTAAACGGACAGGCAGTAATACACTGCAATACAAAAGTATTGCAGTGTATTATAATAGCGATCGGAGGATAGTGAAGTCCCCTAGTGGGACTAGTAAAAAAGTAAAAAAAGTTTAATAAAGTTAATAAAAAAAAAAAGTGAAAAAAAAAAAATGAAAAACCCAGCTTTTCCCCTTACAAAATGCTTTACTATTAAAAAAAACTACAATAAAGCAAAAAAGTTACACATATTTGGTATCGCCGCGTTCGTAACGACCCCGACTATAAAGCTGTTACATTATTTAACCCGCACTGTGAACGCCGTAAAAAATAAAATAAAAAACAATGGAAAAATTGCTGTTTTCTGTTAATCCTGACTTTAAAAAAATGTGATAGAAAGTGATCAAAAAGTCGCATCTACTCTCAAATGGTACCTATAAAAACTGCAAGTCGTCCCGCAAAAAACAAGACCTTATACAGCTATGCCGACGCAAAAATAAAAAAGTTACAGCTCTTCGAATGTGACAATGGAAAAATCAAAAAAATGGCTTGGACATTAGGGCCAAGAATGCCAGCAGGGGGAAGGGGTTAACATATAAATCCGTCATGAGTTTGTTGTTATGTATATATACCATGGTGTCAAGAAATTGGACATGGGTATCAGATACCACCATAGTGAAATTGATATCTGGGTCAATCAAATTCAAGTAGTCAAAAACTCTATTCAAACTGGGCAAATCATCCGTCCAGATGAGGAAGACGTCATCTTGGTATCGCCACCACCCAAGTACCGAGGTGAAGTGGTGGGATACATATATTGACGTCTCCTCCATATCCGCCATAACGATGTTGGCATACGTAGGGGCCACATTGGACCCCATAGCTGTGCCACAGAGTTGCATAAAGTATTCATCGTTAAAAAGGAAGTAGTTACAGGTTAACACAATATCAAGAAGACCCATCAGGAATTCCCTGCACTCACAGGAGAACTCAGTGCCACTTAAAGCTTTATCCACACTAGTCATACCTCTCCCATGGGTGATTGAGGTATAAAGGGATGTCACATCAAATGAGACCAATAAGGCCCCAGTAGGAATAACAATGTCCCTAATCTTGTTTAAAAAATCAGCCGTGTCCCTAATATAGGATCTAGCTGACACGGTAAACTTTCTCAGAATTTTATCAAGAAAAATAGCAGGAGGATTAAGGAGCGAATCTCTACCTGAGACAATAGGTCTCCCTGGGGAATTCGTGATACTTTTGTGTATTTTGGACAGACAGTACAGTATAGGGGTTATCGGATATAGTGGAGTTAAAAAGTTATAAAGATCCCTATCGATCATATCGTTTGCAAACGCATTGTCAACCAGCACCCTAATTCGTTTCTGAATATCCTTAATTGGATCTGACGCAACCCTCCTATACACAACCATATCATTCAGCTGTCTATAGACTTCTGTTAAATATAGGGTTCGGTCCATAACGACGACCGCTCCCCCTTTGTCAGCAGGTTTAATGATAAGGTCATCGTTGTGGACCAATCCATCTAAAGCCGCTTTCTCTCTGACGGACAAATTATGTTGGGTATTTGCAGAAAGGCCCGAGCAGCATTCACATTTAAATTCTGCAACATCTTTGAGTACAGATGAGATAAATGTTTCAACCACCTGCATACAAGTGGGTGGTTGAAAACTGCTCTTATTAAATAAACCCCAACGTTTCAAACATAATTCTGTATCCAACTCTGGATTAATAACAGGATTAGATTGCTGGGAAAACCATGTCTTGATTCTAACTGATCTGAAAAAATTATTCAGATCAATGTCAAGTTGCAGCCAATCCATATTTTGAATGGGGCAAAAAGATAGCCCTTTATGTAAAACCGACATTTCATTAACAGACAGAGTATGGTTAGAGATATTTACCACTAATTGATGGTTGGAGGAAACTTCTTTTTCAATAGTGCTGTTGACCTTAGCTGTTTCACATTCTTTACTCTTGTATCCTCGGTTGTACCTTCTGCCACCTCTCCTTGTACGTGTTGATTTGCCTCCAATGTGGTAGTCGTCTCCCCTAAAAAATCAGATACAGGAGAGTCCTTATTTCTTTGGAATCTTCCTTTCATATCCCTCCAGGTGGATTTCTTCTGTTTTGGCTGTTGATCCTTCTTCCAGTTATAAATCTTGCCTGTAGCATAATCATCTCTATCCCGAAACCATTTATGCCGTTTAACCTCCTCCTGTTCTCGTTGAAATTTGAGTAGAATACCCTGGAATTTATCATGATATCCTGTAAACTCATCATTCTCCATAACGGTATGCAATTTTTCTTCAAACTCTGCTTTTTTGGATCTACAGCATTCAATCTCCCTCTGGAGAAATTCAATGTTGAGTAAAATAACATCCAAGGCATACTTATTAGATAGACCTTCCAGACTAGTACAAAAGTCCGAATTATTCGGAAAAAGGTTAGGTTTCAAATGTGATCTTAATCCTCTTAGAATAATCTGGTGTCTGTAATATTCCCCCAGGATACACAGATGTAATCTCAAGTTGATGTGTCTCCTTGACTCATATTCAAAACCACGTTTGATGTCAATCTTAGCTGGAATCCCAAGGAAAGTCCCATCTCCTAATGAACCATTCAGGATCCTATCCACATCCTCTGTGGTGTAGGAAAAAATGTTGGGTGAAATATTCAGAGCCCCCGACGGCTCCATGTTGTAATATACACGTGCTAAAGACTCCTCGTCCCACTAGTATAGGCTCAAAAAGATAGTAGGAGCAGCACAGTGTAGATACCAAAAACGGCTGGTGCTAGCTTCAAAAAAAGGAGGGACGCACTCCTCATGAATATACAAAAAATAGAGACCAGAAGCAGCACTCAAATAGCAAAAAAATGTGAATTTATTTACCCAACAAAGCAACGTTTCACTTCTTCCATGGAAGCATTTTCAAGCAATCAATAAAAACCACATAATGACATATATAGGAAGAGCAAAGCTTAATTAACAAGTGTTCTAAATCATAGTAGTTATACACTATATGTAAAAATATAGTAATGTGTAACAATGTAACGAAATATCAAGTGCATATGTGCATGAGTCAATCACTGACAATAGGTATAGACGCTTTAACATTTCTGTCAAGTGAAATATGTGTATATAAAACAGTGAAACACATTAATTGCATATTAATAAATAATCACAATACAATACACAAAGTTGACACTCACCAATCTGGATAAACAAGGAAGTTCTAGCCACGAGATATACAAACTGCGATTTCGGCGCCATCGTCACCGATCTGCGCATGCTCCAACAGTAACTAACTATTGGATACTGCTAGCATGTGTGTATCAGGTAGTGATGACAACGCACATAGACGTAACAGCTGACCCGAATGTGTAACTGCTTGGAGATCTGAATGTAGACTGAATGTAGATTAAGACTTAACAATCATAAATCGAGCATACGGACGAAGAAAGTTGAACTTCCTGTACCTAGACATTTTGTGAAGATGGGACACAGTGTACACCAGCTTAGATTCTGCATTATTGATAGGGTTCCCCCCTTAAGAGAGGGGGTAATAGGGAATTGATCCTCAAACAACGGGAGGTTCAATGGATCAATAGATTGAATTCTCTCCATCCAAACGGTCTTAATATGGATTACCCTTTGAATGTATTCAGATAATGTTTATCTTTATTTCTAGGACGAGTGAGTCCGGTCATTGTCTATGAAGCTTTCCATTGTCTACCCATATTCTGTTTAATCGTACCTGTGCTACCCTTGGGAATTCTCTTGCCTGGTGATACCTTTCTATGTTCCATTCATTACTCTGAAAAATATTTGTTTTGATGTATGGGAATAGTAGTTATTTCAGTATGATTGATTATATATATAAAAAATAGAGATCTTGCAGCACTCAAAGTGCTGAAAACAAAGTGGTTTATTCAGCCAACAAACAGCGACGTTTCTGTCCAACAATAGGACCTTTATCAAGCATGCTTGATAAAGGTCCTATTGTTGGACAGAAACGTCGCTGTTTGTTGGCTGAATAAACCACTTTGTTTTCACCACTTTGAGTGCTGCAAGATCTCTATTTTTTATACTACCTAGTCCTTGGATCTATATCTTGGATATATAAATATATAATAAAAATAGATATATAGGCTTTTGGGACATTTTCCATTTTTTTTAGGAACACTTTCTAATGTTAGCAGTGTATTTTTTTTTTCATTGACAATGGACTTTTTGCACATCACATGTAAAAACAAAAAGTGCTTCCAAAGATCTGACATATTATGTATTTAACATATTATTGTAAGATTTAAATTTCTGTTTTTTACGATTGAACTTTTCTTACCGTCCAAATTTTGCATATGAAACATATGTTGCATAATATAGCATATAAACAAAATACAACTATCAGCTTCTTTTATACTCATCACTTAATTCCTTTTCATGAATCAAAGTTTTTTCCTGTTTTATTATGCTACAATTTATCCAGAGTATGTTGAGGGAGGGGGTGAGTGGCATATATTTCCACTTGTCCATATGTTAGTACACAAGAAAATCTATAGCAGAGATTTAGCTGCATAATCCAACACAGATTGCACATCTGTTTTATCTGGTGTGAATATTCACAGAACTTTTTACATTTCCATACTTGCTGATGTACTCGACTGCTGATCGAGTTTGTTGAAGTTTTAATTCTGAGGCAATGGTTCCCCCAAAATAGTGTTAATAAATAAAAAACGAAAAAGTGAGTGTATGTCCAGATTTGAGCTTGTTTTTTTTCATTAAAAAAAACATTTGGGAGTTGCTCAAAACGGCTAGTGTTAACTTTAGTAGTGTCCTTCTTGGAACCCGCCTCTATAAGCCAGAAGGAGCGGCATTCAGCCTGGCTACCTATAACATAGTCAACCAGCCATTTGAATGGCTGCTATATATATATATATATATATATATATATATATATATATATATATATATATATATATATATATATATATATATTTATTTATTTATTTATTTTTTATAGTGTTCTTCCATTTCCTTACAGCGATGATCTGCCATATACTTTACATTACGTTTTTGGACTTGATATTTAGGTATAGCCAGTTGTTCCACCTGCTCTCCCTGCTGCACCACATACAAATATTCACGGTGCTCTTATCTGTCTGCTGTATTCACTGTAAATGAATATAGGTGTCAAGTCAAGATATAGTTAATAGGTATCTTAAGGCATGGAGAGATGAATATGAAAACCAAGATGGCAGAGTAGGCTCCCTGAAGAAATGTATAGAGTGCAAATTGGAATCAGGAAGATCTAACAGCTCTAAAACACTGGAAACAGAGGGCTAAGGAAACATTCACACCCATCCGTTTTACCCATTTTCTTCCGTCTTCTTTTTTGAACAAAAGATGTTTGAATATGGTTTTCAGCGGGATTCTGTTTTGAACAAAACTGCATCAGGTGTTTACAATGCACAGGAAAAGCTTCTGCGGGAAAAAAACTTGCTATAGTTTTTTAGCCTCTTATCATCCATTTCACAACAGAAAGATTTTCTTTAGGCTCCCAAGATCTTTCTTGTATGCCATAACCCCTACAATCAACAACACGAGTTTACCTCTAGGGAGTCTGCCTAAAAGTTTTGCATTGTACTGTATATTATCATACATAGAAAATTGGCTTATACCTACGTTGCCTTTGGGACTAGCAATGCTGGGGGCCGGCGCTTCTGAGCAACAAGTGGAGGGTACCACCAGGTGCAAAATTTGCCCTTTGGCCCATAGGACTCTAGTTATGCCCCTGGCCATGGACATTATTATGAGGTTGGGCTCCCTTTCGCAGCTATAACAGTCTCCACTCTTCTGGGAAGGTATTGCAAAAGATTTCGGAGTGTGTCCATTCAGCCAAAAAAGAGCATTTGTGAGCTCCAGCACTGATGTTGGACTAGACGGTTTGGCTCATAATAGGCTTTCCAATTCATCCCAAAGGTGTTTGATGGGGTTGTGGTAAGGGCTCTTTCCAGGTCACTCAAATTCCTCCAGACAAAAACTTATCAAACCATGTGTTTATGGACCTTGCATTGTGCACAGGGGCAGAGTCATGCTGAAAAAGGAAAATGTCTTCCCATAAACTGTTGCCACAAAGCTGGCAGCAGACAATTGTCTAAAATGTCTTTGTGTGTAAGATTAACATTACCTTTTACTAGAAATAAGGGACCTAGCCCAAAACCTGAAAAACAGCTCTAGACCATTATTCCACCTCCACCACAATTTACAGTAGACACTATGCATTCCAGTAGGCAGACATGTTCTGGTATCCACCAAACCTTGATTCATCCATCAGGCTGCCAAATAGTGAAATGTAATTCGTCACTCCATAGAACAAGTCTCCAGTGGTGGCATGCTTTATACCACTCTAGCCAATATTTGGCATCGTGCATGGTGATCTTAGGCTTCTGTACAGCTGCTTGACCATGCAAACCTATTGAAGCTCCCGACACACAGTACTTGTCTGATGTCTCTGATGACAGTTTGCAACTCTGTGATGTAACAAAGGATAGGTGATTTTTATGCTTCAGCACTGGACAGCTCCGCTCTGTGCGTGTGCATGGTCTACCGTTTCATTGTTGTGCTGTTGTTACTCATAGAAGCTCCCACTTTACAATAATAGCACTTACAGTTGACCAGGGCAGATCAGAAATTACATGAACTGACTAGTGCCAAATTATTCAGCTCTTTAGTATGATCCAAAGTACTAGCGATGTTTGTCTATGGAGATTGAATGACTGTGTGCTTGATTTTATGTACATTTTTGCAACGAGTGTGGCTGAAACACCTGAACATACTTTTAGCTATATAGTGTAGATGTTTTTTTCAGCTATCCTGATTATGAGAAATGGAGAAGCAGAGAAAGTTCTCTAATGTGTGGTTAAAGTGATTGTATGGTCTAGAAAACCTATTTTCAAATACTTTGTTATAGCTATTAGAGGGGAGTCCATTAGCAAGATACAAAGAGCATCCCTCTCTCACTCGAAGATCCAACACATCTGTAATTACATTGGGCACCATGTGATGCATCATTTTTCATGTGGTGACGCTAAAAGGTATTTGTATTTTTGCTTCCTCTGTAGATTTCAGGTGATCACTGTGGCTACCAGCAGCAGGACACCCTATAATAAGCTTTTTGTTAAGATGTCTCTAACAAAAACGAATTGTCAAAAGCACATAAAATAAAATTGAAAAAAATATGTTTTACCTAACAATGTGGTTAAAATAATGTACATTTTCTGATTATTCATTTCATTTAATGTGTTGTGTTGTGTCTGATCAGTATATTAACATGCTGGATCTTACATAAAGCTCTTCCAAAATGGGAACATCTTGTTCTGAAATCATGTTCTCTGTGAAACAATGTAAAAGGATAACAAAGCTGCAGAGCGCTGAATGATGTCAGTGATGACGGCGTTGTTGAGACAACTTCTCCTATATAGCCCAATAACATAAAAATATTTTGTTTTGCCTATTATGTAACAGACCTATAGTGTACAGAGCACCTTGGAAACTTGCATTTGAGGGCTCAGAGATAAGGAATTAACTCTTACAGACCTCTGTAGTCTGCTCCACCTGCACCCTGTGAGAACCCCATGCACCTTGAATGTCCGAAACTATTTGTGTCTTAGAAACTGCATAGTAGTCAGAAAAATCTCAGTTTAAACTGTACTGGTAAAGAACATGTTGTCGGCAACTGCCTCAATAAGCCAGACAACTTCTAGGTTTGCCTAGGTTTAGTAGGGAAGGCTTTCGTAGACGAGATTTGTACCTCCTTAAAACTGAGAATTGCTTTCTCTATTCAACTGTCTACCCAAAACCCTTAACGTCATGTTGGACAAGTTCTTTGATTCAAGGTCTGCTGGAAATTTCATTGTAGGGCCGTGGTTGAGAAATACTGCATACAGCTGCAAACACTGGCTGATCCACTCTACATTTATTCTATGGATGGCAAAGTGTTAACAGGTATTATTCTATTTGTCACCAATTCTTGTCAGGTTTGATTTGGTCTGAATAAGATTGCTGAGAATTGTAAGTGCCCCAATTGCGCTGAAAAATCATGTCTGTCTCTCTGATATCTTCTAGGACTGTATCTAAGTTAAATCCAACCCCTTTCAAGCTCTTTAACGCCAAGCCAGCATGTAATTTCAAAATGACAGCAACTTATATGGTAGAGGGAGTGATAAATGCAGTGCATTATGGGAGTGCTTTCTGCAAGATATTAAGGTAAAGCCCGCCCGAGGTCATGTGATCCATTTTATTTTCTGTAAAATGGCAGCCAGCGCTTACCAGTGACCGACATTTTGCCAAGAGTCGTGCACTCTGAACATGTCAACCTCAATAGCCGACTACGCTATTGCTTCTGGCAAAACGACGGATCCGGTGCACAACAGAGACAAACGGAAACCATGGGCACCGGATCCGTCACCATTGAAATTAATGGTGATGGAAACGGAAACCTCTGGTTTCCGTCTGTGTCAGTTTGTGTCTGTTCAGGGTCCCGTTCTGACGGAAAGCTCTGACGGAACGTCAGAACGGGACCCCAATGCAGATGTGAACAGATTCTAATACAGTAGCATTTTAGACAATGAGATTTTCAAAATCCCATGTACACGTTGCTGTTTTGTCCAATTTACGATCTGCAGCATGCCAATTTTTTGTGCGGATGTTAAGTGTGTATTTCACCTCTGTAAATGCGAGGGGTGAAATTCGATCAAACATAACCGCAAAACACGAATATACATGCACTGAAATCCTCACTAAAATATGCAGATTTTATGCACAGATTTCAGTGGGTATACCTGTGGATTTTGATGCAGATTCTCCGGGTTAAATAATGATATTTTGTAATTGTTCAGACTTTTACGTATGTGGGATACCAATTATAACTTTTCATTTTTGAATTGTTTTTTACATAAAAAAACAAACTTTATTTTCCACATTTTTTATTTTTTTATTAGTCCCCCTGGGGGACTTCAACCAGCAATTGCTTGCACGATATACTGCAATACCAATGTATTGCAGTATATCGTCTTTCTGCCAGGCTTCTATTAAGCCCTGCCAGAAGAAGGGCTTAGTAGGAGCACAAAGATGGCGGACCTGGGGGCCTTCATTAGGACCCCAGGCAGCCATGGCAACCATCGCCACCCCGCGATTGCATTGCAGGGGGCGCGATGAGCTGCTAAAGGGGGTCGCTTCCCTCTTTCTAATGATTTTAATGCCGCGGTTGCTACTGACAGCGGCATTTAACAGGTTAAACGAGCAGGATTGCGCTCGAGCGCGATCCCGCTCGTTACTTTGAAGTGTCGGCTGTAACATACAGCCGACACCCGCATCATATGGAGCGGGTTCACTCCGTGAGCCCATTCCATACTTCCCCTACCCGGCTATGACGTATGGATAGGTCAAATGTCTGGAAGGGGTTAAAACACACATAACACAAAATGTAGCCGAAATTCATTAATAAGGTCTAATACAAAATATATTTATATTACACATGCTGCTAGAAAATAAAAAGTTTTAAAGCTTAATGCCCAAACAGCCAAGAATTTAAAAAAAATCAGTTGGGATATTCTTTCAAAGTGGCTGGTCACTCTGTCATTCACGAGTCTCTGTGACTCATCTCACGGGTCTGTTGATAGCCAACATTGTCTAAAGATGTTAAAGACTTTATCGCAGCCTGCACTGTATGTGCACAAAATAACTCCCATAAGAGACCAGGAGTCTTCTTTCGTTTCAGCGCCTCTTGGGTCCATATTTTAGTCGATTTCATTTTGGACTTGACTGTATTGTCTACTTGTTCTATCATCTGGGTAGTGGTCAATAGATATTTCAAGGTGGCACATTTCATACCACTTAGAGGTTTCCCTTCTGCTTTTAAATTGGCAACACACTTTGTACACCATAGTTTTTGTTTGCAAGTACTTTTGACCACATTATTTCTGACAGAAGAGTTAAGTTTACTTCTAGACTCTGGTGTGCTCTTTGTCAATTTTAAAACCAGCTAGATCTCTCCCCTGTGTATCATCTACAAACAAATGAACAGGTTGAACATATCACAGAGGTACTTCAATGCTTTTTTAGGAAACTTTCAACAGGACAACTGGGTGGATCTGCTTCCTACATCGTGAACACAATGCTAGTATGCTTCTCATTTCCTAGGTCCCTTATCTGTCCTGAAAGAGATAAAGCTTGCTACATGTGGATAGTCAAAGCAAAAATAAAAAGAAATACACCACCAAAAATCATAAAAGTTTTATAGAAACCTGATTTCAATAATATATAATTTTCTGAAGATATATTCCCTTTAATGGTATGCTCACCTTGTAGAGTATTTGCCTCACCAATGACACAACCCAGTTCATGATAGCTGTCAATATGATAGTTTTCTTTTAGCCTCTTTTTTTTTTTTTTTTTTAAATGCTCCCTTGAGTAATTTATTCTGCTACAAGCTGATTTCCCCGCTTCCATTTCAGGAGTCTTTGATGTAAAATTAATGCCTTTTTTTATGGTTAAACTTTGTTTGAACACAAAGTTAAAACTGAATATATTTCTCATTGATAAATACAAAGTTTTGTTTCTCTTTTTAACATGCTTGGTTCAAATATAAAATATTAAATAAAATAGGCTAAAAACTATTCAAGAAAAAAAAGCCTTTATAAACACTATTACTAAGAGCTTTAATGGTAGGGTTCAAAGCACCGTTTAGCAGTGTCTTTGTATTCCATATTAAATGTTTAAAGAGACTCTGTCACCACATTATAAGTGGCCTATATTGTATATGATATGATCGGCGCTGTAATGTAGATTACAGCAGTGTTTTTTATTTAGAAAAATGATAATTTTTGACGGAGTTATGACCTATATTAGCTTTATGCTAATGGGTTTCTTAATAGACAACTGGGCGTGTTTTACTTTTTGGCAAAGTGGGCGTTGTACAGAGGAGTGTATGACGCTGACCAATCAGTGACCAATCAGCGTCATACACTTCTCTCCATTCATTTACACTGCAGATGGCGATATAGCTATATCACTATGTGCAGCCACATAAACACACTATAACGTTACTGCAGTGTCCTGACAATGAATATACATTACCTCCAGCCAGGACGTGATGTGTATTCAGAATCCCGACACTACAGCACAGCAAGCATAATCTCATTTGAAATGACAGTTTACAGTGAATACACATCACGTCCTTGCTGGAGGTAATGTATATTCACTGTCAGGACACATGAGTAGCGTTATAGTGTGTTTATGTGGCTGCACATAGCGATATAGCTATATCGCTATGTGCTATGTAAATGAATGGAGAGAAGTGTATGATGCTGATTGGTCAGCGTCATACACTTCACTCCACAACGCCCACTTGGTCATATAGTAAAACACGCCCAGTTGTTCATTAAGAAACTCATTAGCATAAAGCTAATATAGGTCATAACTCCATCAAAAATGATCATTTTTCGAAATAAAAAACACTGCTGTAATCTACATTACAGCGCCGATCACATAATGTACAATATAGGGCACTTATAATGTGGTGACAGAGCCTCTTTAAATGCATCCCTTGAGAAGATGTTAATCTAACATGATACTGGAAGCTTGGCCAACTGAGTGCAGTTGGGGTATATTCACACGGCCTTTTTTCAGCCATAAACGCCCCGAAAAATGGCTGAAAATACGGGGGCTGAACGCCTTCAAACATCTGTCCCATTTCAATAGGACTCAATAGAAAAACAGCTTCGAAAATTACCGTAAAAAACGGCTGAAAATCAGAAGCTGTTTTCCCTTGAAAACCTTGTTTCTCTTGTTTTCCTCTGTATTTTCAGCCGTTTTTTGTTAATTGTGTGAACATAGCTTGAAACTTCTGTTGCCTTTTGTGAGTGGAAAGACTTCAACTAATTAGTTACCTGATGAGAAAAGTTGTGTGTTTAGAAGTCAAAAGCCAATATCTTATATACCTAAATCCATAACATAAAAACTGAATTAAAAATTGCTGATATACATAAGCACTATCCAGTCTCCTGTGGTGTATGTAATTGCGATGAGAGCTAAAATGTAACAGATTTGCTCTTTCTATCTTTACTAAATGCACACTAGTCTTTTCTACTGTATTTCCTGCATTCTTTCCGGTCATCCATATCTCGCCTATGAAAAAAGGTAATAAAACAGCCAAAACAAAATTAAGGCCTAATGTTAACAGAATGCTCAGGTTCATAAAAAAAAAAACAGGTACCAGAAGCAGGTCGAAATGTCAGGGTTTATTACCTCTCATTGGATTTTCTACAACTGACCTATAGAAGAATTTTTGGTGGACAAGAATCCACAGGATTAATTATCTGTTGATTTTAGCAATCTGAAAACCATGATCACCTGGTAGTGACTTGCAAAGCCCTAGGTTACTGGATCTTCACTGGGATGGACCACTTCACTGTTACCTACATATGATTCTAAAGTGCCTTTTACACCGGCCGATGCAGCGAACGCCGATCAACGAGACATCGTTGATTGACGCTCGTTTGCTCCTATCACACGGAGCTATGGATGGAGACGAGTGGTCATTACTCCGATCGCTTGTCCCCATACATTATTATCATGTCGGCAGCACGTCTCCCTGTTTACACAAGGAGACATGCTACCGACAACGATAATATTTAACTTTTTTAAAATGACATGATCAGAAGATGATTGAGCGTTTGCTCGTTCATCTGCTGATCACTGCTCTGTTTAAACAGGGCAATTATAGTCAACGAGCGTTATACGAATGCTTGTCTTCACAAAAATCGTCCTGTGTAAAAGGGCCATTAATGAGCAAATCCGTGAAATGCTATGGTAATGGAGATAGTAATTAATCACAGCTATACATTCCACTCTGCTATGTCTTCAACCCTTGTTGAATCTCTCTGCTCTTTATATCTGTCTTGGCTTAGATACTGGCTGGGTGACTGGTTCATCCATCCTTATTTATACTCCCATGGTCTCCTGGACAGAATTTATCACTTTGTACCTATTGTGTCACTCCTCTCATTCCATTTAGATTGTAAGCTCTTACAGGAAGGGAACTCTCTCCTTCTATCTCATTGTTCGTTCATTTGTTCTGATCATTTGTCATTTTATTTTTCCAATTGTAAAATTCTGCGGAATATGTTGATGTTATATAAATAACGATTATTATAAACCTACAGGACAGCACCAAGAAAGAGGTCAGTACTCTGCACAGCTGTAAATATGAGCACATTTATGGCGAGTCAAGGGGCAACAACAGTTTACAAAAAAATATGTTTTTTTATATTCTTCTTGACAGTGACCCTTGTATCTCCACTCCATCTGCTTAGAAGAGGAGATTTAAATCTCCAGCCAGTGAGCAGCATGGATTATAATTTTTTTTTAGCAATAGTATTGCACAGTGGCTAATCACTGATAGAGAGAAGGGGCTGACGATTAGTGCAGAGAAAATGGGTCCGTAAATACGGGTGGAATACTGGTGACACCGGACCCGTATTTACGGGCACGTGTCCGTAAATACTGGTGGAATACGGGTCGAATACATGTGACAAAGGACCCATATTTACACCAGTATTTACGGGAGGAAAAAAATACGTTTGTGTGCATGAGGCCTCATCTAGATAAAACACAAGCCCTGAAAAAAACTTTTTTATTGTGCAAAAGCACTAAAACATAAAACAAAACTATACATATTTGGTATCATCATCATCGTACTGGCCCTAAGAAAAAAGTTTTATTATTTATGCAGGTAAACAGTGTAAAAAATAACAAAGATACTATGGGGGAAATGCTTTTTTTCATATTCTCCCCAACCATAAAATTAATAAAAGTTAATTTACAAATTTTATTAACCCCAAAATGGTCAAAATAACATTTACAACTCGTCCCACAAAAACATGCCATCAAAGTACTATGTTGAAATCTATTAGTATGGCTAATAGTAAGAATGAAAAAAATAAATGCTCACTCCTAAAGTCCCTAAATAGGCTGGTCTTAAAAGGTGTTGTCCCACAAAGATAAATGTTTTGAGAGGGAATAAAAAGAACAGCAGGGGCGCTATAACAAATATGTAGAAGCAATATCTAGACACAGGAGATTTTTTTTTTTTATATATATATATATATATATATATATATATATATACATTTCCAATAGAAAATTTGTTATATTTTGTGTAGTATAGCAGAATTAATATTTATTCTTGGGACAACTCTTTTAAGGGTGTAAAGAGACACTCCAGTGATTTTTTTATTTTTATTATGGCCCCATTTTTAAAGTACACCCAGTAAAAGGTAGGGCAGGTTATCCTCTTACCAGATGCTTTGTTGCCAAAATATCCGGCCGCAATTATGTCACGTGACCGCACTGTGACCAGCCGATTTCTAATAGTGTCTGCTGTGTGGACCGGAAGCCTCTTTCACTATGCATTCCTAAGAAAAGATTAAGGATCTTATTTTGGTGATTGATTTTTCTTCTGCTTGACTCTTCAGTCTGCTCAATGACATGTACGTGATTTTGGTGATGTATCTATGGACCTCTTCCTGTTTTTCCATCAATTAATTTAATTATGCTTATTTCATTTAAGCATAATTGTCTAATGCGCCTTCTCATTAAATGTCAAAAAGGAGAGTCTGGTCATTTGTTGAATAATAGGCTTGTTTCGGTTAGGGATCGGATTCCCTATTCTGTTTCGAGGAGTTCATTACATCATCAGTTTCTGCATTATGTGATGTCATAAACCATCCATTCCATGTGTTCCATGGTCAGCCTTGTGGAGAATTGTAATTCTGCCAGGCAAAGCTGGATGTTTTGAATGCGGAGAAACTAAAGTTTATTACGTGGCAAGTATATTAAAATGTTTTTATAATTTAAATTATGAGAATTTTATTTGTTAGTTTTCTTTATAACAATATTCATATTATTGAACCACAAACATACAAGTATCCAATAAGGCAGGAAAAAAATGCAGCACTCGCCAAAAAGTTTTATTATTCCATCTTATACATAGCACAGTGGGATGGGATGGAGATGGACATGCATAAGGGCACATGCGACACTCTTAAAACATGTATAACACAAAGTCCTTTGTTATTGTTTGGGATTTGGGACATAAGCTGCAGGTTTGGCATTATGTAGGAAATATATGACTCTATGAGTACTGTTTGACTTTATTTGTGGACTGTATGACCCTATCTGGGCAAAGTAAGTTACTCTTGGCAAAATAGTATGCTCTATGTGTCTGAGTAAAGAATGGCACTAACTGGGCACGTTGTATTGCATGCAATAAAAGGTGCTATATGGCTCTACCTGAGTACTGCATGGCACTCTCTGGGAAATGTCTGGCAGTATTTATCCAGGGAGTATATGACACTATGGCAGCATAATTATATATAAATATGAGTCTTATTAGGGTCTTAAAAGTCAGAAAGATTTGCAGATCTTAGAAACCTAAGGCTGGGTTCACACGACCTATTTTAAGACGTAAACTAGGCATATTATGCCTCGTTTTACGTCTGAAAATAGGGCTACAATACGTCGGCAAACATCTGCCCATTCATTTGAATGGGTTTGCCGATGTACTGTGCAGACAACCTGTCATTTACGCGTCGTCGTTTGACAGCTGCCAAACTACGACGCGTAAAAATACAGCCTCGTCAAAAGAAGCACAGCTCAAAATTTACGGCTGTCAGAGAAGCCTCGCAAAATGCGAGGAGGAGCAATTACGTCTGAAACGAGGCAGCTGTTTTCTCCTGAAAACAGTCTGTCATTTCAGACGTAAAAGCCTGCTACCATGTGCACATACCCTAAAGCTATGCATCGCTGTTGACATGGAGTATAACACCTACTAAGATACTCGGGCCAAAATACGCATATATTCATTTGTTCTGTGTGATACCAAAATATAACCTCCTATAAAAGGACCATACAAGAACTGTGTTACCAAATATAATAATTCTTTATTAGAATTCAACTGGTGTGGATCTCCCCATTGCCCTGGTCTGGATCTGCCCATTGCCCTGGTCTGTATGCCTCACTTTATTTGAATTGATTATTGACCATTCTTTTCACTTTACGTTTTGGGCTACATTGTTCATTTTTCATGTGTGTCTGTATATGGCTTACCAGTCTCTTTTTGCACTATTTTCACTTTATTATTATATGAGATTATAGGACCTGGTTCATGAGGGGACCCTTCTTTGTGGGTAATGTGCATTTTATATATATATATATATATATGTGTGTTTTTTTGCATGTATGTATTTCCAATAAATAATTATTATATTTGTTAGCAAAGTTCTTGTGTGGTTCTTTTATAGGAGGTTATGTTTGGGGGGAGGTGGTTTACAATAATAATAGCCCCTACTTCTGAAATCTCTTGTATGTGTTCACAGTCATGAACTACAAATTTTACACATTGGTTAGTATGAATAAACGCAAACACTATTTAAAGCCTGATGCTAATAGTTCCACAGGCTCTCAGAAATAAGGTGTTATTCAGACGAACCCTGTATACGTCCGTGTGCTGTCCGTTAAAAAAAACGGACAGCACACGGACTATGCAATTCAATAGGGCTATTCAGACCTCAGTGATATTTCACGCAGCGTCTTTCCGTTGTGTGAAACTCACTGCATGTCCTATTCTGGTCCATTCTGCGGACCACATCACCCATTGAAGTCTATAAGTGCGTGAAAATCACGGACAGCCCACGGACGTCATCCATGTGCTGTCTGTGTTTCAGACACCAGTTGCTAAAGAAATTCTGAGAAAAAAATAAAAAAATGTGCACCAACACTAACATTAAAAACTGATGGCACACGGAACAAGCACTGATGGCACACGGAACAAACACTGATGGCACACGGAACTGAAATGCATTAAATACGGTCCGTTTTTTTGCGGACGCAAAACTAACACGCTCGTCTGAATAAGGCCTAAAAAATACGTTTGTGAGCTACTCTACTGTGCTGTCACCTAATAAATAGTACATTTTACAGCTCCAGGTCAATTAAACCTACATTTATTAACGGACATGGCTGAAATGTCAAGTTTTCAATGTCCTCAAGATAATTGTCAGGAAGCATACAGTATTTTTAGCCAAATAAATATTAGGATTTACTTGGACTCCATAAAATATGTACTACATGGAAACTAAAGCAAAATGTAAATTGATTTCTTGTGGCAGGGCTTAAAAAAAAAATCATAATTTTGTTTAAAGAGCTATATTTTGAAGCATAATATTTTGACAGGGAAAGCACCAAAAAATCTTATGGTGGGCGAAATAGATTTCTTGGATATATTTGCAGCAAAGTACAAAACCACTTCAGTCAGCATTGAAATGAACAACATACGCATTTTTCTCTTCCTTTTCTTTAAATAAATAAGCACATAAACATGTACAGTGCCGTGATTTCTTCTGTTTTGTTGCTAGGATAACCGATTGACTAAATTTAATTACAAACTGGTTCATGAAGACTAGACAGATTCAGGCTTGATTACTGACAAACGTTTTAATTTAAAGAGGCTCTGTCACCAGATTTTCAAACCCCTATCTCGTATTGCAGCAGATCGGCGCTGCAATGTAGATTACAGTGACGTTTTTTGTTTTTTTAAACGAGCATTTTTGGCCAAGTTATGAGCATTTTTATAGTTATGCAAATGAGCCTTTCTTAAGTACAACTGGGCGTATTTAAAGTTAAGTCCAAGTGGGCGTGTATTGTGTATGTACATCTGGGTGTTTTTACTTGTTTTACTAGCTGGGCGTTGTGAATAGAAGTGTATGATGCATTGCTGACGAATCAGCATCATCCACTTCTCTTTGTTAACTCCCAGCTTCTGGCAGTGCACAGACACACAGCGTGTTCTCGAGAGATCACGCTGTGACGTCACTTCCTGCCCCAGGTCCTGCATCGTGTCGGACGAGCGAGGACACATCGGCACTAGGCGACAGAGGCTACATCGACTTACCTGCAAACGCCGATGCTGCTGCAGAATCAACTGTAGCCTCTGTCGCCTGGTGCCGATGTGTCCTCGCTCGTCCGACACCATGCAGGACCTGGGGCAGGAAGTGACGTCACAGCGTGATCTCTCGAGAACACGCTGTGTGTCTGTGCACTGCCAGAAGCTGGGTGTTAACGAAGAGAAGTGGATGATGCTGATTCATCAGCATCATACACTTCTATTCACAACGCCCAGCTAGTAAAACAAGTAAAAACGCCCAGATGTACACACACAATACACGCCCACTTGAACTTAACTTTAAACACGCCCAGTTGTACTTAAGAAAGGCTCATTTGCATAAATATAAAAATGCTCATAACTTGGCCAAAAATGCTCGTTTTAAAAAAAAACAAAAAACGTTACTGTAATCTACATTGCAGCGCCGATCTGCTGCAATACGAGATAGGGGTTTGAAAATCTGGTGACAGAGCCTCTTTAAAGGGTGAGGCCAAATAGCGGCCAAAAAAAGTGGCAAACGGTGGAAGGCCATTAACAATCAATTGAAAATCTCCCCAATTTGTGGTAAAAACGCATGTCAGCGCAGTTGTCGCCTGCCAAGCAGTCACATCTCAGCCACCCCACAGCCGCTATGTGAGGCCTTACCCAAAGGGTGTATTTATACATGTCAGTATTGTGCCTTTTTTCACCACAATTTGCGCAAATATCAAGGCAAGTAACAAATTTACCAAAATATGACCTCGATGACCCCACATTTGGGATAATGAAACTTCAGGACAATATTGTGTTTGCTGCCTGCTTAAGGTACTGCCAAAGCGCTATAATGGAGATTAAGTCATGACTTTGACTAGGCTACCCTTAAACTTGTTTCTTTTGAACCATTCAGTGTACTGTTTAGCTTCAGATGTTGTTTTGCTCCATAAATCAATAGTTCTTGAACTTTAGATCACAGACTGATGACCAGACTTTTTCTCCATTAGGGTTTTCTAGTGGAGAGCAGAATTAATGGTTCAGTCAATTATGGTAAGTCATCCAAGCCATGAAACAGCAAAGTATGCCCACAACATCAGGATACCACAACTTTGTTTGACTGTTGGTATGATGTTATTATTGTGGAATGCTGTATTAGACAAAATGTAATGGGACTCTTTCAAAAAGTTCCGCTTTTGACTCTTTAGACCACAGAACATTCTTTGAACAATCTGAAGTTTTAGAAGCTTTGGTCCAGCAGTAATAAGCATCCAAAATTACTTTAGATTGGTTGGAGCTGAACCAGAGATGACATGGGATGGGCTTTCCAGATGACCCTAAGACTGGAATTTCCAAATTACTGCAATTTGACTTGAAGGTTAAAAAATAAAAGCAAGAATTTTCCTAGTTAAACAGCTATCTAGTCCCAAGTTTACTAGATTATCAGAAGTTTATAGTATGGAGCAAACATGCAGTATTTTAACTATTGTTGAATTGAGATATCATCTAAGAGTAGGTATGAATGAAGTTTTTGTTTGCCTTATTAATAAGCTTATTAACACCTGAATAGACCTTAAATGAGTATTGTAAGATAATTTATTTCTTTAGAGGTTACAAGCTTCTTGTTGTTCCCGCATAATGTTCACATAACAAAGTTTAGCGACAGGGAGAAAGAAAAATGGCCAGTACAGAATATATGGAAAAATCAATCGTATACATTTAAACACTCTGTACAGTGCTCTGTATCTCCTGAAGGTCGAAGTTACTGAATGTGACATTAAGGAACAAAGTACAGATGCAGATCATCATTAGGGTTGTTCCGGTGGACGCCCAGGGCTCCAAGGGGGCCCATGGCAACCCGAACCGCACATAACCGCACGGGTCCCCTCATGCCCGGGGGCGTTGCTAGCACCGGAGGGGGCCCCGGTGCTAGCGACAGACACATTCACTTGTATCTGCGTCCATCTATATATAGACATGCCCATACTGGAACATAAATACTGCACATACATAGAGGGACATATTTAGACAAACAGGCAAATATATATACACCTTCTGGAATATATACATACATAAAGGTAAATATATAGACACACACACACACACACACACACACACACACACACAGGCACATAAATACAATGACAGGAACATATACAAATACATAAAAGGCACATATATACAAGCACAAAGACACATTCACATACATACCCATGTATACACAGAGCAGATAATGTAGTAGATGTCACCTGCAGTCCTATGTAATACCACAGATAACACAGTGATAACTCTCTGAGTACAGATAATGTAGTAGATGTTACCTGCAGTCCTATGTAACACCACATATATCACACTCTGATAACTATACCCACACATATATAAACACACACAGAGGCATACATATATACACACTAACATAGAGACATAAACACACACACACACATACTGGAACATATACACACACAAACATAGACACACATAGACACTTACCAAATTGCCTTGCTGACAGGATCACATATTTCTTGCAGGACGGGCTGTGGGCATTGCCTTCTCCTCTGCTCTTGGTCCTCGGCTCTTGTTTCCTCCGTGTGTGTAACGAGGAGCCTAGGACAGATCAAAGGCAGAGTCCAGTGGTGCCCCCTATTTGCTGGGAAGGTGTAGCGCCCTGTGCACTCGCAGATGTCGCACACCCCTAAGGCCGGCCCTGACTGTAAGCCAGAGTGGAGGATTAAGGCAACTAATTAGGAATAGAGAAATAGACAACTGATTTTTAAAGTAACTAGAAATTCAAATAAGGATACGCTCACACCGACTTATGATTCACTCCATAGTTTTAAAGGATGAAAAGTGACTTAAAAATTGATCAACTTTTTGGTAGTCATTGAGAAAACATAAATTTTTCTATTCAACATTTTAAATATAGAAACC
Organism: Rhinoderma darwinii; assembly: GCF_050947455.1. Taxonomy (NCBI): domain Eukaryota; kingdom Metazoa; phylum Chordata; class Amphibia; order Anura; family Rhinodermatidae; genus Rhinoderma; species Rhinoderma darwinii. The sequence continues at coordinate 86,823,150 of NC_134694.1, forward strand.
AATGTACCGGTCAAAAAAAATTGTTTCAATGCATAGCATTCATCTTCCCCACTGAAATCAATGAGATCTATCTTTTGCTAAAAATACCAATGAAATGAATGTAAAAAACTATTCAGGGTAAATAGAGCTTTATGTCATGTGTTTGTGTCTGTATCTGAATAATTTTTGTTACTTTACATAGTATTTGTTACTATTGAAGAGGTGGTTCAGTTTCAGAAAATTCATGTTATTTTTTTGTCTAATCATAATTTATACAATTTTCCAATATACTTTCTGTATTAATTCCTTATGGTTTTCAAGATCTCTGCTTCAGTAGGAACATTCATTCATTGTTTACTTCCAGTGGATACAATTTGGACCATGGTCATGTGATTGACACACAGGTGCATGGCTCGTAAAAGTTACAGTATGTGTATCATAGCTGTGTGTCCATAAAATGACCATGAATAGAATTGTATCAACTGGAAGTAAACAATGAATGTTCCTACTGAATAAAAACAAGTAGAGATCTTGAAATACAGATCTTAATACAGAAAGTATATTGTAAAATTATATAACTTTTAATTATACATAAATTTGGTAAAAAAGTGACAACCCCTTTAATTTAACTTATTTATGCCAAAGTAAATAAAGTTTCAATTATATGTACATGCTGGAGGCAGCCAGATCAGTTTCTGTGAGGACAGATTATTTAATTACACGCTAAACTGTAGAAAACTTAGGCCTGGGCTAGAATGTCCTGCAGTGTCCCATAAGAGTTGCATCTTTATGCGTCCACTTGCATTGGTTAGACACATTTTTTTTTTAACGGAGACTAAACTGTGCTTAGTATTTGTTTCTGATCCTCTTTCTATTCAAACACTCGCCATCAACATCAGTTGCCTTCTGTAATTTAATCAATTTCTTATCTATTTTTTAATTATGCCTCTCCTCACTATACCTCTGATCAGGAACTACCTATTTGAGGGAAAAAAAACAATGGAAAACCTTAATTGATACGCGTCAATGGGGTCAGAAATGCAGCAGAAGTGCAGCATTGGTCATTGATCAGAATTCTGCTTAAATTAGCGTTTATGAGCGCTCATGAGAGCAGAGTGCGTGAACTACACTGATGACTTTACTGTGAATGGGTCAAAATAACTTGCAATGTATGTGAATACAGCAGGCATATTAGTAGGGGAAAATGGTGCAGCAACAAATACAACACTGGAGGTATTAGTGGGATATACAGTTTGCGTAGACGGTGGGAAATAGATGAAGAGGGTACTGAAGCAGCAAGGAGCCAAAACTATCTATGTGACAAACTCTGCAGAGATGAGTTGTGGATGGGAAAAGTCTTCATGGTGGTGTGGTCTGGATAGGGGAGAAAATGGAAAGTAAAGAACTACAATCAAGAAAAGACGTCACCTGTGAGCCAAAACCTTTCCCATTCATGTCTCTAAAAATTTGCCTCGAAATAAATATAATTGTTCTTATGATGTTTCATTGAATGTGAAGGTATTAGAAAACAATTAACAATGTAAAGAGGGGGGGCACTAATGAAACTTTTGCACTGGACGCACCAATTTGTTAAAACGGTACTGTATTTATAGACTGTAAACTACAGGACTGTCATACAACAGGGTGTATGCTCATGGGTTTGCAGGGCAATGTAGGGAGTAATATGTATATCCACATTGGTGACTTGCTACTGCAGGAAGCAGACTGGAAACAAATCATGACTTTACATAGAAAACAAGCCAGTTGTCATGTCCGTGGCTGTGGGCTGTCAGCTCCAATCTCCCCCTGACAGTCGCAGCCACGAGTCGGCAAGCACTGGCTCAGCCTCCTCCTCAGGAGACGCCAGCGCTCGCTTCCACTCACCTCAGCCGGATCCCGTAGGGTGCGCGCGCACGCTCGTGCCTACTTTTAAAGGGGCGGCGCGCGCACCGCACTTTGATGAACATCAGGCCGTGTGTACCCTGGACTAAAAGAGGGGTCCAGCCCCCTGCTTTGATGCCTTAGCATTGCTGTTGTTTGCCTAGTTTGTCTATGCAATGGTCTCCTAGTGTGTTCCTGTTCCTGTTCCCTGTATTCCAAACTTCTCCTCACTGACTTCTCTTATCTCTGACCTCACTAAGATGGGCATGAACGCCAAGGTGTGGACTACGGAGGCAGAGTCCGCATTCAATAGCCTGAAGAGTGCCTTCACGTTAGCCTCTATCCTCCATCATCCGGATGACTCTCTGCAGTTCTCATTGGAGGTGGACGCATCCTCTGTCGGTGCTTGTGCACTCCTGTTCCAGAGAGGTCCCAAGGGCAAGTCAATGGTATGTGGATATTTCTCTAAGCTCTTCTCTTCCGCAGAACACAACTACTCGATTGGGGATCGGGAGTTACTGGCCATCAAATTGGCTCTGTAAGAGTGGAGACATCTACTAGAGGGCGCAGCTCATCCGATCCTAATTTTTACAGACCACAAGAATCTGACCTATCTTCAGACGGCCCAATGGCTGAACCGTCTTCAGGCCAGGTGGTCACCTGATGTCTACCTGCTATCTAGTCCCAGCTTAGCCTGCCTTGCTAATGTCCGAGCTGCCACAGTTACCTATACGAACTATAGACATTGACCTGTACCCTGTTGGCCAGCTGCCATACCGCCAAGGCAATACGGCCCAGTGGGTCCACAGACCCTTCGTGACACCAGTATTATGAGAGTATGAATTTATAAATAGATACAAAGATCTATGGGAGCATTGCACCTAATCACGCTTCTAAAATTGCAGACATCAAAGATGTGACAATACCAAAGAATGGAGCTTACCTGAAGTGGAAAGGAGAAGGTGACCTTCTGCCTAGTAATGGGAGCTGTCATTAAAGTGTAGCTAAACGTTTGACAAACTTCTGACATGTCATAGTGACATGTCAGAAGTTTGGATTGGTGGGGGTCCGAGCACTGAGACCCCCCACCAATCGCTAGAGCGAAGCAGCTGAAGTGCTCATGTGAGCGCTCAGCCGCTTCATGTCTGTTCTACTTTTTCCGGAAAGTACGGGGCTGATAGACTTTTTATTGAGTCCGTACACTGATATATTTATTTCCGGAAACAGCCGAACAGACACGAAAAGGCTGAGCGCTCACACGAGAGGTTCAGCTGCTTCGTTCTAGAGATTGATGGGGGTCTCAGTGCTCGGACCCAGACCATCACTATGACATGTCAGAAGTTTGTCAAACATTTAGCTACACTTTAATGTATAAAGGGCACATTTGCATATAGAAATACATACTTATCCAAATACTGGATCATCACTTTTTAGGAGACATGTAAGTAAAAATCTTCAAGGAGAATGGCACAAGGTCAAATAATTTCTGCAATATGGTTATTAACACATTTAAGTTATATTATTAAAAATACCAACAAATGATAGTCTAAAATACATTACTTACATTTTCTCCGAATGGACAATTTACCACAACCACCAGAACTATATAAGTGGCTACTTCTTAGTAAATAAAAGTCTAGCAGTAACATCAATGGCATTTGGGACCTTGGTCAGGGATGTAGCTAGAGGGGGTCTGGCGGGGGATGTGCCCTGGGTGTGTGTGGGGGGAGGGGGCTGGCTTAGGCACAGGTTTCAAAAGTTAATAATAAAGTTTTAATAGTAATTGAAAAAACATACTATTTGGGATGCAAACTCACTTCAAATATTGGAATCAAGCTTTTAATGTACACTGAAACATTAGAAAATGAGAAGAGGAATCAGTCTTAGGGTTACGAGGTATGGGTTAAACAAAATAGTACTGTATCCTAGTGTTTCATAACGGTGTGTGGTAGTTTTAAAGATTGAAGATTTTTGCGCCAACAATAATACAACTACAAGTTCATTGACTTTAGGCTGGGTTCACACGACCTATTTTCAGGCGTAAACGAGGCGTATTATGCCTCGTTTTACGCCTGAAAATAGGGCTACAATACGTCGGCAAACATCTGCCCATTCTTTAGAATGGGTTTGCCGACGTATTGTGCAGACGACCTGTAATTTACGCATCGTCGTTTGACAGCTGTCAAACGACGACGCGTAAATTGACTGCCTCGGCAAAGAAGTGCAGGGCACTTCTTTGCAACGTAATTTGAGCCGTTCTTCATTGAACTCAATGAAGAGCAGCTCAAGATTTACGAGCGTCACAGACGCCTCGTATATTACGAGGATGAGCATTTACGTGTGAAACGAGGCAGCTGTTTTCTCTTGAAAACAGTCTGTCTTTTCACACGTAAATGCCTGCTATCATGTGCACATACCCTTAGCTGCCACTAACAATTATCCATTTGTATGCATAAAACAATGTATTGAAGGACCCCTATTGGACTTTACAGTAATGTAGTCTGAATGGCAGGGTGCAAGGATGAGCTTTAGCTTTAACCATAGGAACACAAAAATGTTTTCCCTTATAGTTTGGACTGAGTTGTTCTTTATAATATCAAAATAATAGATTTAGATAAAGGGAATTAAATATCTATATCCATATTTTTATTTAATCTATTGTTCCTGTTTTAAGCACAAAGAATAACTATATTTATGCATTAAGCATTCATTGTATGCAATTCCTTAATATATTCTCCTTAGCAGTGGCAGAAAAGCCACAAGGGAAAGAAATTCCTTAGAGCACCCTGCAAAACAGTCTGTAACTTTCTGTCTAATGTGGGCAGCCTCCAGGGCAACCCGGAGGATTTTGTTTATCCCATGGTTTCCCTGCGCTGACTACAAATTATAACTGCTTGTACCATGAGCTACACATCCAATGAAAATATATTAGGGAACTGTGCAATACTCTATTCACCTGCTCAGATAGCCATCTATGTGATATCACCTGTGTATATAACAATCGTTCACCATGCTTGTGATCATATGATAGATAGATAGATAGATAGATAGATAGATAGATAGATAGATAGATAGATAGATAGATAGATAGATAGATAGATAGATAGATAGATAGATAGATAGATAGATAGATTTAAAGTGTAACTGTCGCTTACATTTTTTCCTAAAAATCAATAGTGCAAGCAAATATAAGAAACTTTGTAATACATTAAACTCAAGAAAAATGCCTCTTTCTCCACTTATCAGACTTCTTTTATGCCCCTTACTGACTCCTTCACTGATAATTTTCTCTCAATTCACTGCTGAAATTCCTATTCAGTAAGATAGAGATGAAGACAGCTCACTGAAGGATCAGGCTACAGCTGCCCATAGAAGTCTATGGGGGGGGGGCGCAGATGAAGGGGGGAGTTGCTGGAGGGAAACAGGGAAGGGAGAAACAAACAGACATTTTACTAGAGTCCAGCACTGGGGGAGACCGTAAAACACTTACTAGAAGCAGCATGGAGGACATTACACAGCAGTACGGCAGTAAGGAGCAGTCTAGCTGGGAATCCAGCACGGGGGTGAGACAAAACACTTGCTAGAAGTTGCAGCATCAGTCTGTGTCTCCCTCCTCTGGTTCCCTCCAGCAGCTTTCTCCTGCTCCCCCTCCCATCGCCGTAGACTTCCTTGGCAGCTGTAACCTGATCCCTGATATCTTCATCTCTGACTCACTGAATATGGATTTAAGAAGCGAATTGAGAGACAATGATCAGTGCAGGAGGCAAGGCGGAGTTGGAGAAGTGTCTTATCAGGCTGGGTTCACACGACCTATTTTCAGGCGTAAACGAGGCGTATTATGCCTCGTTTTACGCCTGAAAATAGGGCTACAATACGTCGGCAAACATTTGCCCATTCATTTGAATTGGTTTGCCAACGGATTGTGCAGACGACCTGTAATTTACGCGTCGTCGTTTGACAGCTGTCAAACGACGACGCGTAAATTGACTGCCTCGGCAAAGAAGTGCAGGGCACTTCTTTGCAACGTATTTTGAGCTGTTCTTCATTGAACTCAATGAAGAGCAGCTCAAGATATACGAGCGTCACAGACGCCTCGTATATTACGAGGAGGAGCATTTACGGCTGAAACGACGCAGCTGTTTTCTTCTGAAAACAGTCTGTCATTTCAGCCGTAAATGACAGCTAGCGTGTGAACATACCCTAAGTGGTAAAAGAGGCATTTTTCTCTAATAAGACATATTACAAAGTTACTTATATTCGCTTGTACTTTTGATTTTTTGGAAAAAATTTAAATAATGCTTACCCTTTCACCCCTTCCCGCTGCAGCCATTTTTTGGTTTTTCATTATAGTTTTTTCCTTCCCACATTTTAAAAGCCATAACTTTTTTAATTTTCCATTGATATAGCCATATGAGGGCTTGTTTTTGTGGGACTAGTTGTAGATTTTCATGGCCCCATTTATTGTACCTTATAATGTAGTGAAAAACTGGAAAAAACTTCTTTGTGGGATGAAATGGGAATAAAACAGTGATTCCTCCAGTTTTTGGGGGATTTTGTTCTTACAGCATTCGTCGTTCAATAAAAACTGTATGTTAACTTTATTTTGCATGTCAATATAATTGCGACAATACCAAATCTATGTAGTTTTTTTATGTTTTACTACTTTTACAAATAAAAAACTGATTATTAAAAATAAAATTTGTGTTTTGGGGGCCATAACGTTTTTATTTTTCCATTGATTGAGTGGTATGAGGGCTTATTATTTTTAGTTTCTATTGGTACTATTTTGGGGTACATGAGACTTTTTGATTACTTTTTATTCAATTTTTCTGTGGCAGATGAAGTGACCAAAATACAGCGATTCTGGGATTTTTTTTTTTTTTGGGAGTTTAGAGGTTAAATAATGTTAAAGTGTAATAGCTAAGGTTTTTATGGATGCAGTGATACCAGTTATGTTCATTTTATTGTTTTACATTGCGCTAAAGGGAGGGTTTTTGAATTTTTTACATATGTTTTATATATATATATTAAAAAAAACTTTATTTAACTGTATTTAACTTTTTTACTAGTCCCCCCTAAGGTAATTAGACCAGCAATCATTGGATCCCTGGCATGATATACTGCAATACTAATATATATATATATATATATATATATATATATATATGCATATATGCATATATGCCTATAATGCCTTGCAGGCAGTCTTCCCAAAATGCTCTGCGGTTATCCCATCCTTTACCCATATATATCACTTTCACATTACATCCTGGCTTAGCATTAAAGAGCTTATACAGGGGCTGTATTTAAAGAGGCTCTGTCACCAGATTTTGCAACCCCTATCTGCTATTGCAGCAGATAGGCGCTGCAATGTAGATTACAGTAACGTTTTTATTTTTTAAAAACGAGCATTTTTGGCCAAGTTATGACCATTTTTGTAGTTATGCAAATGAGGCTTGCAAAAGTCCAAGTGGGTGTGTTTAAAAGTAAAAGTCCAAGTGGGCGTGTATTATGTGCGTACATCGGGGCGTTTTTAATACTTTTACTAGCTGGGCGTTCTGATGAGAAGTATCATCCACTTCTCTTCAGAACGCCCAGCTTCTGCCAGATCACGCTGTGACGTCACTCACAGGTCCTGCATCGTGTCAGACGAGCGAGGACACATCGGCACCAGAGGCTACAGTTGATTCTGCAGCAGCATCAGCGTTTGCAGGTAAGTCGATGTAGCTACTTACCTGCTAACGCCGATGCTGCTGCAGAATCAACTGAAGCCTCTGGTGCCGATGTGTCCTCGCTCGTCTGACACGATGCAGGACCTGTGAGTGACGTCACAGCGTGATCTGGCAGAAGCTGGGCGTTCTGAAGAGAAGTGGATGATACTTCTCGTCAGAGCGCCCAGCTAGTAAAAGTATTAAAAACGCCCCGATGTACGCACATAATACACGCCCACTTGGACTTTTACTTTTAAACACACCCACTTGGACTTTTGCAAGCCTCATTTGCATAACTACAAAAATGGTCATAACTTGGCCAAAAATGCTCGTTTTTTAAAAATAAAAACGTTACTGTAATCTACATTGCAGCGCCTATCTGCTGCAATAGCAGATAGGGGTTGCAAAATCTGGTGACAGAGCCTCTTTAACTTGAATGCAGTCCTAGAACACATTAGAGAGTCAGACTCGAGTTTTCAGGGCAGTTAGAGAACTTTTGATTCCCAATGGATTTATTCGGGTCTATTGAATCAGACGCCCAAATCAATCGAATGAACCAGTAACTAATGTTGGGAATTTCACTCATCTCTATCCAGGACGTTAGATATGAGGCTTTACTTTGTCTCTAAAGCTGATGGTCACTGGTAATTTTCTTCCCTGAACATAATAATTCAACAGAAGTGAAAAGAAGATTTTTTTTGATCACTGGTAAAACATTTATGAGTCATGACCACTATCTCTCCAATGTGTATAACCTGTCAAAATATTCCCCAAATCTCATCTTCCTTAACCTTTGTGAGTGTTACATGGGCAATAGGTTATAAAGGTTAACTGCAGTTAAGTTGAATTTTGTTGTTTACTTTTTCATGTAACATTTTCATAACTTGTATGTACTAGAACTAAGTCCCAATCACAGTAACTATGGTTGTGATTTGAATCAAACGAAGACAATCTTTTCTAAGCTTTTATTCCCTATTTTGGTACTAACTACTGACACAGCAAAACTCAAGAAACTACATAGACATGCAATTTCTTACAATGTGCCTCAAAGCAAAATGAAAAAATGTGTTCAGTACCATAAATTTTGCTGTATCTGTGATTTTGATCTTATTTTTATTTTTTTTATATTTTCATTTAATGACTTCTGCTGTTAGTTAGCGTGTTCTGTTTAACAAATTGTGATTGTTATGGGCTGAGGCACGTGTATTTTTTTTTTACCAAAAAACAGCACTCCCTTGCCATATTGGTCCAAAAGAATAGTTGCATACCTTGTAGTTAAGCTCAGAATAATTACTTAGATTTATTAGAATAAATTGACTCACCCATACTTTAATGCAATAACACAGTTCATTTTGCTGTTAATCTCACATATTACCAGTACTGAATGTGTACACTTATGTAGAAAATAGTGAATGATATTGTACATTAGCATACAAAAATTTAGACTTAATATGCTTATTAGGTTAAGCTTACAGGTAGTCTAAAAATGACAGTGAACCTCAACTTAATAGCAAGCAATCAGATAAGACTTCTTTCAGTTTTATAACAGACATATCCTTTATTACTCAATCACTTTAATGTATTAGGCGCACTGTGTGAAAAAGCTATATCTGACAACGTACAAATGAATTAGTCACAGTTTTAGCTTAAAAAGCCCAAGGCCCACAAAAACCTGTCATTGATCCACCATGATATCACAAAAAGATTCGTACCCAAGGAGAGAAAAGGAATTGTTTTTACTGTCCAAATAAACTAATAAGAAACCATTTTAAATATGTGTTAAGGCTATGTTTACATTCGATTCGTGTATATGCTTCCGGCATATACACCGAACATATTCGTAGAGTATAATAGGCCAGATTGATCCCTTTCAGGTAAGTTTTCCTGCTTTCTGGTCCAAAAGAAGGAGAAAGCAGCTAAAACGAAGAAGAGAGATCACAGTATTAATAGTGTTATATGCATGAGGCGGGCAGAGCAGGAAGTCTGTGAGGTGCAGCTTCAGCAAATAGCTGCAGAGAAGGAAGTGATGTCAGAGAAGGGGCATTTTTTGGCAACTTTTTATGTACAGCCCAGTAGCATGGAGCCATTGTTTGTTTTATTTCCTGTGGTATTAAAGAGGCTCTGTCACCAGATTTTGCAACCCCTATCTGCTATTGCAGCAGATCGGCGCTGCAATGGAGATAAGAGTAATGTTTTTATTTTTAAAAAACGAGCATTTTTGGCCAAGTTATGACCATTTTTGTATTTATGCAAATGAGGCTTGCAAAAGTCCAACTGGGCGTGTTTAAAGTAAAAGTCCAACTGGGCGTGTATTATGTGTGTTACATCGGGGCGTGTTTACTTCTTTTACTAGCTGGGCGTTCTGACGAGAAGTATCATCCACTTCTCTTCAGAACGCCCAGCTTCTGGCAGTGCAGACACGGAGCGTGTTCTCGAGAGATCACGCTGTGTCGTCACTCACTTCCTGCCCCAGGTCCTGCATCGTGTCGGATGAGCGAGGACACATCGGCACCAGAGGCTACATTTGATTTTGCAGCAGCATCAGCGTTTGCAGGGGTCGATGTAGCTACTTACCTGCAAACGCTGATGCTGCTGCAGAATCAACTGTAGCCTCTGGGTGCCGATGTGGCCGACACGATGCAGGACCTGGGGCAGGAAGTGAGTGACGTCACAGCGTGATCTCTCGAGAACACGCTGTGTGTCTGCACTGCCAGAAGCTGGGCGTTCTGAAGAGAAGTGGATGATACTTCTCGTCAGAACGCCCAGCTAGTAAAAGTAGTAAACACGCCCAGATGTAACGAACACAATACATGCCCAGTTGGACTTTTACTTTAAACACGCCCAGTTGGACTTTTGCAAGCCTCATTTGCATAAATACAAAAATGGTCATAACTTGGCCAAAAATGCTCGTTTTTTAAAAATAAAAATGTTACTCTTATCTCCATTGCAGCGCCGATCTGCTGCAATAGCAGATAGGGGTTGCAAAATCTGGTGACAGAGCCTCTTTAAAGAGGCTCTATCACCAGATTCTCAAATCCCTATCTCCTATTGCATGTGATCCGCGTTGCAATGTAGATAACAGTAACGTTTGTTTTTTTTTTAAACTTTCATTTTTGGCCAAGTTATGAGCTATTTTATATATATATATATATATATGCAAACGAGGTTTGAAATGGACAACTGGGCATTTTTTTTTTCGTTATGTCCAACTGTGCGTGTATTGTGTTTTTAACTGGGCGTGTTTACGTGTATGACGCTGACCAATCAGTGACCAGTCAGCATCATACACTCATCTCCATTGATTTACACAGCAGCGATGTGCAGCCGCATACACAGAGATTAACGTTAATCGAGTGTCCTGATAATGAATACACATGATCATCCAGCCTGGACGTCATGTGTATTCAGAATCCTGACACTTCTGACTCTTTTCTGTGAGATTTCTAGCAAGGGAAACGAAATCTCGCGAGATTACTGAGGTAAACGAGATTTCGTTTCCCTTGCTGGAAATCTCACAGAAAAGATTCAGAAGTGTCCTGATAATGAATACACATGATCATCCAGCCTGGACGTCATGTGTATTCAGAATCCTGACACTTCTGAATCTTTTCTGTGAGATTTCCAGCAAGGGAAACAAAATCTCGTTTACCTCCGTAATCTCGCGAGATTTCGTGTCCCTTGCTAGAAACCTCAAAGAAAAGAGTCAGAAGTGTCAGGATTCTGAATACACATGACGTCCAGGCTGGATGATCATGTGTATTCATTATCAGGACACTTGATTAACGTTAATCTCTGTGTATGTGGCTGCACATCGCTGCTGTGTAAATGAATGTAGAGGAGTGTATGATGCTGACTGGTCACTGATTGGTCAGCGTCATACACGTAAACACGCCCAGTTAAAAACACAATACACGCCCAGTTGGACATAACGAAAAAAAAACGCCCGGTTGTCCATTACAAACCTCATTTGCATATATATAAAATAGCTCATAACTTGGCCAAAAATGAACGTTTTAAAAAAAACAAAACGTTACTGTTATCTACATTGCAGCGCAGATCACATGCAATAGGAGATAGGGATTTGAGAATCTGGTGACAGAGCCTCTTTAAAGACCTATAGTGTACAAAACACCTTGGAAACGTGCATTTGAAGGACTAGAGTAGAAAAAATGAATGGCCATAGTATGTTACATGACCCTAGAAGGTATATTTTTACTAACTGAAAAAATTTGTTTCACCTTATGTACAGTGTTACCTGTTTTCATAAATTCTATTCAGACATGTCTTAATTATAATAACTGCTGTTGTTGTCAAATTTTCAAACCGTGGCAGCAGGAAATGGCAGCCATTACAGCCCCTACAGAAGTCGTCATCTATTTTTTCCAGACTCGTGGAATGTCTGCCTGGTTATGTATTGATATTTTGATTTCACTTTTACCACTAGTTTTACAGCTAGATTTGACATTTAGTAGTTTCGGACACCCATAGGAATTGTAATGATTGCTATTTCCTGTTCTAACTTTTGGAAACCACAAAAGAAAGAAATAATTCTAACTAAGAAATAACTGAACTGAATTTAGAATGGAAGAGATCACCTCTTAATTTTTTTATTTTGGGTGAAATACTCTTGAAAGGTGAGGGCATGGATGTATATAGTATGCCTTCTTACTGCATCACTGTGAGCTTGGTAGTCCTAGGTAACACTGTAGCTGCAGAATTGATTATACTGTACTATTGCATTTAGGTAGCCTATTAATTATGAGAATTGTTCAAAAAAATAATATACCTTATAATTCAAGGATATCAACAGTAACAGTTGGAAACCATATTTAGAATCTTACAGTACAAAATATAGCAAATGTGATTTTTCCTTTTTAACTAATACCAGTATAGTTTTATATATATCAGATATTGTATATTTTGTTCTTTTAGAATAATGATAAAGTGCATGATAACAGGCACATGGTGAAAAATGATAAAAAATAATTTTGTTTAAATGAAAATGCATATAAGGTGACTGTCCAACTTGCTTAAACACACATGTCAGCCTGATTGTTATTAGTAACAACTGGAGATGGCTTGCTTTTAACTCCCTCCGTCCCACCTTTTGATGTGTCAACAAACAGTAGTCTCGGAGTCCACAAGGCCATCAATATTCTTTTGTATTCTTTGCGGAAATTTTGATTAAGAAGACCATAGATGACAGCATTGAGACAACTGTTAAAGTAAGCCATGAAGTAGCTCAATACAAACAGCCATTTTGGGATCTTTGGAGCCACCTGAAAAGGATTAATGGCTACGGCAAGGCCAATAAAGTTCAGAGGTCCCCAGCACACAGCAAAAAGGACAAACACAACAAACATAGTCAAAAAGTTCCGGAGATCTGTTGGTGTCAGCTTCTGCTTGGAATCTTGTCTTACTCTGTGCTTGACTTGAATAACCAAAACCCATATCCTGAAGTAGCAGTATGTTACTACTGCCAAAGGAACTAAAAAATGCACCACAACTACTGTAATTGTGTACGAAGAGCTGACAGTCTGGGCAAATGTGCATGAGAAAATCCGTGGGTCATACTGTAGAGATCCAACAAAAAAGTTTGGCACAATTGCAATAATAGTCAATATCCAAGTTAGACACAGGTAACAAAGTGTGCTTTTCTGGTTGTAAAACTTATCGTACCACAGACTATGGCAGATGTAGCAATACCTGTTAATGGCTATGGCTGTAATGTTGAAAACAGAACCTATGACACTCAGTCCCATCAGAAAGCCACTGATTTGGCAATGGATATTTCCCAGCGTCCATCCATTATGGAAAATAGCTATGAGAATAACTGGATATGGGTAAACTGCTACCACCAGATCTGCAACAGATAAACTGACGACAAAAATGTTGCCTGGGAAGAAAACAAGAAGTAACAGTCATAAGTAGATATAGCGAAAAATAGACAAAAGTACTCTGTATATACTATTATAACATAGTATAGTAAAAGTAGGAAAAAACAAAGTGCATTCAATTAATCTATACCAACTGAAATGTATGAGAATTAAATAAAAGACAAGTGTAATAAAGACAACTCCTAGAGGTATTTTTCTACTTTTTAGGTAAACCAACCTGTTATAATTTTTCATGAGTGTTGGGAAAATGTTTTTTTTTTGGCTTCCAATGTGATTGATCATCATCTAACTCTCTAACCTTTGACATTGGTGTCCTCAACATTGGACTGGCACACCATCGGAGTGATGCACAAGTTTCTCTCCCACTGCAACATGTGCTTTATACATCAACTGGGCACACATTTTTTTAATAATTAAAAAATCTGTATTTATGGATACCTTATATGGATTCTCAATGTTTGTGAGATTTTATATTTATATTTATTATTAATGAAGCTCACTTCATCAAAATTAGACTGTAAGTAGGAAGATTTTCTTAGTTCATTAATCACTTTCTTTACAATATAAATCTGCACATACAAAATGGTTTCCAGTATTGTATGGAGACTACTGTATCAACTGCTACTGCAAAACCAACCCAGATCCTGAGGATCACGTGTACTCTCCCACAGCACCACCCACAGGCGCTTCTTGTCTTTAATTAAAGGGGATCTGTCACTAGTTTAATAATGCCCTATCTACTAACTAATCTAATAGGCACTGTCATGCTGAGAACTACAGTGTAAATTGTGTTTCAAAATGTTTATTATTTGCAGAATTCTGTACTTTTTTCTAAATATGCTAATTTGGCTATACTTGCCAAATGGGAGGTAACTTTTTCTTTTCTCTCTGGGCGGTGTAATATTTTCTGTATGACGCTGTCCCGTAAGTATCATACAGTTCTCCTCTTCCCAGCCCAGCAGCTGGGCTGGGAAAAGGAGAATTGTTTAACGCTAATTGGACAGCGTCATACAGAAAACATCCAATCAGTGTCATACAAGTCTCCGCTTCCCAGCCCTGCGTGATCTCAGCTGTAATCGTGACATGCAAATGTAAATATGCTGTACTGTAAAATGATCTACTTTAGATGTATAAAAAACGCCCTTGGCAGTTTCCCCTTTTGACTTTTACTAATGGCACTCAGTGCCAGTCCAAACTTCTTCAGAACAATTTCTGATGCCCCAGTATGGTGTAGCTGAATTATTGTAAAACAATGGGATTGTAAAGTGATGAATTATTGTAATACACAAAACTAATACATCTCAAATCTTATCAAATCTTACCAACTATAAAAGTCAGGTGCAAAGTATCAAAAACCTCCAGTAGAAGAAGGGTAAGTATATCTGGATTGTAAAAATTTTGCTATACATATCAAGAACAAATGACACATTGTGCCTAATTACCATTCCTGTATCACATCCTCATAACCTGACAAGTCAATTTAAAGTGACTAAGGAAGATATAGATAGAAGACTGTGGGTGGAAGCTATATGATCTTATATTTCTAGGCATTTCACATCAGTGTATTAGTTATTGCAGGGGGTCGTCCTCCATTACTCATCAATAGTATAAATAAAAATTACTTTTTAGTTATGCTTTAAACATAAACAATTATTATTGTGAAACATTTGGTTCTGCTATGCAGCCAGCAAAAATGGAACTCATTTGTTTCCAAATAAGTCTACGCAGTCAGAAATTGCTGCCACAGGGACCATTTAGGAGCATCTATTGATCGAAAGGTTTCGGGTACCTTAGTTAGCATGCAGCATGCCAAATGTTGTAGCCATTGGAGGTGGCATCAATATACTCGCTGGAGAACACATTCACCCACTAGGTTGTGTTTGATACCTGCTCTAATATCATGACTCGGTCAGGTGACAGAAGCCTTTACATTTTTTACATGTCAACCATTCCCACAAAACAATTATATGGCTTAATTTTTTTTTTCCGATTGAAATGCTATTACACGTGTAATTGTGATTTGTGATCAGATAATAATCTCCTATTAAGGGGTTGTCTAAGATTTTGAGAAAGAGAGTATTTTTCCAGAAATAGAGCCACTTTTGTCCATTGGCTGTGTCTGGTATTGCAGCTTAGCCTCATCCAAAGGAATAGGGGTGGGCTGCAATATTATAAAAGATTCTGGATAAAAGTGGCAGACAACCTGTTTAAGGAAATTATCCTCATAGCCATTGTATACATTTATCTACACAATGCAAATGCTTTTTTTCCTTGGTATTAACTTCATTTAGGATATGTATTAACTCTAACTCTGGATTCTTAAGAGAAGGAGTAGATGATTCATGAAGACTTACACAGAATGCAATAGGAGGTCACCTTTAACTAAACAATATAATGAAAAATATTGCAAATTTACAGGAGGCACCCTTTAATTTGCTAGGATGGAAACAATTTAATTATTTTTAAATCTCAATGTTTAATTGGTTGACGTTGACCAACCCTCTGATCATTAATTATTAGGATTATAACCTGAATAGGTTAAAAAAAATTACATGAAATGCTTAAAATCTGCCTTCTTACCAGAGATGAACAGAATCCAGGATATAGATTGGCATCTAGTTAAATACTTGTATTACCCTGGTCTTGGATGCAGGACACTTTATTCTATCTACAAGTCAAATCCCAGAAATAATTTTATTATCACTTTTCATTTTCAAGTTAGACCTCAGGTTTGACACTAGAGTCCAAAAATATGATAAATGGATACATTTGCCAGAACAAAGTACAAAACTGAAGTCAAGTATTAAGAAAAACATGCAATGTATATTTTGCTACTTAGAGTTAATTATGGAGAAGACGACTTTAGACAAAAGATAAAATAGGGTTGTTGAGTAATTGTTTCATTATCATATATTTTAAGTACAGGTAATTATTATATTTGGAAAGCTTTAAAACATTCTGTAGCCTAGAAATTGCTAAGGGACAAATTTTGTTAGTATGTGATTGATAGGCCATAAAATAACTTTGAGAAATTCAGGACCCCCTCTATTAGCTAGATAGAGGTGGGTCCTAAACTTGGGCCACCATCTATTAGCTCACCATAATTAGTTTTCAGTTAAAAAACAAAGCCACCAAGTAAAACAACATTGTACAATATGAACAGTTGATATGCACTTTTGCAATTTTTCCATTGTGAATCCAACTTAATAACACACTAGAATAGTCATCCATTTATTGAGCAATATGTGTGTATATAAAATATATTAACAGTGTAGTCATTAGTATTAATAATATAGTAGATTCTACAAACACAAGAGAATGTAAAAAATATTTTATTATCTGCATTCCAGAAGAATAATGTCAAGAGATTAAAATGTGAGGTGCAATATTTAATTTCTCTTTGAAAATGTAAAAGATTCAACTTCCAGCTTCAGTCTTTGCAATAAATGTGATATAGAAAACAACTTAAATGGTAAAAACGAATAAATAATGTTTTCAAACTTCAGTGACTTTTTCTTGTATTCATCCTCTGACTGATACTTTTCACAGAGATGTTTAGAGTGTTCTTTTGTCTAATGTATTTTTTAAGCTTTTTGACCTGCCAGATAAGGCTTCGTTCACATCTGCGTCGGAACTCCGTTCATGGGTTCTGTCGGTGCTTTCCGTCAGGGGAACCCATGAACGGAATCCAAACTGAAACAAACTGAAATTATTGGTTTCCCTTTGCATCTCCATTGATTTCAATAGTGACAGATTCGGTGCAAATGGTTTCTGTTTGTCACAGTTGTGTAAGGGTTCCATAGTTTTGATAATACCGTAGTTGACTGCGCTATTCATTCCGTCAAAATGACGGAACCTACAATGGCGGCAACACTACATCCAGTTGGAGTAAATTTAAATTACCTATTATCTGTAGAAATGTATAGTAATAAAATTGCAATAATTACCAAAAACTAAAAAGAGAAAGAATAAGAAATTAACATGTGCTGAGCCCTGCAAAAAAGCAGAGAATCAGTCCTGATAAGAGAACACTGCCCCAGAAACTTCCCTAGTAGTCATATTTGGTACCTAGGTATGAGAAATTCTGCGCCCCATTCCTACTCCCAAGCCCCCTCGAGTGTCACCCCTCCCCAAGGCATCTCATAATACTTTACTAATACTTTTTTAGCACTGAATAGGGCTTCAAATACCTAAAATGTGGCATCAAATCCTGTTTTTCTTCCGCTCGAATTACATTCTCATTGCAGAGCCCCCATCATTGATAAAAAAAATTATATGATCCCCTTGTGCACTTTCCATCTCCAACGTCTCCAAACATACAAGCTTCCTCAGTGACGCGAGCAGCAATTTCATCCCATAATTTAATTATGAACCCGCTGTTTCAATATATATCATTTAACTGCAAAAAACTGTAATTGTGGGCATTCCCAGAACTCATGATACAAAGTAGCATTGGTTTTGGTGCCTTTCAGATATTCTCTCATGTATCCTAGGATATATTTCTCCAAGGGTAAATTAAAGGCATAGTATGCTCTATGAATTAGGCAAATCAATACCTTTTTCCAAGTCTCAGACAGGATCATCTCCCCCCCCCCCCTTGTGTAT
Source organism: Rhinoderma darwinii (assembly GCF_050947455.1). Taxonomy (NCBI): domain Eukaryota; kingdom Metazoa; phylum Chordata; class Amphibia; order Anura; family Rhinodermatidae; genus Rhinoderma; species Rhinoderma darwinii. The sequence continues at coordinate 86,841,223 of NC_134694.1, forward strand.
CCTGCCATTATTCTGAAGGTTAGCGTCTCAACCGACAGTTCAGAGTTTAATACTTCACTACATTTGCTAGCCGAGGCCATTGTATTTGATGTATTCATAGATAAGAGCAAGAATCAGAAAAGAGCAGAATTAGAGAACTTAATGGCTACTAAATATGTCTTATCAAAAGCGGATAAGGATAGAAACTATTAAAATGTAGTGTAGTAACTGTATATAATAAAAATGATGATTAGAAGGTTTGTTAAAAAACAACTGAATCTCAGAGAAAGTTACAGGCTTGTCGTAGTGACCATCATATAACTGTGATGTAACAACCAGTATTGAGTAAGGCACATTTCTTCATTACACCGGAAGGAATAAGGTGTAAAAACCCCCAGGTACTGTGTTAATGGCATCCTTTTATCAAAATAGAAAATACTCTTAATTACTGTCATTTATATACATCAGTAATTGCCACAAGAGATCTTTTTTTTTTTTTTTTTTTTGAGAAGATCCTTTTATCATTAACTGTTGGTGGTACGTGAGGACCAAAAGATAAGACACTGCTTTATAGAATGCATGCAGGTTCTTATAGTAGGTGTGATGAAGCCAGTATCATGCAGTGCGGTATGAGGCCCCTGAACATCTGCTTGCAACCCTTATTTTGTTTCATATTTTCAGCCTAAGTTTGTACACTCAACTATAAATGTTCAAATATTGGTTCTTTTTTTCACTGCACGATCATAAAATAGTTCATAAAATCCTAATGTTTGAATGGCAGCTTTTCTTGGCTTGTGGCAACTCTATAAAATAACTTATTTAACCTAATTTAAGATGGACTTTTGGAGTGTAATGTAGCTCAGTAGTATGGAATTCTGCTTTGGGAAACAATTACGATAAAAAGATCATGGAAGAGATTAGAAAACACGCCAAGAGAGGTGTTGTTTTAAGTACAATTGACTGCAAGACTAAACAACTTTTTTTTTGAATGGGTCACAGTTTAGTTTTGATAAACTATTACTGTAAATTAAAAACAAGAAAGAGAATATTTCAGGCATATATCAGCCCTTAACTATTCCATAAAATATAGACTTAAATATTTAATTCATGGTGGAAACATCTGGAGTCACTTACACACATGTACATCAGTTATACTAATATGTCCCAGTATGCCATATTTTATGCTATATTTAGAATCCATAACTCCTGTAATATGGGGGGGGGGG